>NC_134136.1:65917500-66542500 GCF_040939455.1 Microcebus murinus
GCTCAGTACAGTCCTGGCTGCCTAACTCCATGGCTGCATTTTGGGCATTATATTGTCTCTGTCGGCCTACTTCTCAAGTGCAGCACAGAAAAATGGAAAGAGTACAGGCTCTGGAGTCAAAGACACCTAGATTGACTTGACCACTTAGAAGCCACATGACTTTGGGCAATTACGTCACCTCTCCGAACTTCTAGTTCCTCATCTGTAACTTGGGGCTCTGCAGGGTTGTTGTGAGGCTAAGAGTAAAGCAGCTGACACATCACAGGCTTTCAGTGAATGGCAATTGTTACTGCTAATACTAAAGGTCAGAGTCTTGTATTTCCCCTCCTCTGTATTCCTAACGATGATTATTAGCACAGTGATTTCATGAATGCAAGTAGCCTTTGATAGGTCCTTGCTGTGTGCCAGGAACTCTGCTAGAAGCTATGCATGCCTTTTTGTGGCATGTGAGGTTGTGGGGTTGGGGTAAGTCAGGAAATGATTATTACGACTAAAGAAATTATCTGTTCCTGAACTTCTGTCACCCTCAGTAACTATTATTAATCCTGAAGACACTCATGCCAGAGTTCCTAAACAGTGCACAGTTAGTTAATCCAGATCAAAGTTATTTACATTGTAGTTCACCTAATATATTCACCCTCTTTCAACAATTCCTTGCATTCATTCTAAACTGAATTGATGGGAAGGCACTGCTGTGTGATTTGAATGTCTGCGTGTGCATGTTCATGTGTGCGCACACTCGGGCCAAAGAGAAGGCAAGGAATAAAAGGGCTTTGCGAGTGTTTGAAAAGCTGTTTCTTTACATTAAGTCCCCCTCTCCCTTGCTTCTTTTGAATTCCAGTGTTGATTCTTAGGAGAAAGACTAAGCAGCTGATGCAAGCCTGCCTTGGTGTTAAGTTCCCTTTGCAAGGTTGGAGCCATCTTAGAGAACTGAGATTCTGAAATGCCCTACCTCCAACATGAGTAGGGGAGGATATTGGGGAATTTGGCCAAAACAAAGGAAGAAATTAACAGACAATGCATTGCAGGTTAGAAGACTGAGGGTGAGAAGGCTTGCCTTTATCCGTATCACCCCTCCTCATCCAGCCCTCAGAAAACTGTGAAGCTCAGAATGGTTCACTACTTTGTCCAAGGTCACACAGCTAGTAAGAGGCATAGTCAGAATTCCACTTCAATGTAGTCTTACTCTCAAGGCCTCCAGCTTTCCTCCTGTACCATGAGGTACCCTGGGGACTTTATCAACAGGTCACTGAGTCAACGGCAAAGCTGGATGCATCTAAACTGTGTTAACACAGGCTCTCTAACACCTCACCATAAGAAGTGCCTAGAAAGCTACAAATAAAAAGAAAACCTGGAAAAATAAAGTAAGGACAAATCAAAGTGAAAGCTAAATTCTCTTCCAGCTTTTAGGAACATGTATCTGGTCATACATTGCATTATTTCAGTACCTGAGATAATGCAAAGTCCCGACCATGCCGATTGATGTTCCTCTCTGGCCCTGATCTCAGCAGAATCATCATGTTAAGTGTGCCTAAAAGAACCCAGGGGCTTATTTTAAGTTGACTGAAAGGGCCCTTGCCAATACTTTTATGGCCCTTGAGATTTAATATTCTCTACAATGCTACCTGGTCCTCTCTCACTTGCCATTCAGATCTTATTAACGATTACTTATGAATTTGACAAAAGGTCACAGACATGATTTTTACCCTCATTACCAAACTCAGTCATCACCTTTGAATTAAATAGTACTGCTCTTCTAGAGCTCTGAGCACTCTACTACTCCCAGAACTGTTTTGGAAATGTTCAAGGCCAAAGGCTTTGAAAGGGCCACTGAGGCAGCAGGTAGGCAAGAAGGCATGCTGCTGTCCACATATGCACATATGTTCTACACATATGGAGGAGTTTCCCATATTTCGGTGGATCCATAAGATCTGCAACTCTAGCTAGGAAATCATGTGTGTCCTTGCTGATTTGGGGACAGATACATGGCTTGCTCCACAAGTGTTTTCAGTTCTTCCATGTTACATCCAACACATTTGCCTGTGCACAAAAGCGTGGCTGTTATATCTGTAAAGACATTGTGTCTCTTGTAGAGCAAGCAAGATAATTGGATGCTAAGACCCTAAAGTCAACATTTGTTTTTAGATTGAGTGTTCTGTTAACAGTTAATTAGCATTCTGAGGCATAGCATTATCCTCTATCCTAAATCATGAACCTTAACAGGAGGGGCTGCTGCAGTCGATACTGAAGAGTTGGCATTCTTCCCTTTGTGTACCACCTCCTCCTGCCTTAAATTCACCAGCTATAAAATATGGCCTTTAATGTTTTTTCCACATGGTAAGTTGCAGTTATACACTACATCCAGTGCTAAGGATATATCTTCAGCAATGGGACAGCACTATTACTCTTGTATTTATATTTTGGATAGTGAGAAAAAAGAGCCAGGGAAATGGCTGTACCAGGGCAGCATAAGGACAATAATTGTTTGCAGTGCCAGCTAGTTGCTCCTTAGAAAGAAGCAAGAGGTTGTTAACCAGATATCTTGCCATCTACCCTGCCCCTAAGGCACAATAGGAAAGAAGACACTGCCAGTCTCACAGATCCAATCATTCCAAACCAGCTTCTCTTCGCCCTGCTTGAGGAGCCTTTGTTGATTATTTCTAGCTTAGACCCTGAGCTGAGAAGCCTCTTCCATTTTCAGGAAACCTCAGATCCAGAACCCCATGAAAACAGTCCAGTAGCTAACAAAGTAAGATTAGATAGCATGTCAGCTCTGAACCTGGGCCAAGGGACTCGTGGCAGCTTTTCCAGATGAAAGCATGTATAATTAACTCTGACATTCTAGCTGAATAAAATCAAACTCAGCTTTAAGAAACAACGGTGATATAGCACCTCTTGTATATTTCTGGATAAAGCTGGAACCCATTCTACTAAGCGAAGTATCTCAAGAATGGCAAAACCAGCACCACATGTACTCACCAGCAAATTGGTATTAATGGATCAACACCTAAGTGGACATATAGGAGTAACATTTATCGGGTGTCAAGAGGGTGGGAGGGGGAAGGAGGCGATGGGTACATACAAACACAACGAGTAAGATGTGCAACGTTTGGAGGATGGACATGCTTGAAGCTCTTACTCAAGGGGGGAGGGGGACATGGGCAATATAAGTAACCCTAACACTTGTACCCCCATAATATGCTAAAATAAAAAAAATTCCATTGTTCCATCTGAAATAAAATTTGGGTATGGGGCAAACCTCTAACTGTTGTTGATGTGAAGAGCCAACTTTTTACAGATACTGTAACAGTTACTAGGCATGTGCCTTGGACAGGCTGCTGAACTTCTTAGCGCAGAGTTGGCAAATTGTGGCCCCAAAGTCAAATTTGGCTTACTGCCATCTATTTTTGCACAGCAACAAGAATGGATTTTTCATTATTAAATGGTTGAAAAAAGTAAAAAAATAATATTTTATGATACATGAAAATTACATGAAATTCAAATTTCAGGGCCCATAAATAAAATTTTATTGGAACACAGTCATGCCCACTTGTTTTATATTGTCTGGGGCTACTTTCTGACCACAAAGTTTAGTAGTTGGAACAGATACTGCAAACCCTATCATACCATCTAGTCCTTTACAGAAAAAGTTTTCTGCCCCTTTCTTAGTGCTCAAATAGCCTCTTTTATAAAATGTGGTTCTCTGCACCTTTATTTTAAAACTTTTGTAGGGATCCATTAGATGATGCATATAAATGTGCCTTTTTTGGAGATCTGAAAGGAAACACAGAGGCAAGAAAGAAATCTAGGGTCAACTGAGAGATGGCTGTTATTTTCTCTTTTCAGTCAGTCCTTCCACAATAATTGCAAATCTATTCAACACAATAAACATGTACTAAGCATCTGAATGGCAAAAAAAAAGTGGTTAAAAATTCAGGAATTGGAGGGATCTTGCTTTGTATATGAGCTCTACCACTTACATATTAATATGTAACTTGGAAAAGTTTTGTGACCTCACTGAGCCTCTTTCCTCATCTATAAAATGAAGTAATAATATATCATTCCATTTAATGTTCATAGCACTACAGTAAGAGAAGTAATTAGCTATGTCAAATTATTTTTTAATGCAAAAGTGCCTTGCATGTAGGTGATATTATTATTACATGTACTATCTCTCCCTCATTCACTTGTTTAGTCACCTCTTCAGAAAATGCTAGATCTATCAGGCATTTCTTCATCTTACAGAAATTAAATACACATGTTGTTTTGTTCCAGATAGGATTCTGTGGTCTTGTCCTCTACCATAAATCCCACCACCTTATTTGACATAGACAACTAGACTCACTATCTGACTGGTATCATGCCAGGCACCTTGCCCCAGTGCTCATCTGTTACACAGCGGAAAGCACTCAAGACACATTTCAAAACAAATCAAGGCACAATTTGAATTAAAGGTGACCTCAAAGTTGAAGGCCTGGAGGAGACTTTAAAAAAAGTACAGCCATATGAACAAAATGAACAAGTGCTATATTGTGGTTAAAAAGAGCTGGTTCAGCAGTCAGATGGGCTGTGTTTGAATCCACACTCTACCCCTTACAGCTATGAGGCCTGGAATACACCATACTCAATCTTTTTTAGCCTATTAAAAATGCTTTGAAATATCTACATTGCCCTAAAGGTGATATTACCATCCTTCCCATGACTGTCAAGGCCCTGCAATATCCTACTCATCCTGTTGAGCTCTTCCTCTCTGTTTACTCTCAAGCCTTACTGGGCCTATTTCAGTTCTTGAAAGTTCCATGTTCATTCCCACTAAAGGGACTCGATATGTGCTATTTCCTTGCTGGGAATGAAACCCCAACACTCACTGTACTCTCTCACTCACTTCACCAAGTTGACACCCATTCATCTTTCAGATCTCACCTCATTTTGAATATCATTTCTTTAAGAAAGCCCTCTCTGACTCCACCCCTATGTCTATACAACTGGCTTAATTCTTCCTTGTGGAACCCCACTGTACCCTGTGCCTCTGTGTACTAGTATGTGACACCAATACTTACATTTTTAAAAGTGTAAGTTGAGTATTATTTGTTAAATGTCTATCTCACCCAGGAGAGCACTTAGTTTTGTTCACCATTTTATCTCTAGCATCTAGATTTTTCCCTGCTATGAAGGAGGGGGTCAAAAAATGCTTGTTGACTAAACAAATCAGTGACTTTGTGATGTGCTCTTAAGGTAAAATTATATTTTTTATTTTCATTTTCATAATTCTTTTTTTTTATTTCCAAACTATCACAGGGGTACAAATGTTGAGGTTACTATAGTGCCTTTGCACCACTCGAGTCAGAACTACAAGCGTGCCCATCCCCAAACAATGTGCACACCCATTAGGTGTGAATTTACCCATGCCCTCCTCTCCCCTCCCTCCTGCCTGACACCTGATGAATGTTACTTCCACATGTGCACAAAAGTGTTGATCAATTACTACCAATTTGATAGTGAGTGCATGTGGTGCTTATTTTTCCATTCTTGTGATACTTCACTTAGTAGAATGGGCTCTAGCACCATCCAGGATAATACAAGATGTGTTAGGTTACCACTGTTTTTTGTGGCTGAGTAGTATTTCATGGCATACATATACCACATTTTATTAATCCACTCATGGATTGGTGGGCACTTGGGTTGTTTCCACAACTTTGCAATTATGAATTGTGCTGCTATAAACATTCTCTGGTTCCATATGAAACACAGAATTATTTTTTCTAGATCTGTGAAATATGATGCTGGTGTTTTAATGGGGATTGCATTGAATCCGTAGATCACTTTGGGTAGTATAGATGTTTTAACAATGTTGATTCTGCCAACCCATGAGCATAGTACGGTTTTCCATCTGCACTCACTGCCATTTCCTGCCTCAGTATTTCATGATTCTCCTTGTAGAGGTCCTTAACCTCCTTAAATATATTCCTAGGTATTTTATATTCTTTGTTCCTGTTTTGAAAGTCATTGAGTCTTTGATTCGGTTCTCAGCTTGACTTTTGTTGGCATATATGAACGCTACTGATTTTTGTACATTGATTTTGTACCCTGAGACTTTGCTGAACTTATTTATCAATTTGAGTATTCCCTTGGCAGAATCTTTAAGGTTTTCTAGATGTTAGATCATATCATCTGCAAAGAGTGATAGTTTGACCTCTTTTGCCCCCATTTGGATGCCCTTGATTTCCTTCTGTTGTCTGATCGCTCTGGCTAGGACTTTCAGCACTCTGTTGAATACAAGTAGTGATAGAAAGCAACCGTGTCTGGTTCCAGTTCTAAGCAGGAATGGTTTCAATTTTTCCCCATTCAGTATCATGTTGGTTATGGGCTTGTTATATATGGCTTTTATTATTTTGAGGTAAGTCCCGTCTATGCCTGTTTCATTAAGAATTCTCATCATAAAAGGGTGCTGAATTTTGTTGAACACTTTTTCTGTGTCTATTGAGAGGATCATGTGGTGTTTGTTTTTACTTCTACTTACGTGGTGAATTACATTTATAGATTTGCATATATTGAAACATCTGTGCATCTCTGATGAAGCCCACTTAGTCATGATGGATGATTTTTTTGATGAGCAGCTGAATTCGATTTGCTAGGATTTTATTGAGAATTTTTGCATCTATATTCATAAGGGATATTGGTCTGTAGTTTTCTTTTTTCGTTAGATCCTTTCTTGGCTTTGGTATCAGGGTGATGTTGGCTTTGTCAAATATGTTGGGGAGGATTCCTTCTTTTTTGATGTTGTGGAATAATTTCTGCAGGATAGGCACCATCTTCTTTGTAAGTCTGATAGAATTTGGGTGTGAAACCATCTGGTCTGGGGAATTTTAGAGGATGTCAACTTTACCACCTCACAGAGCTAACGAGTTCCAAAAGGCTAACGATTACACAGAGGTCAGTTCACTGATGACAAAATATCTTCAGGAGAAGGAAGAATCTTTTCAGAGTAGCAGTTCCAACCTCCCTGCTGAAATGATTTCATTGCAAACCCATTTCTCTTTGCTGTTGCTAATGAGAATGCTATTAGAAGGCAAATAATGTAGCCCATATTTAGGGAGTTTAAATATCTTTTTGACATCGCACATGATTTATAATGTCTGCAAAGGCGTAGCTGAGATGGCTGATGTTTCCTTACATTACAACAAATTAAGTTGTCTATTTCCCCAGCAGGTGTGTGAATACTGTAAATCCAATTAATGTTAATGATAGCATGTGCCTGCAAAGAGCAAAATGAATGAGGGAAGTTGTTCTTGTTAAAATCTTCTCACCACTTCTCATTGCCTCAGCAAGGCAGTGGTGGTGGCTTCGTTTTCTTCCTCTTTAAATGAGGAAATCAGTAATCTCATCCATGTTTTCTATGTGTTTTACCCAAGATATTAGCTCAAAATAAGCCCATTTTAGCAGAGTATGCTGAACTCTGTTCCTGGGCATTCAGCAATACTTCTGAAACTTTAACGTGAGTTCAAATCCTGTGGGGATCTTGTTAAAGTTCAAATTCTCACTCAGGAGGTCTGAGATGGGGCCTGGGATTCTTCATTTCATTCTGCTAGTCCATTGACCATACTTTGGGAAGAAAAGCCCTAAGGGATACTTCAGTCTTTATCTGATATCACCAGTAGTAACTGATATTATTAATGATCATTCTGAGGCCCTTCAAATTCCTTCTGAAACATCCCAAAAGAGCAGGAATTCAGGATATTGATCTGAAATTCTGGAATCCATAGTCAAGAACTCTCCAATGAAGCCACTCTCTGGGAAAGTTGACATATAATGGCTACAGGCAGAGGCTCTAGTCAAAATAGTCATGGTATTGCATCCTGGCCCAGCTATTTACTACTTATGGCTTGTACCATAGGTAGGTAGTATCTCTACCTGTACCTGTACCCTGGCCAGGGCACTTAACATTTCTGAGCATCAGTTTTCTCATCTGTAAAAAGGTAATAACAATTCCAGAGGAGAGTCTGGAGGATTAGAACCTAGAGAGATAGTAAAGAGTCTGGCAGTGATATAGCAGCACAACAAAGAGTCATTGCTCATCCCTGTAAAACCTGGCTGAAATTAAGAATCATGGTGTCTGGCCAACTAAGCTTCCTCACTGGCAGTTTCCTCTTGTGGGAATACCTGCTCATAGAAGAGGCCTCTGGAAACACTGCAAAGCTACAGAGGTTTAACCCTTAGCCCTTAGCCCTTTGACATGACTACTGTCATAAGCCCATCCAGGGGAAGCTTCATGGAAGTCTTACATCATGCTGGGTGCCCCTCTCCACAGTCATGGCCACTACTTCAGGCCTGGCTATTTAGGCACCTATCATTTTACTTTCAAACATGAAACACATCTTTTTTAACTAGAAATATTCTTCCCTCTATGGAATTTGGAAAAGCTTGTGGTTTTAGGCATGCATTATCTGATGCATAAGCTCTGGAGTCAGATGGTCTAAACCTCATCTCTGCCATTTAGTAGCTGGGCCATTGTTTCACTTATTCTGGCTTCCATGCTGTTCGCATTCAGACACAGGTTACCTTTAGGGGTTAGTGAACAGAATAGCTCTTTTTAGGGTAATGGTAATGTTCTGCTTCTTCATCCAGGTGCTGACTATTTAGGTGTGTTCAGTTTGTAAATATTAATCATTAATTATAATATGTGCACTTTACCATATGTATGTTATGCTTTAGTACAAAATTTAAAATATGAATTTCATATTAACCCAATTATGAAGACTACAATGATCAGAATGAATTCTTTTACATGCAAAAAGCAAGCATAAGTAGTATAGTAAAAAAATATATATATCTCACAAGTGGCCAGTCTCTAGGCTAACAGCCTAGGAGCTGACATCTCATTAATCCTCACAACCAGCTTACTTCTTTTTATTCTGGACTATGTGTTAGAAGATGCAAGAAGCAGGTTCATGGATCCCTAGAAGCCCTGAGGGAAGAGTAGGGAACACTGAGTAGTTTGGCGTCCAGCACAGCATACGCCTGAACAGTTTAGTTCTATCCCAGGTGATATCTAATTGTGTCATGCTGTGAGTAGTCAACATCCTGCATCCGCTACAAGTTAAGAATCAAGGTTGAACACAACTCAGCTGACTGTTCTAATCTGATAACACTATCAACATGCTTAATCTATTACATGTATAGCAATGATGTATAATTGATCCACGACTACTTGGCAAGTAGGCATAAATGAATTCTATTTCATAGTAGTTGAGGTTAGGACTGTTGTCTTGAAAATACATTTTTGTGAACAGAGAAGAGTGGCCTTGAACTTCTATTTGGTTGTATACTACAAAGCATTTTATAGTAGAACTAAAAGCTATATGGTGGGGTGCTTAATCATGTAACTTTTGATATCAGACAAAATCAAATTTAGATCCCTGCTCTGTCAGTTACCAGCTGTACGGCCAGTTACCAGTTGCTTAACCTCTCTATACCATGGTTTTGTTATAAATGGGTTGAATTGTTATGAAGACTAAATGAGATATTTGTAAAGTATACTTAGCCCATTGCCTGGCAGAGAGTAAACACTCAATATGTAATTATTATTATATGATTAAGTCCGTGACTGTCACAGAAAATCAATGAGTTAAATGTTGTTATTACCTTGAGATCATTATTTCTGAGATTAGCATTGATGTGGGACTATCTGACCTACAGGGCAACTGGGTATTTTCCTGATTAGCTGTGGTATAATCTGGACTTGTAAATGAAGGAAAAGAAAAAAATGAGTATAAATTACTGTCCCTGAAGAATGCTGGCAAAGCCCCCTGAGACTTGGGCCAGCCCACCTTGTGTCTGGCCTCCAGTCTGCCCACTAGCAATCACTCAATTCCAAGAAGACTCTATAGAGAAAAACTTGAGCATTATTTTACATAAGTATAAGCCCTGAAACCTTATCTAGATTTCTTACTCTATATTTATTCATGTAGTTACTCATTTTCATGTCTACTTCAGAACATGATTTTCCCAAGTGTGTACCAAAAATAACAGTCTTTGTAAATGTATTATTCAGTGAAAAAACAGTTACATGGTCAAATAAGGTGGGAATTCTGCATACTTTGTCCCTCTCTTGAGATCTGTAATACACATTGGCCTAGTAAAGGCTCTGATAGGTCCTACTATTTATTCAATCACTTGTTCATTTAATAAAATATGTATTGAGTGCCTACTATTTGCCAGTCACTATTCTAGGCTCTGTGGGGCTGGGGAGGGGAGCATAGTTTCTGTACAGCAGAAACTATGCTACTCCACAGGGCATTGTTTAATACAGTGTTTCCCAAATAATCATCTCTGTATAGACCCTTCATGATTTGATACACCATCACATACAACTTTCACCTCAACTGAAAAGAGTATCTTTAGGTTTCCCAAGCATGGCATTCAGTATTATACCTATGTAAATTTGCCTGTACCACTTTGCCCTGGGCTTAGAATGCCTTTTATCCCCCTTTCCAATGCCCTCACTAACCCCATTCTTCCATTTGGATTCTGCTTAAGCTCAAACTTCTCTGGAAATCCCTCCTAGTTCCATGTTGTCAAGTTGAGATAGTTTCCCTCCTCTGTGCTCTCATCATGCCCTCTGCACACCCCCTATTGTGGCACATATTGTAATGGTTTCTTCACTTGTCTGTCCTATGATAGACTCTGATTTCCTAGAAGGGGCCATGGCCCATCCATCTTTGTATTCCCAGAACTTAACATGGTGCTTGGCTCTCAGTAGTCTTTGCAAATGAGTGTTGAATGTTTTTGTGAATCAGGGCCAACAGTCTAGTGTCTTCATGCAAATTATAAAAAAGGCACCTGCTCTGAGCAGGCACAGCCTAGGAGTGCATGATTTGGCAGGTACAGGCACATATGTGGGAGGGGTGTGGGGGGAAGGTGGGAGGTACCCTTTCCTCTGGGTACAAGCCTTGAGAAGAAGAATTTGGGTTGGTCTTCAGCCCCACCTGGACCCTTTGGCCTGGTACCATTTTGCCAGCAACTCTAGAGTGAAAAGAAGGGGGCCCTAGGACAGAGTCAAGGATTTTGGAGGGAATATTATACTGACTGACCTCCACAGCTTTTTCAGACTCTGAAATATTATAAGTCTAAAATGAGAAAACTAAAGAAATTTTTTTATTCAAGCCTACATATAATTAGCATGTTTCCTTTCTCCTGCTTAAATTATTATATAAGTTGGTTGTACTCAGCTGATGGCCCATTCACCAAATCAGACATCTGCTGCTCTTTTGTCTCTAAGGAAGTGGAGATCATTCGGCAGGATTCCCACTATGATGAAGCAAGTTAAAATTGGTCTTACTGCTGTATCTCAATTATGTAATCTAGAAATTATGAACAGCTTTTGGGGTTGCCAGATGAAATATAGGATGCCTAGTTAAATTGGAGTTTCACATAAACAATGAATTTTTTTTAGTATAAGTCTGTGCCATGCAATATTTGGGACTTATACTAAAAAATTATATTGTTGTTGTTTATCTGAATTCAAATTTAACTAGGCATCCTCTGTTTTTGTTTGCTAAATCTGAAAACTCTACATGTGATGCCTTTATGTATTAACAGCTAAAATAAGAAAGATTTTTCTGGTACTTCCCTTCCAAAAAAGGGTACATTTGGGGCAGTAATTAGTGATGACACATGAGAACCCTCTCTGGTCCTTGCTTGACTACAGGATATAATATACAAGGACAAGGGATACAGTCATGAGTATGGACGATAAAGCAGCTTTTCTCTCAGAAAAAAAGGGAGCAAACTCAGCTTAGAATGATTTAGAACATCGAAGTCAGGTTGCTAAATTCTGTGGAGACTGTGATAGATACATTTAAAGTGAAATGTAGAGAGTGCCTTCATTTTTGCTGATTTGTTGGGTTTTGTTATCTCTGCTTTCAGAGAGCATATAAATTTATTTTCTCTTCATAATGAAGTTTTTACTATTAGATTAAGAAGAATAAAAATACCTATGTCCAAGGGTTTTGTAAAAGCAAGAATTAATATATATATATATATATATATATATATATATATATATATATATATATATATGGTTACTATAGTGGGACAAATTAATATATCCATCACATTGTGTACCTTAAATATACACAATAAAATTTCTTAGAAGTTAATATATTCAATGTAAAAAACAAAACAAAGTCAGATTTCAATTGAAAATTAAAGCAAGAATTAAGCATGGTAACACATTTTAAGCACCTGAACAGAGTAAATGTTCCAGAAACTGGAGCTAATATTATCTTATCTATTGTTATTATGTTTACATCTGGAACAATCTATATAGACAAGCTTCCTTTCTTTCAGTATATAACAGGAGGGACTGCTTGTCAGAAAAGGGGACTTCCATACCCTGAACTTCATTCACCCTCAAGGCTGTATTTATTTGTGCTCTCAAATTATGGCATCAACAACACTAAGCTTTTTACCCAGACAGAATTTTAATCCTGTTTATCTTCATTCCTTGTTTATTTTGTATGTTAGTCCTTTAGTTTCACGCTGTTCTCAACCATTTTTTAACATTGGCATAGGGTGTTGCTGAATTTTAGTAGTGAATCACAAAGATAGGCAGAGGTTGCATTTCACTTTCTATTCAAAAGCACATTGTGAAAGCAAGATTGTGAATTAGAAACTTGAACTCTCTACCACAAATTGATCCACTATGGTTTGGGCCAAGCCACTTTTTGTTTTACCTTTGTGATTATTTAACTGTTCTTATTCCATAGCAGTTAACTTTTATAATCTTACTTCTTAGTTGTTTTTTTTTTTTAATTTTTTTTTATTTTGGCATATTATGGGGGTACAGATTTTAAGGTTTCAATAAATGCCCATTTCCCCCCTTCCCCCAAAAGTCTGAGTCTCCATCATGACCATCCCCCAGATGGTGCACATCTCACTCATTATATATGTATATACCCGCCCCCCTCCCCCATCCCACCTGCCCAATACCCTATTACTGTAGTACCTATGTGTCCACTTAGGTGCTACTCAGTTAATACCAGTTTGCTGGAGAATATATCTGGTGCTTGTTTTTCCATTCTTGGGATACTTCACTTAGTAGTATGGGTTCCAGCTCTAACCAGGAAAATATAAGATGTGCTATATCACCGTTGTTTCTTAGAGCTGAATAGTACTCCATGGTATATATATACCACATTTTATTAATCCATTCTTGGATTGATGGGCACTTGGGCTGTTTCCACAGCCTTGCAATTATGAATTGTGCTGCTATAAACATTCGAGTGCAGGTGTCTTTTTTGTAGAGTGTCACTGGATCATTTGGGTAGATGTCCAGCAATGGGATTGCTGGATCAAATGGTAGATTCACTTGTATCGCTTTAAGGTATCTCCATATTGCTTTCCACAGAGGTTGAACTAGTTTGCAGTCCCACCAGCAGTGTAGGAGTGTTCCTCTCTCTCCGCAACCACGCCAGCATTTATTGTTTGGAGATTTTTTGATAAAGGCCATTCTCACTGGGGTTAAGTGATATCTCATTGTGGTTTTGATTTGCATTTCCCTTACTTCTTAGTTTTGAAAACCTTTAAAACCCATGAAGTACTCTAATTACAAATAGACCCTGCATTAAGCTGGCGTTACCTCTCATATTATTCCTAATAGGAATCTGGACAAAGTTATTATTCACTGAGTTTTGCTAGCAGAACTGGCTATGAAAGTATCCAGAGTGGGCTCAAATCATAAAAGCATGGAAGAACATTTCTGCACCATTGACTGAGCTAACTGCTATGTCATTTTTTCAAGTTCAAGTTGATGGCTGGTCTGTATTTAGTAAAAAAAAAAAAAAAGAAGCTTCATTGAAAAATGATAGATGTGATCAGTTAAGTGATCAGCACAAGCAAATGGTAGTTGTCAAATAAAATGAAAAAAAAGATCAGGCCGGGCGCAGTGGCTCACGCCTGTAATCCTAGCACTCTGGGAGGCTGAGGCTGGCGGATTGCTCAAGGTCAGGAGTTCAAAACCAGCCTGAACAAGAGCAAGACCCCGTCTCTACTATAAATAGAAAGAAATTAATTGGCCAACTAATAGATATAGAAAAAATTAGCTGGGCATGGTGGTGCATGCCTGTAGTCCCAGCTACTTGAGAGGCTGAGGCAGAAGGATTGCTTGAGCCCGGGAGTTTGAGGTTGCTGTGAGCTAGGCTGACACCACAGCACTCACTCTAGCCTGGGCAACAAAGTGAGACTCTGTCTAAAAAAAAAAAAAAAAAAAAAATCAGGATTGCAGGAGGCAATTAAATTCAAATAGAACAATGAAATCAGTCCACCCATAGGACCTGTGCTCCTTACAGTGTGTACTATGTTTGGGAATTTTTCCTGATGCACCGTGCTGCTCCTTACAGTGAGGTCTCATGCAGGCCCTCCAGAGAAATCCTGATCTCATTGGGCTCCTAGAGGACACAGGAGCAAAGGTGGACTTGATAATGGGTGAACTTGATAAGCTTCGCAAATTTCAGTGACCAAGTTGAGGAGAGCACAAACGTCATTGTTTCCACTTGGACATTTTATAAGCCAGTAAACACCAATATTAACAGTCCATCAACCTCAAACTTTGAAATACTGAATTTAGATCTCAAAACTCAAATGTTGAGCATTATCCCAGTTTCATAAAGCCATGGTACAATACGTTGTCAGGAGGTTCAAGCATTAAAATCAAAGTGAAATTTTAACTGTTCTTATTTCATAGCAGTTAACTTTTATTGTTTTACTTCTTAGCTATCAATGCTTTTGCTATGGCACAAAAAGTAATTTATAGTTAAACAATTTATTAGAAAATATATTTCATGGAAGAGCGATTTCACAGCTTGAGGACACAGAGCATTCAATATTGACCAGGTATCCTCAGAGCAGGCTTAAGGTACTATATGTTAGTAATGAGGCATACCTTTGCCCTTATTTTGTATAACTTCTTTCCAGCTATTTTAGCTGATTTTTAAAAAGCCAACCCAGACAGATTTTATCTTCACAAGTGTGCACATGAATAAATTCAAATAATCTATATATGTCTTGGCTTACCTCTTCCACATACTTGACACAAGCCCCTATGCACAATACATTCCAGTGACACCAGTCTTACTGCCCTCTGTCCTTTCATTTTTCCATGCTTTTGCCTATAAGGCTCCTATCTCAGGCCCAGACTTTACAGAAGTGGTGATCTATTAGAAAGAAATAGGTAAGGGTATTCCTATTCGTTCCTCACAGGAATTTGGAAAAGTAGAAACTCAATAAGTAAATTCTTGGTAAATTAAAAAAAAAATGGAAAGAAAGAACAGTGAAATTTAACATGTCTTGCAAAGCACAATATAAATGCTTCCTCTGCAGAAAGAGAGAAGATGATGGTGATGATGATTGATGATGGTGATGAAGAGAGCTGAAACTTATACAGCACTTACTATGTGCGAGGTACTGTTCCAAGTGCTTTGTACATATTAACGCATTTAATCCTCACTTCAGTCATATGAATTAGGCATTATATGATCCCAATTTATAGATGAGGAAACTGAGGCATAGAAAAGCATAGCACCTTGCCCAAAGTCATCCAGCTAGTAAGTAGCAAAAGTAGCATTCAAACTGAGACAGTTTCGTGCCATAGCCCTTGCTCTTACCCACCAAACCATCACGCTTTCCTAGGGTTCCCAGAGCACCTCCACAGAATTTGTCTTAACTCAACACTATTGGCACTTCACAGAAATAACTACAATACAAGGCATGGTATCTAAGTACTCACTTCCACATCAAATTGCGAGAATCTTGAAGACAGGGCCCATGTATTATTTGTCTTTGTATCATTTAGGACCTAGTATGGTATCCAGATATCTGTCATATGCCCAGAATAAATTTTTTAAGTGAACTGACTTGAAATATTAGGCCAATTCATATTAAATTGACTTTGTTACACTTCAAACTAGTTGACTGTCAGAAATTCCATTTAATCCAACCTAGTAGAATATGAACAACAACCACTTGCTCTGAAGCTACCCATATTCTTCATGCTCTTTAATTGATGTATAAATTTGCAGCACACTGATAATTATAGGAAGAAAAAAAATACCATTAGATAGTTTACTCACCTACCATTGACCAGGCCAGGATAAGAAAGAGTTGGCAGTTCTCGATTTCTTCATGAAAATATTTTATTCTTCATTTCCCTCTTATGGCAGGTGCATAATAATGCCTTGGGGCATCTATAACACCATTTTTAAAGGTCTCCAAATCACCAATGGGCAGTGCATCAGACATTTTATCAAGTCTCCACCCCATTCAGTCTCCTCTTTCATTCATTTATTGATTCAGCAAATAATTATCAAGTGTTTCTTCCATACTGGGCTTTAAGGATACAAAGAAAACAATGCAGTTCCCATCGGTGGCTTTTTGTGACCCCCTAAGTGATAATGATAAATCACTCCACAAGATGGCACTCCAAATTCTTTTTTGTATTTCTTTTCCATTATGATAAAAGACCCTATGATTTCTCCACCGTGACAGAACAAATAGAACCACGACTTCTGTTCCTCTATTTATGTAGCTGGCTTCTCATATTAACATATTTCAGACACTTGAATCATTTGTTTTTCCTGGGGACTTTCAGATATTACTTTGGGAAAGGGTGTGTGTTATAGCATGTTGTGATGTGAGGAAGCTGGAATCTTCTCCTATTGTTGGTCCTAAGTATGAGGAGCATTTGGGCTTAAGGAAAAGAAAGGTGGAAAGCTACGTAGAATGCCACAGGCAAGCAGTGCTCCAGCAGAATGTACTCTGTGGCTGGTGAAGCTCAGTGGGCCTTGGACACTTACCTAAAGCTTCCCAGGGAAGTAGATGCTCTGTTGCATCTTGGAGTTCCTCATATCCCATTGCCCCATAGCCACTATTTCTACTAAGACTGATACTATATGTGCCTGTGCTCACCTTACTCACCTACCACCAACAAGGCCAGGACAAGAAGGACCCTCTCTACCAAAAATATGGGATTGGGCTGAGTTTGGCAAATTTTGACCAATGATTTTGCTTCAAGGAAATACCCTAAGGCTGAAAAGAATAATTATGAAAATGATAGTAACATTTGTTGAATGCCGTATAGCTGGAAGTTTGCTATACACTTGGTACAGCCTATCTCATTTAATACTCACAAGAACCTTAAGAGATGTATTAATGTACACAGCAAACACTTGTTAATACCCTTTCCTAAACACTTTTCAAATATTAATTCATTTCAATTAATTATCATAAGAGTCTTATGAGAATATATGCTATTATTATTTCCATTTTATGGGAAACTGAGCCACAGAGGGATTTAAGTGATTTGCCAAAGGTCTCGCAGCTGGTAATAAGCACAACTGGGGTTCCTAACTAAAAATGTAAAACTTCAGGGTCTGGGCTCTTGTGCTGCCTCTCTCTCTGTTTCACAGAAAATAAATTAGGCCCATCAGACAAGAATGTCTTCAAATTCCTACTACCAAACCTATACATTTACCTGAATCTACATCTTCTCTCCTCCGTGTCCCTCACTAATGCTTATATTCCCATTTGTGTTCAGAGTTCTTTTCTCTTAGCTCTTTTTGAGACCTTACTCTATTGACTGTCCTCTCTCTCTTTGCTTCCCCCTTTTGGCAATTAAAACCCAAGCAGACTTCTGGTCCAGACAAGATGGTGTAGATACATTTCTCTGTTCCTGTGCACAAAGTGCAACTATAAACCCTGGGACTATAGAAACAGCATGGTGGCAGGGTGTCTTATGATCCCCCTACTCAGTAGAAGAAAGTGACACAGACCCAGCATTTCCTCTCAGCTGAACAATAGAAGACAAGCCTGGGAGGCTTGTTTCTTCCCTGGGTGGAACAGTATCCCTCTGACAACATCAGGTGGGCCTGATAATGCCAGCAAAAGGGACAAGTTGGGAGTCCTGCCAACAGTAAGCAGCCAGAGAAAGCACTCTCTTTCCCGGTTGAACCAGGAATCTCCTCCCTTACTGACAAACACCAGGTAGTCAAGCAGCACTATTAAGGGGCATCCTACCACAACAAGCAGGCCTGGTCCACAGAGTTTCTTGGTTTCTACAGACTTGACACTCTCCCACTTTGAGAGACATCAGGTATTTAGCCAATATCAACCAGGGGAATCCTACCACAAAAGATAACAAGGGGACCCGAAACTCCCTTCCTCTTCCAGGGGATGCTGGAGCAAATAGGTGGAAATGATGGGAGGGACTCAGTTATAACAAGTGGCATACACAGGAAGGTTCTTTATCCCTGTGGGCCTGGGAAAACTGCTTCTGTCCCCTTAGGCAGCATCAGCAGGCACCAGTGGGAGTCCCTAAGGCACCAAGTAAACTAAACTGACCAAAATAGCATTGTAAAAGCTCTAAAAATTAAACTATCTTTGGAACCACAAATCACAAAGTAGGCCAGGACCTTGATGCCAAATCTTAATAGGGTGACTGCCTGCTAAAGGAAAATATTTAAACAGGACCCATAGTCTCCTAACATATTAGCCAAGAATGTCGATGACACAATAAAAAATCACCTGTTATAACAAGAACCAGAAAAATCACATGAATGAGGGGAAAAAAAGATAATCGGTTCATGCCAACACCAAGATGACTTAGAAATTGGCATTAACTGATGAGGATTTAAACCAGCTATCATAAAAATTCTTAAACGTCAATTACAAATTATCTTGAAGCAAATGAAAAATATAGAACATCTCAGAAAATATAAGTTGTAAGAAAAGACTCAATGGAAATTATAGAAATGAAAAGTAAAGTATTATAAATAAAAATCTCACTGGATAGGCTCAACAGTGGAGAGAAGATGATGGGAATAGAATCAGTAAGCTTGAGAAAGGATCAATAAAATTCATACAATATGAACAAAGAGAAAATAGACAGAATAAAAGAACATAGCCCCAGAGATGTGAGGGATAACAACAAAAGATCCAAATTTTATATCATAAGAATCCTAGAAAAAGAGGAAACAGAAAGTGATGCTTAAGGAATATGTAAATATAGGCTGAAAATTTCCCAAATTTGATTAAAGACACAGACTTACAGATTGAAGAAATGTAGCAAACCACAAATGGAATAAACGCAAAGAAATGAATGTTAAAACATATCATAATTAAACTTCTGTAAGACATTCAAACTCCTTAGGTATCAGGGAAATACAAATATAATCACAATGAAATACCAGCTATATATCTCTCTGGATGGCTAAAATAAAAAATAACACCGCCACAAAATTCTGGTGTGTATGCCAAGAAATTGGATCACTGCTATATTGCTGGTAGGGATGAAAAATAGTATAGCCACTCTGGAAAAGAGTGTGGCAATTTCTTAAAACAAAAAAATTAAACATGCAACTACCATATGACCCAGCAATTGCACTCCTGGGCATTTATCTCACAGAAATGAAAACCTGTCTTTTCACAAAAGCCTATACATGAATGTTTATAGTAGCTTTATTCATAAGAGCTATAAACTAGTAACAGTTCAGATGTCCTTTAATGGGTGAATGATTAAGAAAATTATGGTATCTCCATATCATGGCACTCAACAACAAAAAGGACTGAACTGCTGATATGCAGAACACCTGGATGTATCTCCAGAGATTTATTCAAGAGAGAAAAACAGCCAATCCAAAAGGTTACATACTGTATGATTGCATTTATATCACATTAATGAAATGACAAGATAATAGAAATGGAGAACAGATTATTGGTTTTGAGTGATTCAGGACTAAGGTAGGGTGAAGGGAATTGAGGGTGGTGGTGGGTGTGGTTATAAAAAGACAGTAAGAGGGATCCCTGTGGTACTGGAAGTGTGTGGTGTCTTCACAATGGTAGTGCATGCACAAGTTATAAAATTATATAGAATTTTTTTCGATTTTTTTCGTTTTATTTCATCACATTATGGGGGTACAAATATTGTTAGGGTTACATATATTGCCCCTGCCACCCCCCCTCGCCGTGCCAGAGCTTGAAGTGTTTCCAACCCCCAGGTGGTGCGTACCGCACCCATTATGTAAGTACACACCCTTCCCCACCGCCCCCTTCCCACCTGCCCACCACCCGATAAAAGTTTTTTTGTGACATTTTGATTACATTGTATATCTTTGCCTCTCCCTAAGAAGATTTAGAGGTATTCCCTTCCCCCCACACACAATGCTCACCACAACCCTAAGATGTGTATCCCCCCCCCAATCCCTGGTGAACACTACCATCATTTGAGCAGCATAGTTTTAATCAGTCAGTACCAATTTGATGACGAGTAGATGTGGAGCCCATTTTCCTGATCTTGTGTCGCCTCACTTTGGATAACGGGCTTAAGCTTAATCCAGGATAGCATAAACGGTGTTAGCTTGCGGTTGTTTCTTAGAATTGAGTAATATTCCATTGTGAACATATACCACATTTTAATTATCCACTCATGAATTGACAGGCACTTGGGTTGTTTCCATGACGGTGCAATAGTGAATTGTGCTGCCATAAACATTCAGGTGCAGATGTCTTTATAATAGAATGTCTCATGCTCTATGGGGTAGATGCCCAACAATGCTATTGCAGGGTTGAATGGTATTTCTATATCTAGCTGTTTGAGGTATCTCCAAATTCTTTTCCACAGAGGTTGCACTAATTTGCAGTGCCATCAGCAGTGTAAGAGTGTTCCTGTCTCTCCACATCCTCGCCAGCATTTGCTGTTTTGGGATTTCTTGATACAAGCCATTCTCACTGGGGTTAGGTGGTATTTCATTGTGGTTTTGATTTGCATTTCTCTGATGATTAGAGATGTTGAGCTTTTATATATATATATATATATGTTTGCAGGCCATTATTCTGTCTTCTTTGGAGAAGTTTTTGTTCATTTCTGTTGCCCATTTCTTGATGGGGTTGTTTGATTTTATCTTGTTAATTCTTTTAAGTTCTAGATAGATTCTTGTTATTAGACCTTTATCAGAAGTGTAGAGAGCAAATATTTTCTCCCATTCTGTGGGTTTTCTATTTGCTCTAATGATAGTTTCCTTGGCTGTGCAGAAACTTTTTAATTTGATAAGATCCCATTTGTTTATTTTTGATGCAGCAGTGATTGCCTTGGGGGTCTTCCTCATGAATTCTTTGCCTAGACCGATGTCTGATAGGGTTTTCCCAACAACTTCTTCTAGGATTCTTAAGGTTTTTCAAGCCTTAGGTTTAAGTCTGTTATCCATCTTGAGTGAATTTTTGTGAGAGGTGAGAGGTTGGGATCTTGATTTAATCTTCTGCATATTGATAACCAGTTTTCCCAGCACCATTTATTGAAGAGAAAATCTTTTCCCCATTGTATAATTTTGTCTGCTTTATCAAAGATTAGGTTACCGTGTACTGATGGTTTCATCTCTGGTATCTCAGTTCTATTCCAGATATCAATGCTTCTGTTCTTGCGCCAGACCCAGGCTGATATAACTATTATTGCTTTATAGTACAGCTTGAAGTCAGGAAGACTGATGCCTCCCAGTTTGTTCTTTTTACTTAAGATTGCTTTGGCTATATGAGGTTTATCCATTTATGACAAAACCACTGCTAATATCATTCTAAATGGGGAAAAATTGAAATCATTCCCTCTTTGACCCAGAACTAGACAAGGATGTCCACTATCTCCTCTTCTATTCAACATAGTGCACAAAGTCCTAACTATAGCAATCAGGCAAGAGAGGAGTATTAAGGGCATCCAAGTCGGAGCAGAGGAGATCAAACTCATGCTCTTTGTCGATGATATGATATTATAACTAGAAACCCCATGGATTCATCCAAGAGACTCCAAGATTTGATAAATGAATTTGGTAAAGTTTCAGGTTATAAAATCAATATACACAAATCAGAAGCATTCATATATGCCAAGAACCATCAAGCAGAAACTCAAATCAAAAACACAATACCCTTTACTCTAGCCCCAAAGAAAATTAAATATCTAGGAGTATACTTAATGAAAGATATGAAAGATTTATACAAGGAGAACTATGAAACACTAAAAAAAGAAATTGCAGATGATTTAAACAGATGGAAAAATCTACCTTGTTCATGGATTGGTAGAATCAATATTATTAAAATGTCAATATTACCTAAAGTGATTTACAGAATTAATGCAATCCCCATCAAAATACCACCAGCATTCTTTACAGATCTAGAAAAAATAATTCTTCACTTTGTATAGAACCAGAAAAAATTTCGTATATAGAATTTAATACACAATCAGAGGAGTGCAGGTGGTTCTCAGATTGGTGTTTTGTATCAGTATCAATATCCTATTTGGGATATTCAAGGATACTATAGGATGTCACCATTAGAGGAATCTGGGCCCTTGTGCAAGGAATCTCTCTGTATCATTTCTTGTAATTGCATGTGAACTATAATTATCTCAATAATAATTTCAATCAGAAAAACAAAGTATTGCTCAACTTCAAAAAATCCTTCATTTAAGATGCCATATACCTATATAGCTATCATCTATTTTTTTAGTTACCCTTCACAGCTAAATTTCTTGAAAAGTTCTTCTGACTTCTCTGTCTCAATTTTCTTATTGCATAATCAATCCTCAATCTACCACAATGTATCCTTCCATTCCATTGAAATGGCTCTTGTAAAGGTCAACAATGATCTTATTGTCATTCTAACCAATGTTCACCTTTTATATCCCTATTTTACCTGATGTCTTCACTGGTTGACTGCTCCTTCCCTCTGAAACACTCCTTCTACATCCTACCTCACTGGCCAATCCTTACTCTCACTTTGGGTTATCCTTATTTCTCTATCAGTCTACATCTTTTCCTTCCAGCTCATCTGCCATAGTAATCTGACTCTAGTAATTCTCTAATTTTATCAAAACTTTCAAGGTACTGACCTCACCACCTTTATACAGTTCTTCATCTACCTGATGTCTTCACTTCTCTCCATCCAGACATTAAATTTGATAATCTATTATATTCCCTTTATTCCAAACATGCTTAACTCCCTAATTTATCTCTCTCTCCATCATGTGTGCCTTGCAAAGCCCCAACTCTAGTTCATTCCACTCTCTGCCTACTTCATCAGTTTTTTTAGTAGCTGAATGTTGCCTGAGAAAAAACACACATCCATGTCAACAGGTTTCATTTTAAAGTTATGGTTGGACATTTCAAATGAGCCCTCTATGTTATCTGAACAGCCTACCACACTTCCCTTTAACATGTATACTCCTACTCTCCAAAACAATGTTACAGCATTGTCTCTCTTCTAAAACCCACAATTGCATCCAACACCCAACTCTTCACTCACAGGTGATGTCCTTGACTCACTTAATTGACCAATAGGAGCACTATAGTGAAACATCCCTGCTTCTCTCCATGCCTAAGTTCTCTGCTTAAGCCTGGTATCCATCTCAGCCCCTCTAGCCTTCTCAAGAGCTTCCCTCTGTTGCTTGCATGTTAAATTAGTTTCCTCTTTACATGATCATTGCATCAGCAAATAGCTATGCCCTATTTATCACCTATCTTACCTTATCTTTCCATTCCAGCTGTCACTCCATTTTATCTGCTCCCTTTCACAACAAAATCTCTTTTATATGTAGTCTATAGTTACTCTTTTCAACCCTAACTTCCCTTCTTTTTCCTCAACTCACATTAATGCAGTTTCTGTTTCCACCACTCTGTAGATACCACTTTTGTCAAAGTCATCAACAACCTTTATGTAATTAAAGTCAGTGGTCTCTGCTCTTCATTTACATGAGATCTCAGCACGACTTGACAAAGCTAAATATTCCATTCTTTTTAAAACCTGCTCTTCTATGGGCTTCCAGGACACTTACTTCATTCTTCTAGTCCTATTTCCATCTCCCTGGCCTTTCCTTTTCAATCTCTTTTGTAGCCTCCTTTTCTTGTCACCCTAAGTAACCTTAACCTCATTCAGTCTCATAGATTTGAATACTATCTATGTGTTGATGACTTCCAAGTTTATATTTCCACTCATATGTACAACTGATCATTTGACATCCCCACTTGAATGTCTAATAGGTACCTTGAACCTAACAGGTCCAGATCCAAACTCATGATTCTTCCCTATAAATCTTCTCCACCAGACATTCCCAGTGACTCACATAAAAAAGCTAAGATTGGTACCGCTCACTTTCACACCTCATGTCCAATTCTTTCTTTCATAAGTCCTTCTGATTTCACCTCCAAAACTGTATCCCAATTCTGTCTACTTCTGTCCATCCCTACTATTACCACCCTAATCTAATCCACCATACTCATTTGGTCCAAAGCAATTGCTTCTGATCTTTTCTTTTCTTTTTTACCTTCTATTACTCCTTAGCATCCATTATCCACATTCTCCACTCAGCACCAGAGTAATTCTTTTTTTAAAAAAAGAAATCAAATCATTCACTCTCTTTTTAAAAATCTTCCAGGGACTACCCAACAGACTTATAATAAAAGCCAGACATCTTTTCCTACCCGTTTTTCCAACCGGTCCTGTGGGAAAAGTCAGAGAGGGATTCAGTCTCCACTTCCCAGAAAAACAAAACAAAAACTTGGGACAGAGGAAGGGAACTAAAATATAAATACCTACTTTGTATCTGCACCAGAGGAGGAGAAAGCTGCTTTATTTATAGGAAATCAAAAGGTCATAGCAGCTCTTTCCCAAGTGTGGGTTACTCAGTCTGCCACCTCCACTGCCTTCTCTGGGGGACTGCTTTCCACATTTGTCTAATCTGATGCCCCTCATTATATGACCTGTGAAAATTTTTTAAATGAATTTTTTAAATGAAATTAAATGAAGAACAATAAATTGATATTTGAATCAGCCCTTAATTTGCCAAATGGGGCTGTGGAAGCTTCAGTGAAGCTTTGGCCCTGGTGGCCCAGATTTTGTTGCAAAGAGAAAGAGCACTGCTCCTCAAAACAGATACTGGGTCTCTTAGTCACCTTGAACAGCCACAACAAATTACCATAGATCACGTGGCATAAACAAAATCATTTATTTCTCACTGTTCTAGAAGCTGGAAGTCCGAGATCAGGGTGCCAGCATGGTTGGGTTCTGGTGAGAGTCTTCTGGGTTGCAGACTACTGACTTCTCCTTACAGCCTCATATGGTCACTATTCTCATCATGAGAGCTCCACCCTCATGACATAATTGCCTCCCCAAGTCTTACCTCCAAATACCATAACACTGGGATTAGAATTTCAAGGTCTACATTTTGCAGGGATATATTGAGCCCATTGCATTCCACCCTGGCCCCTCAAAATTCATATCCTTCTTAAATGCAAAATAATTCATTCCATCCAAACAACCCCAAAATTCTTAGCTCAAGCCCAAAGTCTCATCTAAATATCTAAATCAGATATGGGTGAGATTTGAAGTATAATTCATCCTTAGGAAAAATTCCTCTCCAGCTATGAACCTGTGAAACCAAATAAGTCATGTGCTTGCAAAATGCAATAGTGGGACAGGTGTAGGATAAACATTCCCATTCCAAAAGGGAGAAATAAGAAAGAAAGAAGGGATGACAGGTTGCAAGCAAGTCCAAAACATAGCAAGTCACACTCCATAAGATCCTAAGGCTTGAGAATAATCATTTTTATCCTTTTTAGCCCAATGCTCTGTTATCCAGACTGATTAAGATGGAGGTCCCACCTTCTGGACACACTAGGATAGAGGGTCATCTTGCCCCTGCAATTCTGTTGGACAGAGGCTCTGGGTGGGCCAGCCCTCATGGCTTTGGGTGGAAATTGTAAGGCCTGTTGAAACCCAGGCAATGGCCCTGATGATTTATGAATCACCTTTGGGGTCCTTCTTCTCTTGTCTGGAAAAACGGAACATGTTTGTAGACAAATAACTCTATGGTCCTGTCCCATAAAATTCAAGAAATCTGACAGCCTTCCTTCATTCCTTCCCATATCCATCCCCTTCAATTCAAACTGGCAGTTTTTCTGCTGAGGTAACTGATTAAGTCTGTGATTCACACCTACATTAATTTCCTTATCAAAGATCGCTTAGTCACACTCTTAATGTTCTCTTCCAAAGATACTTTCTCATTTTTTTGCAATATGGATAGACTGAGAAATTTCCAATTTTTAAGTTCTAGCTACTTTTTGTTTAACAATTCCATCTTCAAGTCATGTCTTTCCTCTTGCATTTTACTATTAGCAGTCAGAAGGAACCATGCCACTCCTCCAAAACTTTATGTAGAAATCTACTCAGCTAAATAAATATCCAATTCCGTTACAAGTTCTACCCTCCACAAAACACTAATATAATTCAGCTAAGTGTTTTGTTGCTTTGTAACAGGGATCATCTTTTCTCCATTGTCCAATAACATGTTCCTCATTTCCATCTGAAACCTCATTAGGATGGCCTTTACCATCCATATTTCTACCAATATTCTATACAGGATTATTTATTATTCTCCAAGAAGACAGAAGCTTTATCTACAGCTCTCTTTCTCAGTCCTCACCAGAATCACCTTTAAAAGTTCCTTCATGACAATCTTTAGTTTCTTCCACCTCCTACCCATTACTCAATTCCAAAGCCACTTCCACATTTTTAGGTATTTATTGCAGCAGCATTCCACTTCTTGGTACCAATTTCTGTCTTAGTCACTTTAGGCTGCTATAACAAAGTACCATAGACTGGGTGGCCTTAAAAAACAAATATTTATTTCTCACAGTTACAGAGGTAGAAGTCTGAGATCGGGGTTTCAACATGGCTGGGTTCTGGTGAGACTCATTCCCACATGAAAGAAAAAGAGCCAGCAAGCTCTCTAGCCTCTACTTATAAGGACACTAATCACACCACGCAGGCTCTACCCTCATGAGCTAATTACCTCCCAAAGGCCCCACCTCCTAATATCATGACATTAGAATTAGGGTTTCAGTATATGAATGGGGGGGGGACGACAAACCTTTCATCACGGCACTAGCGCAATACCAAACTGACTACCCAGTACCCAACCCTAAAGCCTCACATCCTTCCTGCCTCCACACTCTCTTTCCTTCCCTATAGCCTATCCATCACCTGGTCCTGGTAAATATACCTCAGAAATATTTCCCAGATATGTCCAGACCTAAAAAGCCATTCTTTTCTCTCATGACCTTCACCCACCTTGTGTGTGTGTGTGTGTGTTTTCTCATACCTATGCCCGTGTCCTATATCTTTACTAAACTCTCTGCCTCCAATATCCATGTTTAGCTCTCATTTATCCTCTGAAATGCAGCTGAAGTATCCCCTCCTCTGGGAAGCTTCCTCTGATTCTCTAAGACAAAGGCATACTTTCCTTCCTCTGTACTCTCCCATCAGCTTTCCCATACCCTTCCTCAAATGCACTGTAATGTATCACAATAACTCTTCAGAGTTAATCTGTGAAGGCTGGACCTTCTTTATCTATGTATTGCAACTGGCATAAGGCTATCACATTCTACATATAGTCAGCCTTCCTTATCTGTGAGTTCTGCATCTGCAGATTTGACTCACCGTGGATCAAATATGTTAAAAAAAAAGAAACAATAAAAATAACAATATACAAATAAAAATAGTACAAATAAAAGTACAGTTTAACAACTAGTTACATAGTATTTACATTGTATTAAGCATTATAAGTTATCTAGAGTTGATTTAAGATATACAGGAGGATGTGCATAGGTTATGTGTATATGTTACACCATCTTATATTAAGAACTTGAGCATCCTCAGATTTTGGTATCCATGGGTAGTTGACTGGAACCAATACCCCATGGATGCTGAGGGACAGCTGTACTTAGTTACTGTCTATTGAATAAATGAACACAACAATGGATCCTCAAAACCTGGATTTGCCCATTCAGGCAACAACAAAAAAAGTTGTGCTTCCTTTACCTAATGTCTACAGTGATAGCTAGGCCCACCTTTTTTTTATGTCAGACTACTAATTGGCTGTTTTATTTAGAAAGTCCTTTTCCTCTACCATTGGTTGTGCTATTGCATTTGAATTGATCATGCAAGACTCAGTGGATGTGTTGCATTTAACTGCAATCAAAGGAAGAAGTAACAAGGCTAATGTGGACTCCTAGATTGTTGTCCTGGAAGGCTTCCTCGGTGGTCTGAATGGTAATATCTTGAAGTTTGCAGCAACACTTTAATTTCTGTGAAAAGCAAGATATTTATGAACAGTCAAGATGGTTTTATCACTCTAATGATTCTCATTGAAATTTGCCAGTAAAACAAGAAGAAAACCTCCATGAGCGTTAGGCTAGAAAAGTGAAATGCAATTAAAAAGGGTTCATTTGTTAGTTGTCTACATTTCTCAACTTATACCCAGGACACACTTAAAATCTATGAATTTTGACAGAAAAGACATTAGCTTTGATCTGTGATCTTGATATCAAAATGTTCACTATAGTTAAAATGTTTGCTCATTAAAACTTAATTCAGCCCAGCTTCTTTATGCCTTTCTAAATTCCTCAAATTTATGCAATTTCATTCAAGAGTGAAGATACTTAGCTGTATCCCAATGAAATAATTTTGGGGGCCATAAATTGGGTGGTGTTGCTAGTTTCTCACAATAGTACTATCTTCTTCTAAAGTCAGCCTATAGGAGGACTAAGATACATAACTTCATTGCTCCATAGTGCAGGGCAGAATGTCTGGCATAGACTACACACCTTGTAAGTTGCAGCCGACAACAACAGCAACACTAAATTTAATAAAAATGCATTGACACCAACTATATTTTATTATTAAATAATTATTTAGTATTAAATCCTGACATCTCTGCAAGTTAAGCCTTATTATCCTTATTCTTCAGATGAGAAAACTGAAGTTTAGAGAGTTTCAATATCTTGCCTCAAATTATATGGCTAGTGGGTGGCAAAGTCAGAGCCAGGAAACAAACGTATGTCTCTATGTCTCCAAAACCTAGGTATTTTCTTCTCCTAAGAGCCTCTGACCAAAGTGAATTTCATTTGTATTCTTCAGGTTAGTAACCCAAGTCCTAGAGAGGTTAAAGTAACTTGCCCAAGACCATATCACCAAAAAATATTGGAGTAACTTCTAAACAAGTTCTGTTATATTCTTAAATTCATATTCTCTCTCTCTTATACTACCCTGTTTCAGTGAACAAATGGACCTAGGATGGCATGAGACTGATCCCATGGGACATCAGGAGAGCCTGGAAAATGAAGGACATGATAGATGAGGGGTAATATTTTAAAAGGTGGGAAGGGAGGACAGCCATAATTCTATCTTCATATTCTTAGTGGCCCAATTTGGCCCTGGACAACCTGGTTTCCTGTGTCTCAGAGCATAGCTAGGGATGTTGAGTCCCCTGTTGAGGACTGAATGGTGCTCCCCCAAAATGTGTGTCCCTGTCCTAATCCTTGAAACCTGTGAATGTTACCATCTTTGGAAAAAGGGTCTTTTAAGATGTAATTAAGGACTTTGAGATGAGATTATCCTGGTTTATATGAGTGGGCCTTAAATCCAATGACAAGTGTCCTTATAAAGGAAAGGCAGGAGAATATTTAAGACAGACTGAAGAGAGGAAGAGAGAAGAGGAGGTGATATGAAGAAAGGCAGAGATTGGAGTGATGCAGCCACAAGCCAAAGAACATCAATGTCTGGAGCCACTAAAAGCTAGAAGAGGTAAGAACCAGATTCTTCCCTAGAGACTCCAGAGAGACTTCAGCCATACTGACAACTTGATTTTAGATTTCTGGCCTCCAGAAATACAAAAGAATAAAATTATGTTGATTTAAACCACCTAGTTTGTGGTAATTTGTTATGGAAGCCACAGGAAACTAATACATGCTCTGAGAATGGTTTGAGGTGCCTCCATTTCTAGACACACAAGAGAAGAGTCCTGTCTACCTCTAGGGCTGAGTAGTTTGATTCCAACAAATCCTCAGCCAAGGAATCCTGGATGCACAGCATGCAGGGTACAGGCCAAACTTCTTAGACTGCAAGGTATAGGGAGTCAATGGGTAGCAGTCAGGGCCTAGCAAAAGCCCTGTGATCAGAAACATCTTTTGGTCTAATACGTATGGAAATTTTTTGATAGGTGTGAAAGTAAGGATTCTAGCAAAAGAGGACTCCATACACTCCATACCATACAAGATGTATTAATTAACCTATACACATGAGAGCTTCAAATAGGCTTCAATTAGGACAATTTGCCCTTCCTTTAAACTTAATCTACGGCTTCATGGTGTGGTGAAATGAGCATGGGCTTTGGGCTAAAAACTTGGGTTTGAATTCTGGCCCTAAGGTCACATAGTTATTTTGACCTGATGAGACTAAATATTCTCAGTTTTCTTATATATAAAATTGGGATAATGACAGTAACTAACTCACTGAGATTTCAGGGTCACATTAAATATTACAAATTTACATGTGATATCATTGACACAAAATAAATGCTCACTAAATGGTAGTTGTTGCTCTATTCAGCCATGAAACCTCAGACTCAGCTTTATCATTACGGCACTTTCTTTCAGCTGGTTTGGGAGTAAGGGGCAGGGGCTCTATTCTCATGCCTACTGCTGTAACTTAAACAGAAGATGGCTGAGAACAATGGACTCCCTCCATCCCGGACCAAATTCTCAAGGTAGGGAGGCAATGAAATCTAGTGTATTTTATAATTATGAAAAAAGGTGATGGCTTCTCACTTTCTCTGCTAATTGTTTCTCAGGTCTTACAGTAAAATTGATTGGGTGACTGATGTGATTGTGCCTAACCACTACTTTTTTGCAACTCAGGATAAAATTTAGTCACATTTATGAAATGAATGATTCATAGGGATTACATTTGAAAAATGGATTCAACAAAACTATACAAGCTGCCATCACAACTAATGGGCTAGACTCTGTCATAATGTTCAGTGATGGCATGCACTTAAGTGGCTAGGGAGATTGGATGATATAAGGGACATGACATTTGGAATGAGGACTTTCTATGAAGCCACACTTCATTTGCATTGTGACATCAAACGACTCAATTCATTTTTGTCTGTTACGCTCAGTTCACAGGCCTTACCTGCAGTCTAATCTGTCACATTCCTTTAGAGGTGTTACAAAGAAGATCTGTCAGCATGACAGGTGGTCTTTTTTTATTCCTATTGTTCCATGTTCCTGTGCTCTGGGATTCTGACAACTGAGAAAACTCCTGTAACTTCTTATTTAATCACAGGAAACCTCAGAGGTGAGGAAACTGACCTATTGTCCCAAAGGTGACAATTTGTTTTGAAATATTCTCTAGGGAAAGGAGAGGTCGATGCAGTAAGCAAAATTTTGTGTGCTTTTAACAGTCTCTATTACTGTTACCAAGTCACAGGTTAACTCCTTCTTCAGAATGTCAGTCATTTAAGAGAGAGAGAGAAAAAAAAAAAAACAGAATCCTAAATAACTCCAGCTAGGAATAGTACAATGCGTGTGTTTGTCCTTAACTGAAGAGGTATTTTGACATTTTGTGCTGTGCCTGACATCTTGGAATTTCTCCACGGAAGTACACAAGAAGTCAAACTCAAACAATCCAAGTGAGGTTTTATTCATTTTGTTGGGAGTTCTCTTTACAACTACGAACATAGAGTACGCAAAGGGTCAAGTTATTCCCTGAAGAAGCTAAACTGTAGGTGGAATAGAGCCAAATTAATTAACTCCTACATACATTTAAGTTATTTATAAACCTGAGAAATAAGCACAGCCTGGATTTCCAAGTGCCTCTAGCTAACACACTTAAGTCTTTATTGACCAGCTAAAAATACCCTGAGCCTCACTCCTACACTGGAGAAATTTTGGTTTAGCCAGGTCACTTCTACCAGCCTCACTTAATTCTCACACAATACTATTTGGCAAAAATGCCTACAATAAACACAATGACACAAAAAACAAGGCCAAAATAAATACAATGGATTTAGGCTTATTTGTACCATGAGTTATTCCTGTTAGTGACAGATTTACTCTGAATCATCAAGATCAACCCAAAAAGAATGGCTGTCATGCTTAGCAGATAATATATGAATAGTGGGTATGGGGCAGGTGAATTTGGGAACACACAGCCTAGCTTAGAAATACAATGGTGTTGGGAATTATTCCTTTCATAGGTCATATGGCCCAAATGGAGGTCCCATTCTAGGAGAATTCAGGCTAAAAGAAATATAGGACTGGATTGGGCCAGGTGAGTCTGGAAAAGTAGGCCGTACATAATAAATATAATTTGTTGTCCAAATAATGACACTTTTGAGGATATAATGAAGAGTTGTTAATAATTATACCAAGACCAACCTAAAAGGTAGAGGCAGGCACTCCCAATATTCCCTCATTGGCCACAGATGGCTAACACATTGCAGATGCCTGGCGCATAGTAAAGTTCAATAAAGGTTCATTGAATGAATAAAGAAACACATTAATATTATAACACTTTACTCTCCACTGTCTTTCATGCAGTGATCACTGGGGTTGGTGTGGTATTATTAAAGTCTTGGTGGTGGTGTTCCTTTACTTGTGTTATAATGAAGGGAAAGGATAGTATTCTAACCACCAAATTCAATCCCTCTTTCTAAGCTCGCCATACCTCCTTACTTTTTAAAGTATCTGATGTTATTGGCCAACTCTTCTCTTATCTTGGCTTCCATGACATTATGTTGTCCTGGTTTTCTTTTTAGTTTTCTGACCACTGCTCTCTGTCATCTTTTCCTAGTTTCTCTTTGTCTTTTTCTTCCTCCGTACTAAAAGCAGGTATTCACAGGGGTTCCATCCCTGATTTCTTTTCTTCCTTTCTATATGCTCTCCCATAGTGGTCTCATCTACGCTGATGCACTACTCACACCATTCTCCTCAAATTTTGGCCTCCCTCCAAAGCATTAATTCTGTAATGCCATGTTTTATTGGCACCTCAGACTCATAACATTTGAAACAGATCTCAACATCCTCAACTAAAACTTTATTCTCATGTGTTTCTCTGAAGGGCACCTCCATTTGTCAAGGAATCAAGGTATGAAACTTCAGATTCATCATTTTCTTTTCTCTCTCTCTGAGCCACACATCCAGGCCAACACTAGGTTCTCCTAGACATTTTCACTCAATTACTCCTGCATTTGTCCAACTCTAAAGGCACTTGCTTTGGTTTGAGCCCACCATCTCTTTTTTGTTATAGTGTACCTATGCCCTAATAATCATTTATCCCTCCTTTTCTAGCCTCCCAAATCAAATCAATAGTATTTGAAGTTTTCCCTACTTAGATGTCAAGGCATGACCTATCTTAGCTGCATAATGCTACTGCTGAGAGCAAGTGGGGATGATTCAGAGGTGATCAACCACTAGATAAAGAATTTGAGTAGAAATCTCTAAGATCCCTTCCAACAGCTAGCAGGACAGGTAGGAGATAGGGCTCTAGAAATTAGATCAAAGTGAGCATCCAGACTGCTTGGGGGTGGGGGTATTGCCTCATGTTCATTGAGGTCCATTCTGTGGCATTTGTCTCTACTTGGGCTAGTCTCTCTCACATACTTATTGTCCTGGGTGAGGGTCTTGGCAGTTCAGACTGAACCTTCAGGATTTCCACTCCCACAGCCTACTGGATGAGACCCAAATGAGCCCTACCCACAATTTATTTTAGAGGCCAAGCTTATGCATGGCACTTGAGCCCCAGAATGTGATTTTTAGGCTAAAAGTTTATGAAACTGGTAAGATACTGCCTCCATTATCTGAAGCAGTGAGGATATCACTATAGGTAATCTGGCTACCATAGCTATCTATTTGCATGTCCTTCCTGACAAACTGATGATGTTTTAGCCTAGAGTCTTGATGAAGCCTTCTTTTCTTCCACACAATTCCACAGTGTTTCAGAAAAATAGCAACAGCATAGCTTTCACAAAAAGCACAACTTTGCAGCTACATTTGCTTCCTGTGTAGCAGAGTTGGTCTTTTGATTCAGTGCCAAATGCGGTAGCAGCACCAAGCCTGGTTTGGGACTAAGAAGCAAATGAAAAAAAAAAAGTCCATACTCTGAACAATAGTACCCACTTTGGTGCTGTCTGTGCCATCATTTCTGCCTGAGTTCCAGAAAGGAGTCCACTCTCTAGGTGACCCCTCCAAAGTGAGGCATATGTTACTACATTTAGACTTAATATGCTTTATAAAATCTGACACATTTTGCTCCCACAGAATTTACATTTTCCTCTTCATTCACTTAAAATATCCTTAGCTCCCCTACAAGGAAAAAGTGTTGATGCTAAACAGCAAGTACTCTGCTTCTGATTTATCCTCTCACATCCGTTTTCCTGAGATTATGAGAACCATTCACTTTACTCTCATGGACAGCTAAAGTCCTCAAATATGGCATTATATTTTCCCAGAAAATGCTCGCTCTTTCTCTCTCTCTCATTGTCACAGCTCCTCCTGCCACCATTGTTACCTGTCATATGTCACTTGCACCTGACTTGTGCAATTCACTGGGCATCAATTTCCCAAGATATGTAGACCCAATCATTATTTTGGAGCCAATAATGCTTTGATCAATAGGGCTTTCAACCATAATTCTTCAGCACTAATTATTCCAGTATTATATATGTGTTTGTGGGACATGTACACACACACACACACACACACACACACACACACACACACTTGAAATCATATACATTATTGATGTCTTCCTGGTTTATAAAAGGAGGATTGTTAGCACTATAAATCATTATGCACTTTATGTACTATTTTTACTTTATCAATTTGACTTAGATTATTTTTCTATAAATACACCTATCCTATTTTTAAAAGGCTTCTTGCAATTCAAGTCTACAGTATATATCAGAAGAAACAGCTCATATTCAGTCTTGCTTTGTGCTATATCGTGATAAGTTTTGAAACAGAGGAATATTCAATTTCTGAGACTGTCTCACTGAACTACATTCAAATACTTTAAATCTTAGAAACAGATTATTTTATTTTATTTTATTTTATTTTATTTTATTTTATTTTATTTTATTTTATTTTTAGAGACAGGGTCTCATTATGTTGCTTGAGCTGTACTCAGAATCCTGGGCTCAAGTGATCCTTCTGCTGAGCCTCCTGAGTAGCTGGGAATATAGGTCCACACCATCACACTACTGTGCTCAGCAGAAACAGAGTCTTTAAAATGTTACAACTTAATTTCAGAATGTGAGATCTTTTATATCACACATTACTTTAAAAGAAATATTGAAATATCAGCTTAATTATAGAGCAAAGGTTGATAATATTATTTAGTACTACTTAATGGTATTATGATTCATTCAGAATTTTAAAAGTCTCATAACATTTATTAATACTAAATTGAAAAGGCAGACATTTCAGCTAGGTACAAAATGAATGTCAGATGTTAAATTGTCATGAGATTATGTATGTTAAACAAATACAAATTTGTATATGTAAACCTCCTATACATTTAACTCTATATAAGTACCCTCAGATATGGATAACAAAAACCATGCATCTATGGTGACTTTGGGGAAATTAAATATACAAGGTAGTGTCAGATGCTAACTTATTTGCAGATATTGGTGTCTGAGGAAACCTAATTCCTGTCCTTAAACCCTTTAAAAATACTTTGCTATATGCTCAGAAAGTTTGTACATTATTCGTGAAATAAGGTGAATTGACATAATGGTAGAAAATTGTGATAAACATAAGCACGCCCATACCTTGAGTAAAGGATCTAAATATCAAAATAGCTGATGCTCTCATTAAATTGATTGTATAGATTATAATTTTTAAAATGCAACATTTGATAGGACCTGTGCTCTAGCAATATGGGGGTAGGAGTGAGGAAATCTGTTCAATCCTACAATCTAATTAATCCTCTAAGTAGCTCGAATGAAAAACAAAATTTGAATTATTCAAAAAGGGTAAGGCCAATTGAATTCAATAAATGTTAGGCTCTAACCACCTTAATTTTTTTTATTTTATTATAGTAAGAGTGGAACATGAGATCTGCCCTCTTAATAAATTTTTACACATACAATACATTATTGCCAATTATGGGTACAGTGTTGTACAGCAGATTTCTAGAGCTTATTCATCTTGCTTAAACAAAATTTTATGCCCCTTGATTAATAACTCCCCATTTTCCCCATTTCCCTTCCCCACTTTTTATCCTAGAGAGAAAACAGGAATGTTGTGACACTACTAAAAATCTGGGGTGTACCAGGCATGGTGGCTCATGTCTGTAATCCCAGCGTTTTTGGAGGCCAAGGATCACTGGAGCCTAGGGGTTTAAGGCTGCAATGAGCTATGATCCTGCCACTGTACTCCAGCCTAGGTGACAGAGCAAAACCCCATCTCTAAAAAAAGAATAAAAAATAAAAAATCTGGTATGGGTGACTACCTGAATGAAAATGTCTGTAAGTTATGTGTCTAGTTCATTTTTGTAGCCCTAGGATAGAGCATGGTGCTTGGCACACAGTAGGTGCTCAATAAATGGCTGTTAAGAGATTAATGAAAATAAGATACTTAACTAACAGCATTTTTTTCCCAAAATATTCTCTTAATTAATGGCAAATACTGTATATACACCTCTCCATGTCCACCTTGCTTTAGTCATTTTTCTTGTTCATTTTGAAGGCTTATTCTCCCCTTAAAACTCATCTTTTTTGGCCGGGCGCGGTGGCTCACGCCTGTAATCCTAGCTCTCTGGGAGGCCGAGGCGGGCGGATTGCTCGAGGTCAGGAGTTCGAAACCAGCCTGAGCAAGAGCGAGACCCCGTCTCTACTATAAATAGAAAGAAATTAATTGGCCAACTAATATATACAAAAAATTAGCCGGGCATGGTGGCACATGCCTGTAGTCCCAGCTACTTGGGAGGCTGAGGCAGGAGGATCCCTTGAGCCCAGTAGTTTGAGGTTGCTGTGAGCTAGGCTGACGCCACGGCACTCACTCTAGCCTGGGCAACAAAGCGAGACTCTGTCTCAAAAAAAAAAAAAAAAAAAAAAAACTCATCTTTTTCCTGTTGTGAAACTTACCTAATCATAAAAATAAACATGTTCTTGTATTTGGAAAGCAGACAAAAACAATTCTGAAAAAATCTCCCAATAAAAGACCCTGGTCACATTAGAAGTTCACATCAATTATTTTTTCTTTTTAGAACAGCAAATTTCATTTTTTTTGTAACTGAAACCATACGTAAAACTAAAAATGCAGAACAATTTAAAGCAAAGCCAGTGTGCGTGGGGAGGTGGCATTTAGTCCCATTCTGAATACTTCTGTCCCCTAACCATCTCTCCTCAAGCATTCTGCAGCCCAGAGCCCCTAAGGATCCCAAAGGCAAAATTTGAAAACTACTACTCTAGGATAGACCTTTAGCAAGGATAAAGAAGGGAAGCTAAGTTCTATCTCATGGTCAGGCTATGAGGACATGAATTTGGAGGTGAACAACATGAATTGACTTGAAAGAATGTATCACAAGGTAAAATGAGCAAGAGCAACAACCAGATTATGGTAGCTTCCTAGAATAGCACAGCCTGTGCTCCTGTTAGTGGCAGCTGTCTCAGCACAAATATGGAAGCTCTGTCAACATTCAGAGTGCATTGGCACAGCCCCTGTCAACACTTCCAAGTGTAGGAAATGCCTTTCTCCCCATGCACTCTCTCACCTGCACATGTGTATTTCTTTCCATAGCTTTTCCACCTGAGAAACTGAGTTGATATTACTCTGGGAAACCACTCTTCATCCTGGTCCAAGCAGAGGATGTAAACCCAAAATGCAGTGATTATCTCTGGTGTTGGAGGTAGGCCACAAATACTTGAGATTCCTTGAAAGTCATGTGCTCTTCTGCACTTCACTGCCCACATCCCTCAAACATAAGCATCTACTACAGCAAAACCGGGACATTTCCAACCCAGAGCAAAGTGGAGCACAGTGCCCACGGCATTCTCGGGAAATGTCAAAGCCATCAAGTCAAGCCATATTAAAGCACATTCTCACAAAGAACTAAGGTCACACTATATTTTATCAGTGCCTTAATTGCCACACCCTTCCTCTCTCCCCTTCTGAAGGTACCTTCTTCCAGTGCAGTTTTCTATGATCCCTATCTTCCTGGATCTTTATTTGCACTTACCATTTCTACTACATCACTTTTTAATTACTTACTTTTGCTTCCTGAATTGTTTTACAGTGGTTTTCTTCCTCCATAATTAGACTAGGGGCTCCTTTTTAATAGACACTCTATATTACTGAACTACTTAGCTCTAGATCAAACTTCTAATAAAGCCCTATAGGAGAAAGTTGTGAACAATCAATAGCTCCAGTATTGACTTGTCTCTCTATTTCCACATTCATAAAGCCACTGCCAACTGCATACTGAATATCGTCACTTCAATGTTTAACAGACATCTCAAAATTGACAAGGCCATAAAAGGACTCTAGATTTCCAATCCCACCTTCACCCCATCCTACTTTTTCTCCAATATTCCCTAACTCAGTAAATGGCACCACTGTCTACCCAGTTGTTCAAGCCCTAAACCTTTATCCTTCACTTCACTTTATCCTTCACTCTTGTTTTTCCTTCATCTCCCAATCCATCATTACAACTTATTAACTCTACTTATAAAATATATTCCAATTCCAACCACTTTTCATCATCTCCACTATCACTCTAGAGTCTATATCAGAGCACCATCATCTGATTATTACTGCACCAACAGCCTTCTAACTCAGCTCTCTGCTTTTGCTCTTGCTCCATTGTAATGGAACTACAGTACATTTCTTCATTCTCATTCTTCTTCTTCTCCTTCTTCCTCCTTCCCAAACTCTTTGGTCAAGTGAAAGTTTACCAGGAAATCCAAGTTAAATTGCCTCCTTTTTCACTTTCTTGTTGTATCTTGTTCTGCTCTCTAGAGCAATGGTGGCTCTTGACACCCATTTATCAAAAGACAAAACCCCAAGTTATCTCTTCTTCACCTCTAATATCTATAGCTCTTTCAACTATTTCTCATGGCACATGCTTTCTTGACCTCTAGACATCTCTAGCTATTGTCCTCCAGATTCTTTCCAGTTTTTCAAAGTTTCCCTTAATTTATGATGCTCACAAATGAAAAAAGTGTTACCTACAGGTTGGTCCAACCAAAGCAGTGTAGTGCTTTCCTCGATCTGGTCACCACACTTGCTTTAATGAAGCTTGGATAAATATACTATTTTAACAGCTGCTAAATAGAAGCATTGGCTTCTAAGTTTGTAGTCACTCTAGATACTTTTTCCAGATGTCAAAGCAAAGCAGCTGAAGCAGCTTTTTCCTAACTTTTACCTATGTAATTCTACTTTTGAACCTCACTGTAGAATTTTTCCCACTTTTTGAGTTGGGCTGATCATTACAGACTGTCATGATGATTCTGAATCTTGAATATTATCAGTCATAACTGTCACCCCTTATAACTATTCTCTTTGGTAAGCATGTTCTCTGGCTTCAATGAAGTCATTGAAGAGAATGAATGAATGAATGAATGGAATAAATGGTGGACTTGGACATTTCCATCTTGAAATACAACTGAAAAAATGCATTTTTCTTAATTTCATTTTTCTGCCCATGAAAGACAAAAAAGTAAATTTGAATGAATAGAAAGACATTCCTTGTTTTTTGAAAGGATGACTCAATAGTATAAAGATGTCAATTAATTTAAAAATGCAACACAATTCCAATAAAAGTATCAACAAGGTTTTTAAAAAAGAATTAGACAAGTTGTCACTGAACCACATGTGGAAAAATTAACAATAGCTAGGGAAACACAAAATTGAAAAACTATGAGCAGATACTAGCCCCACAAGAAAATAAAATATACTGCAAAGCATCTATAATTTTAAAAGGTGTGGGGATTGCATCAAACTAAAAAGCTTCTGCACAGCAAAGGAAACAATCAACAGAGTAAAGAGATAACCTATGGATAGGAGAAAACACCTACAAAGCATATATCTGATAAGGGGTTAATATCTAAAACATACAAGGAACTCAACTCAATAGCAAGAAAACAAATAATCTTATTAAAAAGTGGGCAAAGGACCTGCATGGACATTTCTTAAGAGAAGGCATACAAATTGCCAGTAGGTATATGAAAAAATGCTCAACACCATTAATCATCAGAGAAATGCAAATTAAAAGTACAATGAGATATAGCCTCACACTTGTTAGATTGGCTTCTATCAAAAAGACAGAAGATAATAAGTGTTGATGAGGATGCGCAGAAAAGGGAACTCTTGTACACTGTTGGTGGGAATGTAAATTAGTATAGATATTTTGGAAAACAACAGGGAAGTTCCTCAAAAAATTAAAAATAGAACTACCATATGATCCAGCAATCCCATTCCTGGGTATACCTTCAAAGGAAATGAAATCAGTATATCAAAGAGATATCTGGGCCGGGCGCTGTGGCTCACGCCTGTAATCCTAGCTCTTGGGCGGCCGAGGCGGGCGGATTGCTCAAGGTCAGGAGTTCAAAACCAGCCTGAGCAAGAGCGAGACCCTGTCTCTACTATAAATAGAAAGAAATTAATTGGCCAACTGATATATATATAAAAAAATTAGCCGGGCATGGTGGCGCATGCCTGTAGTCCCAGCTACCCGGGAGGCTGAGGCAGAAGGATCACTCGAGCCCAGGAGTTTGAGGTTGCTGTGAGCTAGGCTGACGCCATGGCACTCACTCTAGCCTGGGCAACAAAGCGAGACTCTGTCTCAAAAAAAAAAAAAAAAAAAAAAAAAAAAAAAAAAAAAAAAAAGAGATATCTGCACTCCTATGTTCACTGTAACATTTTTTACAATAGCCAAGATATGGAATCAATCTAAGTGCCTATTGATGGGTGAATGGATAAACAAAATGTGGTATATATACACAATGGAATACTATTCAGCCTTTAAAAAGAAGGAAATTCTGTCATTGGAGACAACCTGAATTAACCTAGAGGACATTATGTTAAGTGAAATAAACTAGGCATAGAAAGACAAATACTGCATGATCTCACTTGTATATGGAATCTAAAAAGGTCAAACTCATAGAAGCAGAGAATAGAATTATGGTTACCAGGGGCTGGGAAGGGGTGATGGGGTTGCTTAAAGAATATAGAGTTTCAGTTATGCAGGATGAATAAGCTCTGAGGATTTAGTATATAGCATGGTGACTACAGTTAATACTACTTTATTATATACTTGGAAATTGCTGAGAGATTAGATCTTAAATGTTCTTACCACAAAAATTACAAATATGTGGGGTGACGGATATGTTAATTAGCTTGATTTAATCATTTCACAATATATACATATATAAAAACATCACATTGTACACTGTAATATATATATATATATATAATTTTTATTTGTCAATTATAGCTCATAAAGCCATAAAAAAAGAAGAAAAATATTTTAAAAATAAGGTGTGGTACTGACACATCAATAGACCCTAGTGAAACACAATAGAAAGCTCAAAAATAGACCCAAGTAAATATGGAACTTTAGTATATAATAAAGGTGACATTTTGAATAACTTGAGCATAGATAGACTTTTTTAAAAGGTGCTGGGACAATGGTTAGCCATTTGAAAACAGATAAATTAGATCCACACTTCACATCATATATCAAACAAACAAATAAACAAAAACTCCAAATGGATCAGAAATCTAAATGCTCAATGAAACCACATAAGCACTAGAAGAGATCATGGGTACATTTCCTCTTTAAGCTGAGCATAGAAAGAGTTCTTTTAAATAGAAATCCAAATCTAGATACAATAAAACCATACCCCCATAATATTCTGAAATTTAAAAAAATCAATAAATATTTTGAATTATAAAAAAATGATTGTTAAATCTGACTACATGACAACAAAAAAACTAATGCACTTAAAAATGCCATAGAGAAATCAAAAAATAACTGAAAAAGAAGGAGAAATAACAGAAACATGTATGACAGATAAATGGCTAATATCAGTATTTTAAATTCTTAAAATTTGAGGGAAAAACAAATCTCAGATAGAAAAATGGCCAAAACTATGATGATAAGTCATAAAAAAGATATTAAAATGGCTTTTAAGATTATGAAAATATATTAACCCTCATTCATAAAAACAGGATATAGAAATTAAAACTACACTGAGATACTATTTCTCACCTATCAGATTGACAGCAACTAAAAAATACAACACAGGCTGTAGGTAAAGATGTAAAGAAAGAGGCAATCTCATTTATTGCTGGTAGGAATGCAAACTGGTACAACCATTCTGAAGGGAATTTGGCAATATTTTACAAAATTATATATGCATTTTGACCCGGCAATTCCACTTACCACAATTTACCATGAATGCATATCACCGACAATACAAAAGTACATAAGCACAAGGTTATTTTATTCCAGCATTGTTTGTAATTACAAAAATAGGGGAAAAAATAGTGTACTATAGAGTACTGTTCTTGTCACTTTTCTGGAAATCTGAAATAATGTCAAAATTAAAAGTTTAAAAAAATGATTTTTTCCCTTTAAGGAGACCTTTAAGAGTTTATCAGAATAACGTTCAGCATTCCCTTTGTCATAGTATCTATCTCACATTTCATTTTAAAAATAGTTAGAGGATCAAGGCTTTAAATGTGTAAGTGAAAAGAATATTTTATAAATCATTAACCACGCTGTTGTAGTCCTCTCCAGATTGATGATAAATTATAGAAGTCAATCAGTCAACAACATTTATCTTGATAATTTCAACCACGTGGACAGTACTTCAGGAGGCCTTGTGTGATTTGAGAGTAAAAGCTATGGAGATGGTTCTGATTATTCTTCCATATCCCCCTAACAACTAGTTATTGAGAACTTGTGGGTCCTATTTAGCATGACTTAGGTATACTGCCAGGGTGGTAAAAGCAGGGCCACAGACACTGAACTTTCATACCTCTGTATGGGAAGGAGAAGAGGCCCTAAACCCTCATTCCTTCAAGAGTTTCCTAAAGATTGATATCCTTAGCATGGCCCAGATAAAGAATCCAAAGTTGTTTGATTTGAAATTCAAACTATAACATGAAGATCAGTGGTTCTTATTAATAATTTATTTTAGAATGCAAAGGCCACCTATGGATCACTCTTCCCCTCTGCATAAATTGGCAGGCTAAATATTATATAAATTTACCATGTCTCTGTAGGAAGCATGTATGCTCTCCTTTTAAAAGAAATGTCAGCAGTGTATCATGAATGCTGTAGAGGCAATATATAGAGGAATGGATGGGAAATTAGGACAGTTATAACCTCTGTCTCTTCCCACTTGAAGACAGCATGATTATATGGTTTAATTCCTCTGAAAAATTTCTGATCCTCTTTCAAGAAGAGGTAATTATATGTGCTGCCTTTGTGCTTCCTCCACTTTCTCACTTAGGCTACTGGATTGAAGTTACAGATGTATGTGTTTGTCTACAACAAAGGTTGGCAAACTTTCGTTATAAGGAATCACACAGTAAATATTTTGGGCTTTGTGAGCCAGATGGTCCCTGATGCAACTACTCAATTCTACTGTTGTAACATTAATGTAGCCATAGATAATATGAAAGTGAATGGATGTGGCTGTGTTTCAATAAAACATTATTTTCAAACAATGTGGTGGGTGGGATTTGGCCTTTGGGCCACAATGTGCATATCCTGTATCTACAACATTCAAGACAGTCCTAAGTCTTGACATCTCCAGTTCCAGCACAAGCACCTAGAATCCTCAAAGGTACTTAGTACTCAATAACCAATTATTCAGTGAGTGCATAGCTGACCACAAGGTCAAATTTTGTGTTTATGCCTAGAGATTTCAACATACCTGATTTCTCACAGTGTATTGAGTATGGAAATAATCTTTAATCATAATTATAATCCAATTATTAATTTGATGTCTGAATAACTTCTATGACATTTCCACCAAGTTGCTGTCCATTTCTGCTTGAATATCTCCAATGACAGAAAACTCACCACCACTTAAAGTTTCCCAATCCATTTTAGGAATGCTGTGCCCACGTGAAGAAATTTCTTATTTGAACCCAAATCTATCTCATTCAGTTGGTCCTGGCACCTCCTAATCACACTCCTAAAATTATATATTTTATATATTTTATTATATATCAAACATTTTATATATTTATTTATATATAATTATATGTACACACACACACACACACACACACACACACACACACACACACACACACATGCATGCATGCCGGAAAGAATCCTAGATTTAATCTAGCTCAGGTTTCTCATTTTACAGATAAGAAATTATGGCTCAGAGAGATTTAGAGATTTGCTTATGGTATCCTAGACTGTCTGCAGCGGAACTCTTAGATAGGCCATTTGGTGTGTGCTGGCGTCTTTGACTGGATTCCCTGCAGATTTGCTAAAAATAAACCATCCTTGGTTTACTTTTAGAGTGCAGGTTTTTTTTTCTTTTCTCTAAATAGAAATACTTTTCTTAAAATGAATTGCAAAATAAACTAAAATGAGTGTGCACTTGGTGACAGCCACCCAGAAATGGGAATTGGGATGTAGTGGCCCAGGAGTCCGGAGGCTAAAGCACTGTATGTTCCACTAACTTAGCTGAGCTAACTTGAGCAAGGTGTTTGGCCTCTCATGGTTAAATTAGATGACTTCTCTGGACCCTTTTAGCTCTAGGACTTAATTGTTCAAATGAAAAGGTGGAATATTTTGCAGCACAGTATGGGCACTTCTTTTTTCTTTTTTTTTTTCAGAAGTCTCATTGCTTTCATCTCAGAAAATACTAGTTTCTATAATAGTTAAGAGCATGGTCTCCTGAGACTTAGGTTCTAATCCCTGATCTGCCACTTACTTCTTATATAACCTTGGAGACAGATTATTTAGCCTTTTCAAGCTTCAGTATCTTTATCGATAAATTGAAGATATTAGTACCTACCTCACAGGGTTCTTATGAAGACAACAGATCAATTATAAAAATAAAATATATAAATAGTATATAGTACTGCTCAATAAGTGGAATCTGTCATTAACATAAGAATTCTGAATAAAAAAGCAAATTAGAAACTTAAACCATAAGATTTGGGGTGCATGTGGATAACAAATGCCTCTAGCCACTAGCAAATAGAAAGTCCTCATAGAAATGGAATTCCTCAATGACAGATCTCTACCTTTTGCTCTTATATCAGAAAGCCTCCAGATCTTTCTTTCACATCTCTATCCTCTTGTTCTTCCTTTATAAAGCTATAGTTCAAGTGTGGAAGCCATTTCCAAGGTTTGCTTTCAGGATTCCAATTTTAAAATGTGACGTTAAAAGTAATGGCCAAGTGGCCTTTTGGTGTTAGTATGGAAGTATTTGTGGTCACCAATTTCTTAGCCTAAACAGGAAACTTTCAATAATATAGGCTGGCTCTAAACAATGTTTAAAATTGGTACATAGAGTGCTTGTTTTTTCCATTCTCTGTGGAGAAAAATACCATCGTCATTTAAAAAAAATATGTTCATAATACTCATTACAAAACTGCATATCACATTCACACAAACTTCAAGCAATAACTTGAATGTGGGATATTGTAGCTTGCACTAAGGAGTCAGAAAATAACAATGACAAGTTAGGTCAAGTGTCTTATCCAAAGGAGCCAATTAGGCCAAATATCAAGCCAAGACTTGAATTCATAGTTTCTGTCACTTAATTGTGTGTTGGAGGCACTCAACTTCTCAGGATTTAAGCAATTTATTTCCCTGAGAAGCAAGTAAAATCAAATAAAAATTACAGTAAAAATGGCAGGTGGTATATAGTATTAAACAGAAAGAATGAAGGTAGTAAAGCAAAAATAGTCTTATTCAAGCAAACAGTTATAAAGTGACAATAAGGTAGATACCATACAGAATTCTAAAGAGGTAGCAAAAAGAATTCTTGTCCTCAAAGAACTTAACAATTACAAACAGAAACATCTACTTTCATTCAACTCATCAATTCAATTTTATTCGATTTATCTATCATCCAATTCCACAAAGATTTACTGAGAACTTTGTTACATGCCTGGTGCAGTGCTAGGCACTGAGGATGCATAAGACAGAGTCCCCATCCTCTAGGCAAACTTTTTTGGTAAAAGGCCATATAATAAATATTTTAGATTTTGTTGGCCATTCAGTCTCTGTTGCAACTTTCCAATTCTGCCACTGAAGCATGAAAGCAGCAAGAGACAGTATGTAGATGAATGAACATGGGTGTGTTCCAATAAAACTTTATTTACTAAAACATGCAATTTGGCTTGCAGGCTATAGTTTACTGACCCCTGCTCTGAGATTCCAGATTAGTTCATAAGAGAAGTCAATTCACATCTGAAGATAATACAATGGGAAAAGTGTTGTATTTGAGATATGAATGGGGAAATTACTATTGCCTGGCAGAAGGGCGAGTGGAAGTTTTCTTATAAGAAATGGCATTTGATCTGGGTCCTGAAGAAAGAGCAGGATGTGGGAGAACTTAATGCAAGTGAATTTGTGGAGGGTTGTTTGTACATGTCTTCCTAGATAATGGAGAATAGCAGAGTACATTTAAAGCATACGAAGATAGGTGAGGGGTGGCAGAATAAGAAGCTAGGGAGGTTGACAGGGACCAGGTTACAGAGGGCAGGTCATATTCAAGAAATTGGGCTTTACCCTGCAGTCAACAGTGGGCACTGAAGAATTCTTAAGCAGTAAAAGGATGTGACCAGATATGTGTTTTACCAAAACCCCTCATGAATCAGTGAGCATGATGGGCTTGGGTAAGGAGGCAGAAGATTAAAGACAAAGAGGCTAGACAGGAGAATGTGGTAATAGTCCAGGCAGCCAGTGGGCTTCATCTTAGACTTTATTAGCCAAGTGAGAAAAGCAAAGGAATTCTAGAGATAAGTTACACCTGCATGGTTCAAGATGGTGTCCACTAGCAACATAGAGCTCTTGAGCATCTGAAATGTAGCTAATGTGACTGAGCAACTGAATGTTAAATTTGCTTAAAATTTTAATTAATTTGTATTCAAATGCAAAAACCAGTACTCAATGGTTTCTGATAACTTCAGTTATCAGAAAAACTTTCCAGTATGTTTGGAACAACTTGGGTAATGTGGATCTACTTTTTCAACTGTCAAGTTGATGAAATTGAAATACAGATTATTTCTCATGAATAATTGGTGTCTGTGTTGCAATGTACTGCAAGTGCAAAATATACACCAGATTAGTATTTAGAAAGTTCACTATTTCACTAACATTTGTGTAATGATTAAGTGTTGAAATAATGTTATGCACATATTAGGTTAAATTAAATATATTATTAAAATTAAATTCACCTGTTTCTTTTTAGTTGTTTAATGTGGCTACTAGAAAATGTAAAATTACACATGTGGCTCAGATTATGTTTCTATTGAACAGTGCTGCTTTAGAAAGAGGATTTCTATGATTCTGTGACTAACTACATGCAAAAAAGTGGAGGAATCACTGGTGATAAGATTGAATGAAATGAGGAAGAGTATAAGAGAAAGATGATTTCATGTCTTATAAAAATTATAATCAAATTATCCTCCCATAGGCTGCATGCCAAGCCTAGTTTCTTAAATCTGCGAAAGAGGACCAGGGCTCATACACTCAGTACCTCCATGCCCCGTGCCTACAGTGGAGGTACACAATACACACAATATTTGATGATAAAGATGACTTGATTGTGATTAAACACTGAACCTCAAGGTCATATCAAATCAAAAAATGTTATTATTTTTCTGCCCAAAAGCTTATGCTTTGTTAGAACAACTCTAAAGCATATAGAAGGCCTCTTTTATCTCTTCCTGAAGAAATGAGGACAAATGGAACCACCACATTTAACACTGAAAGAGTCAAAGCAATTCTTTACCTTTACTTTGTTACATATAGTAATCCTAAGGGTTTGTCAACAACTTTCCTGAACCAAAGTTATTCAGAGTGGGATAGGAATTTTTTAAGATACCTCAGTGGCAGTCAATAACCTGATGGAAACAAGTTATCAAAAGCTACTTGGGTTCACTGAAAGAGAAATGTCATTTCATATGGGCCTGGAAGGAAATAGATGGTACATTCAAGGGAGTAACTGAAGAGTTACTTAGTTTAATATTTAATATTAATTTAGTATTTAATAAAGGAACCATTTCAAGAAGTATGGATAGCACTCAGGGAACCCTTATGGGATAAATTCTCAGAGATGAGCAAGAGTAGAAAGTTGTCACACTTAAACCTGGAATGGCAAGGAGAGACAGTTAACACGGGAACCCAGAAAGAGCTGCCGCTTAAAGAAGGGTCACTGATAGAGGAACACCAGGCTTTGTCTCCTCCTATCCTCCAATCTCTTGCTAGTGCTGCCTATTGGCCTACTCTAACTGAACCAACTTGAAGCCAGAGGGCACGGGTTTCTGGATGATTCACTCAGCCCATATCTTATGATCACAGCAGGGCCAACAACAACCAAAAAAAGGTAGAATATGGATCTAGAGGGGCAAATGGGGACGGTTTGCCTTCCAAATTAATTCTCCAGCCCAGGTGTATACCTGTGAATCTACAGTGGAAATTAAAACATAGGCAAAACCCAAGTTCCTCAGATGACGAGGAACCTAATGAAAAGGGAAATAAATTAATAGGGATAAAGGTAAACACATGCAAATCCTTTTATTATTAATAGATAAAGACTACAAAATATCTGGAACATAAGTGGGATTGACTCAAAAATCATTCTTTGGAGAAAACCTGCCTTGCCCATAATTTCCTTCTGTTTCTCTTTCTAAAACAGAATAGTGACTTGTTGTGACACTGAGGCTTCAAAATGGACAAAATCAATTAGTAACAATGAAAATCAACTTTTCCTCTGTCCTCTCCTATTAAATATTTACAATGACCCCAATTGGCAGGTCCTAATATCATGACCATTTTACATATGTGGTGGCTGAGAGAGGTTAAACACCATGCCCAGGAGCAAACATCTGATCAGTGGCTGAGCTGGAAATCTTAATCACTATGTTAAATATAGATGTATGGAGATTACTGAAATGATTCAAACAAATATAAAAGGGAACATTTAGATAAATTGACTTTTTAGGTCACTTCTTAACCTTAGGTTGCCAACAAGTAGAGAACAAAGTAGAAAAATGACTTTCAGAAGAAAAGGTCTGAAATCCTTGCAGGAAAAGCAAAGTAAGTTCTTTAAGATATCTGTAGCTAATGTCTAAGATTTAACTAAACTATTAGCTGTCATACGATTGCCAACCTCAACAGTAAGCAACAATCCTAGTTCCTAGGCTAAGGAAGCCCTGCATTCTTCCTTCCTCTTCAATCAATTCTTGTCTACCAGCATCATACTCCTGACCCTGCCAATAGGATTAAGCCCGAGCCAATAGGATTCTCTTGTCTGTAACTCTTGGCTAAATGCTAAAGCCATGCTTTGCATCTTGGATGAAAGAGTAAGTTAATGATAATTACTGCTTCCAAATTCACAACATGGCTACATACACATTGAACAGAAAAGATGGCAGAGTTGTTTCTCAATTTAATGAGAAATCACTAAAATCATTCAGGCATTTATAGAGAGGTGAAAGAAGAGTGGCTGAGAAGAGATTCTGCTTACTGGAGTCAATTATTTTTAAGGGGCTACCTGCCCCTTATAATTAAGAAGCTAAAAGGTTCAATTTCTTAGCATCCATTTAAGTAGAAGGGAGGGAACCAAATATTGCATTAATTTTCCATCTGTAGAATGTCTAAGAAAGGGACATTGCTATTTAACTGCTTTAGAATTTTAAAAATGAAGAATCTCTAATAATGTCATCAAAATATTTTGGTTAAAGTAGCCACACAGTTCCTTACCTTATGGGCAATGTCATAATGCCACAGTAGGTGTCCATTACCACAATCATCAGGCTTGTACTGAGTACCTATCTAGACATTGGAAATACCAAGGTGAACTCATCCTAGTCCTCCAGGACTTTCTAAGTATAGCAGATGGAAAATCAAGGCAACTATGAACATACAATGTGGTACAGTATATACAGAGACTGTGGGATCACCAACTCTACCTAGAATAGTGTGGGGATGAGCAAAACATCACTGATTAGAGTATATCATTCTAGGTATGATAGAGAAGGGGGGAAAGCAGAGAAGACAGAACAGAATGAACAGAGTCATGAGGCATGTAAGTCCACAGCATGTTCGGGAGTGGCAAGTGGTCAAATCTACCTAGAACAAGGGTTGCTTTGTGAGGAAATGAGACTGACTGGTAGATGGTTTGGGTACAATTGTAACATATTAAAGACTAGGATGAAGGATTGGACAATGGGCTATGGGATCCAAAATCGTAGAAGTAAAAGGCATCTTGAACGTATTTCTGTTCAATTCCCCCGTAAAAATTCCTCCTCCTCCTACTACTATAAGTACTACAAATAACACCAAGTCTACAACTATCACCATTTTTGAGCTCTTACTAGGTGTTAGTTTCTATGTTTGGTGATACACATTGTTCAGTGAGTTGATATGAATTGTTTCATTTGATCCTCAGAAGAACAATACCACATCCCTATCATTATATCCATTTAAGAGATCAGAACTTTCACTGATGGATTATTTTTATATAGGGGGTAGTTGAAGCATGAGGATGAACCTGTAACTCATTTTTATATATTTCCTATCCTTGCCAATTAGCACCAAGAGGCATCTAGTCTCCAGAGCTCCTTTATCTGAACACTTTTATATTTTGAAAGACAGCATAGTCAGTGAAGTGAGAAGGAAGAAGCTAGAAATGTAAGAGAGGGAGGACTGAATGAGATCAAGGTCACTGAAGGAGCAGGATGAATGTGATCCACAGTACATGTAAAAAAGGAAAGGAGGATTAACTTTGCACAAGAAGTGAGATAGTTCCCATAAGAAGGGGAATGGGACGGACACTGACTGCAAATGTAGGTAAGTTTGAAGATGCCAGAGAGGGAAGCTAAGGGAGTTTGGCTGGACTTTCTTCTGCAAAGTAAGAGTTCATCCACTGAGTAGGCTTCAGATGGGGCAGAGGCTTGAGCCCAGTGGCAGAGGTTTAGGAGACAACAGGATATATGACTGACTTGATGACTTTGGTGGCAAGACTATATCCTAGACGCACTTAACCTACTCACTTGCCAGTATAAGGGCCATTAGAAAGAACATTTCTTTTATTATATATCAGAGTATAAATAAAAAATTACAACCCGAGCAACTATGATACTATTTGTTCAAATTTGACCTTATAGAAATCAAAAGTTAAGGAATAGCTGAATATACATAATAGCAGCAACATCTTATTCTTAGTTATAAAAAGTACATCTTAAGTGGAGCTATGTATGATCTTGGTCATAAGTACAGACCAAGTTTGACTGAATTCTGTTTATATTCCTTCTTAGCATATTCAAAGAACCCATAATAGGTTAACATTTGGCCTTTGGGAAAAAAAAAAAAAAAGATTGCTTGTGATTAGAATTTTCTGTTTAAAAGTCACTAACTCACCTCCCTTCCTTCCCTTAGCTATAGCTTCGTGCCCCTAAGGGAAAGGAACGATATCTTTCTGCTTGAGTAAGCAGACTATTACATCTTGCTTCAAGGGAATTATATGCCCTACTCTATTTGTGCTTAAGAACGATATTCGTGCTCAAACATTTTCTCTTTTGGGTACTTCTTCCACTACACAGGTAGCTCCCAATACATTTTTTAATGCATACAGGAACACTAGCTCAAGGACTTGAGAAAAGCATTCCTTTAATGATGGTGACTCTAGGCTCACTGGATAAGATCATGTGATGGTTGGACTGTTACTAGGTCTTCCCTTCCTCTTACATACACTGTAACATCTTGGCTATGAGAAGTCAGTCAGTCATTAGGACAATATATGCATAATAGTTGAGGGGTATATATAGTCTTTGGAGTTTGACAGATCTGGGTTCAAATCCCAGCTCCACAACTTACTAGCTAGGTGACCTTGGGCAAGTAAATGCAAATTCATTCTTTTGTTTAAATTTTTCATCATATTTTATTCTACCTTTTCTATGTATAGCTCTGTTTTGATACATAAATACTTATCACTGTGCTACAATTGCCTGCAGTATTCAGTACAATAACATTCTTGAAGTCTCCATTGTCTCATCTTGAAATTGGGGATGAATAATAAGATCAAACTCACAATACTATCATGAGAATTACAAAAGATAATGCATATAAAGCATTAACATGGTACCTGGAACATCATGTAATGTGCAACTGAACTAAATAAAAACAACTTAGTGCTATCTCTTGCCTTTGCTTCAAACGAAAACCTAACTCTTTCTTTACCTTCCAGGCTCCCATGATGGGCACACAAACCCTCTCAAAATTAACTGCTACGGTTAAGAACTTGACCTCTGAACTCTAATTGCCTGGATTTGAGTCCCTGTTCTTCTTACTTACAAGCTGTGTGACCTCAGGCAAGTTACCTTCTATGCCTCAGTTTTCTCATCTGCTAAATGGGAATTAAATGAAATCATGTACATACAGCATGGTGATTAGCATATAACATATGCTAAAAATGTAAGCAATTGATATTATTGGATAGGCTCACCCCTTATCTCATGAAAATAAGCTGATATTTTTTAGAGATGGGCTGACAAAAATTGAATTTTAGGCTTCCCACCAGTAGTGTACAAAGGTCTCCACTATACTTGGTTCTATGGTGGCAGCAAAACTCACATCAGAATGGTTATTTGGTTTCTTAAACAGGGAGTTTTTAACTCCTCAGGCAATCACCTGTGAATAAATCTAGATTCCCAATTGTGGGTTTCACAATGTGGACAAGGGCATTCACGGAGATAGCATCTAACAAAAAATCTTTCCTGATTGAACAGCAATCCATCCTCTCACTCATCACCAGCTCAGCTTTCTGATTCATAAGATATTTTCTAGTAGATCATTACATCTGACCTTTCTTAAATATTTGTCTGTGCTATATCCCACTGGACCATAGTATTATAACTCTTCAGTTTTAGGATGACTTGCCCAATGCATTTGGTACTCTTGGGAAGGAGTTTGCTATTTTTGGAAACCTCTTAACTCTTTTAGGTTAAAGTCATACTATTAGACAACATACTTCTACAATGAACTAATGGCACCCAGGTGGCCTAAATGTTGGCACATCTCTTAAATGCCTAACTAATTTCCATACAAGTCATTTATAATGTTCAAACAAAATTTATCCAGAACAAAACCAAAGAATGGTATCCTTCCACAGAATATAAAACATACAAACACAGGTCTAAAGTTTACATTTCTCAACTGGTAAAAGGAAAGATCTAGGTGGTAATATTTCACAAAAATATTCCAGTCATGAAAGCCTTTTCATGATCTGCCAACTATGCAGAAACAAAAAAACAAATCCTAAGAATGCTGCTAAGGGATGGAATCAAACAACATAGCCTAAGGCAGCTATTTCTTACTTTATCTAATAAAATGGCTTGATCTTAGAAAGTTGCATATAAATCAATGTTTCTTTAAATATACTTTGGAATGGCTTTACAAAGAAATCTTGCAGTGGATCCATTAGTAAAATGAATAATTACTCCCATTTACCACTTTTATAAATTAAAATGTTCAAATAGTTAATACTTAAAAAGTAGGATTTGCTTTATGACACATGAGACCCTAGCTCAATAGCTACATATCTTAAGTAACTTTTATTCCAAAATGGATCTCATGGCACTACACTGGTACACTGGTATATTAAGGCACAATAAACTGGAACACAAGCCACAAAGCTTGTGACATCAGGATTTGTAGCATGGGGGTGCATATATGGCACACGGCCTCCTCTATATGAAATTCTACTCCCTGTTTCATTGCCTACATTTTAAAATTCAGCTGGTTTCCAAGGAAAAGTCTGCTAGTTACCAGCGCATGTTATAATGTTGGAAGAATTTGTATCTAAGGTAGAAAATGGCACTGACAACCAATCCCCTGAAAACTTCTAATGAACATATCCGTATGTTCTATGGTTCTGGTGGCCTGATTACAGTGACTGCAACATCATAGCCCCTGCCTATTGAGGGACTCACCTGAAGTAGAAAGAGAATATTGAGGGTCCTGAATATAGAAATTAAGACAACAAGCACAGAACAGCTGAACAGCTGTCCAGTGGAGGGTAGCACCACTGAACAGCTTTCAGTGGAAGGTAGCACTTTGTAACTGCAAAAATTTTATATACACAAAATAAATAATATAGGACTCTTCAGATTCTTTAATATTAACGTGCAACGCAAATCTCCAGGGAAGAGATATGGCAAGCAGCTGTTTTCCCAACAGGTTTTACTCTTGGAACCTTTCTTAGGGGAACATTTCATTTGGATAACATACTGGGAAACACTTCTCTAAAGAAAATTTTAACAACAACAATTAGAATAACTAGAATTTATTAAGTGCCAGGGAAAGAACAGGTCAAACTCAGGAACATTGTAGAAGTGGAGTGCAAGATAGATCCCAGTGAGTAGTTTGGGAGAGTAGCTAAAAACTATTGAGGACTCTGAAGGCCCATTTATACGTGGCAATGGCCATAGGCTTAAGCACAGCATGATGAGTTAAAGGACTCACCCAGAGCTGAATAATCAGAATAATTAATAATGATAGTTTCCCTTTATCAATCACTTGCTATGTTCTAGGCACTATCCTCAGTCAATCTTCAAGACAACCCTGTGTGATCCATTTATTGTCTTTATTTTATCATCACTTTCTCCCAATCACCCAGCTAGTAAGTGGCAGAGGTGGGGTTAAAGCCAAGGTTTGTTCAACAATGAGCTCTATGTTCTTTCCATTCTAGTGGAATGTTCTCTCATGAACACACCGTTGAAGACAAATTCTGAAGAACCTTCAGAATATCATGTACAGAGGTTTACACTATAGTTAATTGCACCCTGCAGAAGTCACTAAGAGAAAATGATATATATGAATGGATTCTCACAGCTCAGAATTAAAAATACAGAAAAATACAATCAGCAACCCAAATGTCTTTAACCCGAAGTAACCTGCAAGAAAATTCCATGTAGAGGCTAATTGCCTTGATAAAGTAATGAATCTATTGTTCACTCTGCATCTTAAAATTTCCATTAAGGTAAAACAGCACTCAAGAGACAGACGTTATTGTGTAACACATTCTGTGAAAGCTACTTACTAGTAAGACAAACATGCCCTTAACAGCGGTGTGGAACACACAGTATTTTCCAATTCTAAGAAGTAATTTTTTTGTACATTAAGAGGTAACAGAGAGTTTTATTATTTGGTATGCTACCGTACCTGCTTTCTAAAACAGCAGCATTGTGGTCTTCCATTGAGAAACTTATATTGGGCACCTACTATGCACCAGGAAAAAGTCATAGGACCTGCCCTCTATAGGAAGAAAAAACCCTTTAATTTTAGGAAAGCAGTGATAAGAACTAAAACGGAATGTACTATGGTTTAAACCTCCCCTCTAAAACTCATGTTGAAATTTAACTGCCATTGTGATGGTATTAAGAGGTGGGACCTTTAAGAGGTGACTAGGTCATGAGGGCTCTGCCCTCATGAATGGATTAATTCTGTAATCATGGGAGTGGATAAGTTATAGCAGCAGTGGGCTCCTAATGAAAAGATAAGTTTGGCTCAAGTTCCTCTATATGTGATGCACGTGTGCTTCCTAGTATGTGATGCCTTCTGCCATCTTATGACACAGCAAGAAGGCCATCACCAGGTGTGCCCCTTCAATCTTGGACTTCTCAGTCCCCAGAATCATGAGCCAAATAAATCCCTTTTCTTTGCAAATTACCCTATCTGTGGTATTCTTTTATAGCAGCAGGAAACAGACTAAGACATAAGGATTCAGCAAAGTGCTGAAAAATTGAGAACGAGGGGTTGATTATCAAAGTGTCTCAGGATGGAAGTTTTGGGAGTAGATCTGGGAAGGCAATGACTGTGATTGGATTTGAGCAAGCCTTTAAAGAGTTTTGAGCTTGACTAACTTTGAACTTACAAGGATGAGCTGTGTTGTCCACTGAAAGAGAAAAGCAAAAGTCCTAAAGTTAAAAACGTTCAGATATGAAGATAATAAATCAGGTCTTCTATTTAAGGAAAAACAGATTTGAATGCATATATATGCAGCCACCATCTTTATAGCTAACAAGAGATTTACCAGTGCAGCGTTTATATGTCTAGTATAGCTATTATTCTAGAATAAAATATTTTGTAAATAGAAAATATAAATTTAAATTTAGTCACATCTTAAATAACAGTTCAAGTCACTAACCTAGGTGACACCCTAGATGGAGAAGCCATCTGGTTTAGATCACTTATACTGATCTAAATTCAAACCACATTGTATTTTTAATACCTACTGGATTCCCTAGTTCTGCCCTGCCTAAATTCTTTGAGACTTAGTTTCCTTATGTAGGAAATTGGGATACAGTACCCACATTCCAGGATTTCTATAGAGATTATAGAAACTTGAGGTGGTATCTGACCTAGGTTGGGCCTTCAAAGAAATGATGGTTATGTTAATTGCTGCTCCTAATCCAATGTCAGGTGCTGGGGACAACAGTGAGGAGAAGCGAGATAGAGACCTGGTTTGAGGCAATATTTCACAAGATTCCACAGCATTCATTCCAACGAAAAGAGCCCTGTGTTTTCCTAGCTATCCATTAGACATAAACCATTCATCACTTAAACTGTTAGAATTTGGAATAGCTATAGGAATATTAGAGATTAGAGCAGCTGTGGTATTCATAGAACAGGGGTGTTGATTCCATGGATAATAGCTTACCACCTAAAAGAAAACTAGATAATTTGAAAAGCTCTATACTTTTAGTTAGATGAATAAATGTCCCACCATCATACCTAATGCTCACTCAGGAACAGTTTACACATAGGGAGGATGTTGATTGTTATTCAACTTTCAACAGAAATAGGCACACATGTAAGTAGATGGATGATAAAATTTGATGTATACAAGTTCTCCTACCTCTGTGTACTTCTCTTAAGGAGAAACCATAATAAAACAATGCCTTTCTATTAATAGATGAAAAGAGGAAAGGTAAGTGAAAGTATACTTTCAGAATAGAGCCTCCCCATGCCTGATTCTCACTCTATGTCTGGAAGAGAAGGAAGGGGATGTAGGTAGGAGAGTTTGAATGCCAGGGCAGCTCCAAAACAGGGGTGGTGAATTGAGGAATGATGTGAAATTTGATGTGTATGATTGAATCAGGAAATAGAGGTGTGAAGTCCAATGGCCAGGGAGATAGTCTCCCAACCAAGCATTGTCTCTTGTCCCCAGCTTTCTGCCTGTTATGAGGGGATTTTCTTTGCTTCAAATTATTTATCCAGAAAAGGGCACAAAACAGGAGATTCTTCACATCAGAGTCATGACAGCATTAGGTCCCTGAAGTCAAGATTGGAGGTACAAAAAGGAAGAGTTAAAGGATCACTAAATGTAAAGCATGCTTACCTCCTAATCCTCCTCAAGGTGGGTCCTGAAAGGTTCCCTTTTAGAGAAAGCAGAGTGCAGCTCAAGAAAGGCAATTTGGTTGCATACCTCCATTCCCTCATTTTCTAATGGTGTGATATTGGGTAAGTTACTTAGCCAAGTTATTAGCTGGTCATATTAACTAATTTTGGAAATGAAGATAGTCAAGTACTCAGAAAATGTTACTTTTCCTTCTCCTTATCCCCACACCAGGGCACGCCTAAACTTTACTCTTCTGAAAGCTTGCCCAGAATAAACATCATGTGTTTCAGCAATAATTTGAAAAAAAGAGAAGCCCATGGCCATCACCATATGACCATGAAGCCCCACCTACCACTCTACTCAATCAAAGGAGCAAAAAGTTGAAATTTTTATGTCGTCAGATTTCAACAATACCTACCAGTCCAATTTCCATTCTAACTGTACATACACTTTTAGGAAACACAGTAATAAATTGAGTCTTATTTTGAACCATTCTGAGATATGTAAAAGAAAGAAGAGAATTCAGTACACCTCAATCCATTTTTTTAATTTTACAGATAAGGATATGGAGACCCAAGGAAAGGATGGACCTTATTCAAAGTTACATAAGTCACTGAAGGCACTTTATTTTACTATGATAAAAGAATAAAATCAAAACTAAGAAACAGGAACCAGATAAACCACAATTGCTTTTGAAAAAATAAATCAAAATAAATTAAATTAGCTGACAAGTAAATTTAATTCTGTTCTTTGATAGTCTTCTGGATGTTAATTTCTCTGAACTTTAATAAGTTTATTTCCTGTATGTACCCCAAAATATTATGCAAAGCTATACAAAAATTCTTTTTTTTTCTGATCTTATGTACTTGCTGGCAGCATAAAGGAACCAAGATGATGTAGGGAAAAATGATGGTTTCTTTTTAGAGTTTTTTAAAGACTAAATACTCTGAGTGAAGCAACTAGCTCAGTGCTTGGCACAATTTTAAGTACCCAGTGTCAACTGAGTCTGAGGGCTATATTGAATGTTCTAAGGTTTTGAATTTTGGACTAGATATGAAATCACGAACAGAAGTGAGGAATACCTTCACCTTTGTTCATCATCAGATCCACTGAAAAGGATTGGACTGAACAGAAACCTAAATGGACTTATGTTTGAGCCTGGGCCCATGACACAAAGTGATGTGCATTACTTATCATATATGGAGTTTTGATGATAAACTCCTGGAAGGCAAGGACATGCTCATATTTTTCCAGAACTCCTATAGTAGACACAGGGAAGAAACCAAATTGATACTCATTAAATGACTGTGGAATGCCTAATTTAACCTGAAGAAGCTTCAGTTTTTCTTACACCAAAAATCATTGCATTTAACCCTATTGGAAACAACAAAAATAAGCTTAAACAACTTAAAATAGCTTAAACAACTTAAATGTATTGGAGGAATAGGGGAAGGATCAGGAGGAGTAAGGCAGAGTTTGGATTAAGATGAAATTATTAACTTAGTAATCCAAGGAAGGAGAGCATGGATTGTGATTAACACATTGCCACACTAGAAAAAAAAATCCTGGGGCCACGCTGTTTTATTAAAACAAAATGGTCCTTTCTAATTTGTTATTTTTTATTGTTTTCTGTGTGTGAGTTATATGCAATGCAATTCATGTTTTTAGAATTAAATTGTCAATATTCATTATAACAATAAGAACATAAGTAAGATTTTCATGAACCAACTGCAGGGTTTTGCTTCATGAGGCAGTTAATGTGTTAAATAGAAACATTTTGACTAGCTCTTTGAAAACCAGAAATTTTGAGAACATCTCTGTTTTATTTGCATAATTATTATATAGCCCTGTGGTTCTTAATGGGGTGATTTTTCTCCTTGTGGGACATTTGGCAATGTCTAGAGATAATTTTGGTTGGCACAACTGGGGAAGGGGTGCTACTGGCATCTAGTGAGTAGAGTCCAGGGATGCTGCTTAACATCCTACAATGTACAAGACAGTCCTTGGCAATGAAGATTTATCTGGCCCCAAAAGTCAATAGTGCCAAGGTTAAGAAACTCTGCTCTAGCCCAACACAGGGCATAGGCACTACTGAAAAGTAAATATCTCAACTAATTTTTACAGAAGGAAAGAAGCATTAACAAATATGCTCACTGAGTCTCACTTGTGCTTCCCATGTTAATGTGGTATAATTTTTTGACCTGATATTATTCATTATCATGTATTACAATGTTTTGGTTGATTTATCCAAATCTTTTATGTAGAAATAAATTAGGCAACAGTGCATAAAGATGTTAAATACTAAAGCCCTGGAGCACTCTAGGGGCACAGGTCAGATTCAGACTTTCCTAGTGTCTACTGTCTGCCCCTCCCACCAGCAGTGACAGTACTAAGAGGGAGAGAAAACAAAGTTCAGCTTGCATGTTAAATCTAACCTTCTTCCATCTACCTGCAGAGATCTTTCTCCTTCCTCTTCAAAGCCCTTTCTCAAGGGTAGCAGACAGTCAAAAAAAAAAAAAAAAAAAGGATGGCAGGATATCAAAGGGTTTCACAAGCTCCCTGGTTAGCTTACATGTTCTACTATAGAGACCCCAACCTGCATTAAAGGCAAAAGATCCTCTGGTTCCATATGAAGCATAAAATTATTTTTTCTATATTTGTGAAAAATGATGGTGGCATTTTGATAGGGATTGCATTGACTCTGTAGGTCACTTTGGGTAGTATAGACATTTTAACAATGTTGATTCTGCTGACCCATGAGCATGGTATATTCTACCACCTGTTTACATCCTCTGCTATTTCCTTCTTCAGTGTTTCATAGTTTTCCCTGTAGAAGTCTTTTACCTCCTTAGTTAAATATATTTCCTAGGTACTTTATTTTCTCTGTTGCTATTTTGAAGGGAATTGAGTCTTTGATTTGGTTCTCACTTTTGCTGTTGTTGGTGTATATGAATGCCTCTGACTTCTGTGTATTGATTTTGTATCCTGAGACTTTACCAAATTCATTTATCAGATCAAGGAGTCTCTTGGTTGAATCCTTGGGGTTTTCTAGGTATAATATCATGTCATCAGCAAAGAGTGAGAGTTTGATCTCTTCTGCTCTCATTTGGATGCCCTTAATACCGTTCTCTTGTCTAATTGCAACACTATGTTGAATAGAAGTGGAGATAGTATAGCAAAATCAATCCTAGGCAATAAAAACAAAATAGAAGGTATCAATTTACCAGATTTCAAACTATACTACAAGGCTATAGGAATTAAAATACCTTGGTACTGACACAAGAACAAGGACATTGACCAGTGGAACATAACCGAGAACCCAGATAAAAAACTATCCTCACATAGCCAGCTAATCTTCTACAAAGGAGACAAAAACATAGACTGGGGAAAATAATCCTTATTCAATAAATGGTGCTGGGAAAACTGGATAGCCACATGTAGAAGACTGAAACAGGATCCACAGCTTCCACCTCTCACAAAAATCAACTCACACTGGGTAACAGACTTGAACATTAGGTGTGAAACTATTAGAAATCTAGAGGAAAACGTTGCAAATACTCTTCTAGACATTGGCCTAGGCAAAGAATTTATGAAGAATACCCCAAACGCAATCACAGCAGCAACAAAAATAAACAAATGGGATCTGATCAAATTAAAAAGCTTCTGCACAAAGAAACTGTCGAGAGAGTAAACAGACAACCCACAGAATGGGAGAAAATTTTCACAAGCTACACATCCAACACAGGGCTGATAACTAGAATCTATTTAGAACTCACGAAAATCAGCGAAAAAAAAATCAAACAACCCTATCAAAAAATGGGCAAAGTACATGAACAGAAACCTCTCAAAAGAAGACAGAGTAATGGCCAACAAACATATGAAAAAATGCTCAACATCCCTAATCATCAGGGAAATGCAAATCAAAACCACAATGAGATATCACTTAACTCCAGTGAGAATGGCCTTTATCAAAAAGTCCCCAAACAATAAATGTTGGCGTGGATGTGGAGTGATAGGAATACTCCTACACTGCTGGTGGGACTGCAAACTAGTTCAACCTCTGTGGAAAGCAATATGGAGATACCTTAAAGCGATACAAGTAGATCTACCATTTGATCCAGCAATTCTACTACTGTGCATCTACCCAAAAGATCAAAAGTCATTTTATGAAGAAGATACCTGAACTCAAATGTTCATAGCAGCACAATTCACAATTGCAAAGCTGTGGAAACAACCCAAGTGCCCATCAATGAGTGGATTAATAAAATGTGGTATATGTATACCATGGAGTACTATTCAGCTTTAAGAAACAATGGTGATATAGCACCTCTTGTATTTTCCTGGATAGAGCTGGAACCCATCCTACTAAGTGAAGTATCTCAACAATGGAAAAACAAGCACCACATGTACTCACCAGCAAATTGGTATTAACAGAGCAACACCTCAGTGGACATATAGGAATAACATTTATCAGGTGTTGGGCAGGTGGGAGGGGGGGAGGGGATGGGTATATACAAACATAATTAGTGAGATGTGCAACGTTTGGGGGATGGTCACGCTTGAAGCTCAGACTCGAGGGGGGCGGGGGGTATGGGCAATATACATAACCTTAACACTTCTACCCCCATAATATGCTAAAATAAAAATAAAAATAAAAATAAAAAAATAAAGGCAAAAGATCCTGTCTCAGCAAACATTCAATTGAGAAAAAGTCAGGAAGGAAAGTAGCATTGGATATGCTAAGGAAAAAACTGAATGTTGTTAGGGGTAGGTGCATGAATACAGTGTTTTCTATCATGACATTTTCCTGTCTTAAGGAAAAAGCCATTTAGCAAAAAGTGTCTTAGAGATCCAGCCTCTGGTATTAATTAGTATAGAAATGGGTAGTAGTCTAATGTAGTCTGAGTTAAGGGGCAATCCAAGTACGAGACTTCCTTCGGAAAGAATTTTTTCCCCAAACACTGTACCTTACACTATGAAAAGTGAATTAATTTAATTTGTTATTTTCCCATCCTGAAGATACAAAGACTCTTTCCTCACTTGAGGCCACTAAGGAAGAGTTATTTTACTTTGGACAAGCGGACACCCTGTACATAAAACTTTCATCTAATTTTGCATAGGAAAATGTGCAAATCCTAGATGAAAACTCACCTCAATTATATATACCCTATATCTCAACAGTTCTTGATCACACAACTGTGTATTTGTTCTTTGTAAACACTAGCTCTTTGGTTCAACAAGAAACCTTCACTGCTAGACAAGAAATCAATTTCTATAGTTTAGAAAGAGTGCACATGTTTGTAAAGTTGGCAGAGAACTTGCTTTATTGGAAACTCACGTAATGTCATCCTTGATTGCAGCATATTAATATGGCTCCAAAGTATGTCAGTTTTAAAATACTGATCTCAAGAGGTGATTTAATTTTAATTTTAATTCCTAGTGGTCCAATATTTTTAGGTTACAGAGAAAAATATCGAGCAAGCTTAACTACATTCAAAAGGACAAACAACAAAAGAATAAATCAGTCTTGGCAAAGACTTAAACTTTAGGTGCATTATGGAGGAGAAAAATCAATGATATCTTTACAAAGACCTACTCTTTCTGTAGCAGTTAGACAGTATTAACCATTTCAGTGATTTATGCCAGTTATTCCCAAGGGTGTGAGTGGTGGAGGGACATCTGTTCTACATTGAAACAATGGAACTACGAAGCCTAGATGTTAAAAGGGATATATGAGAGGCTTGCATTGAATTAGCAACTCTTTACTACATTCTGCTCTACTGATCCCCCTTTCTGAAGCCCAGTCCTCCCTTGGCTTCCTTCGCACCCCATTCTCTCAGTTTTCCCTCTTTCCCTTCTCAGGAGTCCCTATTCCTCTACAGCACCTTAAAATGCTGGTGTGCCGCAGGGCTTGCTTCTCTACCTACTCTCTTCTCCCTAGGTGTCTCCTCTGTTCTCATGGTTTTAATACTGGCCACAGGCTGATACATTTTAAATGTCTCTTAACAGCCTACAAGTCATTCCTGAGCATTTGAAAGGGAAGGCCATGTAGTGCCTGATGCATAGAAAAGTTGCTCAGTAAGTGTTGAGTGAATGGATGAATGAAAAATATGTAAAAATGGATTAATGGGACTTGAGTGAGAGACATGTGGAAAAGAGCTGAGTTATCCTCCATAAACTCATCCTAGAACAGTCACTCTCACCCTGGCTTATCAGCTGACCACAAATATATGACTGAGCCCAGGCAAACAACAGAACCCACTAGCCAACCTATAGCCTAAGAGAAATTAAAAATGTGTTGGCATTTTAAGCCACTATGTTTTAGAGTGATTATAAATGTAACACAATCTTACGAATCAACTAGTTCTAAGTCTGCCTTTTCCTGCCAGTCTTGAATTTCCCCTTGAAGGCAGAGATAGTATCTCTCTTGTCATGCTATGCCTAGTAACCACCATAATTACTGGCCCGTGCAAGATACTCAATAAATATCTGTTGACATAAATACATAAATTCTGCTAATGGTGATTAGAAACATTGTCACTCGCTGCCTGAAATTAAGGCAAATGGCCCATTGAACTTAGAATATCAAAATGTGTTAAATGAATAAGTTTTTTGTAATGATAAATATTTATTGAGCACTTATTCTCGCCAGATACTGTGTTATGCTTGTGGTATCTGTTTAATAAAACTATTCAGTAAGGATGCAACAAAGGCTGTATGTACAAATGGAATCCTGATTAGGAAGGGAGATCAATCTCTTTTAAGACATCAATAGCCATTCCTAAAGAAAAAGCTGCACTAGAGGAAAAAGTTCCCAAACTATTCTGATTTTCTTTGGGAATTTTCATTTTATCTCACTAAATATTCTGGGTATATTTAACCAATTATCCACTAAGTGAACAGCTAACTGTGCATGCCAATTAGAGATTTACTGAATTAGTTCATGCATCTTCTAACATGCCAAAATGCTACCTTCTCAGAGAAAAATCAAGTGATTACAGAGGAAAATGGCTGAAAAAGGAATACAAGAGAAAAGTTACTGGGTGGCTTTTTGAAATGCCCTTTGTTCCTTGCAAAGAACCAGATTTTGCTTACAGCCTGAGGCAGCCTGCAAGACAAATGTCCTCCTGTATGAATGGCTTGCTTGAGCCCACGTTATCCAGTAGAGGCCTGTGATTAGTCTGGGATTTGCTTGGTTATATGTATCCTAGAAAGGACTCCAGTAGATGGACCATGTGAGCTCTACTACTCCTCTGCTTGTGTTTTTTTCCCCAATAAAATATTTTAAATAGGGTGTGTGTCCATTTGCGTGTGTGTGTGTGTGTGTGTGTGTCCACACCTTCTTAGAATGGCAATTAGCGACTGCAAAGGGACACATTTCCCTTGTCTCAGTGTTGTTTGCTTTTGGAAGGGACAGAATCAACTGTGCCACCATGAGGGCAATGGTAGGTCTCTGGTAGAGTTCAATTGAGACAGCTCCTACTCCACTGAGGTTCTCTGTGAAGGGTCTGCATTTAATTCAGGGGAAGTCACCTGGGCTCACAGAAGAAGAGAGAGACAGAAAGAGAAAATAATCCACATGTGGATGTGTTAGTCCCTAAAATCTCCTTGTATTTGTGGACAGAGTATCCTAAAAATGGGGCCACCCCTCTCAGTGAACAAGATCACTACAATCCAAGGTGGGCCCCAAAGTCTAGAGCAAGAATGGAACTCCTGAGCTCTCAGTGAGAGTGCCCAAATCTGGATGACCTAAAACAGTCCTTCTCTACCTGTGTGGACCCCACTTCAGAAACATGGCATTTACAGAACTCTACATCACCCCTTTCCCTTTTCTTGGAAAAGCAGCACATGGCAGAATCAGTTAAGGTAGCTTTAAGGCCTAGTGGTTCTATAAGCTAAACTAGGGGTTTGAAGCATTACTTCATTTAAACAAGCATTGCAGGAAAAATAACCTGTAGTGAGTAAATGTTTATTTAGGGAACAAAGGGAAGAAACACGTGACAAATCTCAGGCATGCTGCAATCTCATCCCTTGCCTACTGTGTATTCCAACATTTAAACCAGGATGTGGGGAACACACAAAGGAAGTCCCCTATTGTGTGTATTGGGTAAGTGCACTCTGCTGAGAGGTCAAAGATAGTGCTACAGTTTTCAGCTAAAGATTACCTCTCATCAGCAGTGGGTAAGATGGTGCTGAGCTCTTGTCTCATGTCTTATGCATAAAAGGAGGAGTCAGGGTATAAGGAGAAGCTGAGGCAGCAGAGGATGGTGAAAAGATCAGGCTTGGGAGCTAAACAGACTTGCCTTCAAATCCCAATTAAGACACTGTTTAGCTGTGTGACTTGGAACAAGTTATTTCCCATCTCTCCACTCTAGTCTCCCTATTATGCCCTTCAAGACTGAAGACACCAACCTTATCGGGTGGTTGGGACGAATAGCAATAATACACCTAAAATATCTTGCACATAAAAGATGCTAAAAATTGATATCTAAGAATCAGTGTATAATTTCCCGCACATAATATATAATGAAAATTCCTGGGACCTCCTTTGTTATGCTTTTGGAGGGAAATGGACCATTGCATGCAATCCTGCTCCTTGTGAAAGTCACAAAGAACAATTATCTTGACAGTGACCCAACCCAGTTTGGCAGGACTTTTTCCTCATGTGCCTTACTTAAGTCACTGCTCACTATGTAATGAAGGTTTTGTCATTCAGGGACTTAGGTCACCAGATAATATTGTGTGAGATAAGGTTTTGAGGTGGAAGGTCAATTGGCCTGAGGTGATCAAGTGCTGCTCTGCAGCTGAGAAGCTTACAGAAGCACAGTGAATAAATCCCAACTCTGACACTGTAGGCTGTAAAGCATTTTGACCAAGTCAAATTTGATGAGAACTGGCCCTGAAAATATTTTAAAATTAAATCTGGCTATTTCTCTGTTTTTTCAATAACAAGCCGCCTCTTTAATTTATTGTTTTTTCCAACAGCAGGCACAAGGTTCCTCCACCTCTGGTTACTTGGTAGATCAGGTAATGTGTTTAAATCAGATGTCACTGATGTAACTAGAGAACAATGTGGGAGCTCCTTTTGGGACCACCCTTGGTATGAGACACATTATCCTGTAATTGGAAGACTTTGGAGACAAGCTGCATCTGAATATTGACATTACCATTTCCCACCTGGTGACATTGGAGAAGTTATTTAACTTGAGTCTTAGTTTCCCTAGCCATAAAATGGGGAGAAAAAAATATCTACCTACTTATTTCCAAGGACTGTTGTGATAATTAATGTTAGGTAAAGTGTTTGGAATTGTTAGGGCTCAGAAAGCTATAACCCAAAGAGTGGCACTTTGGACATGCTGAAAACCCTGAGAAGCTGCCTCAGAATCAAGATCCTTCTAACCTTGTCTTCCCCTACTGCACCCCCAAATGAAGGAAGGGACTCTCTCTGGAATTTCCTTACCTGAATAAGAAAGTTTCTTCCCAAAAGAAATACAATTGTCTTTATGACCCCTCCCTAGGTATCTCATCAAATAACCAGGAAAGCTCAATCATTGGAAAAGAGACTAGGACTCATCACCAGGCCCAGACAAACAGACTTTTCATGGACTCTTCTGAGGGCAGCTCCAAGAGATCACCTAAGAAACTGTAATAAGACAACCTTTGCTCCCATGAACCATCATCTGAGCTTTAGACCTATCATTTCCCCTGAAAATCAATTGCTCCTATACCTCACCTCCCCTGTGAAGAGGGCATTAAGCCTCAACCTTCTGGCCCCTCTTTGAGTTCATATTTTAAATGACTACTATGCATGTGTGCATATAATAACAATAACTTTGTTATGCTTTTCTCCTGTTAACCTGGTTTTTGTTATAGGGGTATTGGCCATGACCCATTATGATGGAGAGGAAAGGGATCACCCCCTTTCTACCCCAATAGCACATACTAAGTTCTGGAAAATTGCCTATCATTGTTCCAATTATTAATTGCCTTAGGCTAGAAAGTAGGGTTCCCATAACTGATGAAAGAGAATTCATTACTAATATCCAGAAGTTTAAGTAATATCTAATCCTATGGGACTGGGGAAGTACTCAGGTCAAATCTTAATACTCCCATCAATGGTGGTGACTTTATTGAACTGGGAAAATTTAAGCAAAAAAATCAGCTTTTTAATAATTAAAAATGACATTTCCTCATTTCTACTATTATAGGTGGAGAGGAGCATTCCCTGGCTTAATGAAAGGGAGGTAGGCAAGTCTTTTATCTAGGAACAGTTCTATTGCATTCAAATTGAATTTAATTATTCACTAACCATTCTACCCTTTCTTTGTGGAGAAGTCATGGAGGGGAAAGGGCATGGGCTTTCGAAGCCAGCAAAACTAGGTTCAAATCAAATCCTGCCATTTATTGGGGGAGTGACATAAGCTTTCTGCATCTTTCTTTGCTTATCTGTGAAATGATGGTAGCAACCCCAACCCAACAGGGTTTTGTGATCATGCCTCTAAGGGGCTATGCACAGCGCTCTCACTGAATGAAGAAGTGGCCCAATAGAAATGTGCTCTCTTCCTTTTCCCCTTTGTAGATCTGGTCTTTGAACCAATATATACTTGTTGCTTCCAAAGCTAGCCATGCTTGAAGGTTGTCCTGGAGCTGTTCTGAGAATATATATCTTAAAATAGCTGGAGTTTATAAGTAGAAATCTGCTAGCACATGGTGGAAGTGGACAAGTGATTTTCATGTGGTGCTGTAAGTGTGGATATTGGCTGTGAGGCAAGACAAGGGTAAGTGCTGATAAAATGCAGGATGTTATGTCTCTTGTTTAACACTTTCCCAGTGGGCATTATTCAAGCTGTTTATTCTTAAGCACACTAAGAAATTCTGCAGAATATAACAAATGAATACGTGAATCAATGTAATTTAGAATGCTAGGAGTGATTTATAAACATGGATAGCAATTAAAGCCTCCCAATCATATCAAAGTCAGTTTTCACATACATGATGCTATAATAATTTTATGCTTCAGTAGCTGATTATGTCTAGATGATAGGAGGGTAATGTCTCAGTGATGACAAACTCTGGTATAACTCAGGGACAGATATCCAGGCCATGAGCAGCTTGAGTCAAGCTTTGCAATGTCACTCTAGAGCAGTGTCATCAAGTAAAGAAGTGGCAGTACTTTTCTGGCATATTGAAACACCCCTTTTCTCTTTCTCCACTTTCTTTAAGTGCACTTATATTAATGCATAGGTCCCGAGAAACTCTTCCACCCACATTTGCAAGCTGAATCCGTCAGTCTAAGAGCATAAAAATTGTTGCAACAATTGCTTGCAAGAAAGGATGTTGGTCACAAGGTGGCAGATTACCACATTCCTATGGAGAAACCTGATTATTTTTCTAAAGTGGCAAAGAAGTAGGGAACTTCAGAAGGTGTGTGTATGGGAGGCGGGGGGAGGGTGTCTGGTGGCAAAGATAAACACTTTACGTGGCCACAAGTTCTAAAAGTCATGTAAGTGCTGCCTGTCTAGCTGGGCCTTCTAATCACAGGGCACCTCTTCAAGAGGCCCATGCAATCAGCATAAGATTTCTGAATTAACAGCTGACATCAGTCAGCAGACCTTATGCCAAGGTGATTATTTTCTAAGGCAGTCATTCTAACCCTGTTAGCACATTAGAATCACCTGGGGAGATTTCAAAACTGTACCCATGTTGAGCCTCTACCACAAGTGATTTCACAGGGATTTTTTGGTTTGGTTTGTTGATTGGTTTTGGTCTGACATTGGGCTCAGGCATCAATATTATTTAAAAGGTCCTTAGGTGATTCTGATGTGCACACACATATGGAAATCACTAATATAAAAGTGTTTCTTAAAGCATGGGCCACAGACCTAGCATTCGTCTGTGTTTATATCACTAAGCATATCTTTTATTTAGTTCACCTGACATTATTTTCCACAGCAAGACAGCAATACTTTCTTGATGAAAGAAGCAGTACATTGATTTACTTTCTGGCATAAGCTCCTTATCTAGTCCTGGACTGGTGACAAAGAATTTCAGGCCTATGGTCCATACTTTAAGTAGCACATCCCTAAAGATGTAGGTGTGAGTCAGAGAAGAAGGGAACAGCAATCATTTTCCAAAGTGTGCTAGTGGTGAAAGCCCATCTTTGATGAGAATACACTGCTCAATGAGGCCAGCACCACCTTTCCTAAAGTGTCACTTGTGGGATATTGATCAGTGCTATGAGTAAAAAGGGTCCCGTAGCTGGAAGATGCTGTTTACCACTGAATTGCCCAAGGTAAGACAGCTTCCTTATCTGCAAGACTCTTCAAAACCTTTAATGTACTCAGATGCATTGTGACTCTCTAAGAGTAGTGTGTAATTTGGGAAATATATATTTGACTGGAGAATCTATCTTTTCATGATGTTATCTTGTATGATCAGTGTTTCATGAAACATAATTAATTAGAAAACATTGATCTGATGATACTTAAGAATCTGTGAAAGAGATTATAGTTCATTCCTGAATTTTCTTCAACCACACAAATGAGTTGTCATTTAACACAAAATACAGGGTAAAAATTGAAGCAGAGGCAGCAGCACATTCTTGGGTATCTCCTTCCTTAACAGAGGCAGATTTTCATGCATTAGAGTTCATTTTGATTTGGGGAATCAGCTAAAAGTCATCCACGTTATGCTTTTATCAACATGGAACATAGTTGAGCTGGGTCATATCATGCTGGGGCAGAAGGATAGATTTCCTTAAGTGGTTTATCAACTGGCTGGGAAGAGAATAAAACCAAAAGGAGTTGCTAAGACATAAGAGCCTAGGAACATTTTGGCAACATGATCCCTGATATGATGGCTCTGAAGGAGGCAGCACCCATATGGATAGATAATTTCCAGATTTTTTCAAGTATCATACTTTGATTTAGACATTTTAAAATCAAACCCACTTCCATATACTGTAATTCATCCAGTAGACCTTTCAGAGCACTTTCCTAGAGCAGAGTAATTTTAAGCATAAATGCTTCTAATAGGTCATCAATGCTGGCTTTACACAGGAGAAATATCTGCCCCCAATATTAACTAAGGGTTATCTCATTCAAGAGAGTTGCAAGGGAAAGATTACTTTGTCTCAAGAAAACAACATCACCCCCACAATGGGAACATCTATGCTCAAGGGAGAGGGGAGGCCTGTTGCTTTAAAAAGTGAATCATATTTTCAAAAAATGAATGGTTATTTGTCTCTACTGTAAAAGCCAGCCCAGAGACTAAATTGGGTGCATATTGGCTGCTACATATACTTCCTTGATTAGACTCAATTTTCCAGAGAGTAGAAACCATCCCCAAAATATGACTTAATTTTGTGTTTGCTGCCATAAGGTAGGAGAAATAGGAGAGAAGACAGAAGGGGTTTCAGTGCCATCGCTGGTTTCCTAGTGTTATTAGGACATAACAAGTTGTCTTCTAAGAAAAAAAATTAACCCTCAACCAAAAGCAACAGATTTAAACACTTTGTGGGGAGAGAATAGTGTTTACTCACTGCTAATTACCAAAGCCTTCAGATTTCTAACTTTAATTTGGACCAATATTTTTATTTTTCTTGTGACTCTGCAATTAAGGTACCATTTGCTCAATGAGCAAAGAGAACTCTGGTGTTGTTTTGTCATTCTTCAGGTCATAAATCAGAGGCAGGGTGACCCTAAGTCATAGTTACCTTGAAATAAAAAGATTAAAGTCTTTTTATCTATTCAGTCACCTGAACACATGGCCCCATGTTTATCTAATAGAATAGGAATATACCCTCAATTCTCATCCTCAAGGGGATAGACATGGAACCCAGGTATAGCTTTCCTGAAAGTCAAAAAATTTTCAGTTGTCAAGCATCAGAAGCTATTATCCAATTCTAGCTTAGTGACAAAAAGATTTAATAATAGTAGTTTAGTTTTATTTAACTATTAATTCAAATTAATACTGACCCATTTTTCTCAAAAGGAAAATTAGTATTAAGATGAAGAAAGTAAACAGTTAGTACCAATTAGACGGTGAGTACATGTGGTGCTTGTTTTTCCATTCTTGTGATACTTCACTTAGTAGATAAACAACAGGAGACAACAAGGTTGAAAAAATGAAGATGAAAAGAAAAACATGTCCCTCAGTATGTTCCATACTATTCTTTTACCTTCTTTCTCTCCTAACATTTAGGCAAGACTGACATGGTGACATGTTCTTTCTGGGATAATCGAGGCATTATCAGAGTAAAAGACATTATGTTAGTAAAAAATATACTCCTTTAATGTTTAACATGTAATTTTGCTTTCTCTTGATTGATGAAAGTTGCAATACTTCACCACCGGTCTCGAGGACAGATTCTCTTCTCTTCCAACCACAGCCACTATGGTTGGATGCCTCTCTGAATAAAAAGGTTACAGATGTCCTGAGGGAGATGGTGTGTATGTTTGTGTGTACTTTTTAAAAAATCACATGAAAACAGGACTACAGAAAAGAGGCCAACCTGATTAGAAGACAGTGACAAATCACTGAGCTCTATAATATTTTCCTATATTCTGTTAACTCCTTCAAATTACTATTGTAATCAAAATTTTTAATCCTAAAACCAAACACTGGGAATCCATGATTTATTTTTCTCTGTAGATTTTTCAATACTATCTACTCACAAGCATGCACATTTTGGTGTGACTCTTTTTTTTGTGTCTGGCATTTTATGGGGTACAGATTTTAAGGTTTCAATAAATGCCCATTCTCCCCCTCCCCCCACAAGTCTGAGTCTCCAGCATGACCATCCCCCAGATGGTGCACATCGGTGTGACTCTTTTTAATGATAATCAAACATCAGTAAAAAGGGCAGTGAGTGGCACTTAGGAAGCAGCAACTATGCTGATAAGAGATTGGCTTCCAGGAGTTACTCTAAATCCGTGATTTCACTTTGGCACACATGGCATAGAAAGGAAAAATTAACAAAAGAATAAAGCTGTGAAGATTATATTAATAGTTTCTCTTGCCAAAAGACTCCTGGAACAGTAAGAAAAAGATTTTGGTAATGATCTCCACTCTCCATGTGGCTTTTTAACAAAGACGTTGCTGGTACTGGGCCAAATTAGACTCTGAGATACTTATATGTGCTTCTTCAGCCAAATTCCAGTACTCACATAAGATTGTATCATAAGTGGTTTATATGGAAATAATCACATCACTGAAAATCACAAGTATTTGGAACAGACTAAAGAATTTGTTTTGGAAATGGATGTTCTTAAATAGAAACCTGGTTTTGGCAAAATGTAATCTGCCCTTAGTTTATCCTAAAAAGCTAGTGAAGTCTTTCAGTACCTCTATGTACTGTTTTATGTGGATTCTGAGGACCCTAGACATAATACAAAAATGTCTTTAAAGAGATAGATGGCCAGGCCGGGCGTGGTGGCTCACGCCTGTAATCCTAGCTCTCTGGGAGGCCGAGGCGGGCGGATTGCTCGAGGTCAGGAGTTCAAAACCAGCCTGAGCAAGAGCGAGACCCCGTCTCTACTATAAATAGAAAGAAACTAATTGGCCAACTAATATATATAGAAAAAATTAGCCGGGCATGGTGGCGCATGCCTGTAGTCCCAGCTACTTGGGAGGCTGAGACAGAAGGATCGCTTGAGCCCAGGAGTTTGAGGTTGCTGTGAGCTAGGCTGATGCCACGGCACTCACTCTAGCCTGGGCAACAAAGTGAGACTCTGTCTCAAAAAAAAAAAAAAAAAAAAGAGATAGATGGCTGTAAACAGTGTTAAATAAATTACCAAATCTTAAGTGGTCATAAACTATAGAAATAATCTGGCCCTTAAAAACAGTTGCCAACCAAAAGAAACACCAAGGCTTTATCTATATTACTACAAAAATAGTTGATTTTATTAATTCAGTAAGGAAAAAGCAAATTAATTCCAACTGTATCATAATACACATAAATCTTTGACCTAATTTAATCATTTCTAAAACTTATTCAGTTCAAACTTTTATTTACCCTCAATTTATTTTTTTTTTCATTTTTCACATGGGAGTTTTCAACATTGTATAACAAACAATCAGAGGAGGTCAAACTTTCATGTTGGCATTGTCAGACCAAACAATGGATAGCTTAACCATCCTGTCCATTGCCTTCACATGCTGTGGCATTAGGGGGCATCCACAGCCAAGGTCAATTAAAATCTCATGCTTTGGCACAGAGACCATGAGAAAAATATCTCTTCAAAATGCTTCACATGAGAATAAAACATTACAATGTATGGACATAGTTTAGATCTAAGATAATATCCATTTGTAATAAAGAGGTCTTTTATTTCCACTAATTATAATAAAATGTTACAATAACTTTAAGAGATAACTAAAGACTATACCTTACAACATTTAAGAACTAGTCCTGCAGAGACTAAGGCCAAGGGGAGATACAGCTACTGGGGTGCCAGAGTGCAGGGCAGACTGGGGAGCTACTTCCTCCCCCTAGCCCGTATCTCTCCTGCTGAAAGTGGTAAGCTCTACCCCTGGAGACAGGGTGAGACAAGAAAACCCACTCTCCCCCAGATCTAGGGAGAATCCGCTGGACCTGTGCGCAGTTCGTAAGCGGGCAGTATAAAAGACTTTGCTTCCCAGAAGAGTTGAGGTCACCCAGTTGATCAAAATGCTGGGGCTGGATCTTCTCCCCTGGTCCGGCCCATGGTCAAGGAACAAATCCCCCACAAGTGGCCACAATAGGCTCCACAAGTAACTCCTCCCATCACGGGTAATTTCCAAGTGTGGTGGAAGAGCTCTCCCCAGTGGCTGATCAAAGAACTACAGAAGAGAGGACTCCTGGGCACCATCAGCTGATCCAAATGGGGAGAGCTCAGCATAAGAATTCTGGAACTTCGAAATATCAAACCAAAAACACTCCCCCTAAGAGATATACCAGCAATCAAGAAATGGAGACTGAACAAACCAAAAACACGAAAATGACACAGGAAGAATTCCAGAATTGGATTGTAAGAAAGCTCAATGATATGCAAGAAAATATGGATAACCAATGCAAAGAAACCACAAAGAAAATTCAGAACTTGGAACAAAAATTCACTAAGGAAATTGAGATATTAAAGAAAAATCAATCTGATCTCCTGTAAATGAAGAATTTATTCAGGGGAATACAAAACACGGTGGAAAGCCTCAAAAATAGGGTGGAAAAAACAGAAGAAAGAATCTCAGAGATTGAAGATAACACGTTCCAATTAAATAAATCAGTCATAGATATACAGCAGAGAAACAAGAGAAAAGAGCAAAGCCTACAAAAGATGTGGGATTATATGAAGAAACCTAATGTGAGGGTCATAGGGTTACCAGAAGGGGAAGAAGAAAACACTCAAGGGTTGGATAAGCTATTTGAAGATATAATAGAGGAAAATTTCCCAGGCCTTGCTAAAAACTCCAGATACAAGTTCAAGAAGCTCAAAGAACCCCTAGGAGATTCAATCAGACTGACCAAAATATCAATTAAAAAGGCACTTCTACAAGCTGTAAGATGAAAGAAGCAAGTTACATACAAAGGAAAACCAATCAGAATAATGCCAGATTTCTCAACTGAAACATTACAAGCAAGGAGAGACTGGGGCCCATTTTCACTCTTTTGAAACAAAATAATGCCCAGCCTAGAATCTTGTACCCTGCAAAACCTATCAGTTCTCTCAATAAATGTGAATGATTTAAACTCCCCACTTGAGAGACATAGGCTGAATCAATGGATAAGAAAATACAAGCCAAGTATCTGCTGTCTTCAAGAAACACATCTAACCTGCAAGGATGCATATAGACTAAATGTAAGGGGTGGAGAACAGTATTTCAAGCAAGCAGAAGCCAAAAGAAGACTAGTGTGGCGGTTCTGATCTCAGATGATTTAGTTTTTAAACCAACAAAACTAGTGAAAGACAAAGATGGTCATTATATAATGGTGAAGGGTACATACAGTTCAACAAAAAGATATAACAATTATAATATATATACACCCAACTTAGTTTCACCCAGATTCATAAAGCAAACCTTACTGGATCTAAACAAATTGATTAACAGCAACTCCATAATAATCAGAGATTTCAACACCCCACTGACTGCACAGGGCAGATCACCCAAACAGAAAATTAATAAAGAAATAATAGACTTAAACAAAACTCTAGAACAATTGGGTCTGACTGACATTTACAGGACATTCTACCCAAAATCCAATGAATATATATGTTCTTCTCATCAGCTCAAGGGATATTCTCTAAGATTGACCATATCCTAGGCCACAAAGTAAGTCTCAAAAATGTAAAAAAAAAATAGAAATCATACCATATATCTTATTAGATCACAGTGGAATAAAAGTAGAAATTAATCCTAACAGAAACCCACATTTCTAAACAAAAATGTGGAAATTAAACAACCTTCTTCTAAATGATTACTTCATAAATGAAGAAATCAAGATGGAAATAAAAAAATTCTTTGAACAAAATGACAATGGAGGGACAATTTATCAAATCCCCTGGGACAAAGCTAAAGTAGTACTGAGAGGAAAGTTTATTTCCATAAATGCCTATAACCAAAAGTCAAAAAGATCACAAATAGACAATTTAATGCATTGACTCAAAGAGCTGGAAAAAGAAGAACAGACCAACCCCAAACCCAGCAGAAGAAGTGAAATTAACAAGATCAAATCAGAACTTAACAAAATTGACAATAGGGAAGCTATACAGAAGATTAATAAAATAAAAAGTTGGTTCTTTGAAAAACTAAAAAAATTGTCACACCCTTGGCTACGCTAATGAAAAGCAGAAAACAGAAATCTCTAATAAGCTCCATCAGGAACAAAAAGGAGATACCACAACTGACCCCAAGGAGATACAAGATGTAATTTACAAATACTACAAAAATCTTTACGTACACAAACTGGAAAATGTGGGGGAAATGGACAAATTTCTAGAAACACACAGCCACCCTAGGCACAACCAGGAAGAAACAGAATTCCTGAACAGAACAATATTAAGAGCCGAAATAGAAACAGCAATTAAAAATATTCCTAAAAAGAAAAGTCCTGGACCAGATGGTTTCACACTGGAATTTTACCACACATACAAAGAAGAAATGGTGCCTATCTTGCAGAAATATTTTACAACATTGAGAAGAATGGAAACCTCCTCAACACCTTTTATGAAGCGAACATAACTCTGACACCAAAACCAGAAAAGGATGTAACAACAACAACAACAAAAAACTACAGACCAATATCCCTTACGAATATACATGTAAAAATTTTCAACAAAATCCTAGCTACCCAAATCCAGATGCTTATGAAAGAAATAATCCATCACCACCAAGTGGGCTTCATCCCAGGGATGCACGGATGGTTCAACATATGTAAATTTATGAATGTAATTCACCACATAAACAGAAGCAAAAACAAAGACCACATTATTCTGTAAATAGATGCAGAAAAAGCTTTTGACAAAATTCAACACCCTTTCATGATAAGAACACTTAATAAAATAGGCATAGAAGGAACATACCTAAAAATGATGCAAGCCATATACGACAGAGCCATAGCCAACATCATACTCAACAGGGAAAAATTGAAAGTATTCCCACTTAGAACTGGAACCAGACAAGGCTGCCCACTATCTCCACTTCTATACAACATAGTGCTGGAAATCCTGGCTATAGCAATCAGACATGAAAGTGAAATTAAAGGTATCCAGATTGGGGCAGAAGAGATCAAACTTTCACTGTTTGCTGATGATATGATATTATATTTAGAAAACTCAAAAGATTCAACCAAGAAACTCCTGGAATTGATAAATTAATTTAGTAAAGTCTCAGGATACAAAATCAATACACAGAAATCAGAGGCATTCATATATGCTAACAATCAAATTGAGAACCAAATCAAAGAATCAATACCCTTCACAATAGCAACAAAGAAAACAAAGTAGCTAGGAATACACTTAACCAAGAAGGTAAAAGACCTCTGCAGGGAGAGCTGTGAAACACTGAGGAAGGAAATAGCAGAGGATGTAAACAGATGGAAATCCATACCATGCTCATGGGTCAGCAGACTCAACATCGTTAAAATGTCTATATTACCCAAACTGACCTACAGATTCAATGCAATACCTATTAAAATCCCATCAGCATTCTTCACAGATATGGTAAAAATAATTTTATGCTTCATTTGGAACCAGAGAAGACCCCGCATATCAAAAGAAATTCTAGGCAATAAAAACAAAATGGGAGGTATTAATATGCCAGATATCAAACTATACTACAAAGCAATAGTAACTAAATTAATCTGGTATCGGCACAAAAATAGGAATATTGACCAGTGGAACAGATCTGAGAACCCTGACATAAAACCATCCTCATATAGCCATCTAATCTTTGACAAAGCAGACAAAAACATACACTGGGGGAAAGAATCCCTTTTCAATAAATGGTGCTGAGAAAACTGGGTAGCCACTTGTAGAAGGCTGAAACGGGATCCACACATTTCACCTCTCACCAAAATCAACTCACGCTGGATAACAGACTTAAACGTAAGGTATGAAGCTATTAGAATTCCAGAGAAAAATGTTAGAAACACTCTCCTTGACATCAGCCTAGGCAAAGAATTTATGAAGAAGACCCCAAAGGCAATCACAGCAGCAACAAAAATAAATAAATGGGACATGATCAAACTAAAAAGTTTTTGCACACCCAAAGAAATAGTCATGAAAGTAAACAGACAACCTACAGAATGGGAGAAAATTTTCATATCCTACACATTGGATAATGGGCTGATAACTAGAATCTACTTAGAACTCATGAAAATCAGCAAGAAAAAAATCAAACAACCCTATCAAAAAGTGGGCAAGGACATGAACAGATACTTTTCCAAAGAAGATAGAATAATGGCTAACAAACATATGAAAAAATGCTCAACATCTCTAATCATCAGGGAAATGCGAATCAAAACTACAGTGAGGTATCACTTATTTCCAGTAAGAATGGCCTTTATCAAAACGTCCCAAAACAATAGATGTTGGCATGGATGTGGCGAGATAGGAACACTCCTACACTGCTGGTGGGACTGCAAACTAGTTCAACCTCTGTGGAAAGCAATATAAAGATACCTTAAAGTGATACAAGTAGATCTACCATTTGATCCAGCAATCCCATTACTGGGCATCTACCCAAAAGATCAAATGACACTCTACAAAAAAGATACCTGCACTTGAATGTTTATAGCAGCACAATTCACAATTACAAAACTGTGGAAACAACACAAGTACCCATCAATCCAAGAGTGGATTAATAAAATGTGGTATATGTATACCATGGAGTACTATTCAGCTTTAAGAAACAATGGTGATATAGCACCTCTTGTATTTTCCTGGATAGACCTGGAACCCATACTACTAAGTGAAGTATCCCAAGAATGGAAAAACAAGCACCACATATACTCACCAGCAAATTGGTATTAACTGAGCAGCACCTAAGTGGACACATAGGAACTGCAGTAATTGGGTATTGGGCGGGTGGGAGGGGGAGCGGGTATATACATGCATAATGAGTCAGATGTGCACCGTCTGGGGGATGGTCACGCTTGAAGCTCAGAATTGGGGGGGGGAGGGGAGGCAAGGGCATTATTTGAAACCTTACAATTTGTATCCCCATAATATGCTGAAATCAAAAAAAAACTAGTCCTGCAAAAATTTTCCAATTTGCCAGAATGGCCACTGAACTCTTCCAAACTCAGTTACCTCACCTCTCGGAAATGAAGAGCTTCGGTATCCTACATGAAGTAAGCATATGAATTTCTTGGCATTATTTCCTTATTTATCCAAGATCTGTTCCACAGCATGCTTTCTTTTGTCCCCATCTAAGGTCTTCTGTATTCTTTTAATTTCTACAGAGATCAAGTGTTTTCATTTTAAGGTCTAGGTTCACCATTAGCATCTGGGCCTTTGTTTCAAGGGATACGGTATGATTATAAATAGTATTAAAAAGTCATCCCAGAAAACCTCTAATGAGTATAATACTATTTAGAAATAATTCATAGAAATAAGGAGGGACATATCGGCTTCACTATCCTCAAAGGAGGACCTGACAGGAAAGTAAGACTAAAGGAAATCTACAATCTGAAAAAGACAAGACCCATCATCAAAGTACACAAGTAAAAGAATGACAGCCATGTTAAACACAATTGCAGCCACTCAATATGTGGATGAAATGACAGATTAAATACTATCCAAACCTTGTATAAAAGAGTTTAACTACTACCCATTCTCTGAAGAATTCTTTATATCTGAAAACATTCACAACAGTATTCACATTACACTCCAGATAGTACTCAAAAATTAATAGATCACATCAAAATTATATGTAATAACAAAAGAGATAAGTTTTTAGTTATTCAACTGTTTTTTTTAATGTGAAGTATTGTTAAAACAATTTCAATTTTTTAACCAATTGCTTGACTAAATTTAACCAGCTGCTTCTTAAGTGGCCTATTTTTTCTTAACCAAACCACATTTTGTTTTTTGGCTGATTTGCAAGAACAAAAACAGTATCTGTGTGTGTGTGTGTGTGCGTGTGTGTGTGTGTGTATTTATATAATTTTAGAGAAAAGAAAGCAGAAAATATTGGAATGAAGTATATATAGTAAAGTAATTGTCACTGGTTAAACTTTTTTCATTAAAATATAAAATCAAGTTAGTATCTTCCCTACTAAACAGCTAAAAGATTGATTTTACTCACTGTAAAAGGGTCATGATTTACATCTTTCGATGAATAAATGTTGACATCAGAACTCACACACAAAGTGGATAGTTTGGAGATCAAAATTAGAGGTAGAAAATAAATTCAAATACTCTACTTTATTGCTGAAATAGAATTAAACATAGACACACGTAGGCTTCTCATTTTCTGTTAATGAATATTTAAAACTCTATTTGGAAGGAAGAGAAGGGAAATCTTTCAGATGTAAAATTTTGCTTCCAAAACTATGGACTAGAGTCTGTTCAGAGTAATTTCTTTACGAAAGAAACTTTAAACCCATGTGGCAGTCTTTTACAGGTTGGGACAGATGTAATGAGAATTTTTATAATGTTGCAAAAGGGTAACTTGAAATAGGAACAAGATTGGTTTTAGAAATTACACAAGAACCATTCATGGGAAAGTGTATGACCACTACCAAAGGACAGGTAAATTTTGTCACTTCCAATGTTATTCATTGTTAAACTGGATCAATAGTATTTGGTATGATGGAAAGATGGGCTGTTTTTCAACAAGTATTTAATTAATGTACACATTATAATTCTCAGATGTTATTTTGAAAGTTGAAATGTACACAGATGGCAATAAATTTACCATATTTTATTTGTAATGTGAAAACTATTCCTGTTCAATATATCATATGTAAAAAAGGTGGGAAAAATTAATAAATATTCTTCTGGCCAGACAAGTTACTTTAGAGATAGATGTGTGATATTGATTATAATGAATACCTTATTAACCTCAGTTTAAGTAACAGCAAGTAGAGTTGTCCAAACCTGTACTTGAGCTGAAAAGAAAAGACAAACTACTCATAGTTTCCTGGAGGCATGCATTTCACTATGGCAAAGTGCAACTAGGCGTGCATTATATGGGAAGTCTGGGACTGTTCAGCGAACTGAGTAGATCATGAGCATTCTTCAAGAGCAATGCAGAAGCTTTATGGAGTGGAGGAAAGTTTTAAAAAAATCGAAACAATCTTCTCATTATTTTATTTTAGAAGTGTCATTCATCAGCTGACTGCTGCTTCAGGAATGCAAGGTGATGGGAGCGGACTTGGCCAGATGTTGGCTACAGAAGCAAGCAACTTAGGCAGCCCAAACTGGGCAGTGTAATGACATTAACTGAAAATGCTTCAGCTGCAAAAAGCAGGAGGATGCTGCACGCTGTGCCGAGATAACTGTATTATACAGTGTCCCATCTGAGACTGCATAACACATCCACCAGCCAGCCAGGGGGCCTCCTAGGTATGGCAGAGGCCGAACAACACACAGCACACCAGAGGGCAATGCACAGTCCAAAAGAAAGAGAAAGAAAGAATGAGAGAAAACAAGCAAAACACGCATCTGTCGTGCACAAACCTTCGGGCTCTGTGTTCTCTTTGTGGTGTACTTGCTTCAGCGGGCAGCAGAAGATTTCGTGACACTTAGCACGAAAGGGGGACTCTTTTTTCTTTAATTCCGCAGATTGGATGGAATCTTGCCGTAACATAATGTATTCCTGTGTGCCAGGGGGGGCGTCATCCAGAACTGTGGTCACCACATAACAAAATGAACTCAAGTTAGAGCTTCAGAAAAGCAGCAAATATCTTAAATCAAATCTACTCCCAGGGAAGACTAAAGAAACAACATCCCTAAGAAAAATTTCAAAGAAAAACATCTAATAGCTTAGCAATTGTATTTTAACGGGCTTAGTTTAAAATACTAAAGCCCTGGGAATAGCTACTTGACTGTATATACCTCTATTGCTCGCACAATGAAAATTTAACCATGTTTAATCATACCCGAAGTTTGATAAAATATTTTAGCATTGATATCCATGTTGTATCTAAATAAACGCCATGTAGAGCTCACAAGTTTCAATTTGTGATACAACATAAACATTTACAGATGAAACTGGCTAATCTCCACCAATTATCAGTGAATTAGCTTATGTTTCTTTTCTTGCTCTGTTCCTGGTGAGGGCCTGACTTCCAAGCAGTATATACTGAGTTAGACAGAAGAATCAAGAGTGCTGCTCTTTACTTTTTTTTTTTTTTTGAGACAGGGTCTTGCTCTATCATCTGGGGCTACAGTGCAGTCTCACCGTCAGAGCTCACTGCAACTTCAAACTGGGCTCAAGCAATCCTCCTGCCTCAGCCTCCTGAGTAGCTGGGACTATATGCGTGCAACACCAGGCCTGGCTAATTTTTCTATTTTTTTGTAGAGACCAGGTCTTGGTCAAGCTCAGGCTGGACTAGAACTGCTGAGCTCAAGCGATTCTCCGGCCTTGGCCTCCCAAAGTGCTAGGATTACAGGCGTGAGCCACCACACCCAGCCTGTGCTTTACTTTTTGATTTCCAAAGAAAACAGGGGCTGTTGCCACTAATCTTCAGATGTTCAAAACCACTTAATGAAGACAACAGATTCCAGTTGAGAGCCTAATAATCAACACTGGATCAAAGACCTTGCAGGATTGTGGAAGAGCTCGGCCTGGTGTACTAATTTTAGCTTTTGATACACACCAGGCTCCTCTGAGTCCACATTTTCTCCCTAGGCCCTTTGTGTTTCCCAAGCAGGATTGTATATCACCAGTGTTTTTTGCCTGCAAAAACAATATGTCTGCTTTTATAGATTCATTGATACATTCTTTAGTCTGAAAGTAGGTGAAAATTTGATCTGCATTTGCAGAAACAGGGAACTTATCCCAGAATGGATTTTTTTTTTTGCTTTTTCACACCCTTTCTAATGAGGCCATTCCATTTCACCAGAAGTGAGTCAGTGCCTACAAAGCTGTGATTAATGACATGCTTACTCATTCTACTCCCCCAAATGCATGCATTTAACATGCATTTAGGAGGACTAATACCACCAGCAAATTTCTTATGGGGAGAATAATGCCATGGTGTTTGTAAAAAAATAAACAGATTATGGCTGAATTTACATGGCATCTGAAGTTTCTTCATTTGTCAATCACATTCCTAGCTCATTGGCTGAGATCTTAACGGGCTTTAAGAACTTTGTTTCAGGTTCGGGGGAAAAAGGCATAAAAAGCAACATAACTTCTAAATTAGTATTATGAGTTTAGAACAAGTTATTGATAGATTGTATGTGTAATTGTTGTCTTCCTTTATAAGTCATTAAATTATGCAAGAAGGTGATGAATATTTTAGTCAGTTCTCTGTTTTCCTCTAGCATTCAGCAGCAGAAATCAAAAATATTATATAGACACACCACTATAGCTTTTCCTGGCAGAGAGTTCCCTTATCTATTAGGAATGTGACTATAACTTCTTATAATCTTGTTGTTGAATGCACATCTTTGCTAGCAACAGCTGCTATTCAAAACATTTGCAACCAATTCCTGCCATGAGCAGATAGTTATGATAATATAGACACTTATCAAACTCCAGCATAACAGCTGAAGACAAATCCTGGTTTTACCATCCAAAATATTTAAAGAAAACTCCCCAAATTGGAACTCTTAAAAAAAGAAATACCTCTAATTATACGGACACTGAGAATTCCATTTTTATATACTGCTATATAGGAAACATTTTAAGATCAAAGGTCAATTGGCAGATAAAATAGAATGACTTTTGGACAATTTAATAACTTGCTATTTAGAAGTTCATGACAAATATTGGTAAATTGTCTTCCATTTTCATTGTACCAACAATGATTTCACAAATGGGCATTTCTGGAGATTAATGGTGGACTGAAGTTAATAGCCTTTGGCTGACTCTCCAGCCACCAGCTTTTCCCAGCTGGCCATTAATTCCCAGAAAATGTCTTGCACTGCCATCATTATTGTTTAATTAGATACAACTGGTTATCTATAACATACAACAAAATTCTAGTGAAAGTGACATGCTAACCCCAAAATTCATCACAATGGGGAAAGCATGAAGGTCACAAAAGTACAGGATAATTGTTTTCCACAAAATGCTCTCTCTCTCTCTCTCCTGTTGTTCCTTCAAATTGAATTTAGCAAGTGCAAAAGGTGCCAAGATGAGAACATTTAAAGAGCCATCTGAGTAATAACCACAGGCACAGAACATTTCCTTGGAAATCATGAACATCTGGGAGTTAATGGGTCAGCTTTGGGTCTCAGGATGTCTCTACTCAATGCCTTGAACATCAGTCAATTCAAGCACACAGAAAAAAAGAATAGTCAATCGAAGAGTAGCTTGGTGTTACGTTGACAAATAGCTAGAAACATTTTGGATTTTTTTTTTAACAAGAAGTGGCATTGTATAGGCAATGCCTCCCTTGCTTCTCTAAGATCTCTGAACTTGAGGATATTTTGGATAAAAAATTAAAACTATTATATCAAATCTACTTATTCTCAAGGCTCCCTCAAGTAGGAGGGTGGCTGTATGCACAGTTAACAGCAGCAGGAATGAAAGGGGACTTCCCAGGACCCCAGCACTAAGGCAGGTGGGTACTTTTGCTCTACTTCTTTAAGAAAGTGACAAGAATGACATGCTTCCAAGGGGTACCAGCTCTAGGAAGGAGAAAGGAGGCTTGCAAAGAAGCCAGCTCATAAAACAGGAAAAAAAGAATGGGATTCTTCTTTTCCTAGATGTTTTCTTCCATTTCCCCCCTTCTAGCACATTCCTTTCTTGCAAACAACCTATATCCTCTGAAAACCACTTCTCCCTCTGTTCATTTAAACTATTTGTCCACATTTCATTCAATGATTCCTGTTGTCCTTCCCAACAACAGATTTATCCAGTCTTGAAGATGGACAAAAAATTCCAGTAATTAGGTAGACATTAGATTTATACAAAGATTCCTCCATTTCAGAGGTTCAATTTGACTCTTCAAGCAGATAAAAGGGCAAAAGTGGCTCATAGTTGATTTCTCGATCCGGGAGCTGCAACTCCCAAGGAGTAGGCCTCTAGGAGGAAATTTTGCCTACATAGCCAGTACCGCCAGCCTTGATCACACAGCCCACCCACTCAAGACTCCAAAGTCCCATAGGAGCAGTACAGAGTAAGAAAAAACAAGTGCACACATGCAGATCCACACATCCACAGACACACAGACACTAATGGGTGGCATACTCAGATACAGAGGTAACAAGAGTAAGTGATTTTAGTGGTGGGATGATAGGTATGAGCACAATATATGAAAGAGCTAGTTTCCATTACAAAAGGTGTTCTGTTGACTAATCATTACACAGGCAATCTTGCACCTAGGCTTGGTTTCTCAGCAGCACTGCTGGACTGCTGCTGAACCATTACTGATCTTCTCTAGGCTTCTCAATCACCAAGATCAAGGACGGTATCAGGACACAGTCTGGTAAGAGCGTTTGATAGAGTCTAAGCCTGCTGACCTGGCCTAAGATACTCATGTTCACAGAAATACAGTATTCTCATTTGAAACTAGAGGTAAAGAAAGCACCAATGTATAGCAAACCTTAATCTCTAATAGAATAAAAAATAATTCCAATGTAATGTATCTTTTAAATGTATTTTTAATTAGAGAAGTTAATCATTTATCTTTCCTATGTGTAGAAAGGCCAGTTCTTGGTTTACTCTATAAAAGTTCTATCAATAGATATAACATTGGTTGCATAAAACACCTACCAGAACATTTAATAGTATGATAAGTGATACAATGCAATCCTCTATGTCATTTCAAACAAAGTTTCTTTAGAGATAATTTGTTGCAACTTCTTTGTCTTAAAACATAAGGAAAATAAAGTTCAGGAAAAGGAAGTGACTTCATAAAAGTCACAGAATAAGTTATTGGAAAAGTCCAGCCTATAAGCCAGGATTCCAGTGTTTGTCAGCAAGTCTAAAGTAAGAATAATTTGCAAAAGCATCGATACATTAGACAGTAATTGTGTTCTTCAGTATGTCTTAGCTTCCAAAATTACCCCTGTTTCCAACAAGTTTTTCCCATATTCAAAGACAGAAAAGCAACCAAAGACAGCCTAGGAAGCAATTTAGACAATGCCCCAAAAGGCACCTGACCGCTTACCGGGCTATTATAATTCACAACATTTTCCGGCTTTAAGCTGAAAGCAGTTAACAAGCCCTCAATTACTTGATGATGCTGTGTTTTTGCTTTTAAATTTACTCTTCACAAAGATGACTCAACATAATTAATGACACATGATTTTAAATCAAAGCAAATCTGAGATCACCAGGGCAATGGAAATATAACAATGAGACTACCAAAGTTATTAGACATGTATTAGGGACTCCAACAAAAAAATACTTTAAAAATCTATGCAACAGAAAATATGGCAAAATATACAGATCATCAAATTTCCTTACATAATCAGAAAGAAAGTGAGAAGAAAATGGAGTAATTAGAGCGATTACTTTTCCATGTCACTGAGCACTTGTCATACTGGAAAGTGCATTCAACCACAGGATGTGTTAGCTCAAGACCTCCATTTTGCCTCACAGCTAACCATCTACTTATCTATATATGATTTTTAAACTCTACTGTCACAATGGACACTATAAAGATGGTAGTTTTAAGTGTACATGAGTAACTTAAGTAAATAATTCACTGAATGAAATTGATCAATACTTAATGATCCTTCAATTTAGGCAAGGTAGAAACAACTTTAAAATATTTCTAGAAATTTTGTTTACCTTCTCCTTTGCAACCTTCCCCATTCTCCATTCAGTCCCACAAACACAATTAGGTCTCCCTCCATCCTATCTTTCTTCAGGCTGTTTTGCTCTTTTCCTGGTGAAATGAAATGCAAACTCCTACCATGGTGCCCCCCCCCGCCACCTCCTCAATTTCATCAATGCCCCTCTTCTTCTTGCTCACACTAGCTTTCCTATTAGTACCTAGAACATGACAGGCTTTTTCCTGCCTCAAGGCCTTACATTTGTTGTTCCCTCTAATTACCACTTTATGCCCTTCGGGATTCTACTAAAATGCCACCTCCTCAGAGATGCCCTTTTGGCCACCTTAGGTAGGTTTATACTTGTCATGATCTGTAATTATTTTATTTATATATGTTCGTATTTGTCTCATCTGGCTCTCCCCACAAAAATACAAGCCCCCTGAGGCAGGGACACTACACTGTATGTCTCATTTACCATTTCATATGTGGGGTCTAGGACAGTGCCGCACTCAAAATACACTTAAAGAATTCTCATTAACCAAATGAAGGATGCCCTCCTTCATGCAGCCTCCCCAAAATGCTAAGGCAAATGGTCAGCTCCCTCTCCTAGCTCCTAATTTCCATATAACTTTTTAGAAAATTTATGTTGTGGTACCTTGGGACAGCTTTTTGGTTATCATAGACTTTTAGTAAAAAGTTAAATCGATAATTATTTTCACATATATGTCTTTTTATTCATTACTTGAATGTAAGCCCCCAGAGGTCAAGAACCATGTCTTAATCTCTTTTGGGATCATCTTTGCTTTCGTAATGGACTACAATACTTTACACATGGTAGTTGTGCATGCACAAAATGAGCCTCTTCTAGGGACAGTCATGCCTACCTTGAAGGTGTATGTTAAGAAGAAGGGCATTAAATGGGAAGAGTGCAGCCACTTGCCTGGCATCTAGCATGTACAAAGTAAGTGGCAGCTACAATGGAGGAAACCAGAGATGCCAGAAATGGAAGTGTTCAGCACTGCTGCACTCTCATGGTTGGAAAACCATGATCACCACAATGACTTTCCATTTCCGTGTGATCTTTGGAATGCCATTTCACCTCTCTAAGCCTCAGTTGCCTCATTTCCAAATATAAGGAATTTAGACTAGGCCAGGATTTCTCAACATTGGCACTTTTGACATTTGGGGCCTAATAATTCTTCGTTGTGAGGGGCTGTTCTGTACATGGCAGGATGTTGACCTGCATCTCTAGCCTATACCTACTAGATGCCAGTAGTATCCCCCAACCCAAACTGTGACAACCAAAAATGTCTCCAGACATTGCCAAATGTGCTCCCCACCACCCACCAACTGAAGGCAAAATCGCCTTAGTTGAGAATCACTGGACTTGATGGATAAAGCTCCTCTGGCTTATAAACCTCTTTGTGAAGAACTAGCACCAATCCCAGAAGCCCCTCTGTAACTCTCAGTATCCTGCAAGGGCTAAGCTATTCCCTTCAGGGGAATTTGGCCCACATAGTCCAGACCAGGAAGAGGGGAAAATGCACTGCTGAGCAAACCAATCACCCACATAACTGGCAAAATATAAAGCATAAGGGGAAAGGGGGTCCTTAGTCTGCAGCAAAGGCTTTCTCCACTGAAGTGGTATCGCTTAACACTTAGCAAGTACCCTCAGGAGCCTGCTGTGAATAACAGGTGGGGCACAGCCAACCAGAATCCCGACTCAGGTACGAATGAGAAGCAATAAGAGGAGGCGGGCTAACTATCTCTGACCTTATGTAAGTAGCTTTCCCGAAGCCTGGCCTTCCCATCAGGTAAGGGCCCATATGCCCAGGGAGGATGCATCTTCCACCTGAAGACAGTAATGGGCCCATTACGTAGAAAAGTGTAGCTTCTACCAGCAAAGTGGAGTGTGCTTCCAGAGGTCCTCTGCCCCAGCATGACATATATTTTATCCATGGTCCAATTTCAAGCACATGAGAAAGATACGGAAAGATCAGAAAGAAGTACATTCCACCGTAGAACACTGGCTATTGCTGTACATCTCAATAGTACAGTCAGGAGAGTTGACACCCGCCTGTTACTTTCAAGTTGTCCAGCCTTATCTCATTGCATTTCTTTGCCATAAACATTGTTCAACTCCAAGTCAAATTTAAGAGAGCTTCACACTCACCTAGAGGACTTAAGACTCTAGATTGCTGGCCCCACCCCAAGAATTTCTGATTGAGGTAGTTTGGATGGGGCCTGAGGGCATTTCTAACATGTTCCCCAGTGGTGACTGATGCTGCTGGTCGGGAATCATACTTGAATTGGAGAATGACTGCCCCACGATATTTGTTCTGTTTCTCCCAGCTATCTCTGCCACTCTGCATTCTATTCCGCCCAATGCAAACACAAGCTAAACCAGTAGTTCTCAGCTGTGGTTGAGCATTAGAATCACCTGGGGGACTTTTAAAAACTAAAATACTCATGGTGTCACACCAGACCAATTAAATCAGAATCTCTTAGCTGGGCCCTGAGCACTGGTAGGTTTCAAATGCTCCTCTGGTGATTTTACTGCACAACCAGGGTTGAGAATTACTGCTCTAAGTAAAGACTTTTCTCGCTCTTCCCAGTGAAAAATTTTCCCTCTCTACTCGCTGAGGGCAGACTCTGGCTCATGATTATCTTCTTTTCATTTCTTCCCACACTTCAGTCCAGAGTTGCCATGTACCCTTGTGCAGTGGTGCTATTCACTGTGTAAAACTGTCCAGCAGCACTTATCTCTACACAGCAGCCCCATTCCAGCCTGAACCACCACGGCAGTTTGCTCAGAGTTCTATGGCATTAATCCAACCCTGCCCTACATTCTCATTTTTATAACTAGCCAGTTGTGTTGAATTGACTAAAACCAAACTTGATTTTTTTAAATGTCCCTCCAGATCGTGTGCTGGTGAATAAATCAGGACTTTAGAACATGGGTCTTTGCTCTGAAGCAAGTTCACAGTGCTGTATCACTCAACTCTAGTCCCTCCTTATCAGGTCCCCACAGAGGCTCTGCACCCTTAGGGTCCATACAGAACCATTTCAATCTTTACATAAACTGCAAGCTCAGAGCAATCCGAGCTCACAATCATACAATGGAATGGTACCAAGAACTCATTGGGAACCTTGTTGGTGACTGGCTAGTTAAATGTGGTGGACCTTCTTTTATGAATCATGAAAAGGGCGATTGGGGCTACATTTTCTAGAAATTGTTTCCTCGAATCTTGTAATTCAGTGGTTCTGTACCCTAGTTGCACATCAGAATCACCTGGGGAGCTCTTATGCCCATGTCTGAGCCCCACCTCAAGATATTCTGGTTTAATTGGCCTAAGGGCAGGACCTTGGTAGTCTAAAGAGTTCCCCGGGTGGTTCCAAGGTGCAGTAACGGTGGCAAACCAATGAGTCTAATTGAAGGAGCAAGAGAAAAACCCGCAACTAAGTACAATTAACTGCAAAGAAGATATCTTCCTGAGTAAAGAAGGAAGAGGACTTTAAAGTGCCAGGCCCCTTGATTAAGTATGGAATCCAAATGTATCTCGCAAGGAAAAAGCGCCAAAGGCCTTAGGCAATGCGGTAGAGTGTACATGCTGCCAAAGGCCTTATAATCAACCTGTCCTACTTTTAAATCACAGCTCCCCCACCATTCACCACCACTGTGACCATACTCTTTGAGACTTAGTTTCTTCATCCATAAAATGGGATAACAGCTATTTTTAAGTGTAGACCCTGGACCAGCATGGGTTATCACCTGGGAGCTTGTTAGAAATGCAGATTCTCTGCCCTGCCAAGTCCAGATCAGTAGAATCAGAATCTATTTCCACAAGGTCCTGAAGTGATTGCTATGCACATTAAAGTTTGAGATGCACCTAGCACAGTGGCTGGCACATAGTAACATAGTTGGTACTTTGTATGGGTTCATTCCCTTCTCTCCTGAGACCAAACATTTACTTTGGCAGCAGTTAAATGTAGATTCTTGGCAACATAGCCTTGGGATGGAGCAAAGAGCACCTCTGCCACCTATTGTGTGACCTTGCAGAAGTCAATTTCCTACCTTTTACAGATGATCAAACTGAATTACAATGTTTAATTCCTAATAAAGTTGTTTTAACCATTTTAAAAGATGATGTGAGTGGGAGCATTCAGCATAGTGCCTAGCCCATGATAGGCATTTCCTACCTATCAAGTACTCCCTAAGTATTAACTGAGGCTGAATTCATGTTAATGTGAAGGTTCTTTTACCCTCCCCACCAAAACGTCAATAACTTATATTCTTGCTGGTCCACACAAGGCTTCACATGACCTTCACTTTAGCTTTCTAAACAAACTAGAGGGGATGGCCCAAGGGAGAAAAAAGATGGCTGTACTCCTTATGGATTACTTAATTGACTGACAAACAGTATTTCTTTCATAATTCTGTCTGAAATTTCTTGAAAATGTTTAATTGTGACTGGCTTCATTGAAAAATTTCATTTGATCTCACTCATTTTGCTTTAAATACAAAGTGCTTTTGGCCACAGTGTCCTAGGGACTGAATCTCTAGGCAGCCTTTAAAGATTACTTACAGATTGATTCTAGGCATTTACACTAAATTTTGCCTCTTCCTCTATGCATAATTACAGAGGTTATTGGCTTCATTTCAGGCAAAGGTTCCCAAATAACTCACTGCCCTATGCATGTTGTTGTTCAGCCAGCTGCGCAGTGTGTGTGTATGTGTGTGTGTGTCTCAGGCGAGACACATACCTTTGCTTTTAATAACTATCAGAATAGAAGCTCCAGTTAGGCTTACAGAGTGATGTCATAATTACTAACGGAAACTTTCTTGACTGAAATATTCTCAGCCTTTGATCTTAAGACCTTTTTCAGGCAACACCACCGGCTAACTTGCTAGAGAAAGCTTATTTTCTCCTCTTGATCTTTTCCATTTTTAGAGCATTAAATCTCAGGGGACTGAGGTTTCCTTCCCAGCATACTATAGAGTGCACTCTCATGCATTACACCTGTGTCTTCCTAGAAAATGTGCTCATCAACACTACGGTTTTTCACATGGTGTGCTAGAGGAGTCCTGCACTGATCGTCATCACTATTCCCTTCCTATTTTTATTTGGTATCTTAAAAACTAAATTTTGATCCAAATCTCACAAGTCAAGGGAGAAATTCGGTCCTAGTCATTGCTCCAAGTCTCCAGGATGTCTTGTGAGTTCAGGAAACCCTGCTTGATGGGCTCTGTTGACAGCTAGGAATTTCTTGGTCCTAGCACTAGTAGCTGGAAAATTATACTGCAATGTTGCTTTAAAATTATATAACTGGGAGAGTGATCGGTGCCATCATGTTCAACTCCACATCTCCACACCCCTTCTCACCCAAGAAAGGTATCTAAGTAGAAAGCTCATTTTACTTTATTAGTCAGGAAATACCTTTATTTTCAAGCAAGTATAGTTATCTTTTTTCCCTTCCTGCCAGTGTTCTGTGATCATATGTGCCTCCCTGTGGGTGCCACCCTCCACTCTTAGTGGCACTAGTGAGGATTCACTTAAATTCATTAGCAATCCGTCTAGACTGACCCTCTGGCAAAAACCATAAAGCAGATATCAATATATAGGCTGATCTATAAAAACCATCTCTCAAAAACTATGAAGTATGTGGGTGTACGTCACTGTGGCTTTGTGCTACTTGGCTTTCCATGTAATATGACTGTGCCAGTGATGAGAGTAGCAGTAAAAGAAGGAAGAAGGCAGAGGAAGGGAGATAAGAGAAGGCTCTTCCACTTGATTAAGATGTGAGTCCTGGTTCCTCATTTCATTTAAAATACACTGGTTAAATCCTTCTCTCCCTAGTTAGTCACAAGCTGGACTCAAGCTCATCAAAAGGCAGTTAGTTCAATTTGGCCATAACATCATATTCATCAATTTTCAAGCTCAAATGGTCCTCAACACCTCCAGGAAATGCAGTTCTCTACCTGTAATGCTGTGGAGAAATTCCTCTCCCTTAAGAAGCACATTTTTAGCTAATGGATTGCACTAGAACATAATTCCCAATTACAATAGTTGAAATCCAGAAAGTAATTGTAATAGAGAAAGAAACATTCCAATTAAATGGGTGCTTTTCTTTGCACTCATGCCTGCCAGTTTCTAACTCCTCATTCAGTAAATAGAGCTGGTGTTTCTTCTCAGGAGGGCTGTCCCTGCAGGGATTACAGATGGAAGAATATATTGTGCCAGGTTAGAACCCACTCCAAATTTGTTTGAGAAGAATTTCAAAGCAAATGGTATTTGAGTTTGTTTACTCTTGGCAGCATTTCTGTTTAAGAAAAAGGCATTACAGTTATTTTAAAAACCTCAAGCCATCAAATGTCCTTAAAATAGCACTTAATGATTTAGGTATAAATGAATTATAAACAACACTTAGATTTAACTTCCCTCTCATTCCATATAAACCCAGCTGGTTAACTGAGGTTTTAGCAAAATAACACTTGGCCACTTGTATTCTATTAAAAGTAAGATCTTCCAAGGTGGGCTCTGGGTTTGATGCTCAGATTTAGAACTTTAGTAATACACATCATTATCTTTGATAGTAAAATAGAGTTCCTGATGTGTACCACATAATTTACATCATATCACTTTGAATATTCGCAGCAATTTATGAAGTGGGTAATATTATTTTTTCTATTTGACACAGAGAAAACTGAATGTCAAAGAAGTTAAGACACATCCTGAGTAACTCAGCTATCAAGATGTGGAGCTGAGACTCAACCCCAGGTCTGCATGCCCCTTAAGCCTATACTCTTATCTTATATTTTTTTGTATATCTGTGGTAGGCAGAAAATGTTTGTATACTGTGGTAGTACCTACCTCCTAATCCCTGGAACTTGTGACTATGTTACCTTAAGGTTGAAGATAGAATTAAGATATCTAATCAGTTGACTTTCAGATGGGGGAGATTAGCCTGAATTATCCAGGTAGGCCCAATGTAGACACATGAACTCTTAAAAACAAAAGAGGGAGGTAGAAGAGTGGGTCAGAGAGAGGAAAAGGAAGAAGAGGTGGGAGGAATTAAAGGTGTGAGAGGACCCAGCCTGCCATCGATGTCTTTGTAAATGTGGGGGCTATGAGTACACATAGACTCTATAAACTGAGCATAGCCCTCAGGTGACAGCCAGCAAAGAAGCAGGGACCTCTGTACTATGAGGAACTGAATTCTGCTAAGGATCAAAATAAGCAAGGAAACAGAGCCTCTCCTAGAGCCTCCAGAAATGAAGGCAGCCTGCCAAGACCTTAATTTGGGCCTGGGGATATGTGTGCCTGACTTCTGGCCTACAGAAATGTAAGATAATAAATTTGTGTTGTTTTAGCTACTAAGTTTGTGGTAATGTGTTATGGCAGCAACAGGAATCTAATTCAATATTCAAACCCTAACACTGAAAACTTAAATAGGTTCTAAAGTCCATTAGCCTTCTAACTTAAATATTTGTACCCCCATAATATGCTGAAATAAAAAAATAAAATAAAAAATAAAGAAAAATATAACAATAACCAAATATCATATGTAGAATTGACAGATCCTCACTGTCTTTAACCTGAGAAGAAAATATACACACAAATTTGTTTCCTTTGAGGTTTTTATTTTCCATTCCCTCTCCTAACACTACCTTTCAACATTCTTTCAACAATTATTTATTGTGAATCTACTATATGCCAGGCACTATTTGAGGCATACGGTATACAGCCGATAGGGAAATAAAGATAGACAAAAATTCTGCTATCATGGAGTTTATACATCTGGGGGTGGTAGGGAGTAAACAGATAGTAAAGAAATCATTAAGACAAGATCTCAAAGATCTCTGAGTCACTGATTGGAAGGGAGCTGCCTTGAATTGCTGCTAGACTCACATAAGTGAGAAATAACCTTTTATGACTTAATCTTCTAATACGTCAGTTGGCTTTCTGTTACTGAAGTATAACCTAGCCTGATCTACATAATATAGAAGGCCTCCCTAACAAGGAGACATTGGAGCAGAGGTCTGGAAGAAGTGCAGAAGGGAGTGAGCCATTGAGATTTCTAGGGGAAAAGAGTTCCCAGTAGAGGGATCAAGAATGCAAAGGTCCTGAGATATAAGTGTGAATTGCTATTTTTGCAGGAAATGAAGGAGGCCAGTGTGGCTGGAACTTAGAGGTGGAGGGAAGAGTGGCAGGAGATAAAGTCAGAAAGGTAACAGGAAGCCTGCTCATGTAGGCCATTATAATAACTCTGGCTTTAATTCTGACTGGCAGGGAGCCACTGGATGGTGTCAGACAGAAGATGATGTGATCTGGTTTATGTGATCAAAGGTTCACTCTTTTTTTTTCTTTTCTTTTTTTTTTATTTCAGCATATTATGGGGGTATAAATGTTAAGATTACATACATTGCCCTTGTCTCTCCTCCCCCCTCGAGTAAGAGCTTCAAGCGTGTCCATCCCCCAGACGGTGAGCATCACACTCATTATGTATGTATATACCCATCCCCTCCCCCCCACCTGCCCCACACCACAACAAGTGTTTTTCTTTTTCTCTTAACATTTTGGTTACATTTTATATCTTTGCCTCTTCCTAGCAAGGGTTAGAGGTATGCCCTTCCCCTCCACAATGTTCACCACATCCCTAGATATGGGACTACCCCTCTAACCCCCAAATCCCTGGTGAACACCACCAACCTTTTAGCACCATAGTGTTAAACAGTCAGTACCAATTTGATGGCGAGTACATGTGGAGCCCATTATTCTGATCTTGTGTCACCTCACTTTGGATAAAGTGCCTTAAGCGGTGCTAGCTCGCTGTCGTTTCTTAGAATTGAGTAATATTCCATTGTAAACATATGCCAAAGGTTCACTCTTGCTGCTATGTAAAGAACAGACTCCAGGGAGCCAAGATGGAAGCAGACAGACTGGTTAAGAGGCTACTATTATAATCCGGGCAAGAGATGATAGTAGTTAGGACCAGTGGCAGTGGTTTTAGTGGGGAGGAAGTAGTTAGATTCTGGTTATATACACTAGGAATACAGACTCTAATGAACAGAAGTCATGTCTAACAGCATCTAACAATACTTATATAGACACCCTTTGATAATCGTAATTCCCTGAGATATACATTTCCCAGGGGGAAAGTACTTACTATGGATTAGGTAATTCTACAATTTTGGCAAGGAGGAGAGACATCTTACACTTAGACCTTCCCTGTAGTGTCTCATTGCACTAAATACATCTATATAGAGTGTGATCAAGTAGGTACTCAGCAAACATTAACACTGCAGGAAAGTATTGATGACCGTGATGGCGATGATAATGGGCAGTTTGCAAAACAACATTCTTGAGAAATTGATTCTCTTGAACTCCTATACCATTCTTGTTTCTGTCCTCTAAACTCTATTTTCCTTCTGTCTTTAAGTCAAATATCCTACCAAACAAATCTAACACTTCAAGTGCTAGAGTAAAGAGGAATGTTGGGAGAGCAACCTTAGACCTGAGGTGCTCAGACTCCTAGGCCAGCCTACACTCTACTTTTCATTGTATAAGCTACATCATCTGCGTGAGTCTATGTTTCCTTAACTAGAGTTGGCCAGATGACCTTAAAGTATTTTCCAGAGCTTACATTGTGGTGGGGGGTGTTCTTTCCCTCTCCTCGATGGTTTCCTCCACATGAAGCTCACTAGCACAACATTGCTGACTTCCCTCACCCTGTGATTCACTCTTTTCTGAAAGTGGTAGACTGAATGGTGAGGTTTTAAAAGAGAAACTAGCAGTCCCTAGCCCATCTTCTTCCTTTTTTCTTTCTCCTGGGGAGCCAGTTCTGTGCCTTTATGCCTTAAGTGCTGTAGGTGGGGGGCCTGTGATACCTGAGGGATGGGAAAGGAAGACAAGTCTGTTGTGACTCAGAGCTGTCTGTTACCAAGTGGATATGTCAGTCTAATTGTTTTTCATACACTGTTCTCATTTGACTTATTTCTTAATGTGGTCAGAACTTGGACAGAGGGAGAAAAAGAGTGTTTTGGGTGTTTTTCTGCCTCCCCATGTGACAAACTCCCAGCAATATTTGTGAATACTCAAGAAACATAGTGAAGACTAAAACCTCTACAAATATCAAGCAAATCTAGCTCTGGCTCACTGTTTTTCATGGCCAAGATCAATACTAGAAGACCTGTGCTCCAAGGTCAGGAAAAAGTGGAGGGAAAAATGAGGATAAGATGAGGTAGAAGGGAGGAGCAAGATGAGTGAGTGCTGGCTTGTTCCTTCACAGATGGAAGGAGCAGGCTGCCACATTAATTTAAAAACCTGCTACTGCCACAGAAATCACTGATATTCTTGTAGTCCCACAGGAAACTCTGTCCAAATCCCTATTCTATTTCAAAGCAGCAATAAGGAAATGGGGAAAGATAATGCAAGACATATGTGGGAACAGGGACATGAATGCAAGGAGGGACAGAGCTGTGAATTTATTCCTCTTGAATTGCATTGGAGCAGTGTCCACAAAGGAAGGTGGCAAAAGCTTCCCAAATATGACCTTTCTGACTTTTATGATAGTCCTTGCCAATGAGTGCCCACTGACATGCCTCCAATTTTTGCATTAATTAGACTCATGCTGAGAAACCTGGTCATTGGGGGAGTGCCTGTTAGTTTCATCTAGAAATTGAAAAGCCTGAAAAATGTTAGCTAGGGGAGTGATACCATTTCCCAGTTTTCATACTAAAGACAGCCCTCTGCTTTCCTCCTTAATGGACAGGTAAGTGGAGTTCAAGATTACACTCAAGAAAGCCATGGCAAAATGTTCCACATAAGTTCTCTCCCAGCCAACTAGTTGCTTAATTGCTGAGTAGTAGAAGAGATACCTTTAGAGTTCCTATGAAATGCAGAATAATCATGATCCTTTTAGAGTTGTCTAGAGAGCAGTTCTTTCCTCTCTTTTCATTCCCAATGTCTCTGTGTAACACCTGTTTAACTGAAAACCTCTCAAAGACAAGCTTAACATATGTGAGATATTCTCAGCTGCTTGAGACATCACCTGATGTGAGTTTCTAGCTGGCAAAGAGATCCTCAGATGAAGCTATGGTGACCTTAAAAAATGTTTTGGGCTGAGAGCAGAGTGGATCACAGGTCTAGGAAGCAACAATGATCATGGACTAACTCACATGCAATTTTTGGTTACCAAACTTTCAGCAAGTCATTTCTCTATAATTTCTTCTGCTCTGCAGGGAACTTTGGAAGTCCCTTACCAAACATCTGGTGAGAAGAAGAGGAACACAAATCTCTTTTTGATGTCCATATTTAAGGTAGTCGCAATGAATGGAGGAAGTGGCAAAGGGAAATAGAAGCAATAACCATGCCTCACTGGTAAACTTCAGGCAGCTTCTGGCCTCTGATCTTGGCTTCATCTTTTCTCCTTTTGTCCTGAGCAAGTACAGCTTGCTTCTTGTCTCCTAGCAGCTCACTGGAAGCACATAGCCTAAAACCCTGTAACCACATCTGCTCCAGCAATGGATGCAGGAAACAGCCTGAGGAAAGTCCCTCAAGTTCTGACTCAGGTTCTCAGGAATAGCAGAAACCGGATGAGATCTGTTGTCAAGATAATTGGATCAGCTCACTTGTCAGGGGAAAGGGCATGCAACTACTGAAGAACAGCATGATGCTTAATTTTAAGTGTTAACTTGAATTGACTATGAGGTCCCCAGATAATTTGTCAAACATTATTCTGGGTGTTTCTATGAATTTATTTATTAAATCGGTAGACTGAGTAAAGCAGATTGCCCTATATAATGTGAGTGGGCCTCATTCAATCAGGTGAAGGCCTGAATAGAACAAGAGGGTTGACCCTCCTCAAGTAAGAAAAAATTCTTCATTCCTGAAGACATTTGAACTGAGTGATCAGCTTTTCTCTTTCCTTCGAACTTGAACTGAAACACTGGCTCTTCCTGGGTCTCAAGCCCTCCAGACAATTGACTAGAACTACACCATTGCCTGTCATGGTTCTCAGGCCTTTGGACTTGGACTGGACCTACACCATCAACTCTTTGAGTCTCCAGCTTACTGGCTGACCCTGCAGATCTTGAGATTTGTCTGCCTCCATAATCATAAAAGGCCAATTCCTTATCTATCCATCCAGCCACCTGCATGTGTGCATGTATACACGCACACTCTATTAGTTCTTTTGCTCTAAATAACCCTGACTAATGCAAACACACACCATGGGAAGCTGGGACACATGAAGAGACCACTTGCCTATTTCTTCAACCAAACTTTGATTTAGCTGCTTTGGTTTTTCATTGTAAGAATCAGCCCTCTTCTCCCGATCTCTTACCAATCTGGGTGATAGTTCTACATTGCGGTGGATACACCCTATCGTGATGCTCAATGGGTTACATTGTTATATGATCACTTCCCTTAAAATGTGAGCAGAATCTATGATATGCTTTTAGCAATAGAATATGGCAAAAGTAAAGAGATTTTTAAGATGTAATTCAGGTCCCAGATCAGTTGATTTTGAGTTCATCAAAAGAAACATTAATCTGAATGGATCTGACTTAATCAGGTGTGAAAGCATTAAAAGAGAGCTTCATCTGCTGGCTTTGAAGAAGTAAGGTGCCAGGTGAGCAGGCCTGGGAGAGGATCATGTGCAAGGGTCTCTCGGTAGTCTCTAGGAGTTGAGAATGGCCCTCGACTGACAGTCAGCAATAAATGGTGACATTGGTCCTACAGACACAAACAACTGAATTCTGCCAACAATCACATGAGCTTAGGAAAGGACTAAGACCTACAGAAAGGAATACAACACAGCCAACACCATGATTAGGCCTTGTGAAATCCTGAGCAGAGGAGCCAGCTATGCCATGCCCTCCAAACATTCACTAGCAGGGACTTGACTAGCTCCAAATGTGCTGTTATTTTGAGGCTTTGACTGTTAGGTTGAAGAAACAAACTGTGGTGATGGACCACAGTAGTTAAAATGGATCTCTCTCTGTGTTATATAAAAATTACCATGATAAAGATAAATGATTATCTCAATATTTATCATTAGTTGCCTCAAAGGATACAACAAAAGAAAAATGTCTCAATAGAATCTGAGTAAAGTGTCTAATATTTCTTCAATCATAGATAAAGTTATTCTACATATGAAATGTAAAAGCCTTCTTTTTATGAGCATTCAATTTTTATTCCTAGAAGGGACTCATTTGTGGTCATCTTTATATTTCTTTTCAAGAAAAAGATTACTCTAAAACACTTTTACTTCATTTTAAATAATCAAATCATTTTAAAATATCTTTATTTTTAATTGGGAGAGGTTTTCATTCTTCATAATATTTTTATTGTGGTAAAATATATACAGCATGCAATTTGCCATTTTAATCATTTTAAGTACATAATTCAGTGGCATTAATTACAACCACCATGCTGTGTAACCATCACCACTATTTCAGAAACATTTTTATTACCACAAACAGAAATTCTGTAACCATTAAACAAACACTTTCCATTCCCCTCTCCTTCTGGTCCCTGGTAACTTATAATCTACTTTCTGTCTCTATGAATTTGCCTAAGTGGAGTCATGCAAGATTTGTCCTTTGGTATCTGGCTTATTTCACTTAGCATAAGGCTTTCATTATAGTCTCTTTCAGGACTTCATTCCTTTTTATGGCTGAATACTATTGAGTTGTGTGTACATACCTCATATTACTTATCCACTCATCTACTGATGGATATTCAGGTTGCCTTCAGCTTCTAGCTATTGTGAATAATGCCACAATGAACTCTGGCATACAAATATCTGTTTGAGACCCTGCTGGGGGTATTACCTAGGAGTGGAATTGCTGGATCAATCTATGTTTTAGCCATTTGAAGAACTGCCAGACTGTTGTCCATAGTGGTTGCAATATTTTAAATTTATACTAATATCATATAAGGGTTTGAGTTTCTTTATATCCTCCTTAAAACTTATTTTCCTTCTTTTTTTTAAAAAAAATACATGCTAATGGGTGTGAACTGGTATCTCACTGTGGTTTTGATTTGCATTGCCCTAATGATTAATGATATTGAGCATCTTTTCATGTGTTTATTAGACATTTGTATATCTTAGAGAAACACAAAAATATATAAGTATATATCTGGAGAAATGTCTATTTAAGTCCTTTACCCATTAAAAATTATTTTTTCTCTTTTTTTGTTGTTGAGTTTTAGGAGTTCTTTATATTAATATATTCTACATATTAAATCCTTATCCAATACAGGATTCGAAAATATTTTCATTCATTGTGTAGGTTATCTTTTCACTTTCTTGATAATGTTCTTTGATGCAGAAGAGTTTTTAATTTTGATGAGTTCCAATTTCTCTAATTTTTTAAAGAACCCACTGCCAAATCCAAGTTCATGAAGTGTTACCCCCATGTTTTCTAAGTGTTTTATGGTTTTAGATCTTATATTTAGGTGTTGATCCACTTGAGTTAATTTTTTTATATGATATGAGGTAGGGGTCCAACTTGATTCTTTCGCATATGAAAATCCAGTTGTCCCAGCACCATCTATTGAAAAGACTATTGTTTTCCCATTAAGTGGATTTAACACACTTCTCAAAAAATCAATTGGTCTTAGATATATAGATTTATTTCTGCTCTCTCAATTCTATTCCATTGGTCTACATGTCTACCTTGTGCCAATATCATACTGTTTTGATTACTGTAGTTTATAGTAAGTTTTGAAATCTGAAAGCATGAGTCCTCCTACTTTGTTCTTCTTTTTCATGATAGGGACCTATATATAGGAGTGCCTTGTAATTCCATGAATTTGAGGATCAGCTTTTCCATTTTTACAAAAAAAATGCTGTTGGGATATTGATAGGGATTATACTGAATCTGTAGATCACTTCGGGTAGTACTGACATCTTAACAATATTAAGTCTTTCTATCCATGAACACAGGATGCCTTTCCATTTATTTAGGTATTAATTTCTTTCAGCAATCTTTTATAGTTTTCAGAGTACAAGTCTTTTATCTCCTTGGTTAAATTTATTCATAGGTATTTTATTTTTTTTTAGATGTTATTGTAAATGGTGTTGCCATCTTAATTACTCATTGCTGGTGTATAGAAATACAACTGAACTTACATGTTGATATTGCACACTGCAACTTTGCTCAGTTTATTAGCCCTAGTAGCTTTCTTGTGGATTCTTTGGGATTTTCTTCATATAGTATAATGTCACATGTAAAGAAATTGTTTCATGTCTTCCTTTCCAATACCTTTTATTTATTTTCTTTTTCTTCCCTGATTGCTCTAGCTAGAATTTCCAGTATAATGTTGAAGAGCAGTGGTGAAACTGGGAAACTTTGTCTTGTTCTCCTGATCTTAGGGGGAAAGCTTTCAGTCTTTCACCATTGAATATAATGTCACCTGTGGTGATTTCATAAATACCCTCTATCATGGTAAGGATGTTCCTTAGTATTACTACTTTTCTGAATGTTTTTATCATGAAAGGGTGTTGGAGTTTGTTATATACTTTTTCTGTATCAATTAAGATGGTCACGTGGTATTTTTCTTTCATTTTATGTAATATATTACATTAATTCTCTTATATTGATCGATCCTTGCATTCCTGGGATAAATTCCATTTAGTTGTGGAGTATAATCCTTTTAAATATGCCACTGGATATGGTTTGCTAGTATATTCATTGAGAATGTCTGCATCTATATTCAAAGAGGATATTGGTCTATAATTTTCTTTTCTTGTGATATCTTTATCTGCCTTTGGTAGCAGATCTGGACTCAATGAATGGATTAGGAAGTATTCCTTCCTCATCTATTGTGTGTAAGGATTTGAGAAGGATTGTTGTTAATTCTCCTTTAAATGTTTAGTAGAATTCACCAGGAGAGCCATCTGGTCCTGGACTTTTCTTTGTTGAGTGGTTTCAAATTACTGATTCAATCTCCTTGCTAGTGTGGGTCCACCCAGATATTCTGTTTCTTCATTATTCAGTATTAGTAGGTTGTGTGCTTTTCTATTCTGTCTAGGTTATCCAACTTGTTGACATATTATCTGTTCATATTTTTCTTTTGTAATCCTTTCTATTTCTGTAAGGTCAGTAGTAATACCCCCACTTTCACTTTGATTTTTGTTATTTATGTCTTCTCTCTTTTTTTCTTTGTCAATCTAGCTAAAATTTTCTCAATTTTGTTGATCTTTACAAACAACCAGCTTTTGGTTTCATTGATTCTTCCTATTGTTTTTCTATTCTCTACTTTTTAAAAATCTCTGCTTTAATCTTTATTATTTCCTTCCTCTGCTAGCTTTGAGTCTAGTTTGTTCTTTCTATATTTTCTCAAGTTACAAAATTAAGTTATTGATTTGATATTTTTATTGTTTTTTAATTTAGACATTTACAGTTACAAATTTCCCTCTGATCACTCCCTTTAATGTATACTATAAGTTTTGGTGTGTTGTATTTTTGTTTTCATTTTTTCAAATATTTTCTAATTTCCCTGTGATTTCTTCTTGGACCATTTTTTTCTTTTTCTTTTTCTTTCCTTTATTGGGGGGGTGGGCAGGCAGGAAAGTGAAAACAAAGACTTTTTTGAGATGAGGTCTCACTATGTTGCCCAGGCTGGTCTTGGTCTTGAACTCCTGGGCTCAAGTGGTCCTTCCACCTCAGCCTCCCTAGTAGTTGGAATTATAGGCATGTTCCACTGTGACAAAGAAGGCACATTCCCTCTTTGACCATTGATTGTTCAAAAGTGTGTTACTTAATTTTCATATATTTCTGAATTTTTCAGTTTGCCTTCTATTACTGATTTTTAGTTTCATTCTATTGTTGTCAGAGAAAATACTTTGGATGATTTCAATGTTTTAACAATTTTTGAGACTTGTTTTGTATGATCTATCCTGGAGAATGTTCCATGTTCACTTGAGAAAGATATTTATTCTGCTGCTGTTAGGTGGAATGTTTTATATATGCCCATTAGGTCTAATTGGTATATAATGTGTTTCTGTACAATAATCCTTTTATGAGGAGTTCAGCATTATTATGTTGGAGACAAATAACTTTCTGAAAAACTAACTCTTTTCTCTCAGCTATTCTCAAAGGAGCCCCAGATTCTTCAGACAACTAATAAAACCTTTAGCTCACCACTGAAGTAAGCTGTTCTTTTACAAATTTTATTTTTTTAAATTATTTTACTTTATTTTTTAGAGACAGAGTCTTGCTACATTGTCTAGGCTAGTCTCAAACTCCTGATCCCAACTGATGCTCCCTTCTCAGAGTCCAGAGTTCCTGGGATTACAGGTACATGCCAGCACACCTGGCTTTAAGTAAGCTGTTATAGCAATGGAAGCAGGGTTTCCTTTTATACCTCAGGAAACTCAAGCCACGCAAGGCAAATTGGTGGTTAGCCTTAGCTCTCATTTTAAAACTTATGAATAGGGCTGAGTTCAGAATGGAGGACATGTTATACTGAGCCTGAAATTAGTATACCAGACTAGTGATTTTCAAACCTCCTTCAATAGCAGAAACCTTTATTCAAACAAATTCTTGCATGGAAATTCAATATATAAACTGGTGTGAGGAGAGGTTACAGAGGGAGACCTGCTGGCTTTACTTCTCTCCTCCCCTTCCTCAAACCTCCCTCCTTATGGCAGGAGGCTTGAAAACCAATGCCCTAGATCATTAGCTTTGAGGCTAGGAGAAAGGATGGCTAAGCCTAACCCAGGAAACATGTGTATTCTCTCTTCCTCTAGGACAGTAGCAGCCTCCACTTGCATCTAGAATACTAAGTGAGGCACAAAGTAGATACGATGTGAAGAAACCTAGACACATGGGTCAGGCAAATTGCAGTGTTGTCATCTTTAGCATTGGCTGCCCAAGGCTCACGTTAGCTTCAACAAAGAGGTTTTCTACTGCAATGCCAGCATGCATCTCACTGCCACTCTTCTGTGCACCAAGCAAATAATGTCAGGCTAAGGTAAACATTTCCTCTCTATTCAAGAGACTGCAAAAGTAATCCCCTCTGGTTTAGAAGTAAAGTCCAACTTCATCTCTATCAGCCAGAATTTGTATCTAACCACATTTGCCAAAGTGTGGAAACCAGATATTAGGTGTTACGGAAGAGGACCGGAGACCAGGATGTGTACTCCTACCTCATAAAAGAAAGCTTTCTTTTCATTCAGGCCCATAAGGCAAGCTCATCTCCAAACTAGGAAGCCAAGGCCTGCATTTAGGATAGCAAGCACAGCCTATCAAAGGAAAGATCAACCTCTTCAAGGGGATAGAAGGCACGCCACTAAGGACGTGTTGTATACAGTCAAAGTCACCAAAAGGCTCAGTAAACAGGAGACAATAAGCTCAGTCACTTCAGCTATGGGGAAAGGAAAATCAGAAACCATCCATTCATTCCACAATTCTTGTTAAGTAGACTCTCTGAGCAGACACTGTTCCAATGTGGAAATGCTCATACCAATCAGAAGAATATGTAGTCAGGAAAAGTACAGGATTCACAAAACCATCCGATGATGTGACTCATCACCCACCAAGCTACAGAATGTCTACATCTCTGATGGTAGCAGAAGAGATGGAAAGGAAATCAATCTGATGACAAATGGAAAGTGTCAGGGGGCAGTGAGCCCCAGGTTCTAGTCTTACCTCTGTACTTCCTTGCTGTGAAACCTATAGCAAGTCAGTTTCTGTTTGGGTCTGAGTTTCCTACTCTGTAAAATGAGATAGTTGGGAGAGACCAAGACCCTCTCCTCTCACTATCGATAGGAGTAGAGACTGAAAAGCAAACACTAAACTGGGTGCCTGTCGTAGAGTGTAGACTATAAGCTTCAACCTCTGTTATACTGTGATGATGATGAATAATAATAATGGAATATCAATGATGATAGCAGTAAGTGTTTACTGAATGCTTACTAGGACTCAGACACTCTTCCTCTGTGAACATTGTTATGAATCTTCCCAAGTATCATGCCAGACTTTTGGCTTTGGAAAATCCCATAAATGCTTTAGCAACCAGAAATTTATAAGTCAGTCCATTCAAAGATCATAGGACAAGAGTTTCCCATTTTCATCTCCCAGTCCTCCTCACTCCTCCCAACTGATACCCTACTATTTTACTTTCTCTTCTTCTAGATTTGAAACTCATCTAGCCCAATCATATATCTACAAAACTGTGAGGTTTGGTGCTTTCTTCATCCCTCTACATGGGTCCCAAATACCCTGGGTAATACACTGTGTAGTAGAGTTGTAATCTTTCCTCAAATTTCTTCAGTGTTATGACAGAGTAAAATTTTATTTCATAAGAAAGTATTTTGTATTTCAATTCATGTTTTATATTCATGTGTCTATGCATGCTAGAAAAGGTTAAATCAACACCTTAACATAATTATGTGCTCCCATTGCTCTAAGGTGATTATTCTAAATGAAATTTGTCAATAATTGGCATCATCTCCACTAGATGCTCTCAAAATGTTTGGATGCAGTGAGTGAAAAACACTGAATGTTGTTATCATGATGATGCAGAGGAGAGCCAAACAATGTGATATGTTACCATTAGAATAGAAACCAACTTTAAGTATTTAGCACTTCAGTTTTAAAAATACTTTCCCATATATTCATTCATCTTGACTTAATTTTGATCTTCTTAACAACTCTGGAATAAGCCAAGTATTATCCTGATTGTAACAGTGAGGGAAGGTGAGGCTTGGGGAATTGTTTAAGGTTACCCTGAAAATGCATGATAGAATTAGGAACAAAACCATGTATCTGATACTAAATCCAGCATCTAACACAGATAAATTTCTTAGGTTCAATAAACTCATTGCCATACCCATTTATTCAGCACCGACTATATTCCAGATGCTGTATAGACTATGGGGCATACAGAGGTGAGCACACCAATGAATATCTCCATGAAGTTAATGAATGAATGAATTGATCTTGACCTCTTCCAAACATGTTTTATACAGCTCTCCTGAGAGAGAAGGTATATGTATGACATGCATGTTGATATGATAGCATACACTTTTCTTTCTGTGAGGCACCATGCTGGACACCATGTAAAAACTATAAAACCTGAAAACCTTTTGAGCTAGGCAAATTGGGGCTAGTAGCAAACTTTGAAGCAACCTTGGGAAGGAAAACACCATTAGACCTGGATTATTCAATTAAGGTCTGTCAGCATTGCCTCTTGAGAACAAATTACTCAGAAAACTCTTTTTTATTTTCCTTTTTGAATTTAAATACAGCAACAGAAACAACAAAAAGAGTTGAAAGGGGTCCCAAAGCACAGGCTGAGGAATTGTTACTTCCAAAGGGAAACACAAAGATTTAATCAGCACCTCCACATACTTAGCTGCTGGGGGAGATGGTAGTGCTTTTTTCTCATTGAATTAAAAGGCAACAAACCCCTAATTTTTTCCATGTTTTGGCAAGAAAATTATAAGTAGCTGTGTCCCCTGGGTTTGGCATGAATCTAAATACAGGTGGGTGTATGTAAACCCAGTGTGTGAATGCTGTCAGTTAGAGGCATGTATGCTACTCAGCATCTGGGTGGGGGGTGAAGGTAGGAGCCCTCCTTAGCCAAATGCACTACAGGAGCCACCCATGCCCAGGTGGTTGTTTTACCAAGGCTGCTTTGCCCTCACCAGGCTTACTCTCTCCTGCTGGATGGGCAGAATGCCAACGTATCAGGTGCCCTGGCTTCTACATAGAGGTGTAGTAGGCTTCTTCTTACTCACCTAGCTTCACCATGGGGGCTGCAGTGACTCAACTTGGCCACTTAATACACAGTATGGATGAATTTGACAGTTTCAGGCCTGTGCCCTGTGCCCTGACCAATCATAACTAGTGCACACCTCTGGTGTTATAGTTAGGATGTTTGCCCCCCACAACCTCAAGTTGAAATTTGATCCCAATGTTGTAGGTGGGGCTTAATGGGAGCTCTTTGCGTCATGGGGCAGGTCCTTCTCAGAGAGATTAATGCCCTCCCTCAGGGGGTCTGCATGAATTCTCATTCTATTATTTCCCCAGAGAGCTGGTTGTTAAAAAGAGTCTGGCACTTCCCTCCCATCTCTCTCTCTTGCTTCCTCTCTCACAGTGTGATTTTTGCACATACTAGGTCCCCTTCGCCTTCAGCCATGAGTGGAAGCAGCCTGAGGCCCTCGCCAGATGCAGATGTTGGTGCCATGCTTCTGGTACATTCTGTAGAACGATGAGCTGAATAAACCAAGCCTCAGGTATTCCTTTATAGTAACACAAAATGGACTAAGGCACCTGGGCATAGGGGGATGAAGTGAGAAAGTGGGGATGGCTCCATATGACCCAGCACACTACTGGAGATATAAGCCATACAGCATCTGCAAAAGCCTAGCAATTATCCAAACCATCAAATTCTGTGGAGCTTCCCCATCTTAAGTGTGTCTAACCACAAAGACAGCCCATCAGGGTCCTGCAAAACAAGGTCCCTAGAAAGTTTCCTATGAGATCTAGAACAGAGGCTCAGTGAATATTTTTAATTAAGTTGCTTGCCTTTGGCCTTCTTTAAAATAATGGCCAGCAGAAACAGGTTCTGGCATCTTTGATGCTCTGAATCGTTGAGAGAGTTCTACTTTCCTCCTCTACAAAAGGAAAAATAAAAGAAACAGTCATTAATCAGCTTCTCCATAGAACGCCAAGCACTTACTCACCTATTACCTACCCTCTCTTCCTCACTGCCAGCTCCCTACTCTCTAACACTTTGACCATCCAGTTGAACTGGAAGCAAGTTGACCTCAACGTAATGAGGTGGGTTGGTAGGTTTGTTTGTCTCTGCTTGTAGCTGTTGACAAATCTGTGGGGAGTAATTGGAGTTTTAGTATATAGGCAAAGGCAGCACTGAGACCAGTTCTCAGGAGTCTAGATCAGCATGCTATCCAACAGAGCATGACATTAAATTATGATATTTCTCAATAATAACCAATCAAGAGCCAAGAAAATATAAAGGAGGTAGCAAATATGCTTCCAGATGACAGAGATGGACAAAGAAACAGGTGGCTGTGCAAGTGATGGAAAGAAATACAAAATGAGGCCCAGGAGTAACACAGCCACAATCCAGAAGCTCGGAGCTCACAGAACCACTTTGTGGTAAGTACAGCCAATCTCCAGGAAGCTTTAATAAGGAGTGCACTATCTCAGAAAATTACTCAGGGAAAACAAAAAGATTTGGCTTAAATAAATGGAGATGCACTGGCATCCCCATATCAAGAAGTGGAATAATCATATTAACAAGCATAATGACAAAAATAAGTCATTGCCTTTTCCTAACACTTTCCTCTGTAAAGGCACAGAAATTAGAAAACCTGGGATCTATTTCTGCCTCTGCCACTTGCTAACTTTGTGATCTTGGTCAAGTCACTTAAATCTCTGAATCTTTACTTCTTCATCTACAAAGTGGGAGCAAGTGTGCCTCCCCTGCCTACTTCACAGAGTAGTGTCAATTAAGGTGAGAAGCAGAACAACTCACACCCTTTGGACTACTACAGATCAATATGTTGGGGAAAGAGAGAACCAGGCATAGGGAGTATCTTACACAATGTGAGTTGCCCTGGTCTTACACTTTAGGAGTGGCCATGTGAAAAGGGGGCTCAAAGTCCTCAGCGTCACAGTCAAATCCTATTCCAAAGGTAGTAGAGAACTTCAAAGAGTTGGAGAGTATTTTCAGAATCTTGGATTTGCTCATTTACAGCCCATGTAAAGGAGAGGGCCTTCAGTTGGAATTTTCTCACACTGCTTGCTAAGTTCAAATTTATAACCAGTTTGCCCACACTAGTGAGAAGTGGGGGAAAGGCAAATTTGTTACTTGGTATTACTGAGATGGGTCCAGATTTTCCATTCACAGATTATTTCCCCTTCCTGAAGTTCATACCAGGAATAAAAGGCAGTAGTTAGAAAAAAGGTATACACAATATTGGGATCCCTCAGAAAAGGACAAATACTATATTCATTCACATACAGTTGCAAGATTGCAGGAAGGAAGTCGATATGTATTGACTAGGATTCCAAATAACTAAAATGAGGCAGCTAATGGGACCACTCTGTAGATTCACTTGCCGACATAAAAATAAATCAGTCACTATAACACAATGCTATCAATCTACTCAGTAAAATTCCCTTCTCCACTGAGCAACAGAATTAGAAAGACATTCACAGGTGTCAACAATAGCACCATTAGTGCTACCTAGCTCACAAATATCTTTCCTGGCTCCTTAATATTAGATTATTAAGTATGAAATGTCTGATTTCCTTAAGTACTAAGTTTGACAGTTGGTACCTCTGACATTTCACTTTGACACTTCTTATATTATTTTTATTGTGAGGATATATCCTCATTCTTTCAAACTCATGTGTTGGCTTGTGCTTGTTTTTCACCTTTTTAGAGCACTTTTTGTGAAACCATAGATAAGTCAAAAATTTGTGTTATTTTCAAATATAGGTTCCATCGTGGAACAAATGCAGCACAGACATCTAGAAATATCAATGGAATGTTTGGGAAAGATGTGGCTAATGAACAGAGTGTGTTGATGGTTTGAGAAGCTGTGGTCTGGTGATTTTAATCTTGAAAATAAGCCATGTAGGTGACCTGAGACTAAGGTGGGTAATGATGAGCTGAAAGCTGTAGTGGAAGCGAATCCATCTCAACATACATGTGAATTAGCAGCAAGGTTTGACATTACTATTCCAACAATATTGGACCATTCGAAACAAAATCAGCAAGGTAGCAAAGCTGGATAGATGAGTTCTGAATGAATTAAACGGGAGTCAGAAGAGAAATTATCTGGAAATTTGCCCTTTTTTCTGTCACAACATAAAAGTGAACCATTTCTACACCATATCATGACCCGTGATAAAAAATGGATTGTTTTTGACAATTGCAAGCGTTTGGCACAATGATTGGATAAAGATGAAGTGCGAAAATACAGTCCAAAACCGAATGTTCAATCAAAAAAATAAAAAAGCTAATGGTGGTCCAGTGTTGGTATCATCCACTACAGCTTCACAAAACCTGGTTAATCAATTCCAGTGCATGTCTACTGCAGCCAGTTGGACAAAATAAGGAAGTGCTAACACTGGTACTTATTTCCTCTCATGCATGTCCTCTCCAAGAGAGCAGGAAGTTTAGCCTTTATTATTATTATTATTATTCACTGATGTATCCCCAGTGCCTAGAATAATGTCTGATTCATTAAATATTTGTTGAATATATGAATTAATAACTCTTCAGTTTTAATACCCTCTCCCATAAGCTTGAGCTAACTGGAATATATTTCCAATGTTCACATTTTCCTCTCTATTTCATCTATACCATTTCCAGTGCATTAGGTTCACTTTTAAAAACATCTACAGTAAAGGTCTTGTTTCTTTCTACTTCATATTTTCAAATGTTCACCAAATCAACTACAGTCATTGAATCCACGTGGGTTATGAGTCATGTTTGTTTTGAAAGTGAAATGTTTAAAGCTACCAATCTACCAGTCATAAGGGACACCGCAGTATAAGAAAGAATCTACTGTCACTTACCAAGTGGGCAAGTAAGATTCAAATGGAATGAAGGTGTATTGTACATCCTAAAAGAGACCCAAGCCCCTTCATTCACCCCAATGAGCTTTATTTGAACAGAAATCCTTATAGCATCTTTCAACTAAAGATATCCATTATATACTACGTATTTTAGTAAACCTAGAAAATTATTCATGCTACTTTTTATATTCCTTCTACTATATATAATACAGTATTTATGAACAAAATCAATACATATTGAACTGGTTTTTTGAATCTGGAATGAAAAAGAAATCCTAGTATGCCATGTACTCCTGCATACACAGTACATATTTGAAAAAGCCAGATGGCTTACTAACTGGTTCATTTCAGTAGAAGGCACAAAAACAGAATTGCCAGCTTAAAGCTCTGATAGGCTTCCCAAAGAATGGGTTTGCTTTCACCCATGTATGATAACAAAGGTGCCAAGAAATGGCTCCAAAACCTTAGTAGCTTCATGTCCTTGGCCTCCCTTAGCTTTATATCTCCTCAATTACAAAATGGGAAGAACCCTCATTGGGGTTGTGAGGATCTCAACAAAATCATGGATATATTAAATATTATAAAAGGAGTCTTTAAAGTATCATGTGCACACAAGGTTTGAGATAAATCTGGCCTCTCAGCAGGCCTCTAAAATTCAACACATATAAGGGTTGTATTTCATAGTTTTAATTACTTGGAAAAAAACACACCACACTAGGAGGATAGATAGAACAGCCTTGTAAATTCTATGGATTCAACGGGAGGAAACTGGGAATCAATAGTCACTTCTAATTCCTATCTTGTGCTTTTGTACCTGTTAAACAACTATAACTGGGAGTCCTGCCAGGAAGAGCAAACTTTGGCCTTTATCCCAGACCTGTTTCTTTGTCTCTGGCCTAATGTTATCTACTTCGCTGTAGTCTGGTAAGTGGAAGCAATGTAGCATGGTGGTTAAGAGCACAGGCTCTGGAGTCAGACTGCACAGGTTTGCATGCTATAGCCCTGAATTACCAAACTGAGCAAGCTTAATAATTCTGCATAACCTCTCTGAGTCTCAGCATCTTCATTTGGAAAACGGAAAAATCGGTAGCTATATGAGTATTTACCTCACTTATACGGTTGTTGTTAAGATTAAATATATGAAGTGTGTACAATGGCTCACCCACAGTAAACTCCAAAAAGGCCAGCTGTGATTGTCTTACAGAGAAGCTATGCCCAAATTCTGTTTTCATTTCAACTTTACATTTTACTGTCCCAGGTTCCCACTGTGCTCAGTGAGCATTAAGGAATCCCTCACCAGCTGTTAGAACAAAAGCTAAGCTCCCTCATCTGGCCAAGTCATCATGTATATAATTGACCAGGCCTCTTTCTTGTTGAGCCACAACATGAAACCACAGAAAGAACACTGGACTTGAAGTCAGAAAACTTCAAGTTTCAGCCCCACCATTTACCAGCACTGTGAATTAGACTAATTCCCTGTCTACATTCCCATTAGAATGTAAGTTGGAAGGGAAAAGACCATATCTAAATGTGTTCATCCAGCCCCATCACAGTGACTCAAACCTAGTTGGTGCTTGATAATGACTCATTAAATTAATTAAAGACATGAATACATCTGAGTCTCAATTTCCTTACATGTTCAAAGGGATAATAGTTGCCCTGCCTCTCCATCAAGGTTGTTTGGAGACTGAGCAGTGGCTCCTGCAGTAACCTCTTCTTCCCCTCCCCTAAAATTATCCCACTTAATTATGACTGCCTTTTTATGTTACTTTCCTCTGCCTAGTAGAATGTCTCTCATGACTTCTCGCCTCCTTCTACTCCTTTCAAGTTTAATGCCTATTCATCCATCAGTTCTCAGATCAAAAGGCTCTTTCTCTGACTCTTTGGAGCTCCTCTGGCCATTATAGCTCTTTCCTCATGTCTTCCATGGAACTCAAATTATATTTGTATGGTGATTTCATTCTTCACACTAGACTATAAATCCCATAAGGGCAGGGCCCAAGTCTGTCTTGCTTGTCACTATATTTGTTGTGCCTTGGCCAATTGGTAACCTACATCAACAGCTTAATAAATGTTGGTTGGATGAAGAAGTGAAATGAGCAAGTGAATGAATAAATGAGATGCAGAAAAATAGAAATTACCCTTCTTTCTGCCTCACTCTTGTACAGAACCTACCAGGTGTTAGTTTAAGACTGTCACCATTGTGTGCTATTATTCCATTCGAATGCTCTTGGGAATATCACTTTGCAATCCTATTGTTTAACAGAAAAAAATGGACTATAAAAAATTCTCAGATACTGAAACTGAGAAAGCCAGAACTCCACCTTAGTCTTTATGGGCGCCCATCTGTCTCATTATGATCAAAAGGGAACTTTCTTGTCCTTGGACCCTCACCATCTCTTCTGCCTCTAGGATTTGAGCAACCAGGCTCCCATCTCTCCAGCTTGACATGGAACCTGGGTTAGTGCTCTACAATTCTGGTGTTCTAAGACCTCTGCAGGTCCTCATTTGGGGTAGTGCTTCCCAGATTCCCTAAGGTTAGCAGCTGACATTTAGCACTCCTTTTGGCTTAGCAAGGGTGGTGGGGAAGAGGAAGGGGAGCAGAGAGAGAAGACATTTGCTTCTCAAGTTACTGCCATTTTTCCTTCCTCCTCATTCTCCTGACTAATCACAGGACTGAGGAAAGGGGGAAAACCAAAATTCCACATGCTGCTATGAAAGTCATGTACTAGCTCCCTTTAAAGGATCTTCCCGCTGAATATCTACAACCTTCCTGGGAATTCAGTATTATTATTGTGACTGTGTTCCAAATGAAGATGCTATGATCAAAAATTCCCCTGGCAGCAGTCCCATGAATGCCACCATTCTTCTGATATCTTTGTCCACAAGAAGACCATCGTGCAATATAACTGCGATGTATATTACTATGATTGTTGTTTTTGCTGCCCATCATGGGCATTAGAATCATTCATCCAACTAACATTTTTTTTAGTACCAACCATGTGCTCAAGCACTGGGCAAGATAGGCGCACAGCTGCAGGAATGGGAGTGGGGACAGAAAGACAGAGGTAAATAGACATCACAGTACAGTGACTGCTGTAATAGTGGAAATATATTATGCCTGTAGGTGCAGAAGAGAGCTGGGTAATCCAGGCTGGGGGTTATCCAGGTGGAGAGAAAAGGCTTTCTTTGCTGCAGTACAGATGAGAATGGCCAAATGCAAATAGGCTAATAACATAAAGCATTTTTACTCTTCCCCCTGCAAAATATTCAAGGACTCTATTGCATAACTACTCTGTGTCAAGCATAGTGATATGCACTGGGGATGCAAAGGTAAATAAGGCAAACGTGGTCTCTGCCCTTAGATGGGAATTTGGACCAGATGGACTCAAAAGACCCGCCACCCAGCAAGAATGTTTGATTGTTTTTCTTCCCAACAAAACAAAAGTCCTTTGATTCGGTGCTACCATGACAATCCCCAAGAGTAACAACAGACCTGTTGTTTGTCTGGATTTTAAGGAGATGCCCTAATCTCCTTAGAATCCTAGAAAAGAAAAAAACATAAAATCTTCCTGGTATCTTAGAGAAGACAATACTGGTGGCTTTCACAACACATCTCATAGCATGGCTCTCTCGAACAGGCCCATAAAAGAAATGACAAATAACTCAAGACAGCAGGAATGGAGAGAGCTCCATGAAAAATCATTCATATTCATATGTCAGAGAACAGATTTATTACAGTGGCATCCTTGCTTATAATTGTATAGCAAGGCTAGAACAAAGAAAAACTCTGTCATGAAAGAGGGGCCCTACACAATACTGAGCCAGAAATTGGACATTGGGAGCTCAGAATGGACAGAGAGGCTAGATGTTAGTGTATATTGGAAACCTACTCATTTTAACCTGAGGGGAAGATATTATCCAATGTCTACCTTTTGAACTTTTTCTATGTAGATACCTCAGCACTGTGAGGGGTTGAGATCATTCAGTGACTTATTACACATATTTGTACACAGTGACTCTACACATATTTTTGTAGTACCTATTAAGCATCAAGCACAGTGCCAAGTTAGATATGAGACAGTGATAGAGCTTCTCTTTCCCTAAGATATTTGGATCATTGGTGTCACTATTTACATATACACTAACAGCAATAACAACAGCAATGATACCAATAGCAGGAACATATAGGGCTTTCTCTTTGCTAGGTATTGTCGTAAGTACTCTGTATGTGTGTGTGTATGTGTGTGTGTGTGTGTGTGTGTATTCATTCATTTACTCATCACAATAACCTTATGAGGAAGGTAATATTATTCATTTTAATAATGAGTAAATTAAGGCACAGAGAGGTTAAGTAACTTGACAGAGTTCTAGCATTCTTTTTGCTTAATTACTAAATCTGGTGTTGAAATATATCATCCCAGGGATGTTTTCAGTACATTTATCATGTGCTGAACTAAGACACTCTGTACTGGCCTTTAATGAGGTTCAGTAGCCTCTCACTTATTAATCAATCAAGCAACCTATGAATATTGAGCATCAGAGAGGTTCCTGGGTCTGTTCTAAGGTGCTAAAGGGAGATCATTCAATGACTGTATGTTTCTGCTGTTGGTAACATTGCTATTATCATTGTTAGTGTAGGCAACTTGATACAAAATGGAGAGTGATGTCTTAGCCAGCTGGAGCTGCTATAACAAAATACCATAACCTGAGTGGCTTAAACAACAGAAATTTATTTCTCCCAATTCTGGAAGCTGAATATCTGAGGCCAGGGTGCCAGTATAGTTGGGTTCTGGTGAGGGTTCCCTTCGTGGCTGTAGAAGGCCACCTTCTTGCTGCATCCTCACATGAAGGAGAGAGGAAGCTCTAGTTCTTCTTCATAAAAGGAAACTAATCCCATAATGGGGGTTCCCTTCTCATGACCTCATCTAAACTTAGTTACCTCCCCAAAGCCCCCTACCTCCTAATACCATCACATCAGAAATTAGAGCTTGAACAAATTAATTTCGCAGGAACATAGTCAATCCATAACAGGGAGACAAGAGTTGATGTCCAACACTTATCTTCCCACATAGAATGTGAGCTCTTTTACGGCAGAGATTAACACCCAATCATGTAGTGGTTAAGAAAACTAGGTTTATATCCCAGTTTTACCTCCTACAAACTATGTTACCTTGGGCATTTTACTCAACCCTTATAAAATGGACAAAATGATAATACTGAGTGGTAGGAATTAAATTATATTATCAATGTAAAATATTAAGTACAGTGCCTGACACAAAGAAAACAATGCATACTAGCAATACATGTGTGTATATCACAGGCAGCAGAGAACTATTAAGTAGAAAATCAGTGGCACTGAGGACAAATGCTATAGGAGGTCAGCAGGGACAGGACAAGTATAAACTGCAGGTGTCAGGGAGGGTTTCCTGCAGGGGGTAGAACTGAAGGATTCTTAAAAATAAGTGAAGCAGGGGCGGAGCAAGATGGCGGACGAATAACACCTCCAGACAGAGGGTCTCTGCAGAAAAGACCGATTCTAGCAGAAACTAGAGGAAAGAAGCAAGAAGACGAGCATACAGCGGACAAGGGCCGGAAGGAGGGGTACCTGAGACCCCGGGAGACTCCACGGGAGGAGGCTGCGGAGGAGAACTGGAGGCTGAGACCACCGGAGCAGCCCGGAGACCAGCGGCAAGGGTAGGTGGATTCGCTGTTTCCCCTCCCCTGCATTCGGGACTGCTGGTGGGCTCCCCAGCGGGTGGAGAGACCTGCGGACATCAGCCCAGAGACTGCCGCCGCCTGCCAACGGTGAGCCTGTAGCAGGCACCAGGTTCCCAACTTCCTCCGGGCACCTCCGTGTGCACAGACCCGAGCCGCGCGGCAGGCGCCATATTGCCTCCTCCCCCCCTCCACCGACCCTACCCGCGGCTGCCCAGAGAGACAATACAACCACCAGCCGGAGGCACCTCCAGGGAACGGGACCTTCCTGTTTGGGACCCCGCCCGCCCTCCCAGGTGCTGCTGGCACCGTGTTCCCAGGAAAACGGTGCCGACTCAGAGGCTGAGAGACATAGACCCAGCTTGGGCTCCCTGTGGGTGAATTAGGACCGGAAATCCTCTCCCTGGTGGGAATACAGTTTGAACTCTGGGACCCAGAGGTCGGACCTGCAGACCAGATCCCCTGCACTGAGGGCTAGCATTGCCCGGGGCACAGAAGGATTATACGTGAACAGCCTACTGAGGGCTGTGTGCCTCCAGGGGCGGATTGGCGCACTAGAGAACAACCCTCCTCCCAGGAGGAGGCCGTGCGCCCAACCCAGGTGGCGTTCCTGTGCAGGGAACCTCCCCGCCAGCACCACAGTCCGGGGAGGCCTGGTGGCTTGTGGTCTGGCCTGCTGGCAGAGGCCCAGGAGTAGCTGCAGAGTTGGGGAGGGTGGAAAGAAGCGAGGCCTGCTGCAGACTGCGGGTCTCAGACAGCCCCACCCCCACACCCAAGCTGAGAACAGAACTTTGACCCCTGCTAACCGCCTGAGGGCAGGCTTATCCAACCCAGCTCCGCCCAGAAAACAGGCGGATCTCTAGGAGAGCTGATAACAGGACTCAAAATCAACACCATAGCCTGTTCCTCCAAGCAAACGCCACCTACTGACAGGGACAGCATCTTGCACAGGCTTGCCACGGCATCCACTGACTCAATATACAGGGAGTGGTCCAATTTCACCCACAGGCACCACCTAACGCCTCAGAAACTAAACAAGGTGTGTGAATACCCAAACAATAACCTAAGGAAAGAAACAACTGATCGACATGGGAAGAAATCAGCGAAAGAACTCAGGAAATATGAAGAACCAAACGGAAAACACACCCCCAAGGAGGAGCACCAGCCCCCTAGAAACGGACACCGACCAAAATCAGGCAACCAATATGACAGAAAAGGAATTTCGTATGTGGATCATAAGAACACTCACCCAGCTGCAACAACAACTCAATAACCAACACCAAGAAAACACAAAAAACCTCCAAGAAATGGAACAAAGGTTCAACAAAGAGATTGACACAGTGAAGAAAACTTTAACCGAAGTCCTGGAGATGAAGAATCAACTCAGAGAACTACAAAATACTGTGGAAAGTCTCAAGAACAGGGTAGCTCAAGCAGAGGAAAGAATCTCAGAGCTTGAAGATAACACCTTCCAATTAAATAAATCAGTCACAGAAATAGAGCAGAGAAACAAGAGAAAAGAGCAAAGTCTACAAGAGCTGTGGGATTATGTGAAAAAACCTAACGTGAGGGTCATAGGTTTAGCCGAAGGGGAGGAAGACAACACTCAAGGGCTGGACAAGCTTTTTGAAGATATAATAGAGGAAAATTTCCCAGGCCTTGCTCAAAATCTCGATATACAAGTTCAAGAAGCCCAGAGGACCCCTGGGAGATTCAATGCAAACAGGAAGACGTCACGTCATGCAGTCATCAGACTGACCAAAGTATCAACTAAAGAGGCCCTTCTAAGAGCTGTAAGACAAAAGAAGCAAGTGACATACAAGGGAAAGCCAATTCGAATAACATCAGACTTCTCTAATGAGACTTTACAAGCAAGGAGAGACTGGGGCCCCATTCTCACTCTTTTGAAACAAAACAATGCCCAGCCTAGAATATTATTCCCTGCAAAACTAAGCTTCATATATGAAGGAGAAATAAAAACATTCGCAGACAAGCAAAGGCTCAGAGAATTCACCAAGACAAGACCAGCCCTACAAGAAGTACTTAAAACAGCGTTATGCACGGAACATCATAATAATAATCCACGGATATAAAAACAACCAAAACCCAAAGATATTAAAGGCCAGATATTACAATGGCTCAAGACAGAAATCATAGCAACAACATCCAACCCAACAGAATGATCAGTAATCTACCTTACCTATCAGTTCTCTCAATAAATGTGAATGGCTTAAACTCTCCACTCAAGAGACATAGGCTGGCTGAATGGATAAGAAAATACAGGCCAAGTATATGCTGTCTTCAGGAAACACATTTAACCTGCAAGGATGCACATAGACTAAAAATAAAAGGGTGGAGATCAATATTCCAAGCAAATAGAAGCCAAAAGAAGGCTGGTGTGGCAGTTCTAATTTCAGACGATTTAGTTTTTAAACCAACAAAAGTAGTAAAAGACAAAGAGGGTCATTATATAATGGTGAAGGGCACAGTCCAACAAGAAGAGATAACAATTTTAAATATATATGCACCCAACTTAGGTGCACCCAGATTCATAAAGCAAACCTTACTGGAGCTAAGCAAATGGATTAATAGCAACTCCATAATCGCCGGAGATTTCAACACCCCACTGACGGCACGAGACAGATCCTCCAAACAGAAAATTAATAAAGAAATAACGGACTTAAACAAAACTCTAGAACAATTGGGTCTGACAGACATCTACAGAACATTCTACCCAAAATCCACTGAATATACGTTCTTCTCATCTGCTCACGGGACATTCTCTAAGATTGACCATATCCTAGGACACAAAGAAAATCTCAAGAAATTTAAAAAAATAGAAATCATACCATGTACCTTCTCAGATCACAGTGGAATAAAACTAGAAATCAACCCTAACAGAAACTCACATTTCTACACAAAAACGTGGAAATTAAACAACCTCCTACTAAATGATTACTTCGTAAATGAAGAAATCAAGATGGAAATAAAAAACTTCTATGAAGAAAACGACAATGGAGAGACAAGTTATCAACTCCTCTGGGACACAGCTAAAGCAGTTCTGAGAGGAAAGTTTATCTCCATAAATGCCTATAACCAAAAGGCAAGAAGATCACAAATAGACAATCTAATGAAACGACTCAAAGAGCTGGAAAAAGAAGAACAGACCAACCCCAAACCCAGCAGAAGAAGTGAAATCAACAAGATCAAATCAGAACTAAACGAAATTGAAAACAGGAAAGCTATTCAGGAGATTAATAAAACAAAAAGTTGGTTCTTTGAAAAAATAAACAAGATTGACACGCCATTGGCTAAGCTAACGAAAAGCAGAAAAGAGAAATCTCTAATAAGCTCCATCAGGAATAAAAAAGGAGATATCACAACTGATCTCAAAGAGATACAAGATACAATTTATGAATACTACAAAAGTCTTTATGCACACAAACTGGAAAATGTGGAGGAAATGGACAAATTTCTAGAAACACACAGCCTCCCTAGGCTCAACCAGGAAGAAATAGATTCCCTGAACAGACCAATCTCAACAGCTGAAATAGAAACAGCAATTAAGAATCTCCCTAAAAAGAAAAGTCCCGGTCCAGATGGCTTCACACCTGAATTTTACCATACTTACAAAGAAGAACTAGTACCTATCTTGCAGAAACTATTCCACAACATCGAGAAGAACGGAAACCTCCCCGACACCTTTTATGAAGCGAATATTACTCTGATACCAAAACCAGGAAAGGATGCAACAAAAAAAGAAAACTACAGACCAATATCCCTAATGAATATAGATGCAAAAATTTTCAACAAAATCTTAGCTAACCGAATCCAGACACTTATCAAAAAAATAATCCACCACGACCAAGTGGGCTTCATCCCAGGGATGCAGGGATGGTTCAACATACGTAAATCTATAAATGCAATTCACCACATAAACAGAAGCAAAAACAAAGACCACATGATTCTTTCAATAGATGCAGAAAAAGCTTTTGACAAAATTCAACACCCTTTCATGATACGAACACTTAAGAAAATAGGCATAGAAGGGACATACCTAAAAATGATACAAGCCATATATGACAGACCCATAGCCAACATCATACTGAATGGGGAAAGATTGAAATCATTCCCACTTAGAACTGGAACCAGACAAGGCTGCCCACTATCTCCACTTCTGTTCAACATAGTGCTGGAAGTCTTGGCTACAGCAATCAGACAGGAAAATGGAATCAAAGGTATCCAAATAGGGGCAGAAGAGATCAAACTTTCACTGTTTGCTGATGATATGATATTGTATCTAGAAAACCCCAAGGATTCAACCAAGAAACTCCTGGAACTGATCAATGAATTTAGTAAAGTCTCAGGATACAAAATTAATACACAGAAATCAGAGGCATTCATATACGCCAACAACAATCTAATTGAGAACCAAATCAAAGACTCAATTCCCTTCACAATAGCAACAAAGAAATTAAAGTACCTAGGAATATACTTAACCAAGGACGTAAAAGACCTCTACAGGGAGAACTATGAAACACTGAGGAAGGAAATAGCAGAGGATGTAAACAGATGGAAATCCATACCATGCTCGTGGATCGGCAGACTCAATATCATCAAAATGTCTATACTACCCAAACTGATCTACAGATTCAATGCAATACCTATTAAAATCCCATCAGCATTCTTCACAGATATAGAAAAAATACTTTTACGCTTCGTATGGAACCAAAGAAGACCCCGAATATCAAGAGCAATTCTAGGCAACAAAAACAAAATGGGAGGCATTAATATGCCAGATATCAAACTATACTACAAAGCTGTAGTAATTAAAACAATATGGTATTGGCACAAAAACAGGAATATTGACCAGTGGAATAGATGTGAGAATCCTGATATAAAACCATCCTCATATAGCCATCTCATCTTCGACAAAGCAGACAAAAACATACGCTGGGGAAAAGAATCCCTCTTCAATAAATGGTGCTGGGAAAACTGGATAGCCACCTGTAGAAGGCTAAAACAGGACCCACACCTTTCACCTCTCACAAAAACCAACTCACGCTGGATAACAGACTTAAACCTAAGATATGAAACTATTAGAACTCTAGAGGAAAAAGTTGGAAACACTCTCCTAGACATCGGCCTGGGCAAAGAGTTTATGAAGAAGACCCCAAAGGCAATCACAGCAGCAACAAAAATAAATAAATGGGACATGATCAAACTACAAAGCTTCTGCACAGCCAAAGAAACAGTCATGAAAGTAAACAGACAACCTACAGAATGGGAGAAAATTTTTGCATCCTATGCATCCGATAAGGGACTGATAACTAGAATATACTTAGAACTCACGAAAATTAGGAAGAAAAAATCAAATAACCCCATTAAAAAGTGGGCAAAGGACTTGAACAGAAATTTTTCTAAAGAAGACAGAAGAATGGCCAACAAACATATGAAGAAATGCTCAACATCTCTAATCATCAGGGAAATGCAAATCAAAACCACAATGAGATATCACTTAACCCCAGTGAGAATGGCCTTTATCAACAAATCTCCAAACAATAAATGCTGGCGTGGTTGCGGAGAGAGAGGAACACTCCTACACTGCTGGTGGGACTGCAAACTAGTTCAACCTCTGTGGAAAGCAATATGGAGATACCTTAAAGCGATACAAGTGAATCTACCATTTGATCCAGCAATCCCATTGCTGGGCATCTACCCAAATGATCCAGTGACACTCTACAAAAAAGACATCTGCACTCGAATGTTTATAGCAGCACAATTCATAATTGCAAGGCTGTGGAAACAGCCCAAGTGCCCATCAATCAAAGAATGGATTAATAAAATGTGGTATATGTACACCATGGAGTACTATTCAGCTCTAAGAAACAATGGTGATATAGCACACCTTATATTTTCCTGGTTAGAGCTGGAACCCATACTACTAAGTGAAGTATCCCAAGAATGGAAAAACAAGCACCAGATATATTCTCCAGCAAACTGGTATTAACTGAGTAGCACCTAAGTGGACACATAGGTGCTACAGTAATAGGGTATTGGGCAGGTGGGAGGGGGGAGGGGGGCGGGTATATACATACATAGTGAGTGAGATGTGCACCATCTGGGGGATGGTCATGATGGAGACTCAGACTTTTAGGGGGAGGGGGGGAAATGGGCATTTATTGAAACCTTAAAATCTGTACCCCCATAATATACCAAAATAAAAAAAATAATTTAAAAAAAAAAAAAATAAGTGAAGCAGAGGAGGCAGAGTGCCTCCGATGGGGAAACAACCTGAGCTAATTTAAAGGCTGAGGTTGGGAATGAACAGAAGACCACAAACAGGTGATCAGGGGCACAGGCTGCCAGAAATAGCTGGTGCTTAGTGGGGAGTCTATAGATATAAGCTTGGCTGATTTAGATGAGCCCTTGAATGCCAGAAAGAGGAGTTGGGGGCTCATATATCAGTAGGTTCTAGAGACTTTGGTTGAGAATTCAGGGAGAGCACTATGGATGGTAAATATATTTAGCTACCCGAGTGTTTGTCTCCTCTGAGGTTTAAAGTTCCCTGAGAATTCACACATCGAATATTTACTGAGTACTTACCAGGACTCAGGAATATATAAATAAATGCAGGGAGGAATTAAAGAGAGAGAGAGAAAAAAAAATGAGGGTGATGTTGAAGGAAACTACAACAGGCAGCCAACAAATCCATGCAACATTAGAAGCACCAGAAATACAAGAGAAAGGGGCCAACCAAGAGACTCTAAAGAGTATGAGAAGGATCTCAGAGGTAACTGAGAAGGTTGGCAAGATCAGATGATATGGGTAGCTGTCCTTGCTCTGGTGATATCTATCCCACCCCAGACCCTTTGCTTTTTGAGATACCTACTACCCCCAACTCCATTTGCCTCCCAAGTGGGATTCACAGCAAGTTGATACACAACGCTTGTCCTTGTGTTTATAATTTTTCCACCTTATGTTGGAATGGTACTTTGGAGATTACAAAGTGCCTTCGTATTTATTTATTATCTATCAAAAACCCCACAGCTCTCTTGCCAGGTAGGCTGGGAAGGGATTATCATTCTCATTTTACAGATAAAGAAGCTGATGCCTAGAGAGTTGAAATTATTTGCCCACTAGTCAGCTAATAAGGGACAAATTAGGTATGACACCCAAACTCTCCCTTACCCTATTATGCTGCCTCTCTTGCAATGAGCTAAGCTTCCTATCTAAGGATGATTTCATGCCATAAGTCACTTAGGGGTAAGGGCAAAAACTCAGGCCTTACAGCAAAGCTTCACCTGGAGCCTGTTTTGTTCAACCCCTTGCTGGGTGGTTAAATTTAAGTCTGAGTAAGTCATCTAACCTGCAGGTGAGCCACTTGGCATAGTGCCCAGCATAGGCATCCAGATATCGCTCAAAAACAGGAGCCATTATGGTGAACAGACCCACAATGGTAATGATGACTCCAGCCTCTTCCCAAAATGCTCCTAAGTGCACTAACCAGATAGAGCCACAATCTGGATGATCCAAGCAGAGGGCCCAGCAAGGCATTTCTCTTCTTCCCATGTTTATATTCATTATTATTGGGATAATAAAGGTCTACCATACCTTGTCACCTTATAAGCAATTCTAAACTTCAAGAAGTTCTAAAGACCAAAAGATATATATCTTGTGGTATTGTATGACCTGAAAAAATTTATTTGGCAGCAAAATTTGATCTGAACTCCAATGAGGCTGCTTATTGTCTTTATTTCTCTCACTTTATTGCCATTCTAACACACACAAAAAATGTTCTGTATTCCCAAACACTCTGAGTCCCAGGGGCTTTGGAGGAAAGACTGAAGTGCCTTTAGTACCTTCCCTGCTTACCTTACACAATTCTTCCAAGGACAAAATTTAAATAGGCGTGAATGTCCTAGGAGTTTATAGGAAAAAAGGCTCTGTGAAAATTAAAGTGTTGTCATATAATTTGGAATTGCAGCTATAAGGATGAATTTGTACTATAACTGTGTCAATCTAAGTAGTTGCAATGATTGTGGGATCACTGGAAAATAAAAGACCAAAAGTTCAATATACCAGAAAGGCTGGTGAGCCACTGATTCTGTGAAAGTGGTCCATTAGGTTTAGCCTGAACTGTGTATTTCACTTCCTCATTCAGGGGGTCCAGTGGCTGTTGTAGAGTCTCTACCAGAGTCAGGGGATGGAATGTGTCTCAGGTTGGCTCCTTGGTGGTGACCTTATGCTCTAAATTCTATTTCCTGTGGCATAGAAGCTTCTTCTTATTTTCACATATTTGATTTGGAAGAACCTTCTTCTGGGCACTTCTGACTAATCCCCAGACTTAATGCTTGATTTTAAAAAATAATAATAAGAAGAAAAACAACACCTGAGCTATGCACCCTACTTATCAGCTATGTGTTCACAGCACAGAATCAAAGAGGTATCTGATTATGAAGACCATGTTATTATCAAGGACATAGTGACAGTTTCACAAATAATTAGAACCTAACTACCTTTATCAAAAGAAGCGAGCAAAGTGCAAGGTGTGACACATGCTATACAGCCTGTTTGCTTTGCTAACTCCCTAGTGTACCAAATCCAGTTATTTGCAGCAACACATTCCAATTTTCCTGAGAATCTGTAAAGTTGTACTGCATACGGGCACAATCAATATCTTTTAAATGTAGTCTGTAATGATGATTCCTGATTTCAGGCTCAGTCTCCAAATAGAATTAGTATGGTCTTGGTAGTTTTGAATTGAAACAATAATTTTAGTTGTATCTTATTCACTGTAGAACCAAGCTCTTCCTGCCACAATGACCCCATATTATTGTATCCATACTGTATGTATAAATAGCACTACTGAGAGATTCAATTCAGCAATTCCATGAGGACTACAAAGAATAAGTAACTCAAGGGAGGAGAACACAAATGGCACATTTAGAAAAAAATGAAACAAAAGTGTAACATTTATTTGCAAAGTTTCCTGATGCCTTACTGAAACTTTCTGGTCAATCCAATTTATTCGATGAAATGTCAATTAAAATAAATAAATCTAAATAAAATAAACCTAATAAATAAATAAACCCAAAGCTACTGCCCAAGTAAATACTCCATTCCAACCACCTTCCCATTGGGAATAACATGCATGAGATCAATATAAGGCCAGTAATAAAATGTATCCAAGAGAAGAAAGCAAGCACTAATAACTTTTTAAGATAATTCTGTACTGATACGAGCTAGTGGGCACTAATTGTATTCTGTTAAATGAAATCTATGATCCCCATCCCACCCCAAATTACTGAAATGTAATTGGAAAGAACTTTTCATCCTTCCCTGCCACTAGTTTGTGCCATAGGTTTGTTTAAATCAACTTGTTTCTTCTTATTAAAGTTGCATATGCCCATTGTGGAATATTTGGAAATTAGGAAAATCACAAAGAAACCAACAACTACACATACTCCCACCAACTAGAAGCAATACTGTATTGACAGCTTGACAATTTTTTTCTTCCAATTCTTTTTTTGCAAATATTGTTAGTTTTTCTCCCATACAAGCAGAGTAAAAATTGTACATCCAATCTTTTCACCGAACACTATATAATAGGCATTATCCATGTTACTAAAATTCACTATCAGCTTAAACTTTATTTATTTATTTATTTTTTTTTTTGAGACAGAGTCTCACTTTGTTGCCTAGGCTAAAGTGAGTGCCGTGGCATACAGCAACCTCAAACTCCTGGGCTCAAGCGATCCTTCTGCCTCAGCCTCCCAAGTAGCTGGGACTACAGGCATGAGCCACCATGCCTGGCTAATTTTTTCTATATATATTAGTTGGCCAATTACTTTCTTTCTATTTATAGTAGAGATGGGGTCTCGCTCTTGCTCAGGCTGGTTTCGAACTCCCGACCTCGAGCAATCCGCCCGCCTCGGCCTCCCAGAGAGCTAGGATTACAGGCATGAGCCACCGCACCCGGCCCAGCTTAAACTTTAAATAGCCACATAATATGCTACAAGCCAATCCCCTAACATTGAACATTAATCCATAAGGCCACAATGAACATCTAAATCAGATTTGCAGATAAAATGAAGAGAATTATAATGAAATTTCTTAGTTTGTGCTCTAGATATAAAATGACAAGGCCAAAAGATGTGTACGTTTCAAGGTTTTAGATACATCTTGTCAACATGATTTCTGGAAAGATTGTTCAAATCTACTTTTCCAACAGCAATGCACTTGAATACCAGTCTCATCCTAATGCTCTTCAACAAGTATTATTAAAATACAAATAAATGAAAGCAACTTTTCCCAACTTAATAGAGGTTTTATTAATTTGGATTTCCTTGTTTACTAGAGAAGGAAGTTGAACATCTTCTCATAGGTTTATTGGCTGGTTGTAGATTATATTTTGTGAATTGACTCTTTAAGTCCTTTGAGATTGGTATCATATTTAAAATGAGATTCTAAATATTTTCAAAAAAGAAATAAAGTTTTCCTATACCTCCCATACCTATCCTAAATACTTCTTTCTAATGTCCAAACTTACTTCCCTTTGTGCTGTTCTCAATGGAGACATCTGGCTTTATGTCTTTAAATATATAAAGATCTTTTTCCCAGTGTATGTTTTTGCCTGCTTTGTCGAAGATTAGTTGGTTATATGAGGATGGTTTTATATCCGGGTTCTCGGTTCTGTTCCACTGGTCAGTGTCCCTGTTCTTGTGCCAGTCCCAAGTTCTTTTAATTACTATAGCCTTGTAGTATAATTTGAAGTCTAGTAAATTGAAACCTCCTATTTTCTTTTTATTGTCTAGGATTGATTTTGCTATATGGGGTCTTCTCTGGTTTATTATTTATTCAATAAATGGTGCTCCGAAAACTGGATAGTCACATGTAGAAGACTGAAACAGGACCCACACCTTTCACCTCTCACAAAAATCAACTCACGCTGGGTAACAAACTCGAACCTTAGGTGTGAAACTATTAGAATTCTAGAGGAAAACTTTGGAAATACTCATCTAGACATTGGCCTAGGCAAAGAATTTATGAAGAAGACCCCAAAGGCAATCACAGCAGCAACAAAAATAAATAAATGGGACCTGATCAAATTAAAAAGGTTCTGCACAGCCAAAGAAACTATCAAGAGAGCAAACAGATAGCCCACAGAATGGGGGGAAATTTTCGCAAGCTACACATCCAATAAAGAGCTGATAACTAGAATATACTTAGAACTCAAGAAAATCAGCAAGGAAAAATCAAACAACCCTATCAAAAAATGTGCAAAGAACATGAACAGAAATTTTTGCAAAGAAGACAGAATAATGGCCAACAAACGTATGAAAAAACGCTCAACATCTCTAATCATCAGGGAAATGCAAATCAAAACTGCAATGAGATATCACCTATCTCCAGCAAGAATGGCCTTTATCAAAAAGTCCCCAAACAATAAATGTTGGTGTGGATGCGGAGAGATAGGAACACTCCTACACTGCTCGTGGGACTGCAAACTAGTTTAACCTCTGTGGAAAGCAATATGGAGAAACCTTAAAGCGATACAAGTAGATCTACCATTGGATCCAGCAATTCCATTACTGGGCATCTACTCAAAAGATCAAAAGTCATTTTGTGAAGAAGACACCTGCACTTGAATGTTTATAGCAGCACAATTCACAATTGCAAAGCTGTGAAAACAACCCAAGTGCCCATCAATTCATGAGTGGATTAACAAAATGTGGTATATGTATACCATGGAGTACTATTCAGCTTTAAGAAACAATGGTGATATAGCACCTCTTGTATATTGCTGGATAGAGCTGGAACCCATCCTTCTAAGTGAAGTATCTCAAGAATGGAAAAACAAGCACCACATGTACCCACCAGCAAATTGGTATTAACCGATCAACACCTCACTGGACATATAGGAATAACATTTATCGGGTGTTGGGCAGGTGGGAAGGGTAGGAGGGGATGGGTATATACAAACATAATTAGTGAGATGTGCAACGTCTGGGGGATAGTCACGCTTGAAGCTCTGACTTGAGGGGGGAGGGGGACATGGACAATATACGTAATCTTAACATTTGTACCCCCATAATATGCTAATATAGATAGATAGATAGATAGATAGATAGATAGATAGATAGATAGATAGATAGATAGATAGATCTTAGTTTATGGCCCTCAGCCTCCTCTTTCTTAGAAAGATTTTTTAGTGAAATGGTTTTCAATCTTTAATGCACATAATAAATAGGCATGCTTGTTAAAATGCAGATTTCTTTACCCACATCTTAGAGTTTCTGATTCAGTAGATCTTCGGGAGGGGGAGGGCAAAACATGCATTTTAACAAGCAGCACAGATAGTTCTGATGCAGGTAAAATAGGAGAAGACACTTGGAGAAGCACTACTGGAGAGAATCGTCATAGATCTTTGGTAACCCTAGAAATCTGGTAGGAACTCTCCTGTGCCTGCCTCACCAGTTCCCTCTCCAGTGTTACCCTACATGGGCACTTTGGTATTTGGGCCTGGATAATTCCCTGATGTGTAGGACATACCACTCAACGCAGAGCATTTCACAACTCTGGCACCTGCCCGCAAAATGCCAATAATTCTCTTCAGAGTGACAACCCCAAACACTCCCAGCACTTTGCCAAATACCCCCTAGGAAGGTAATACTGTCCCTGAGTGAGAAGCACTGCCAGAGTCCCTTTGGCTCCAGCTGTTAGGATAGATCTGACCAGTGCTGAGACTCCTGACAGACACTCAGTCTGCGTGTTTGTGTGTATGTGTGTGTGTACGTGTGTCTGTATTAAACCTGACATCATGTTTGTTTCTTTTTAACAACCTCAGATCCAACTGTTACTCCTCAGAGAAGATGAGGACACTTGGCACATACACAGGATGGTGGAAGTAGAGCAGAAAGTGATCGAGGGAATGAAGAGCACACGTCTGTCTCTTTTGGCCTCTAAGCATCATCAGCCTACTTAAGTACAATAGAGAAACAATAAGGAGTTAAACAGCTAAACAATGATTGCTCATATGACCCTCACATAATAAAGGCCTTGCTATACTCTTCACCAAAGCTGTCATCCTATGTCCAGGCTGACTCTAGATTTAGGTAACCAGATAGAGTACATAGAGTATGCTCCCTTCGAATGCCCATCACGCAAGAGCAGAGATGGGCAGAGCAAGACAGTGGATATACATTGGGCAGCTCTTAGCACCTAGAGAGCATTTTGTATGGAAATACATGGGCATTTTGATCACTGTAATTTTCAGTGATCCCTGGGTCTTCTTTCTCTTTCTTCTGGGAGCTAAAGCAGTAGTGAGGAGGGCTTGCCATAAGAACAGCTGTATTAGTAGGTGATCATCTGACATTAAGATAAAAGAATCAATTTCCACTTGAGTCTATGGAATGCAATGGTCCAGCTACCATGACCACCAGCTTCTTGGATTCATTTTATTTTTTCTCCTAAGTGAGTTGTAGGAGATAAGCTTCTGTAATACCGTGATACCTTCTGGTTGATAACATCATGAGAATCCAAGTCAACTCAAAACGCAAAGCAGGAAATGTGCCATGGAGCTGAGAGAGAGCATGCAGGGCCATACTGTACAAGCAGTCACAGGTGGGAAGGGGTGGGCCCCACTGCTGCTCTCACTGCTTATGCAGCCACTGTCAGGATGGGCATTTCTGCCTTCTGATTGATGGCCAAAGTAAAAGGACACAGCATCCAGGAAATGACTACAAGATCATTTTTGAGAGTGCCAAAGATAAGACTCCAGAGTAGTAATGACTCAATAAAATTCTCAGGGCAGCAACACCAATAGGGCATTCATTCATCCCTGCTGGTGGCAAGGACAATTAATGAGTCCCTCTCTCCAGGGCTTTTGCCTGTATACTTACTGGTTGCATGACCTCTTGGCACCAAAAAACACTAATAATGACTTGTACCTTCTTTCAACTCCCCATTTCCTCACTCCCAAGGCTGCACTTTCTGTCTTGCTCCTGAAATGTCCCCAATATGTCCATGCTTACACATCCAGACTAGAAATGCAGAACACCTGATTTGGCTCTGTATATATACTTGATACTTCTCTCGGGCCCCCTTATTTGACAACCTATTTTTTCCAGTTTTATTGAGGTATACTTGACAAATAAAATTGTATGTATTCAAGGTGTACAACTTGATGATACCATATACATATACATTTTATAATTATTACCACAATCAAATTAATTAACACATCCATCACCATTCATAGTTACCATATATGCTTGTGTAGGAGGGTGAGGACAGTTACATCTGTTAAGGGATTAATATCTAAAATATATAAGGAGCTCATACAACTCAATACCAAAAGAAAAGAAATTACAAATAACCCTATTGAACAATGGGCAAAGGACCTGAATAGACATTCCCCCAAAAAATACATATAAATGGGCAATAGGTATTGGTTCCTTTCATGTAGGAAAAGTATCTGGAAACCACTGTATAGATGGTTATTGTGATTGCTGCTGTTGGGCTGTCACTGCTTTATGCTCTCTCAGTGGACAGAGTATATGTATATAGACTAAGCCATGTATACACAAACATCTATATTTATTTCTTTATCTATCTGTCTCAGTGGTTCTCAACTAAGGGTGTTTTTACAACCCCCAAGGGACATTTAGCAATTTCTGTTGGCATTTTTGTCACAATTAAGAGGTTGCTACTGGCATCCAGTGGGTAGAGGCCAGGGATACTAGTAACCATTCTACAATGTACGGGACAGCTCCCCACAACAAAGAAGCATCTGGCCCAAAATGTCAACAGTTGAAGAACCAGGGATCTGAATAGACATTTCTTCAAAGAAGAAATAAAAATGGTCAGCATATACATGAAAAGGTGCTCAACATCACTAATCATCAGGGGGGGATGCAAATCAAAACTGCAGTGAGATATCACCTCACACCTGTTCAAATGGCCATTATCAGATAGACAAGAGATAATGAGCATTGGTATGGAGTATGGAGAAAAGAGAATTCTTTTTGTACACTGTTGGTGGGAATGTAAACTGGTACAACCAATATGAAAAACAGTATGGAGTTTCCTCAAAAAAGTAAAAATAGAACTACCAGATGATACAGCAATCCCATTACTGAGTATATAACCAAGGAAAATGAAATTAGTATATTGAAAAGATATCTTCACTCCCAAGTTCATTGTAGCACTATTCACAATAGTCAAGATATGTAATTAACCTTAAATGTCCATCAACAGACAAACAAATAAAGAAAATGTGGTGTATATACAGAATGAAATACTATTAAGTCTTTAAAAAGAAGGAAATTCTATCATTTGAGACAACATAAATGAACCTAGATAGAGGACATTATGCTAAGTGAAATAAGCCAGAAAGATAAATATTGCATAATCTGACTTATATGTAGATCTAAAGAAGTCAAAGTAATAGAAGTAGAGAGTAGAATGGTGGTTACCAGAGGCTGGGGTTTGGGGTTGGGGGGTGGCAATGGGAAGATGTTGATCAAAGGGTACAAAGTTTCAATTAGGAGAAGTAAGTTTGTGAGACCTAGTGCACACCATGGTGACTATAGTTAATAATAATGTTGTACATGTTTCAAAATTGCCAATAGTATATTTCAAATGTTCTTACCACAAAAAATATGTCAGATGATAGATATGTTAACTAGATTGATTAATCAATCCACAATGTATACATATATCACATCACATTGTACTTCATAAATATATACAAATATTATTTGTCAATTAAACATAAAGAATTTTTTTAATTTTTTTAATTTTTTATTTTGGCATATTATGGGGATACATATTTTAAGGTTTCAATAAATGCCCTTTCCCCCTCCCCCCACAAGTCTGAGTTTCCAGCATGACCATCCCCCAGATGGTGCACATCTCACTCATTATATATGTATATACCCGCCCCCTTCCCCCTCCCACCTGCCCAATACCCTATATTTTTAAATAAACTTGTGATAAATATTATAAAGGAATTAAATATCAATAGCATATAATAATGAGTTATAAATCATTTATACCTATGCTTTTAAAATACCCTCTACTGGTCTCTATTTCTAGCCTCTCACTTTGCTAATCCACCCTGCACATGGCCACCAAATTAATCTTCCTAAAACATTTTTTTCATCATCTAAGTCTCCTCCCTAACCTTTTAATGGCTCCTCGCTTCTTGAAAGATACATCCAGTCTTCTCAGCTGAGCCTTCACAAGGCAGCATATGTCTCAATACACAGGCTTTGGAGCTAGGCAGACATGTGTTTGAATTTGGGCATTGCCATCTACTGGTTATGTGAACTTAGCAGGATGCCTAACTTCTCTAAGCCTTAGTGTCCTTATTTGTTAAACAGTAAAACAATTGCTTTTACACACGAGACTTTTGAACGCTAATCCCCCTGCCTGGAACGCCTTTCCCAATCCTTCCTCTGCCATCACTCTCTGAATGGCTCCTATTTATCCTTCAGGACATTGCTGCAGTAGCAGTAGTACATTGGACAAAAGAGTAATGAACTAATGTAGATGATGGCAGATGATGGTAAGCATCTAAATCCCTGATCCAATCAAAGATGTGGAATCAACCCAAGTGCCCATGAATTCATGAGTGGCTGAATAAAATGTGGTATATATACACCATGGAATACTACTCAGCCATAACAAAGATAAATCAATACCTTTTGTAACGATCTAGATGGAACTGGAGACAATTCTAAGTGAAGTATCTCAAGAATAGAAAAACACCACATGTACTCACTATTAAATTGAAACTAACTGACAAACACACATGTGCACAAAGGGAAGCAAAACTCAATGAAAAGCAACCGGGGGTGGGGTGAGGGGAATAAACCAATCTAATGGGTACTTTGAACACTATTTGGGTGATGAACACACCTATAGCCAGGACTCAAACATTACAAAAACAATCCATGTAACCTAAATTTGTACCCCCTTAATATTTTGAAATAAATAATAAAAAATTAAAAAGTTCACTCCAGGAAGCTGGGAGAGATCAAAAAAAAATATTTTTTCAAGGCAGGGGACTCGATTTAGCCTTGCTTGGCTAAGTAGATACATCTAAGGTTTCGAATGTTTCACACTCTATTGATCACTAACTGCTGCAAACAATTACGAGGGCAGGCCCTAAGGCCACATGACATTAGGCACAGTTGTTGGAAATCTAGAAGGGAAACCTACCAGCAAAGCATCAGAGAGGCAAAGCCAGCTACAGCAGATGCTGTACAACTGCCACATCTCTGTCACCAAGCCAGCACTATTTCCACTATGTTGGATCCAGAAGAATTTCAGGGGGGCATGTGAGGCGGAGCACAGCAGACACAGGGACACAGGCCCAAAGACCTTATTCTTCCAAACTACTTTGAGGCTGATATGTCTCAGCCCTCAGAACACATTCAGGGCCTGTGTGATCAGCTATGGCAGTTTGTCATGAGAATGCATTCTAGGGCCAGGGCACTGGTTCAGAATCAGATCATTCCCTCTATGATAAAGGAACCCAAAAGCCCATAACTTTGTTTTTCCTTGATGAGGCCAATCATTCACAGAACTCTCACAAACATCTCACAGATCAGGGAACACACGCTTGAGCTTTTGGTAGCACTGTTGACAAATTGTACTACATGTACAAAACTTAGACAGAACATCAGCTGCCTCTGAAGTTAAATCCCACTAGCCTAAATAAATGCCATGGGATCTTTCTTCAGCTACAAGAGGCATATTTGCTCTTCTATTTTAAAATGCTTCCTCTGACATTAGCAATAACAACATAAATTAAGATTTCCTAGTAGAGCTGGAAACAAGCAAGGCAAAAGGGAGGGAGTATGCACAGTTTTATATCATTGCACATCTTTTACCTAAAATCTGTGAGTTGTTTGAGGGTGATCACTACTTATATTAATATTATTTGCCTCTGTGTCATCAGTGTCTAGCACAGGGTCAAAGTTAAGAGAACTCCATTTCTAAATATTTCTTGACCATCCACTGGGGGGCAAGGCCAGGCACTTTAATAGGCACTAAGAAAGTGCTTGGTATATGTGTGGTGAATTGAATGGATGGTTTTGTCCATCTCCTTCCACCCAGTCACTGAGACAGACATTTAACTGCAAGATCCACAAAGTACCCAGCACCTACTTTATGCCTCAGTTCTTTGAGAGAGAAACACAAGGGATTACTTCACCTTTAGTCAACATGTCTAGACTTCCTTTTTCCCTCTATGTCCTCTTACCATTTTAAAGCATTCATAGCTTTTTTTTTAATAGAAGGCAGGTTCAAAGAATATTGAGAGATAATTAAATGCCCCAAGTCACAGGAGATGAGTAGATTTGTGAGGAGAGAATAAAAAAGAGAATTATTTCTTTTGACATCTTCATAAAATATCAGGACAATTTTATAGTTGGAAAGGAGAGAATTTGCATCATCTGCCTTCTGTATTCAATTGGCAGTTTGAGAGAGAATTGAGAAAAGCTGTTGGGTAATTTATTGTTGCCTCTCTCTTTTCTCTCCTATTCTCTCTTAGGCCCATTGCTAGGGCTCAGAAGGAGACTGTCACATTAAAATTGTTGGACTAGTTCCTCTCCCTGAGGAAAGATCTTTCTGGCATTTACTTTCATTCTGGTGGGATTGGTCTCCCCTCCCTGCTCCATCATGATTCCAACAGTCATGTCCACTGAGTTAGAACCTAGACTCAATGTTCTCTCTTGTGCTCTCTCAGGTTCTCCAGCTTTTATTTAGTTCTTTACTCAAGGCTAAGTCTGTTGCTGCTGTGGCTTGCATATTTGAAAGGCTTAGATGAGAAAAAAAAAATCTTGTATGTTTGGGAGTTGGGTTGTCAGAACTTAGAGAAACTAAACACTTACTAGCTGTAGGCTGAAGTTGATATATATGAGTAGGAGAAATACAGGGAAATGGAAGCCTGCATTTAAATATAATTTTCAATGTTATGGTTGTTAGCCAATTGCTATCCAGCGCCCCTCCCACCATGTGCAGCAAGCACCCTGCCGAGGCTTTACCCTGACATCACATGCCACAGAACAGCCTTCTGGGCTGGGAAGGTCATTTTTTTAACCCTTTTCTTAGCACAAAAAGCTAGTCCCATCAGCAGAATTCTCTCAATTTCTGGTGGGTGTTGGTTTCCAAAGTTGACATTCTAGAAAAGCTTGGTAAGTTTTCATGAGAAACTGAGGCTGCTTGGCCCAAGTGACACAGGCCCAGAAGCATCTTCTAGATCTCAAATCAGGAAGCAATTAAAATTAGAAAGAAGTTTCAAAACTATGTACATGATGATCCAAGACAAGAATGAACTAGCCATCCTCCATCTTGGATTTCTCCAAAGAAGAACCTTCCATGCAGTGTATTTACCCCCCAAAAGCCTATTTTTAGCTTTTCCTAAAGTAATTAATAAGTAACTAACTTTTATCTCCCTCAGGACATTACCTGCAATTTAGAAGCATGAATCAGAGTGCTAAGCCAGCACCCAGAGAGGTCACTTAATTTCAATTAGAAAATTAGAATTGACACAACTATGTATGTGTATGAATGTGTCAGTGTCCACATGTGTGTGAGTATAGGTGCACGCATCCTGGGCTTATACTTGTGGAAGAATTGTTTCATTTGACCAAGAATAAGCAACATAAAAATTAAAGATAAAAAATGGTAGGGGAGAAAACGAATGAGAATTTAAGTTGTAAATGACCACTTGTCCTATCAGGCTGAGAAGTCAGCCAGGTTCTTTTTACTCATTAAAAATGTAATGTGAGTCAAAACATTTTTACTATACATCAGTCAACATTTTGAGGCTCCCACTGGATGCTCAGCTGCATTCTAAATACCACCAGCTGACCATGTTACTTACTAGTTTTCAAATCACCACTAACTCAGAGGTTCACACAGGATCCTGTCCAAATTCCTCAACCACTCATCCTTAAACAACATCTCCATTCTCATCCTCTATCCCTTCGCAGGTCAAAACTGCAACTCTTCACACTCATCCTCTCACCTCTGTTCCTTCTTTTCACCCCAACTCAATAAAAGGCCCCCTCTCAGGAATGCAGTACAGGATCTGAGTTTCTTGCTTCCTCACACCCTCAGTTCCAATCCATCAGCCGGTCCTATGAGCTGTATGTCAAGGAATTGGACCCAAATCTGATCACTCTTACCATCCTCACTGCCACCATCCTAGTCCAAGCTCCTATTACTCCTCTGCTGGACTCCTTCAGTAGGTCCCAATTTATCTCCCCACTTGCATTTTTGTTCCTTTCCACTCATTTATTCACATAATCTCTAGAGCAACCCTTTAAAAACTGAAATTTGATTGTGCAGCCTCTCTGCTTAAAACTGTCCAATGGCTTTCCATGGTGCTTAGAAGAAAATCCAAAATCCCTTAGCGTGGCCTACAAGTCCATATATGACATGGCCCCTACCCGCCCCCTTGGTCTCATCTCCTCTGACTCCCCCCCTAGGTCACTTCTCCTTTCTGTCTTTTAGACATAATCAACTTTCTCCTGCCCTAGAAGCTTTGAAATGTCTCAACCCTCGATCTAGATCACTCATTCACCTCTAGGCTAGCCACTTCTCATCATTTGGGTCTCACTGTTAATATCAACTTAGACTCTCTTAGGTAAAAAAGTGTTCCCCAATTATTCCCTGTCTACGTACCCTGCTGCAGTTTTTCAGAACATTGATGACTTTTGGACATTAGCTCTGTATTGCCTTACATGTTTATCCTGCATCTTTTCAATTTGGTATGGGATACTATGGAAAGGGATACAGTCTGTCTGTGCACTGCTGTATCCGTAGCATATTTACTGGCACATAATCAGTAAGTATTCACCGAAAGACATGCTATATTTGGTTTCATTGTTTTTTAAAGCGGTGACTCCTCTTTCCAGTTTCAGTATTTAGCATTTGGACTGAAACACACTGATTAAATTATGATGCAGGCAGTAGGGCTGTTTGCTGGAAACTTACCCAAGCTCAGTAGTTCTGCCACAGGCCCTAAGCCTATGGCTATCTTCTCAATTTTCTCTGTCCTAATCACCAGAAAACCTGCCTACATGTGAGAGCAATGAACTCAGTGTGCTAAGGCCACAGCTGCCTGTAAAATAGGCCAGGGCAGAGGACAACATATTCCTTTGATGACCATAGCATTCCCCTTGTCAGGGGTAATCAATATGGCCATCCTTAGGCATCCCAGACTCCCTTGAATTTCTGAGCATTTAGATACACAGCATTTCCTTTCTCTCTTCCATGCCTCATCCCCCTAGCAAACTCCTATAAACTCAGTACAAACATTGTGCCTCTATAAATATTTCTGTGACTCCTGCTTCTGTCTCTGGCCCAGACTGTGTCTTGTACAGGTAACTTAACAATTACAAAGCAATGTTATGGTTTCCAGTCCAAAGTGTAAGCTCCAGGAGGTCAGGGACTGGTTTTGCCACATTTCACGTTTCCCCAGCACCTAACACAGAGGCTGGTACATAGTGAAATATGTTTATTCATTCATTCATTCATTCATTCATTCAATATTTATTGAATACTTGCTATCAGGAAAAAGTCTAAAGCCAGTGCTGTTTGTACCACAACACACTCCACAATTACTGATGATGACATTATGACTGCATTCCTTAGTCCAGTTGAACTTCCAATTTGTTTGAAGGTGTGAGAATTCGTGGAAATTAAATGATTACTCTCTTGCTATTTTGCATCCATAAAGATCTGAAGAATCAGTAAATTGGAAGATTTCTAAGGAAAAGAAAACACACTGCAGTACAGAAAGGCAAACAGATGGGCATTATGAAAACATGGGTAGTAGCCATGAAAGGCAAAGTGAGGAATGCCAACCAAAGTCTAACAGGATTCTCAGGAGATGAATAGAAATAATGGTTGTGAGGAAAGATTTCAAGATATAATAGCAATAATTTCCAAGAATCTGAAAAAAAGACATGAATCCTCAGATTTAAAAACACATTCAGGCCGGGCGCGGTGGCTAACACCTGTAATCCTAGAACTCTAGGAGGCCGAAGTGGGCGGATAGCTCGAGGTCAGGAGTTCAAAACCAGCCTCAGCAAGAGCGAGACCCTATCTCTACTATAAATAGAAAGAAATTAATTGGCCAACTAATATATATAGAAAAAAATTAGCCGGGCATGGTGGCACATGCCTGTAGTCCCAGCTACTTGGGAGGCTGAGGCAGAAGGATTGCTTGAGCCCAGGAGTTTGAGGTTGCTGTGAGCTAGGCTGACGCCACGGCACTCACTGTAGCCTGGACACCGAAGTGAGACTCTGTCTAAAAAAAAGATAATAATAAAATAAAATAAAATAAAAACACATTCAGTTCCAGGAAAGATAAATGAAAGCAAATCCATACTTAGACACATTGTAGTGAAACTGTAGGACATTGAAGGAAAAATAAAAATATTTCAAGTGACTGAAAAGTAAAACCAGAGGATTGCCTATAAAAGAAGGGCAATCAGATGAATAGACCTCATCAGCAATACAGAGAAAAGTATTTTTAAAGTGCTAAGATTATCATTATCTATCAGTGGGGACTAAAACATTTCCATCCAGCTAACCTATCATTAAAAGCATAAAAGTGAAATTTTGACTTCTTCAGACAAAGAAAGTGTTTATTGTTTATGAAGCTATACTAAAAGGAATTGTAGCTTGAACAGAAGGCTATTGAATCCAAATGAAAAGAGTAGGAGAAAAAATGGCAAGCAAAGAAGTTGCTAGTGAATCTAAATAAACACTAGCTTTAAATAATGAAAGAAATAATGGCTAATGGAAGGAGTGTGAAAACAAGGTGGAACTAAATACTGGTAGACAATAATTTGGTACTCGGTAATGGTAATTGAGAGATCAAAGTTAAAACAGTCTAAGTTCCTTACAATTGTTGGGAAGAGAGTAGAGAAACTGAGTAGTTTTAGATTTGTGAAGCTAATCATACTTAACATTTTAAGAAAAATCAGTAAAATAACAGGAAGAGAATATTTTTTCTTGGTGTGAGTGTTCGATTGGTAATGCTGAAATCTACTGTACAAACTTTTAGCCTGTAGAATTGCAGATTTGAGGATATCATAAATTTTTGTTAGGCTGCTAGAGCACAGCACTCAATAGGAGTTATTTCGATGGCTATAGCAAGGATAAATGTGGCACCTATTTCATGTTATAAAATGTTCTTAATGTGGCCTAACAGCTGAAAAACATACTGAGAGAATGTTTTACTTATTTTAGTAATTTAGTCTTATCCTCATCTGATCTGCTCTTTATTCTTTCGAGGAAAACAGGCCTCCTTTTCTAACAGGGTCTAATCACCTCTGCACCTTTTCTTCCATTCAATAGATATTCTCACAATCTCATTTTCACTAATAATTTCAACTTTCTACTAACTTTTTATCTGTTTGGGGGACAGGAAAAAATCTAAATTGAGTTTTACCTCTTCCTCAGATACAAGCTTCTAGGATGTCAATAAAAAGTGGCTCTCCAAATTTCCATTACTGCATATGCCAACAATCAAATTTTAAGGTTGACATACTGCTGGAAAATACTATTATAAAAAATAAGGCAAGAAAACTGACAAGTCAATAAAAAATTAAAATGGTAAAATGAGTAGAGACCAATAAAACTATACTCCATCAGCTGAAAAGCAATCAACTTAGTCCAGAGAAGTGATTTCTCCTACTGCAGCAAGGTCCACAGCTATTAACAGGGCATAACCCAGCACCCTGGAGTGATAGAGAAGTCCTTTGGAGGTTCCCCATGTATCTCTCCCACATTACATGTAAGGCTGAGAATCAGAGTTTTTCTCAAGTACTCAAAGCACCTTACTTTTACATTGGGGTTTGTATCTTTGTTTCTCAAAATGAAAAGAAGTGGTTCAAGTGGACCTCAGACTACATCATGATCATTGCTCCTTCCAAATATGAAGTCATCAAACCCACAAGGAGTAGATCAAAAGGACACACTAGCTTGTGTCAAGATATTTTAAATATGGTTACACAGAAGTTCAAATAAGGTTTCAAAGAAGCACTTTGCAATTTCCAGAAAGACATGATTTATAATTTGTGTGTGGGGGGAGGGGCTTCTAAATGAAATATAGTTGGAGCTGCATTGATATTTCTGGCAATGACATAAGATAACTGGTGCAAATTGAATTGTTTGGAGTATCTATTATGCTCCACATACAGGTGTTGAGCACCTACTAAGTTCCAGGCCCTTTTCTAGGCACTGGGAAAACAGAGGCATTCAAATATAAGGCCTTCCCTTAAGACATTTCCATTCTAGATCAGTGATTCTCAACCAGCACTGGCTGCACAATTAAACTCTTGGGGTGGGGGACACAGGAAATTCTGTAATTCAGTGGTTCTCACTCTTGGCTACACATTAAAATCCCCCTAAGCCTTACCCCCAGACATTCTAAATTACTTGGCCTGTGGTGGAGCCTTGACCATGGTAATTTTAAGAAGCCTTCCCAAGCTAGTTGGGAAAAGAGACACGTGCACACCAAGAAAACAAATCACTTGGGCTACTTTTCTTCCTTGACAATTTATGACTTGAACTGGTAGAATATGTTGAAAATGAAACTTGGTAAAAAATAGATTTTCCTCTAATGTGACAGGAATTCAAGTGTCGGGAATCTATATTTCTTTTAGGGATTTAGTCATTATCTACAAATCAGTATGAAATATTGAAAAGGACTTTTAAATCTCAGTGAATTCACAATAGATGTAAGTACAATCATGACTATCCAAATAGAAAGAAAATGAAACTTGAAGAATGGCTTAGGAAATCCAGTAGTGGTTCGAACAAGGAGAAGGAATTTAGGTCCAGACTGGGTTGAGTGGCACAGAATCCTCCTTAAATCTGGAATTTGTAGGACAGAGAGCTGGCTGAGCACAAAACCCATAGAGTAGATGGTGCTGGCACTTGTCTGTTCTTTAGAAACAAGGCAGTGACCCCTTGAAATCTTTCATGAATACACAAATTCTCTGTCAAGTGTAAATCTCCTCCAAAAGGAATAATAAAACTCTTTAATTGGCTAATTATAATACAAACACACGATAGAGACTTTAATTTTCATAAACACAAGATAATGATGTGACTACTCTGACAATGCAATGTACCAGGTGCTGCCATGTGGATAAGCTACACTCAGGATGAAAATGACTCTATGCATTTCCCCAGCCAGGTGACAGCATCTGGGAACCTCCAAAAGGCAATGAGCCTCTGAGGGGACCTTGGCAACATTAGGATGCACATACAAATATGCACTGCCTTTGGGGAGCTCAGTGGGATGCTTTTACTAGGTGTGGTTTTGTGATATGATTTATTTTGTTGTATTTTATTTGGGGAGAAGGGAATATGTACATATTGTGCTTTCTTGAATGAAAGTGACTAAAAAGTGACCAGGAAGCCCTAACATGCTCTGGCTTTGTAAAACACTTTAAGTTAGTAAATGAGATTGTTTAGACCACGTCCAGCAGGAGAAAGTCCACATCACAGCATGTCAGAATGGCCATTAATCCGTATTCGTAAACTTTCAAGGACAGGAACTGCTATTCTCTATTTGGTCTGGCTTCACCATTGAGCTGCAATTGAGCCAAAGAATGAACAATGAGCTCTTTCTGCCACAGAACAATGAGGCATATTCTGCTCTGCTAGTTTGAGTTTATGATGACAAGGGCATGAGTGTTACAGGTTAGGTAGACACAAATGAAACATCCACCTCATGTCATTTTAGTGAAAGAGTTTTACAGAGTTGGGTAAGAATCATGGAAGAAAATTCCAAAAAACCCAATTCACAATGCTATCAAATGAATGCTCAGTCTGATATGTCCAGAATCATTGTCCCAGGCCCATGATCAAATCCTGGCTCTGCTGGTTATTCATGCTGTCACCCCAAGATCACCAAGGCAAATTACTTAACCCCCAAGTCTAATTTCCCTTTAGTATAAGGAAAGGACGGGGTGGGGGGGCATGGGCAATATACGTAACCTTAACATTTGTACCCCCATAATATGCTGAAATAAAAAAAATGGGGAAAAAAAGGAAAGGACATCATGTACCATGCAAAATCACTCTGGAGATTGAGTTAATGTGCCTAATTCAATAAATATTAACTGCTTTTGTCAGTTTTATTGGCACATTCATTTTCTTGTAGATACTAGGTTCATTCATTTATACTATTCATTCATTTATTCAACATATATTTCCTGGCATCTGCCATGTGCTCGGCATAGTTGTAGGCCCTGAGGACACAACAGTGAACAAAAAGCAAGCTCCTGTCTTCTTGAGCCTTACATTCTAGTGGGTGAGACAGACAATAGAAAAACTATTGAACAGATAAAAAACATAGTGTCAGGTAGTGATAAGTTCAGGAAAGAATAATAATGTAGGCTTAAAGGAGAATCAATAGCAGAGGATACTTTAAATAGAATGCCAAGGAAGACCTGACTGAGTGTGATATTTGAGCAAAGACCTGATCCCTGCTGAAATACTCCTGGTCACTATGCCACCTATTTTTTTTTTTGCTAATTTAATCACTCAGGCAATTGGTATAGCATGCTCCCTTAGCCCTCAGTTCTGTGACACAGAGTCCTGTGTCTCCTTTTCCCAGCATTCATGTTTTGGTTGCCCAGGGATGCACGATTACACTGACAGCATCACACTGAAGCAGGCAAAAAAGTCTCAATTGCAACCCAGGTAAAAAATCTTGAATGTTAAAGTTTGGCAGATCATTATTTCACCTGCCGATCCCTAAAGAGTAAGCTGCTACCTTTTTTTTTTTTTATCCTCTTCTAAAAATAGATGGCTGCTTCACTAAGGTGCTGTGTAACAAAGAGGCTGCCTGGATTTCCATCCATTTATTTCCTATTATTCAAGTTGGCTAGGACGGTAGAGTAACTTCCTGCCTCCCCAAAGAATTGTGGCCAGCGGCCAGCCAGCAAGGCACAGAGAATGTGGATGCCCTGTTAGGGAAAGCCTTGGGGGAACTTCTTAGCTCCTCTTAAATAAGAGAGTGGGGGGAAGGGGGAAGGTTCCTACTCTCTCCCAGTGCACATGATGGTAAAGCATCACTCCATTAGGACAGAACCTACTGGAAGGACATTCTGACCTATCTCGGTCACTCTCAGCTATATTTCTGCTGGATCCCCCTCCCCTCTCTGTAACATATCCGAATCAGACTGATAACAAGATTGTGAGTTGGGAAGAGAAGAGGGAGTTAAAGTGCAGGCTGCAAGCTGGAGTTCTAGTAACTCAGCCTTAGGAGAGAGAACAGAAGCTGAGTCAAAATGCCTAGAGCCTAGGCATTGCATTCCTGACATTAGCAGGACCTCCATGTGGTCTTTTCATTTTCTGCTCTATTTCTGGACTGGGATGAGCACAGGCATGGTGGCCCTGCTTCAGATAGAGGTCACACCACTGAGCATGCTCCTTGAGGGCAGGGATGAGGTGGTGCTTTTTGAGATTCCTCTGAGAGTCTAGCATCATGTTTGACTCTGATCTAGGCCATTTTGGTGATTGAATCATTCACAATTTCATTATTATACCTGTTTTCTTAATGAGCCATATACATTTGGGGGCTACTTGGCAGCTTTACTTGGTTTTGAGAATTTAAAGCCTAACTGTTGTTTACCATATATATAAGGATGCTGATTAGAAAGGCAGTTTGATATGTTATGAGAAAGCACTGAGTGTGAGGTCAAAAGACCTGGTTTTAATATGTTTCTAAGTAGGCGAAATAAAATGCATAGAGAGAAGACAGAAAGGAAGATAACTGCTATTTGGTATACCAGATAGGCCAAAATAATGATGGATATGTCTGTGGAGAAGGGATTATAGACATGCTTTTCATCATTTCCATAGTTTTTCCTCCAAAATTTATCTAGTGACCATGTCAAATAAGGACATTAACATAATGTAAGATAAGAGATCAGGTTAGAATCTCATTTTTATCATTTATTACTTGTGTCACTTTGGAGCCAGGTACAGTTCCTTCTATGGGTTCTTAGTTTCCCATCTATGTAGAGGCAAGGACTGGAGGAAGAGCCTTCAGTTCTAACATTCTGTGCTACTAATGCATTTTTTTATTAAATTGGGGGTTTTTTTACTAGCAATTTAAAGAGCTGGGACATTACTACCACTACTTCAAGTCACCATGACCAGAGTTGCCACGTGCTGAGGGAGCTAATCCTTTCAGCAGGGTTCTCACTCCTAGTCCAAGAACTCATAGGTATTGCTATTATTCTGTATTCATTTATGAGTCACAGTCAGCCTGACATTGAACCTTGAAGTGCCATTGCAGCCAAAATGCACGATTAATAACAAACTATCCCTAACATCTGCCTTCAGCTGAAGCAACATCTTTACTTCAAATTTTGTCTTGGAATGTTCATCAGATATATGTAGAACATACTATAACAATTATCTAGTTCTTACAATAGTACTATGAAATAGAAACAAGCATTATTGTCCCAATTTTATGAATGATAAAACTGAAGCTCAGAGAAGCATACACCTAGGTAAAAGAGTTTGAACGCATGTCTGCTCAGCTATGCTACATGTCACTATAGGAATCAGATTGAAGAAAAATGTGGACAGCTTGCTGAGCTTCTAATTGTCTCTATGTGGTTTTCCTCTGTGACTTAGGGACATAAAATCCTCTAACCAAAAGAATTTTTTTTATTGTGCTGTTTGCCTGGTCCCTTGGGACATGTAGAAAACCATCAACACTGAAAAGGCTCTACCATTGCTCTCACCCAGAGTGGGAGGTTCGGGGGTGGCTGTGGAAGCTGACAGAGTCCCCAGGAGCAGGTGGTAATTATGCCATGATCTGTGCTCCTCCCACATGAGAATTCCCTCAAACCCAGAGAGAGATAAAGATGACAGCAGACTCAGTTCAATTTGGACCCAAAGTACAGCACATCTATGTTCTAAGATTCATGGAGTTAACATCAGTTTCTGATTGGCATGAGCACCCTATGAAAGGGTATTCCTTCCCAACTTTGTGCTAGCATGACATGTTTATCACAAGGGCCAATGGCAGGGCTTAAGAATGCAGGAACAGTACGTGTGGTTGAAGAACAATAGGGTTTCCCATTAGCGCATGCAACTCTGCAACTTGCTAGCTAGATGATGTTGGACAAGTCCTGTAAGCTCTTTGAACTCCATTTTCTGCATCAATACAGTGGAGATAATAAATGAATCTTACAGCATGTTTATGAGGATTAAATTAGGGCATTTTTCCAAAGTGAGGGGAAAATATTATCTGGGTATGTTAATAGGCATTTGGTGGGTATGTATGCAAATTAGCATGCACATGAGCAGGGAGTGTAGTCTAAGAAACACTGAGTTAAACACAGTTAAGTTACTGTATTTTTAGCTCTTATATCACCAACTTCTCAGTCTATCATGGAGTCTAGAAGCTGTTCAGAAGCCCTATGGACAGTTCAAGTCAGGCCAAGAGTGTCAGGCTGGCCTGAGGGAGTTACTCTGGACCACCAGCTTGTTTGGAATGCATAGAGACAAGATGAAGCTATGAAGCACAGGTCTTCCTGCCTTTGCCTAAAGGACATCATCTATTAGGAGTCTTCAGGGTTCAGAATTCCAGCCCCAAGTCAACAAATACTCAGACTTGTCCCAAGCTGGTGCCCAAGACCCTCAGTCATGATCAGATGGTCACTTTTGACCACCAACAGCAACCCATAAGATTGGCAGGCAAGATTTGCCATATACAAAGACCAGAGTACATTTAAGAAGACATTAAGGCTGGGTGTGGTGGCTCATGCCTGTAATCCTAGCACTTCGTGGGGCCAAGGCAGGAGGATCGCTTGAGGTCAAGAGTTCAAGACCAACCTGATGAGACCTCATCTTTACAAAAAACAAAAAAATAAAAAATGAGCCAGGCATGGTGGCACGTGCCTGTAGTCCCAGCTACTTGGGAGGCTGAGGCAGGAAATCACTTGAGTCCAGGAGTTTGAGGTTAAGCTATGATAATGCCACTGCACTCTTGCCTGGGTGAGAGACAACAGAGTGAGATCTTGTTTCAAAAAAAGAAAAAACAAAACATTAAAATAACTTAGCCTATAGGCAACAGTGGAACATTGATATCTTGGCATCTTGGTACAGTTGAGGTCAGGCTCCCAGGCACATAGAACAAAACTAATAAGATTAGAAAGTTCAAGTAGGGGCCAAAGCATGGCAAGATGGAAGCATCAGCTTAAAGAACCCCCAGATTAGTCTAATTCCAGCAGAGGAAGCCATTGCAAGTTCTGAAGGGCTGGTCTTTCTTTCTATTAGACCAGGAACATGTAATGAGGCATCCTGATGTTGTCTAAAGCCAAACAAAGAGTTGAGATTTGAAAGAGACAAAATATGTTATAAAACAGCAAGAGAAATATAATCATACTTTGGCTCTATGAAAATCCACATGAGCATCTACCCTTCATCTTTGAAACTTGGCCTCTACACACATTAACCAGGCAATTAATTTATTGAACATTTACCCTGTATCAGATGTACCAGCTACACGACACACATCATATTTAATGATGGAATTATGTGCCTAGGATAATGCGAGTAGCAAGAACCATCATTTAAATCCAGGTCGATACAATCGCAAAGCCCAGGCTTTTGCATTTATACTGTGAGGTAATTAGGTTGTTTGGCTTTCCTAAACCTATTGGCCTCTATGTTTCAATAACATGTCCCAGTGCTGGATTGTTACCAGGATCCCACGACTGCCTCCCCACACCTATTTATGCACTCCCACAGCTCACAGCCCCAGTATCCTAGGATTTGTTCAAACAAAGGAGGTGCTGGAGTGCCTGGATATCTAAATAGTAATCCTTGGGTGACTAAATAGTAAAATGAATCCCCAAATTATGTCAAAAATGGGGAAATCAGTCCTTTCCCAGGGCAATCTAAAAGTGTTTCAGTAGATTTTGAAGACAATTTCCAACATACTTTTCCTGTGCCCCACTGTCAGGCCATTGTTCTAGCTATTTCTTATAGTGAGAATGCCTGTGCCTGGTCAAATCCTGTGTGGTTTTCAAAGTCTATATCAAATCTCTTTTCCCACTATGAAGTGTTTGCTTATTCTCCCAATATGCAGAGACCTTCGCTGCTCTGAATCTCCATGGAAAATATTATTTTACCTTATATGACAGGTACCTAATAATTTACTTTTACCCCAAACTTCACAATCACTACTGTAAACTCATCAAAGCAGAGACTACATATTCCTCACATGTATATGTTCTGAAACACCCAGAATAGCACCCTGTCCCAGAAGTTACTAAGGAATTATTCCTTGACTTAAATGGGCATGTACATGTCCAATACACTTACTGAAAGAATGAATAAAGGGAAGCAGTACTGTAGGTCCCTGAGCAAACAGCTTCTCACCTTCTTGGAGACTGATCTTTGCAATTATCCCAGGAGAAAGAGCATGGCACTTTTTATAAAAATGTTTGAGGTTGACATTAAAAATACTAAGCCAGATAAATTCTGACCAGAAATCTATAAATCCATTTAAATCCTTCTACTTGAGATGACAAGCAGAGATTGATTAATCCAAGGTTGATGAATGGATAGTTTCATCCCCCTAATCTGTCTTCCCCTTCATCTGCTGAGAATACATGTTTTACTGATGCCATAATGTTTCCATGGCAATTTACATTTTGAACTTTCCACAATTGTTATCTGTTTGCATTCAGCATGCTAAACAAGAGTGGTTAGGTCCACACAGGATATAGGGAGGGACTCAATGATAAAAATGTTAAAGGTCACCCTTCAAATCAAAAGCAGATCTGATAAGAGAACATTGACGTCAGAGGTTGGGGCTCTGAAGGCATATTAATCAACAAGCCAGCTGTCCAAAGAAAGAAAAATGTAACTGAATTAGAGTTAGAAACTTCTGCTATAAACATGCCACTATTTAATCCACTTAGAGTAAGGGATTGGCACTCACTGACCAAAATTGGGCAACCCAAGAAATCGGTTAAAGAACACAGATTTCCAGGCCCCACCCTAAAATAACCGAATCAACATATTAGCAACCCTGCTCAGGAATCTGCATTTTAGTAGGTTCCCAAGAGATTCTGTTGTGTAGATACTGTTGTGTAAGGCTATGGGTTTAGATAATTGAAAGATGTCAGATTTGAATTCTCACTCTCAGGTTCTGTTCTGCCTTGGCCTGAAGTCCCCATTGAAAATGGCAGTGGGGATTGAGGAAGGGTGAGGATAGTTATCAGGCTGCATCCAGGGAAAATGAACCCCTTAAATAGCCTTGAACAGGTCTCTGGAAAAGAGCATCCTGACCCTTCCTCTGGCTGCTCCCAGTGTTTGGCCCTGACATTTCCTCGGCACCAGCTTTTCACTTTTGTGTTGTCCTGAGATGAAGAGAAAACAAGCTCCTCGCAAAGACAGCTCATTCAAACCCAGGATATGATTCCATAGCAATAAACTGCAAACACAGTTTCATTATATTTCAAACCCATTTGTAACCAGACAGCATCATTCCCTTTTTAAGGACAGGACCTTGTTATAATTTTTTTCTCTTGCATGTGGGCAGAAAAAGCCTCTACTATTTAGAAGTTCCAATTGTAGTTGGATTACTGTTAGATTTGTAAAACTTTGATGACTTAAGTTACCCAGAATTACAACAATAAACAAGGCAGTAAGGGGAAAGAAAGAAACAAAAAATACCTACCAGGCTGAACAAGGAACATTTTAACAACAACCTTAAAAAATAATAATATGATCTGACCAGTTTTGCCAACCCTTAATAATTGAAAGAATTCAGCACCTTGTTTTTGGATTCTGGTGTAAAGATAAGACTCCAGGAAGAAATAACTTACTGGAAACAACATGTCTCCACCCCAGGATTAAATCCAGACCAACCCTGAGGGAAGGCTCTCACTGCTATGCTGCTATGCTGTTTGTATTATTTGTACCGTGCTTGAACCAGTCAAGATAATGCCCCATTAATGAGGGCAAGGCCACCACTGAGATAATTCCTCCTCTCACAGGCTTTAAAAACAAAATACAAAAGACATGGAAAATTTTCATGTGCCTTTGACAAACTTCATTCACTAATTACCAATCAATCATCAGTCCTCTCAGAGATCCCATTGTCAGAGCTCCTCCTGTGACAGACAGCTCCTTACCCTCAGCTCCTACTGCTCCTCTGGACAGCAAGCAGCTAATGGCCAAGTAAGTATTGAGATCCAGGCAAAAGGGCACTGGGCAAGATGTTTCCACTTACTTGTGCCTCCAGAGATGCTATTGCCTTTCACATAAATACTAGTACAGCCATTCCAGCTCCATCCCATTTCTGTGAATCTTCCTCACACAGTTATTTTTCAGCTACCCCACTGTACTGTAGGTCAATATCCTGGCCTCAGCCTGCCCCTTCTCTCATTCCCAAATAAGGAAGCCTAGTCCATGCTGCCTTCCATCTCAGTTTCCCCAGACAGCAGGAGTGGGACATCCATGTCACAGGATACATTCATCTCTGCCTTTTTCTTTACAGCCAATCTGCCTGACAGCACAGTGACAGCTTCCAAACCCACTAATGGTTTTCAGAGCTGTTGTAAAGCCAAGACCTTGCTACTGTTTCTGAACTTCCCTTGGATTTTTTTTTTTTTTTTGCCTTACAAACAAAAAAAATAAAAGTAAGAAAGGAAAAAGTCTTTTTTATCTTGACAAAAAAGAAATCCTATGCTTATATTGGGAGAGTCCCAGTGAGAAGTCCTTGCAGAGCAAAGAAAGTAGTAGGAAAACTGCCCCAAAGAAAGGCTTAGTTTAGTTAATCTTAGAAAATCCACAGAGTGGTTGTTTCAGGTCCTATAGCAAATGCTGTGCTATCTATACCCCACCCCAAACCCCCTGGCATTGCCTGTTCCTGTACACACAGGTACATCTCTACTGAAAGTATCTGCCATTTCTGCCGGCCAGCATGCATTATCTACCCGCAGAATCTCTTGCTTCACTTGGGCATAGGGTAAGCTGGAGAGTGAGTAATTGCCAGGGAGTTGAAGTTCCCAGTAGTAGCCCTCAATCAATGACTGATATGAGTTAGTGGGTAACAACTCCAGTTTTTTCAACTCTAAGGCATGTTCTGTACAATTCCTAGGGCCCCCAAGATGACAGAGTCCCAGTTGCCCATGGTCGTAACCTGCTCATTAATGTACTATGCATTAGTTTACATACATTCTTCTTTTCCCTGCCTCATGTCCCTACTCCATTAATGGTGTTTATTGGACTCACCTCCCAAATAAACCACTTGAACTCAAATTTTGCTTCAGGGTCTGGTTCAGGGAGAAGCAGACTTAAGACCCTTATCATCATCAGACCCAATAAATTTGGCAAAAGGAACTGGGCATGTTCAGCTAAGCTCTTTTCTTTTTCTTAGAATCTGCTTGTTTGAAGTAACACACATTCTTATTTTCTTGGCCATAGACCTAAGCCATAATCTCCAAACAGCTTTACCAGAAATTGAGGGGGTATTTTCATCTCTATATATCTCACTGCCGTGACTCATTTTGTTCAAGACTCAGATGGGGAATGAAAGGATGCTATTTATTGATCCACTAAAGCCTCAACAGGAGCTTGCATCTTGTCATCTATTGTCAGAAGAGATCTACAGGTGAGGATTCCCAAATTCTCAAGGGTTCGAGCTGATGAGTCCATGGTCTTCTCTTCATCATTGCCATAAATTTCTGCACACATTCTTCAGAGAAGTAAATATACTCATTTCTTGTTATTGGAACTTTGGAAGATGACTTAAACCTTTCTGCCCCTCCATCACAGGATTTCTGTGAGTATTAGATATGAACTAAAGTGCCTTTTAAAATGCCTGACATATAGTATGCATCTAACAAATGGTAAATAAATTTAAATGGTGAACTGTTCTGGCTTCTCCAAGTTCTTCCTAGTCCTAGCACCTTTACTGATGACCCTTAATTCTTACCCATTTCACAGCAAATCACTTCTATAAATACATCTTTGTCCTGGACCATTAGATGCTGTAAAGTGTGAACAGCAAGTAGCTCTGTAATGTTTAGGTGATGTTTTCAATTGGTGCTGCTGGTGTTACACAAAGGTGCCTTCAGAGCTTTGGGACGCCTATTGACCATACAGCAACATCTGTTCCATGATCCCCAGTGAACTGATTGCAAGACAGCAGGAGATGACTTGAAAATCTCACTATCCAGGTCTGGGATCGCAAATTCCTGACAAATGGGCCATTCTGACACTTTTAAGTCCAGAGTGGCCAAATAGTTCTTAAAATGCTTCTGAACACAGACTCCTGATATCTTTTACCAGTTGAATGGAGTTAACAAGTGAAATGAACCCATTTGCAATTCCTGATCTGGTTAAACTAGATCACAGAAGAAACAGGTTTCATAATGTGGGGAAGCTTGCAGGTGTGTCTGGATTACAATGCAAAGAAAGGATCTGCATTCTGGTAGACCATCATCAGACAGGGACAGCAGTGAGCCAGAGAAGGGTTAGTTTGCAGTGCACAACATTGGTTGTAAATTCCTATCTATTTTTGATGTTGATAAAGATATCATTAAGTAAAATATTAATATGAAGCAGGCAGAACAAATTAACTCCTTTATGACAAATCGAATGCTTTAAAAAAAAGCTGCTTCACTTAGGAAAATAATCACACTCTTCTTTCTATTCAGGTATCACAGCAATTTCCAATTGAGTAGTGGGCATATTTCAGTGAGACAAATATGAGCAGAAACAGAGGGAAATTTAGAGATCAAGTTCTCCAAGCCTCTTTTTGTATAGATGGGGACACTGATTTCTATAAAGGAAACGGAATTTTCCCAAGTTCACATAGTGAGTTAGTGGCAGAATTTTGAACACAGCTAAGATGTGTTCTGGGCCAAAGCTCTTTTTACTAAACCAAATTATCCCTAAATTACCAAAACAAAACAAAACAGAAGTGTGTGTGTGTGGGGGGGGCAAGAGTGAAAGGGAGAAAGAGAAAGAGAGAAGAAGAAGGGAAGAGCAAGACAGTGAAAAGTGTGAAAGTTTTTTTAAAGCTGACCCTGACTATAATTCTCTGGTGGCTTCAAAGAACACTATTAATTATGCAAAAGTAATAAGAAATAAAGAAAAAGGGAGCAGCATCACATTGAAAAACTAAGCAGCCTAAGACTTAGGTAAATACACATTTAGCTTGAGTCTCCCCCATGGTAATGGACTAAAGGTTTATGCCCCCCCAAATTCACATGTTGAAGCTCTCTAACCTCTAATGCGATCATATTAAAAGGTGAGTCCTTTAGGAAATAATTAGGGTTAGATGAGTTTATGAGGGTAGGACACCCACCCTTAAATGAAGAGGAAAAGATCCAGAGCTTCCTCTTTCCACCCTGTGAAGGTACAGCAAAGAAGGTAGTCACCCATAACCAGGAAAGGAGATCTCACCAAAACCTGACTATGTTGAGCACCCTGACCTTGGACTTTCAGCCTCAAGAACTGTGAGAAATAAATGTCTGTGATAAATAAATACAATAGCCACTCAGTCTATGGTATTTTGTTATAGCAGCCCCAGCTGACTAAGACAGTCACATTTCACTTTACTTTTTGAGCAGCAAGTCTCATCCCAGGTAATTTACTTTTCTATTATTTACAATAAATTCTAAATGATAATTCACTTCTGGACAATTGCTTCAAGTTCACTGAAGATTATCAAAGTGTGTTCCCCAAGTCTCATGCTTTCTTGGAGTTTGCCCTTTATTCTCCTTTTTTTTTTTTTTTTTACTTTTAAGTTGCCTTGCTATGAGCATATGTTGCTACAGACACCATCTGCAAGTGTGTATTTCAAATCCCACAGGTTACTATGACATAAGATTAGGCTCTCATCTCTATTTAAACAGGCTTCTCGATTCACGATGGCAGTCAAAATCCACAAGCAGTAGGAACTGACCAGAAAGGAGGCCCTATTTTCTCCTCATTTACCATCAGAACTATTTTTTTTGAGTTATGATGACTCTGAAAGGAATGTATGTGATTAGTTCATCTGAAAGAAGGATCTGCCCGGAATTTTATAAACTCTGACCCATCTCCTTTGAAAAGAACACATGTCTGTGTCTATTATGGGGGAGGGGAAACCACATTACCAGATAGTTTAACCATTTGGGATCAAACTCTTTACACAAAATCTGACATAATTCTCTGCTTCCTTATAAACAGGACAAAAAATATGAGTCCCTGTCTATTTGTGCTTCAGTATCATTTTCATGTAGCTGTTGGCTCTTGACACTGGGGCTTGTTGTTCATACATGCTGTCTCTGAGAATTGGACTTTGGTTTTCCTTCACTCTCTTTTGCTTAACCAACCCCTTCTACTACCAAGATCTCCACTGCCTTGAACACAAAATCCCCACACTGTAGTCCATAACCCCCAGATCCTATTCTCTACTCTAAGTAGCTCAGCCTACAGAGCTCTGGCCAGTCTTGCTTCTCCCATGAGGAAGGGAGTAACAGATCATAAGAGAGTTTGCCTATAAACTAAATACACTAAGGTTGCTTTACTTTGTCAGGTGTTATGTCTGCTTATTTTAAATGCATCTCTTTTGACCCCACATTCAATAATGGGTCTCTGATCACTTACTATAGATTAGGCACTGCACGGAGGGATACAACCATTAAATAAGGCACAGTCTCTTCTCTCATGGAGCCAACAGTCAAGTGGGAGACACAGGCAAGTAAACATTCAGTTACAGTGCTGTATGATAAGTACTATAATGAGGGTAGTAAAGGGGGATGTTTAGACATAAAGGAGGAGCTCAGAACAAGTCTTGGGAAATATCAAGGAAGGTTTCCCAGGAAAGTTAACATTTGAGTCCCAAAGAATAACCAGAAGTGGATGACTGACTGGCAGATAGTACAATTAATTGATATGGGCTGAAAAATCATCATTTGTTATCATCAGAGTATCTACCTATAGAATTTCTCTTACTCATTCCAATGTACTACTTCTAACATGTGAGGTACTTCAAAATCAAATCAGCAGAAGTATTAGTACTATGTATAAATTAAGAGGAACGAGACTGAGACTTTAGGGGCTTATCTATGAAAAGAATGCAACAGAATTTCTTATAAAAGACCACAAACATCACAAACCATAAAGGAAATAACTGATAAACATGACTACATTAAAAAATTTTAAATGTGCACATAAAAAAGACACCAAGAACAAATTAACTCATCACAGACTGGACAAAAATTATTATATATTTAACAAAAAAAGAATTAGTATTAATAATAAATAAAGAACTCTAACAAATCACTAAGGAAGGGTCCAAAAATCTCATTAGAAAAAAATGGGCAAATGATATAAATAGGAATTTCAAAAAAGAGAAAGCCTTAGGGCTTTCTCACATATAAACTTGAAAATATAAATTAACAAGAGGAAGAAGGTACAACCACTCATTACAATAGTTTGGTAGTGCCTTTTAAAATTAAATATGGACTTACAATACAACCCAGCAATTGCACTCTTGGGCATTTATCCCAGAAAAATAAAGACTTCTTTTTAAACTGTAAATTATTCAAATGTCTTTCAATGGGTAAATGGTTAAACTACAGTACATATATACCACAGCATGCAACAACTTAGACACACTTTAAGGATATTATTGCTGAGTAGAAAAAGTAAATCTTGAAAGGTTATATATTATATAATTCATTTAATATTTATGAAATAAAAATCATAGACATGGTGGTCAAGTTAGTTGCTAGGGATTAGAAGATAAGAAAGCACTATAGCTATAAAGGAGGAACACAGGGAAGTTTTGTGTATAGTGGAGTATGTTAAATGTGGTGGTAGCTACACAAAACTACACATATTATAAAATTACATAAAACTACATGTACACAAATTAATTCATGTATAACTGGTGAAATCTGCAAAAGCTCTAAACATTTTGCCAATGGTTTCTATGTTGTGCTATAAGTTGTATTATAAGATGTTAATACTGGAGCAAGCTGTGCAAGGGTTCACAGGACTTCCCTGGATATTTCTTTACAACCTCCTGTGAATCTATAATTATTTTAAAATAACAACAATTAAAAATTTAAAAAGAGGGAAGGTGGATTTGAGGCAAAATGTTAACATTCATTTTATCTTATTGGCAGGCATGTGAAAAGTAATATTTTCTGCACCAATATTGTACGTTTAAATTGTTTTGTGATAATAATAAATAATAGTAATAGAAAAAACACAGGCTTAAAATCAAGCATACTTAGTTTAAATCACAGATCTGTCACTTCCTAGCTCTATGACCATGGGAATGTTATTTAATCTCTCAGAATATCAGTTTCCTCTTTTTATAAAGTCTACATAAAATTCCCTGCTTTTAGAGAGACTTTTTGGTAAGATTAATTCAAATAATGACTATAACATGCTTGGCATAACTACAAATGTGATTAATGGCTGGTATGAAATGATAATGATGATGATAAAGGTTGCTCATTTTTATATAGCCTCAGTTGAAAGTAATTTGATGTGTCCAAATAAAGCAAGCCAAAGATTATTCAAGTTAACCTATGAATAAGAACATGTCTAACAGGATAGTTGGTGGTTTTTTTCACTTCAGCAACATCAAATGATATTGTCCTTTAGATAATTTCATGGAATTCCATGCAATGTTATAACATAGAGGGTAAATGGGGATAACTGACGTGCTATCAACTCTGCCACAAATTGTATGAGTATTTAAATGTTATCATTATAGAGAAAGGTAGAACTGGAGGAGTAGGGTAAGAATAATAGCTGAGAACAATGTTCCACGTTCTCTTGGTCTTCTCTACTCTCTACTTCATCTCTGTAGGTAAAGATTTTAGCAGTTTATGGCAAGGTTCCACGAACTCAGTCAACTATGCACAAAAGAACTGGCACTGATTTTAATGTTGTTAATATATTATGTAAGCAGTATAGCCCTAGTTCTTTTAAGAGCATGGATCTTACATTTAGTGCTGAATTTGAGAACTAGCTCTGCCACTTGCTTCATGTATGCCCTCAGACAAATTACTTGAGCTGTCTGAGCCTCAGTTTTATTATCTATGAAAATATACATGATAAAACCTACTTCAAAAGCTTATTTTAAGCATTAAATAAAATAAACTATGTAGAACTGTTAGTATAGTACCAGGTATATAGTAAACACTCAAGAATTACCTAATATTTATCTTCCAAACCATAAAGCAAACTCTACTATGACATTTTGTCTCAAAATTTCCTGAAGGGAACCAACAGGGCAAGATGGCAGACGAGAAAAAACTCCAGCCACAGCATCTCTGCAAGAAACAAAGATTTTAGGTGAAAGTGAAGAAAACAAATAGGCAGACAAACAAATTGGATCAGGGTTGGAAAGAAGGATGACTGAACCTAAAAGAGACTCCATGGGAAGAAGCCGTGGAGCAGAACTGGAAGGAGAAAGGCATTGGCACAGTCTAAATCCCAAGAGACTTGGAGACCAGTGACAAGGATAGGTGGCACAGTTAAATTTCCCCTCCTTTGCATCTCAGACTGCTGGGGGGCTCCTGCACTGTTGGAGAGACCTGCCAATACCAGCCCAGAAACAGCTGCCATCAGTGAGCAGTGAGCCTCTTGCAGACAGCACAACAGGATCCCAGCTCCTTTGGATACCATACATCCTGCCTCACAGACCAGAACCAAATAGCAGGTGCCATATTGCTTCATTCTCCTTCCCCTTGCCTCCCTATGGCTGCCAAGATAGACAATTTAGCCACCATGCAGAGGCATCTGCCGGGACTGGGACCTTTCCTTTTGGGGCCCTGCAGCAGACTGAGGGGTGCTTGGACTGTGAGCTCCCTACACGCTGGCCCTCCCAGGTGCTGCTTGCCTCATAACCCCAGTAGAGTGGGGCAGATCCAATCGTGAGGTGGAGAGACACTAATCAAGCTTTGACACCCCATTGGTGACTTGAAACCAACACTCTTCTCCCTGGCAGTGTCAGGGATTAATCTCCAGGCCAGGGGGACAGGCCTGCAGGCCAGATCCCACACACATAGGTCTCAATCGCATTGCCTGGGGGCACAGAAGGGATATTTGTGAACTAATCTACTGAGGTATGTGTGCCTTCAGGGACAGATAGATCAGAGTGAGTCCTAGCTGTAGCGTGCTCTAAGACAAGCAAATATTGAGGGAATTCATCAAGACAAGACCTGCCCTCCAGGAAGTACTCAGAACAGCATTACACATGGGTCAGCACAAGAAACACTCACTAGTGTAAAATCATCCAGAAGCTACAGGTCAAAGACTAGATAAGACAATGGCTCAAGAGAAAAAACAAAGCAACAAAGTTCATCTCAACAGGATGAACAGAAATCTGCTCCACTTACCAATTCTTTCAATAAATGTGAATGGCTTGAAAGGCTCACTAAAGAGACATAGGCTGGCCAAATGGATAAATATATACTGCCAAGTATCTGCAGTCTTCAGGAAACACATCTAACCCATAAGGATGCATTCAGACTCAAGGTGAAGGGATGGAAAACAACATTCCATGCAAATGGAAGCTAAAAGAAAGCTAGCATAGCAGTTCTGATTTCAGACAACTTAGTCTTCAAATAAACAAAGGTGATGAAAGACAAAAAGAGGCACTATATAATGGTGAAGGGTACAATTCAACAAGAAGACATAACAATTCTAAATATTTTTGTACCTATCTCAAGTGCACCCAGATTCATAAAGCAAATCCTACTTGGTCTAAAGAAAATGACAAACAGCAGCACTCTAATAGCTGGGGACTTCAACACCCCTCTGACAGAACAGGATGGATCCTCCAAACAGAAAATAAACACAGAAACAATGTACTTAAAGAGAACTCTGGAACAAATGGGCCTGACTAACATTTACAAAACATTCTACCCAGAAACCACTGAATATATGTTTTTCTCATCAGTTCATGTAACATTCTCTAAGACTGAAAAAATCCTAAGCCACAAAGCATGTCTCAATAAATTTCAAAAAACAGAAATTACACCATGCATCTTCTCAGATCACAGTGGAATAAAACTAGAAATCAACTACAACAGAAACTCACCTCTACACAACGTCATGGAAACTAAACAACCTTCTGCGGAATGATTATTGGATTAAGGAGGAAATAAAGATGGAAATCAAAAGATTCTTTGAACTAAATGACAAAGGAGACACAAGTTGTCAAAATCTGTGGGACAGGCCGGGCACAGTGGCTCACGCCTGTAATCCTAGCACTCTGGGAGGCCGAGGCGGGCGGATTGCTTGAGGTCAGGAGTTTGAAACCAGCCTGAGCAAGAGCGAGACCCTGTCTCTACTATAAATAGAAAGAAATTAATTGGCCAACTAATATATATAGAAAAAAATTAGCCGGGCATGGCAGCGCATGCCTGTATTCCCAGCTACTCGGGAGGCTGAGGCAGGAGGATTGCTTGAGCCCAGGAGTTTGAGGTTGCTGTGAGCTAGGCTGATGCTACGGCACTCACTCTAGCCTGTGCAACAAAGCGAGACTCTGTCTCAAAAAAAAAAAAAAAATCTGTGAGACACAGTTAAGTAGTCCTGAGGAAAATTATATCCCCAAATGCCTAAATCCAAAAGACAGAAAGATCACAAATCAACAATCTAATGAGTCATCTCAAAGAATTGAAAAAGGATGAGCAAACCAACCCCAAATCCAGCATAACAAAAGAAATAACAAAGATCAGAGCAGAACTAAATGAAATTGATAACAAAAAATCTATACAGAAGATTAATAAAACAAAAAGCTGATTCTTTGAAAAAGTAAACAAAATCGACATGTCTCTTGCTAGATTAATGAGAAGCAGAAAAGAAAGGACTCTAATAAGCTCAATCAGGAATGACAAAGGAGAAATTACAACTGATACCACAGAAATACAAAATATCATATATGAATACTGTAAAAACCTCTATGCACATAACCTTGAAAACGAAGAGGAAATCTACAAATTCTTAGAAACACACAGCCTCCTTAGACTCAATCAGGAAGAAATAGAATTCCTTAACAGATCAATATCAAGTACTGAAATTGAAGCAGCAATAAAAAACCTTCCTAAAAAGAAAAGCCTCAGACCAGATGGTTTCAGACTCAAATTTTATTAGACCTACAAAGAATAACTGGTACCTAACCTGCATAAATTATTCCACAACATTGAGAAGGAAGGAATCCTCCCCAACACCTTTTATGAATCCAACATCACCCTGATACCAAAACCAGAAAAGGATGTAACAAAAAAAAGAAAACTACAGACCAATATCCCTTATGAATATAGATGCAAAAATTCTCAACAAAATCCTAGCAAACCAAATCCAGGTGCTTATCAAAAAAATAATCCATCATGACAAAGTGCGCTTCATCCGAGAGATGCAGGGATGGTTCAACATATGCAAATCTATAAATGTAATTCACCACGTAAATAGAAGCAAAAACAAAGACCATATGATCCTCACAATAGACACAGAAAAAGCATTCAACAAAATTCAACACCCTTTTATGATAAGAGCTCTTAAGAAATAGGAATAAAATATTTAAAAAAATAGGCATAGACTGGGTTTATCTAAAAATGATACAAGCCATATATGACAAACCCACAGCCAACCTCATACTGAATGGGGTAAAATTGAAAAGCATTCCCACTTAGAACTGCAACCAGACAAGGTTGCTCTCTATCACTGCTTCTATTCAACATAGTGCTGGAAGTCCTAGTCAGAGCAGTCAGACAAGAGAGGAAAATCAAGGGCATCCAAATGGGGGCAGAAGAGGTCAAACTATTGCTCTTTGATGATGATATGTTCTTATATCTAGAAAACCCCAAAAATTCTGCCATGAAACTACTCAATTTGATAAACAATCCGGCAAAGTCTCAGGTTACAAAATCAATGTACAGAAATCAGTAGCATTCCTATACACCAACAACAGTCAAACTGAGAACCCAAATCAAAGACTTAATACCCTTCACAATAGCAACAAATAAAATAAAATACCTAGGAATATATTTAACTAAGGAGGTAAAAGACCTCTACAGGGAGAACTACAAAACACTGATGAAGGAAATAGCAGAGGATGTATTCAGGTGGAAAACCATACCATGCTCATGAGCCGGCAGAATCAACATTGTTCAAATGTCTAAACTACCCAAAGTGATCTACCATTTAATGCAATCCCTATCAAAATACCAACATCATTTTTCACAGATCTAGAATAAATAATTCTATGCTTCATATGGAACCAGAAAATACCCCATATAGCCAAACCAATCTTAAGCCAAAAGAACAAATTGGGAGGTATCAATTTGTCAGACTTTAAGCTATACTACAAGGCACTGTAGGGACATTCAAAACAGTATGGTTCTGGCAAGAAAACAACAACAACAACAACAAAAAAAACAGAGACATAGACCAATGGAACAGAACAGAGAACCCAGAAATAAAACCATCCTCATATAGCCATCTTACCTTTGACAAAGCAGTCAAAAATACACACTGGGGAAAAGAATCCTTATTCAATAAATGGTGCTGGAAAAATTGGATAGGCACATGTAGAAGACTGAAACAGGATCCATACCTTTTACCTCTCATAAAAATCAACTCACGGTGGATAACAGACTTAAATATAAGGCATGAAGCTGTAAGAATTCTAGAAGAAAATATTGGGAAAACTCTTCTAGACATTGGCGTAGGCAAAGAATTTATAAAGAAGAACCCAAAGGCAATCATAGCAACAATAAAAATAAATAAATGGGACCTGTTGAAATTTAAAAGCTTCTGCACAGCCAAGGAAACTATCATGAGAGTGGACAACCTACAGAATAGGAGAAAATATTCACATGCTACATCTGATAAAGGGCTGATAACTTGAATCTATATAGAACTCAGGAAAATTAGCAAGAAAAAAATCAAACAACACCATCAAAAGTGGGCAAAGGACATGAACAGAAGCTTTTCATAAGAAGATAGACTAATGGACGACAAACATATGAAAAAATGTTCAACATCTCTAATCATCAGGGAAATGCAAATCAAAACCACTATGACATATCACTTACCTGCAATGAGAATGACTTTTATCAAAAAGTCCCCAAATATTAAATGTTGGTGTGGATGCAGAGAGATAGGCACACTCATACACTGCTGGTGGGACTGCAAACTAGTGCAACCTCTGTGGAAAGTAATATGGAGATACCTCAAAGTGCTACAAGTAGAACTACTATTTGATCCATCAATCCCATTACTGGGCATCTGCCCAAAGGATAAAAAGACATTCTATAAAAAAAAGACATGTGTACTAAAATGTTATAGCAGCATGATACATAATTAGAAAGATGTGGAAACAACCCAAGTGCCCGTCAATACATGAGTGGAATAATAAAAGGTGTTATATGTATACTTTGGAGTTCTACTCAGCCACAAAAAACAATGATGATCTAGCACCTCTTGTATTATCCTAGATAGAACTGGAGCCAATTGTACTAAGTAAAGTACTACAAGCTTGGAAAAACAAGCACCACATGTACTTACTGTCAAATTGGTATTTACTGGTCAACACTTATGTCCACATATAGTAGAAACATTCATCAGGTGTTGGGCAGATGGGAGGAGGGCAGAGGGGATGCTTATATTCACAACTAATGGGTGCGGTGCACACTGGGGGATGGGCACACTTGAAGCTCTGACTCGGGTGGGGCAAAGGCAATATATGTAACCTTAACATTTGTACCCCCGTAATATGCTGAAATCACAAAAAAGTAAAAAAATAAAAGTAAAAGTTTCTGAAGGTAATTCAGAAGTTATAAAAAATGAATTGGGTTAGAACATTCATCCTCTCATCACTGGCACCATGCAGAAGTTGTGCATTGTGACCTCCGAAGTATGCAAAGGCTTCATTTTCTGTGTGAACTCAGGTGGTGATAATATAGATATTTGTCAAGTTATTTACATATTTATAATTTCATTTTATAGTATTAATTCTAACTCCAAACTGGCCTTCTAGAACTTTTTAGTGACAATGTTGACGGGATATGTATTACAAGACATTCTATTACCAAGTTCCTTAGCATGAGTCTTATGTATATCCTTTGTCATCCCTATACTGCCAATTCCCTTGGTATTTCTGACTTTCAGCTATAAAGAGTCCTTGAAGCTATGGTTTCTCCACATATTTTTTGTTTCAGCCTAAGACACATATGTTGTGATTTATAACAAGAGAGTCAATATTTATAGGGTAGCTTGATTGCAATCCTGCACAGAGGCATGCGAAGAGACTTGATAGTGTTTCAAGGTTCTATCTTAGCCTCATAATTCTACTGGTTGTGATGTAGTTTTTTCCACAAGAGATACTGAGTGTCAGGTACATTAATTCTGCACTATGCTAGACACTGTAGGGAGATCCAAAAATTATAAGGTAGAATCCAGCCTTCAAAAGAGATTGAAATTCATTGGGTAGATAAAACTTACATACATGAAACAACCAGAGGAATAGGCCAATCATGTCCTTCTCATGTAATTAAAAAATATCTAAGACCTCTGTATCATTGTTTGCCATTTTAAGTCTATAGTTCAGGGTGACAATAACTGATTTTGCTTTGGGCTATGTCCCAAATAAGTCTCTCCAAGAAATCATTTACCATTTCTGAAAATGTTACCATTTCCATATTTTCTCACCAATAATGAACCTAAATTAGGTATTTCTAATTAATATCCTGAGTTGAAGCAATGCTTATTCTCAACATATTAGTTCCATTATCAATACATCAAAGAGGCTTCTAGTGACAAAATTTGAATGTTCACTTAAGTTTCCCTATTCCATAGCATAAGGCTTCAATCCCAAGTCAGGATGGACCCAAAAGTGCTAATCATAATAATACTCATGGTGAAAGGCATGATGGATTACATCAGGATGGCCTGCATAGGGCTCTGCAGGCCTCCATTTGTGGGGGTTCTCTTGCCTATCTATATTCCCCTACTAGATGAGCTAATCCATTACCATGGCTTTAGCAGTCTTCACTAGGGGTCAGGACCTCCAAAGCTGCATCTTCAGGATACTCAACTCTAGATTTGTCTTCCAGTTGTCCGCTAGGCATCATCTTCTCAAATTTCATTTCCTCAAGAATTTCTAATTCTATCAAGAACACCACCATATTCTCAACCACCCTGTGTTGACTCCATAGATACACATTGACTCCTGTCTTTATATATACACATTAAATTTGTTTCCAAGTCCTAATAGTTTAGCACCTAAATATCTACATTTGCCCACTTCTCATTTCTGCTGTCACTTTTGTAGCTCATGCTAGTATTTCTATTTATCCACAGTACTAGAAATGTTTCTCCATAGGATGCCCTGCTTCATCTCCTTCCCTCATCCATTCATTCTATACGAAGAGAAGGATCTTCTTTCTAGATTTCAAATCCATGTCAAACACTTCATATGTATTTGCTGAATTGAGATTAATTAAATTGCTGTACAATGTCTTCCTAAATGGTAGTTTCCTTATTTGGAATGTGTGTATCAACGATTTAAGGATATTTTGAATACTAGAGAATAAACATGATTTTAAGGTATTTTGTAAGCACAATGTCCCAGGACTAGAAAAGGGAAATATAATTCTATCTACTATACTCACATTCTATTAAATCACCAATATTTTTGCAGTTTGAGCTTTATAATACTAATTTATTAATGTTGTGAGTTCATATTTATGGTGCTGCCCTTTGGAAACCGAGCAAAATTCTGAGAGTAAGGTACTCATACTGAGGTAGGGCATACCACTGGCCCATCTAAGGCAATGAGGAGACAATAACTAAATTAAGCCATGGTGAATGTGAGAGGTTAATTTATTTCCCAAACCGGAGCCATTTATTTGCAGCTCTGCTAACTTACTAAAGGATCAAACAGAATATATTTAACTATATGATCAAAACAGAAGGATGATTCACTGACTTTTCTAGGTTGGTAGTACAGCAATTGATTTGCTGGTACAACTTTGCAGACACCATGTTTTATAGCTACACTGTGAGACACAGTGCCAGCCAGGCAAGCCATTTGGTGATGTTATTGAATGAATGCAGGCCTTCTCTGATGTCTTTGATGTTGACCATTTTTACTCCTGTTCCATGTCAGACAGGGTTAGTCACCCAAACTGCTTATCATTCCCTAGGTCATGCCTTCTGAAAAATGCAGAAGACATTTGGCTACTTCTCCACTCCTATCTATCTCCTCCTCTTTCACAAAGCTGGCCACTTGGACCTTCTAAAGCATTCATAAACCAACAGAGCTCTTTCTTATGTTGGGGCCTTTGTACTTGCTGTCTCCTAGACCTAGAATGCTCTTCCTCTAGATAGACACATATCTACCTGCTTCTCATCATTCAGGTGTCAGCTCAAATGCCCTTTCCTTTATTTAGAGGAGCAACTCTCACCACCACCTCAGGTACTCTTTAGCCCATTATGAAGGCATTCTGTCTCCAGTGGCATCATTACTTCTACATTCTTGAACTGATCAAGGAAGGGAAAGATGGAAACTTTGATGCTGGAATTTATAACCTTTTGCTGATGAAAAGTTCTTTTTTATTTTTCTGGAGCTTCATGAGGTAGTGGAGAGAAGATGTATTAGTCAGCCCCCTTTTGATTGTAAATAGCAGAAATTCCACTCAAATTAGCTTTAGCAACAATGGGGATTTATTGGCTCACAAGTGGGATGTCCAAGGGGTATATGGCTTCGAGCATGACAAGATCTGAGGGTTTGAACAATGCTGGCAGTACTCTGCCTCTCTTCTCCGTCTCCCAGCTTTGCTTTGCTCTGTTTCATTTGTTTGGTTTCATTTTCAGAAGGCTTTTCCCACAGATGGAAAAAATGGTCACTGGAAGCACTAGGCTCTGTGCTAGAGACACAGTAATGAACAAGAAAGACATAGTTTCTGCTCTCTTGGAGGTATGATTTGGGAAATGGTGAGCCATCTGGGCATCAACCCCTGTCTGACAGAACACAGTAGTAAAATAGACAACAATGAAGGCAGCAAGGATGTATACATATGCAAATAATGAAATAAATAAGGTAATTTAAGATGTCAATGAATACTATTTAATACACCCTTAGAACACCTTGGTCACAGCTTCCCATATATTTAAATTCTAGCCAGTTTTTACAGATCATCTACCTACTCTGTCCTTGCATGTGCCAAAGGGTTGGGGTTCAGAATTGAGTAAGAGTCTCTGCCCTTGAAGGACACAAAGTACTACAATATACTCAGATATTGCAACTAACAGACTGAATAAGTAGAAAAGATTGGAAACCATAAGAGACTTCCTAACCAAAGGATATGGACCATTGTGGGTGAACTCCCAGTTGGCTGAGGTAGAAGAAAATTCAAGAAAAAATATTGGTAAAATATTCCATGTATGAGATGATGAAAGGCAGAATTGGAGTACTGGAAGTGGTAATTGAGAGGAAAAGATTAGCCATCAAGGAGTCTGGGTGAATTGTTGGTCACTGACAGTGACATGGAAATCAAGGGGCAGCAAATTTCAACAAAAATTGTAGGGTAGAGAGTGACAAGCTTGTTTTGGGACATGCTAATTTGAAGAATATATGGAAAACAATGATCATTATCATTTCTATTCCCATTTGTTGAAGGCCTATATGTGCCAAGAAGAATGCTTCATATACATCATTCCACTTAATTATATATCTATTATTGTCTCTCAGCAAGGTAGATGTAGTTAGCCCCACTTTTTACTTATAGGACACATGAAACTCAGAAAAGTTATGAAATTCACACAAGGTCACACAGCAGGTTAGTGGTACAACCAGGATTTGACCCTCTACTGTTATCTGACCCTTTCCACCATACCATCCTGCCTCAGCACAGCATATACCTTCAAAATTGGCAATCACAAAGATCTTACTGCCCTGCCTTTCCATTAAAATCATTTCCAGTTGAAAAAAAAGCAAGGGGGATGACTCAACCCCAACAGGAAGGTTGATTTATTTTGGAAGACTTTTCACAAGACTCTTTAAGGAGCTCTCTGACAGTGCTAATTTTAACCAAGTCATTGTGAAGCAACCTTGGATTCCTCTGTGCAAGGCAAAGTACAAACACAAGCGTATGACTCAGCACAAACCAGCTGTGGCTCTCCCTCCACCCCATTACCCATACCTCAAAAGGGATGAGTAACAGGTTCACTAAAAAAGTAAAAACTTGTTCAGAAAGCATCCCCCCCCCATCTTCCACCTCACCCTAGCTTCCCATACTAAGGCTTTTGTACTACTTCCCAAAAAGTCTCCCTATTGAATATTCTTCCCATAAAACTCTCTTGCCCTATTGTTGAAGGCAGGGCTAAGCTGGGCAATAGGGCATGGCCTATAAATTTATATGTGGCAGTGAGCTTCTGTTTTCTGAGACCACCAATCAAAGGAAGAGGTAGGCAGAGAAGGGCTCAGATTATAGTAAGAGCAGCAACAGCAACAGCCATGGAAATCTGGTCTCAATTTTTGGATGAGGGCCTTTACCTAAAGAGCTGAGATGCTGGCCTACATTACTTTTACTAAGACAGAGCTTCCCAGGACACTCTAAACTCAAATTCTCCCCATGATTTTGTCATATCTCTTGTGTTGACCTCACCCAACCACCAAGAAATAGAGAAGAGTGGTTCTTCAGTCTTTGATCTGAAGTCTACAGCCAAAATCCCAGGGGACAGGAGTGTTATCCCTTGCTCTTCTGAAGATCTTCTTCAATGTTGCCTGTCAAGCACATGATAGCTACTTGTTCCACAAATATGTAATGATCCACTACTGTGTATAAGACAGTTTTAGGCTCCAATGACACAGTATGGCCCAAACAAAGATTCTTGCTTTCATGATGAAGTGGGGGAAAACAACCATATGCAATCATCATAATAATAAGTAAATTATGTAGTATAATAAAAAGTATAGCATAATTTGATGAAAAAAGGAAAATATGAGCAAAGTAAGATGGGGTGAGGCAGGAGTGGCAGAGTTATAGTAGGTTGTGGTATGAATATTAAATAGGGTGGTCAATGTAGGCTTCATTGACATTGTAAGAGATAAGCAAAGACTAGAATGAGATGAAAGATTTGGTCCAACAGATATCTGAGAAAAGCCCATTCAATGCTCAAGGAACAGCCAATGCAAAGGTCATATAGTGGGATCATTTCAGTGTATTTAAAAAATGACAACAAAGTATGTGTGGCCACAGAAGAGTGAGTGAGTCTTGTTTATTCAGTGTTTTTAAAAGCCAACATTCATTCATTAGGACCAGAGTACAAACCTTGTACCAGCTTCATTACCTAAGGCATTTGAACAAACTACCTGAACAGAGCTCCAACTCTGTCTTCACAGCTTCATCCCTACTACAAAAACAGGCCTGACTCAAAAAATATTTGTTAAATGGGTGAATGAAAAAATGAAAGAATGAATAAATGAATGTAAAACTCTGACTTTTATTATTACAGCCTGGTCTCCCTGCAGCATATCTAGTTCACACTTAGTCCTAGGTCAGGTGATCCTTAGACCTATCCAACTGGGCTCTAGGGTTCAATTCTCTGATTTTTACATTGAAACAATCCACAATCTACTCTGCAGTCACTTGTGTAGTGCTCTACAGAACAGACCATATTATATCTCAACAAGTTTCTCTCCCTGCCTCTATTTTCTTCTATTAATTTCCATTGCATTTAACTACATTATTGCTCACTGGCCCTTCACTTCTCAATCCATCTCTCACTGCTTTCTTCGACACATGCTTAAATTAATTTCCCCTTAAATTCTCCATAGACCTTGAACAAATCACATGTCATCCTAATAAATCTTATCACCTTCCCTTTTGACCATGGTTTATTCAACAAACATGCATATTGTGCCTGATATGTGCTGAGCACCATTAAAGAAGAAAATGGCATGGTCCCTACTGTAAAGAAGTTTTCCACCTATCATGCTGATATAGACTACAAGCTATGCTATTACTTAGCACCAGCAAGGATGGGGTAGTCAGCCACTCCTGTATACTGCTGGTGAAAGCATATATAAATTGGTGCACTCTTTCTAGCAAACAATTTGGAATTACATAACAAGAACTTAAAATTTCACATTATTCTCCCTAATAATTTCAATTCTTGAAAGCTGGACTAAAGAAGCAGAGATACAGTCACATATTTACATATAAAACTATTTATTTAAATCATTACTTAGGAGGGGAAACCTGACAATTAAATTCCCCCAAATAAGTAAACATTTAAATGTATTACTGTACAACTATATAGCTACCAGGAATATTTAATGACATGAAGGAAATGTTGACTAAGAAAAAATGGACACAAAACTATATGCACAGTATTATTTTCATTTTATTTTACATAATATGTATGAAATATTGGAAAATAATACAATAAAATACCAACCTGGTGATATTTGGATGTTGAGAGTTACAAGCACTTTGTGTGCTTTCCTGCATCCCCCAGACTGAGCAAATATTTTCATTTATATATTAAATTTGTGTAAATTAATAATTTTTAAATTAAATAATTTAAATATTCTAAAATAAGCAATAAGAATTATATAAAAGCCTATTTTTTGGAATTTTCTCTAAGAAAAGGGTCATGTATATTTCATATGTGTATTGAGTTACATCTGGAGAGGTGGGAGTCAGAAATTGTTAAATCTCTTCCATTTCTGCCTTTGAATGCAGGACGTGGTCCTCTTTTAGGAAGATGTTTTCACAGTGCTCTCAGAAGGTACAGTGCCAGACCTTTTCCTTTGCCTCCCCAGAAATCTCCTGATCCCCAGAGGGCAGCATATTGCCCATGGGAAAGAGAAATCATCCAAGCTCCTCTCTGAGAGGAATTGGCAGGAACCCCAAACCAAAGCACTATATGATGGGAAACAATCTTAGAAAATGCATACTCCAGTCCCACAACTCTACTGAGAGTAAGAATTTTCTCTACAGTTTCTCTGCAAGTTGGTCAGTCAGAATGTGCCTCAATACCAATGAGACATGAAAGCTTCCCTCTTCCACACTTAAAATGATCACCTAAAACATAGATCTGATCGATTTATCTTTCCAGTCTACATTCCCACCACTTCCCATCATGGGAAGCCCAGTTTTCAGTGATCCCAGTCTCCCTACTGTTTGCTTACCAAACACACCATGTTCAGGTCAGATATTAAGCCCCTGGTTGTGCTTTTGCTCTTTCTCTCAACAATGACTATATGTACTTGAAATGATAATCTTGTTCTCTTCTCAAAGTCATATGACTTGCCCCACAAGGCATAGCTTTGGATAAGAATAGACAATTGACCCAAGCAAGGCCACTTTAGCATTAGGACACAGGAATTCTAGTCAGTTTCTGTTGAATCCTCAAACTAGGAAGTAGAGTTAAAGTTGAAGCTGATGTGGCCACAAGCATGAGAAAGCAAGAGAAAAAAAAAAAAAAACAAGAAAATCTGTGTGTGTGTGTGTGTGTGTGTGTGTGTGTCTGTGCCTATGTTTATGTTTAGCATAAGGAAGAGGAGAGAAGAGATAAGCTTAAAGTAGTCTTAAAGCAGCAATGAGTATCTATATTACCCAAGATGATGGACAAAGTAATCTTGGGTTCCTGAGTTTCCAGTTATCGAATCCTGCCACAGGATCCAGGATCCCTAGACTCTTCCAATATAATCTCCTCTTTTATTTAATCAGTTCAAATGGATTCCCAACTTATTTATAACAATTTTCACTTTTGTAATAAGTTAGCTAGTAAATATTGTCTTTATATTCAAGAATAAGCTCCATGACATCTGGGATGGTGCCTGGCTCATTCTTCACTCTGCCCCTAACACTTAGCTAGTAAGAGGCCTTAACAACTATTTGCTTTAGTCGGGCAACATCATGAATCCCTGTCCCCTGTATTATTAATATATATTCCCAATATATGATAATATATTACAATATATTCACAATTATACTTAGTCTAGTTCAAGCTCCATTTTTCCAGGGCCCCTTTGTTGGCTACACAAGTCCACACTGAAGAAATCTTTTCCCTGTAATACTCCAGAGCAACTGTGGTCTACATCAGTAACCTGGCCCATTGTCATGAACTGTCTTAGCATTGTGTGTGTGTGTGTGTGTGTGTATGTATGTGTGTGTTCTAAGTTCATTCAATCTTATTAAAAGAGTGTAAGTTCTTTGAAGGCAAGAGCTACCCTGTCTCCCACTTCTTAGTATATTTCCAGCCTCCAGTACTATCTTTGCCAGAGCAAGAGCTTAATAAACACTTGCTTGACAAATGCAGCATACATTCAAAATTTACATATTCCAGTCCTTGGGCCAGTCTTTGGCAGGAAACTGGTATTTTCTGAAGCCATGTTCTTAAGCCATTAGGGTATTTGGTTTCCAGTAGGAAGTGCCCTGAAAGAGTTACTAAGCTTCATCAGGGCTAGAAGAATATAACTTGTTTACATTGAGGCCAACGTATATTCGACAAACTCCCAATGAAACTTGCTTTGCTAGGGTGTCTAATTTTTTTCTGTTGTGTTTATGCCATAATAAAGTAATGTTTCCATCTGAAAGCTGCTAAATTCAACTGATAACTACTGTGTTCACTTATTTAGTAAAAGCAAAGTTTAGATTGTGAGGTTTTGTTTATTTTAATGTTCACAGAAACAAGGTAAATGGATAGTAAAATACATTTGGAATAGAACAATATAATCTACCGCTTTCTGGATGGAGCAACTTTCCCTCTCAAAACAAGACTGCTCCAAATCCAGAGAAAAGGCAAAACTGAAGATATATGAACAAAACATTCTACTGCTACTTAGGAGGACAGATCTGAAAGTCTTTTAATCTTTTCCCTTTAAAGTCAAAAATAGTCATTTGCCAAGTGTCATTTTTCATAATGAACCTAAGAACCTATGCTGTAAAACTCTATCTGCTTTCACTTGCTACATCAGTCTCCCCATGCAGTTATCTTGGCAGCTTCGCGTAGATGATAACAAATAAGCTGGAGCTGCTTTTGTACTGCAGCTGTTTACCAAAAGCCTGTCACAGGGACCACACACAGCTCAAACCACAACTTGACCAAACGGATTTATAATTGAAGTTGAAAAGTCAAGGGCTGTGAAGACACCCCAAACCTCCCTTGGCTGCTCTGGGATGAAACACTTGATGTACCTCTAGCAACTTAGGTAACTGAAGGAAATACATATCCTATATTTAATAATTGGTTGTCTGTAGGAAACAAAGAATGAAAAGAAAAAGGACAGTAGAAATGAGGGAGGGAACCTCTAAAATAAATTATCTTCTGAAGTAAATTTCTTATGAATTATAAATTGAAAGGATTTTCTACCATAATTTCAGTCATACATTCCTCTCATGGCCAATCTTTGAGGCTACTTACTCCCTAACTATCCAAAATGCTTAGCAATAGTGGCTATGTGCTATAGGAGATACTAGAATACCTGAGCACTGGATCCAGCCCATTTGCAACAGCAGCCTTGGTTTCTACTGAAAGAGTATGACAGAAAAGGACCCCCTTTTTTCTAACTGTTGACGTTTCCCTAGGCAGCAGTGAAGGATGCAGGAATGAGGGCTCATCTACAGATTGAGGAGTAGAAACTGAAACAGACTCTTCCAGCTACAGATGCTTCTGGGAAACCTTCAAGTGAACACTGTCTAGGACAATAAATATGAACCCCTTTTGCTTTAGCACAGATGTTTTTGTGAAAGTCCAACCCACCAGGGAGCTGAGAGTCTTAGCAGAATCTTTTTGTCAAGAATCAAAATGATGAATCAACACCTCTAAGCTGAAACAGGAAAATAAACTCATTAAAAATAGAACATGGCACATTATCTAGTTTGGAGGCTGAGTTTTCTTCCAATTCTACAAACAACTCTCCGTGGCCAAATTGCTCCAGGCCTCCAATATATCCAGTGTAGGTATATGTGACGAGTCATAAGCTTCTGTGGTTGATATACAAAAGCCTGCGTATTTCTAGTTTAAGCCAAGGATATGGAGATGGCAGAATTTACTGTTCACGAAACCTTAAATGGACTCAACTCAGCTATACTCTAAATGCATATATGTCTAGTAAGAACAGCCTAATAAAAGGCAATTTGTAGCATTGAAATATAGATTTATGTGCTCAAATAAAAAAAAAACAAGTATATAAATCAGAAAGAATGACTAAAGCTCAGTTTCTAAGAAATGGGCTCTGACTCTGTAGCTAATGCATTTCCCATTTCCGTTTCCCAACAGTTTAGGTGACTACACAGAATGAAAAGTCAGCCGCAAACTATCCCCATCCCCATATTAAAGACCACTCCTCTATGGAGTTTGGGGTACCTCACCCCTTCCAAAGGCAGGGTTTAGCCAGTGTTGCATCCTCTCTAAAAGGGTTGATGGCCATTTACTGTTCCTGAGATTGGTTCCAATGCAGTATTTGTCACCCCTAACAGTGTCCTTTTAAGCCTAAATATCGCCACAAAGATTAAAGGTACACAGTGTAAAAACAGAAGAGCTTAACACCTTTAGCAGCAAAACAGCCCATGAATCTCATCTTTTCTTAACAGATCACAGTTTGCTGTGCCATTAAAATCGAACCTCCTAATTTTTGTGAGTTCTAAGTATATTCTAGTTATCAGTCCCTTATCGGATGCGTAGGATGCAAAAATTTTCTCCCATTCTGTAGGTTGTCTGTTTACTTTCATGACTATTTCTTTGGCTGTGCAGAAGCTTTGTAGTTTGATCATGTCCCATTTATTTATTTTTGTTGCTGCTGTGATTGCCTTTGGGGACTTCTTCATAAAATCAAATAACCCCATTAAAAAGTGGGCAAAGGACTTGAACAGAAATTTTTCTAAAGAAGACAGAAGAATGGCCAACAAACATATGAAAAATGCTCAACATCTCTAATCATCAGGGAAATGCAAATCAAAACCACAATGAGATATCACTTAACCCCAGTGAGAATGGCCTTTATCAAAAAATCTCCAAACAATAAATGCTGGCATGGTTGCGGAGAGAGAGGAACACTCCTACACTGCTGGTGGGACTGCAAACTAGTTCAACCTCTGTGGAAAGCAATATGGAGATACCTTAAAGCGATACAAGTGAATCTACCATTTGATCCAGCAATCCCATTACTGGGCATCTACCCAAATGATCCAATGACACTCTACAAAAAAGACACCTGCACTCGAATGTTTATAGCAGCACAATTCATAATTGCAAGGCTGTGGAAACAGCCCAAGTGCCCATCAATCCAAGAATGGATTAATAAAATGTGGTATATGTATACCATGGGGTACTATTCAGCTCTAAGAAACAATGGTGATATAGCACATCTTATATTTTCCTGGTTAGAGCTGGAACCCATACTACTAAGTGAAGTATCCCAAGAATGGAAAAACAGGCACCAGATATATTCTCCAGCAAACTGGTATTAACTGAGTAGCACCTAAGTGGACACATAGGTACTACAGTAATAGGGTATTGGGCAGGTGGGAGGGGGAGGGGGGCAGGTATATACATACATAGTGAGTGAGATGTGCACCATCTGGGGGATGGTCATGATGGAGACTCAGACTTTTGGGGGGAGGGGGGTAAATGGGCATTTATTGAAACCTTAAAATCTGTACCCCCATAATATGCCAAATTAAAAAAAAAAAATTGAACCTCGTCTCAGAACTAAACTGAAAGATAACCCTAGCTAAAAATACAAAGGGGAAATGAGCATGCCAGGAGTGGAGCATGTGTATTTGTTTGTTAAGTTTTAGGTTTCTTTGCTTCTTTACAATGCTTTACATTGCAGCACTGTGTCTGCTGGAATCAGCAGCTATCCTTTAGTCTGGGGTTCACGGATAGTGCCTCTGGTCTACAGGCCCCGACTCATAGAGGTGCCTACATCTCCTCTAGCCTATGTTTAATGGCTGAGACAAAGTGTTGGTAGTCTGGAGCTAAGTTTGAGGCCCACCTCTGCCACTTGCTATGTGAGATCTGGGGCAAGTCTGACCAAGAGGCCAGATCTTCTTTTCTTCATCTATACAAGAAGAGTCTCCACATCTTTTATAGCTTGAAACATCTTTGGTTTTGTACCTTTCTGACCAGGGGCATAGTGATTTTTAAGAAAACAAAAATTTCTTGGAGGGTAACATTAGTAGACTTGGGGAAGACTCCTCAAGGTATTTCTTGGCATGGACAGCCACTGACTGACTTGAGAGTTAAATATCTGTCCCCTAGGACTCAGGTTCTATAGTGTAGCCTAGGAGTTCAGCCAATTAGACCAAGAGGGAAATTGGCTGAATTTCCTCCAACACTCCAACACATAGACTGAGGGGCTCTCAGAGTTTCTTATTGCTCAGTAAACATGAATAGGGCAAGGCTAACCTCCAGTCTCACTTTTGGAAGTCCCAAGAGTAAGTAACTCTGGAAGGCAGTGACTCTGGTTAAATGACATTGTCTTTACCTTAAGGACAATTAGTAAAATGTGTGGCCTTTTTGCAATGGCTTCTTAACTGGTCTCCATGCTCCAAGAAAGAAAGGCCTTCCTTTCTTCACATTATCCTGCATACTGCCCTCAGATAAATACTATCAGCATATCAATGTCCTGCTCAAAAATTGTACTGGCTCCCTATTGCCCACAGGACTGAGTTCATGTATCTGTCCTCTCCACCAATCTGTGAGGTTACTGAGGGAATTGACCATGTCCTAGTCATCTTTAGAGTTGCAGGACCAACCCTAGTTTCTGTACACATTAAACTGGATTAAATTATGAACCTGTTTACCTAATTGGTCGATTACAGAAGATTTTTATTTTCTCTGTTTTGCTAATCAATATTCCCAAATTTTCTGTAATCAATAGAGTTTTACATTTTTAAACAAAAAGCGAAGTTATTTTCTTAGAATTGAACATAACTTATTTTGCTTTTGACTTTCAAGAGCTAAACTCCAGATACCAGCAATCTGCAAGGAACTCTGCATAGTTCTCTAACTAAGACCTGGCTGCCCTGGAGGGGCTCCTAGACTACTCAGGGATGTGGCAAGTAGAGTAACAATTATGCCACAAGGAAAAATAGTCATAAGAAGTGTTCCCAGGAAAAATGACATGTGAGTTCAGAGGAGGAAATGGGCTCACAGCCAAGAGGCAGGAAAGGATGCCTTCTCTGTAAAAAGGTGATAAGGATAAATACCAGGAACATTCTTTTTCCATATGGCCACACCTAAAAAATGCTTGGTTTGACCATGGGCAAGCACAAATGAATTGTCATCGTGATAAAAACTGCTTTTCAATCCTGCCTAATTATTCTGAAACACAGTAATAATTTGGCATCTTGTCTAACATATCAGAATACCTTGATGGGAACTTGTATTTTATTTCAAACATGTGTTGCTCATGGACTGTGGCTCCCTGATTACAGCTTCGAAAATAAATGGGGTGAAATGTGCTATAGGTTGCAAAACTGCATCAGTGATTTGGTTGTTTGGTAGGTTGGAAATCAACATACAGTCTCATGGGAAGAAAAAGCAGGTGCTTAAGCCAGCCTATCATATATCCTACTCAACTCATTCTCATCATCATACAAATGTACCCAGCACTTTGACATTTGACCCAAACAGTCATTCTGGGAGTTACGTAAGGCAGGGGTCATTATCCACATATCCCAGATGAGGAAAGACTCAAAGAAGTTTTAGGTGCTTTGCCAAAGGTCCCACAGCTACTAAAGGGAGTAGTCTCGAAGAAAACACTATGCATATTACCAAAGCTAGCCTAACTACAACATAATTTGTGACAAAATTTCCCCCCTCTTCTCCTTTTGTCCTGGACTATAGCACACCCAGGACTTTGGGAAGAGGAACAAAAGGAGAGTGAGGGGAGAAGGATACCTCCCCAATCTGGTGGAGATGAGTGGTCCTTCTTCCCTTTAGCATCAGAACCAAGGGTGCCAGAGTCTTTAGTCTTTGCAGAAAACTTTGCGGGTGACCCCTTCAATGGGCCAGGACTTATGTAAGTTAAGGTCTGCCTGTTCTTTGCTGCAAGTTCAGACAAGAACTAGAGTAATGTCAAACACTGATAGAAGGCTGGAAAGCTGAGCATTTCAGAATTGTGGGTCACAGCTTGGGCAAAAATGCTCTTTTGCCCAGCTTCACACTACTTCCCTGGAGAGTACACTATGATCATGCACCATCCCATATTGCCCACAGGGAATTTTTCAAATAAGGGTGCCCAGTAGCTTGACAACAGAAATGGTACATGGAAGGATAAATTGGTTTCTCATGACTTGAAAAGAACCAGGTGCCAAGTTCAAGCAATCTCCTCACTTATTATCTTTCTTGTAACCTTGCCAAATCCTCAAAGGTTTTGAGTGCCCACATTTTTGTACAGGAACTGGGAGGTGAAAAATAGAACACTCAAGGTGGTGTGTACTTGGTTCCTTTTTAAATTTTTAATTGTAAAAATTAACATACAATAAAATAGACTTTTCCTGGTGAGTAGTTCTATGAGTTTTAACACATATAGAGATTCATGGGAACATCACCCCATATGATCACTTCAACAAACTCCTTCATGTTAATCTTTTTAAGCCACCCAACCTCTCTTGCCCCTAATTCCTGACAACCACTGCTTTGTTCTCCATTACTACAGTTGTGTCTCTTCAAGAATGTAATACAAATGTGAGACATGGAATCTATGTGATATGTGTTTCATTTGATGCGTATGAGGCACACTTGCAAGCCCTGCTGCTTCAAATGTTAGGGTTAAGTGCACAGCCTGGCTGGGCTGGAGGGGTCAGGAAGTTCTTGTGATGACTTAAACTCTTCACTGACTCTCCAGGGTCCTTATGCATCCTTAGTGCCACAGACAAAGACAAGGCATATTCAGTGACTCCAAGGTCCCACAGTTGTACCTGAACAAAGGAATTCTCTCAAAATTTTTGTTAAGGCTCAAACATCTCTTGGAGAGAAGGCCCCACAGTCCACACAAGGTGTTCTATTGTGGGCCAAAAAGCCTACTACCTTCTACTGCTTCTTCCTAAAGCTTCATCCCCGGGCTGCTTCTTTACAAACAAAAGAACTCTCCCTCATTAATCTTACTGGTGCCTGCCAAAACTCCCTCAAGATTCAGCCCAGGCCGGGCGCGGTGGCTCATGCCTGTAATCCTAGCACTCCAGGAGGCTGAGGTGGGTGGATTGTTTGAGGTCAGGAGTTCGAAACCAGCCTGAGCAAGAGCGAGACCCTGCCTCTACTATAAATAGAAAGAAATTAATTGGCCAACTAATATATATAGAAAAAAATTAGCTGGGCATGGCAGTGCATGCCTGTATTCCCAGCTACTCGGGAGGCTGAGGCAGCAGGATTGCTTGAGCCCAGGAGTTTGAGGTTGCTGTGAGCTAGGCTGACCTCACGGCACTCACTCTAGCCTGGGCAACAAAGCAAGACTCTGTCTCAAAAAAAAAAAAAAAAAAAAAAGATTCAGCCCAGACCAAAAGCCAACATCAAAAACCCTTCTGGTGACCCTGTGAAAATTATTTAACCTCATTGTGACTAAGTGTCCTCATCTGGACAGTGGGGGCTAATACAAGATATCATATACAGTTACTATAAGGATTAAATGAGAACACATGAAGTATTACCTGGACATCGTAAGGGCTCACTAAGCACTCGCTGTTATTATAATAATTATAATACTGAATGGTATTTACTTGTTAACTTCTCAGCGTCTTTCATCAGACTATGAACTGAGTTCCTTGAGAGCATGGACCTGGTATCATGTATCTGTGCAGCCCTGGCATCCACTATAATGACTGAGCAGAGTAGATTCTAGCTAATTCCTACTCACTCTATAATTCATTCATTATATTCAACAAATATTAATTGAGCATCTGTTCTGCATTCCTTTCTATAGAAGCAGACTTCCTTCCACACACCAAACACCTCCCATCCCTCCAGTCCATCTCTACCCCTTCCTTTAGAAAGCTTAGCAGAAACCTAGGGAGATCCAGTTTAGGTTTAAACGAACCCTTCTGGTCTTACAAGTCTAGTTCAACTCACTAGGGCTAGGGTTAAACAGCGGTGTTGGGAACCAATGTCCCAGAAAGTGTTTCTTTGTGTATATCACAAGGGAAGCTTTCCAACAGAGCTTATAATAACACACACGAATACATGCAGGCTGGACCCGAAACCCTCTTCTATACTAATTTCTCTACCCAAATCATCTCTATATGGCACTCACTACTGCCAGTGATTGCCTTCTGACTCTCTGACTAAACTATAGGCTGTACATGGGCAGAAGCTGTGCCCTAGTCCGCATGGCATCCCTAGTGTGTGTCAGTATCTGATGCACTGGCGGTTTTCTGTTAGTATTTGCTGAATGAATATTTGTATGTACATATTAATGACTGCATGAACAAATGCACACTTCTCGGTTATCCCTTGAAATCACCTATACCAAGGCACTGTGATTTTCTGTCCCCCAATCCCCAATCTCTCCTGCAGCTAGCACTGTGTTTGATAAGCCTAGATTATCTTTTGGTATTTGTTGAAAGAGTAGCTCCAGATGAATGAGCTAGAAAAGGAAGACCAAAGGCCAAGGAGAAAAAGAGAAAGCTGTTAAACAACCAGTCAACCTCACTTTAGTATTCTTCTTTAGAGAGAATATTTACCACATCATATCTGGGTGAAAGGATTAGGGTTGGAGATAAAAAGAAGGAAGTCAACTGCATAAACATTAAAGCATGAGGAGTAGAAGAGCTCACTGGGGCAGGAGGTAGATAAAGAGAAGAAAACCCAGAGCAAGCCCTAAGAAACCTACCATTTAAAGAATGAATAAAGAATAAGCCAATAAAGAAAATTTAGAAGGGATGGCTAATAAGGAAGGAGAACCAGGAAAACATGAAGTTAAGTAAATGAAGAGAAGAGAGCAGTCAACTGGTAGATGCTGCTAAAAGTTCAAATGATATATCAACAGAGAAGACTATTCTATTGGACAACACAGGACTTCACAGGGGATGCTGATAAGAGCAGTCTCAGCAGAGAGATGGCTAAGATGGGATGAGGAGAGAATGGGAGAACTGGAGACTGTCAGTATAGACACAAAAAGTAAGTTGTTCTTTCAACCTTCAGGAAAACTTAGTCTGCTTTCCAAATACTTTTAGAACTTAATTTCCTACCCACTCATTGGAAAGACATTTCTCCTGGCTAAACCAGTGCAGTTCTAGAATGTGAGTAACAGGCATCCAGAAAAGAGAGCCAGGGTGGCAAGCTCTTGGCCTGGAATTCACTGAATTCTGCAGCCTCAAAGAACCATGACTTACTTATCTGCTTATATTGCCCTCTGTTTGCTACTGAGCCCCTGGCACATCCTCACCCATGCCTCCAACCATTCCATCTATTATTAATAACATCATTGTAATCAAAAAAGAGTTAGGGAGAATTTGGAATGCATCAAGGAGTTGCAACAAATACTTTGTTATTCAATGATGAATTTTTAAATGAAATATCTAAATACAGATTTCTCCCCAAGAGATGTTCTGATTTGAGGCTGAGCTTGATGTACTTCCAATAAACTGTCTAATTACAAATTAGGCCTTAAACCTAGATGCTTAGGTAAGTGTATCATGCAGAGCACAGTGCAGTCTTTTCTACCCAGCTTCTTGTGCAGGGCTGGGGTGCAGAGCAAAGGTAAGGCTAGACAAGCTCAGATGAGGAACTTGTCAATTAGGTCTTGGGAGGAATTTGCCAGGGCTTCTCTGTGTTGGAGTGGTTGGCTTTAAATACAATGTTAATTTTACTTTGCTTTTAAAACACTTGGAAAAGAGAAGCTTGTATTTAAAGCCATTTCCTAAAACAACAACAAAAATTCTAAAATCTGATTTTTCCCAAGATTTTCATGCTTGGTTGACATAGTGCCAGGGCATAATGAAACTGGGCCTAGTCTGGCCTCTTTGCTGACGTTGCCAAAGCTGCTAGTGAGAATTTATTTATGGAAACCAGGCCAAAGGTCAACTGGTCTAGGACAGGACCTAACTCAAATGATCCTCCCTTTATTCATATGCTAAAAGCAAGAAAACACAGATGTTGCTTTATATTTCACAAATAGAAAATCCTCAATCTTGTACAGAGAGAAAGTACTCAAACCTCATAGGATAACATTCAAGTGGAAGGTTCATGAAATTGGAGGTCAGATTGGGTTGTATCCATGGCCTCTCATTCCTCTGAAAAAGTGGCACTTCTATTAATCCTCAGGCACCTGATGCTCCCTCTCCACTAGTACCGTGTTTCCCCGAAAATAAGACCTACCCATAAAATAGGCCCTAGCAGGATTTCTAAGCATTTGTGCAATATAAGCCCTACCCCGAAAATAAGACCTAATGATGGGCGTGGCTATGAAGCCTATCTGCACAACCCATGTATTTCCTGGCGGAGCGGTAAAGAAGACAAGCAGCCCTTCTTATCTGCCCCATGAGAGCTCTATTGCTCGACATGAGAGATTGGGGCCAATGGTTCTAAAGGAAATAGAGTTGCAAGAAATTCAGGATGGAATTCAAGGTTTAGAGAGTTATGATGATGTTCCAGAAGAAGACGACTTAACTATATTTGAATAAATGTAGATTGTTGTACCATACTTAAAAAAAAATAACACATCCCCTGAAAATAAGCCCTAGGGTGTCTTCTTGAAGAAAAATAAGTATAAGACCCTATCTTATTTTCGGGGAAACACGGTAATGTGTCTATGCTGAAGCCATCTGATGCCTGGAGTCCCTTGAAACTCCGGGTATCCACAAACTGAAGGAGCACCAGACAGAGCTTAAATCTGCAGTCTATAGACATGTATCAGAATTCTTTTCTGAGTGAGACTCACTGGCCCAAGAAAGGCCCTCTCATTAGCATCATGTTCAAAGAAACAGAGTTGACAAGCCCAGACTGTTCTTGTCTTGCAAAACGCCATCATTATCATCTATCTTTTATTGAGCAACTACTTACAATAAGTCTGGCACAGTGGGAAGGGTTTTTACATGGATTATCTCATTTGATCTACACAAAAAACCTTGAAAGTTAGAATTATTATTCTCCATATTTCTTAGGCAAGAAAACTGAGGCTGAGAGAGTGAGTCACTTGCCCCAGGTCATATATGTAATAAATGACAGAGCTTAGATCTCATATCTCATGTTCCTACTCCTGCAGTTTCCTTTGGAGCACAGTGTCTGCCTAAGTCAATAAGCACAGAGTGCCATCTCCATTCAGAAAGATGCCCCCCAAACAGCTGGGATGAAGTGTGTTTTTAATACATACACATCTATATAACAATTTGGCAAAAAAGGGACATCTTGGAGGCAGCTCTGGATCAGCCACAGTTCTAGGTCCAGTAAATGTGGGCATTTGAGCAATAACATAATGTCCTCATTGGTTCTTCTCTCCTCGCCCACTTCCTTGGAAAAGCCATTAAGAAGAAATGTACTCTTTTGTTTGCTTGCTACAGAGCTAATTCTTCCTGTCCATAGAAAGAAACCTTCTCAGAATTTTACCTCAAACAACAAACCTCTGGACAGTTAATTAAGAATCCATTCTTTACTAAACTCTAAGATATTTTCTATCTCCTTAGTTCACAAGGGGGAAAAAACAACCTCAATATTGTAAAAAAAAAAAACAAAACTGGAGAAATTCTCATTATACTGGCTCCTTGTACATTCTGCTCTTCAAGTATCTTGTTTGTTTGTGTGGGGTTTTTTTGCCATTTAACACATAACTTTTCATCTTAGAGATTGCTCTCGGTTATTTACAAGATTGAAAATTTTTATTTGAGCCTGACGAACAGTTTTTATGAGCATTAGACTGTCCACGATTCTACTTTGCTCATGAAATTTACATTGACTCCACCTAAAATCCCCCAAAATCCACATGTTCTCTCCTATTGACTATTAACCTTCCATAAGAATCACACTGTATTTTTTTTTTTTGTACTGTGGGGACAGGAAAAAGGACTGTTGATCAGTGAGTGGGCAATCTGTTCCTCTCTTAGGTATCAAAGTGAGCTCTAGGCCTGTGCAGGAGAATGTCACCAGCTCACCCCCATAGCCCATGGTCTGTGATGAGGGTTTGCAGAGGCTCCCTATGAGGTCCAGTGTGAAATGTGTGGTAGGGTCTCACCATCTAGTCTTGCAGGCTGTGCCCAACTCATTCTGGTTAATGTGGATGGCATCCTATATGCAGGACAGTACCTGGCAACTACAGCCATGCTATTGAGCCTGTGTCTCAACATTTCCCTAACTTAATGTGAGCTTCCAAATATGAATTCCTATGAAAATCCCATAAAGTACACACTGCTGAAGCTTTATTATCTGACCTACTGGGAAGTAGGTATATCTGTCTGTCAAAAATGTCATTTACTAATAGTGACCAATAGATGTATCTCACGTGGTTAATTGCAGGGTGTTTGAAGAGTAATAGAGTTTGAAGAGTAATAGAGCCATCAGGCTAACATAAGGAAAAACCAAAAAGCTAAATGAGTGTTAACTATGACTCCATCTAGAAGGACTGGGAATGAGTCATCCTGGAGTATGGTTATTCAGATTCTAATGATTTTAGCATCCCCTGTGAAGGAGATGAAGGCAGAAGAAAAGAGTGAACTTCATTGCTGAGAATAATCCTGTGCCTTTTTCACCTCTTAGGAACAAAGTATAACAGGATAACATGGACACTATTTGACTTTCTAAGTTAACCTTTTCAAGAGTGTCAGCACCTGAGATAGTTTATAGGGAGATGCCTGAAATCATTCACAGAAAGGAAAGAAAGAAAAAGAGGCTGGGTACAAATTTGGGACTAAGAATTGGCTATTAGTATTATTTTATAGGTTATTTAATTAATCCATCATGGATTTTTTTGTATCTCCTATATAACTCCATTGGGTAAGTATTATTGTCCCTATTCTACCAACTCATCAAATATTTATGGAATGCCTATATGTGCCAAACAAGTAAGTTCAGTGTAATAAAGAAATGACCCAGGGTCACACAGCCACTAAGTAGCAGAGCCAGACATTGAACTCAGGTATTTCTTACTCCTGTGCCCTTTTCACAGGACTATAATCTCATCCCAGGTTCCATGATGCCTTCTGTTATCTAAAAGGTCTGTGCCTGACAACTGGGGTTCTCAAAGATCTCCAAATATAATTTGCTGTTCTGTCCTTCTCATTTCCTCCTTAAAAAGTCCTTGTCATCAAACAGTAATATTAAGTTCTTAGACTCAAGGCACATGAAAATTTGGGATGTGGAGAAAAAGAATTGAGACTTAGGAGACACAAGTTCTGGTCCTCCTTGACATTAAGGTGCTTTGTGACCTTGGATCACTTTGCCTTTTAAATCTTAGTTTCCCCATCTCTCCTTATAGGAGAATAAGATAAATGCCTCTCCATTAGGATTACAAGAAGGTCATCATGGGAATCCATGAGCTATTTTTAACATTTCAATAAGCCAAAGGGAGATAGATTGTAAAAACTGCTAATATCAAGCCGACCCCAAGCCAACTCAACCATCTAGTGCCTTTGTTTGGGAAGGAATTATATCAGCTTACGGTGGTTACATTGGTTATTTCACGCTGACTCATTAGATGCTCTAATGAGAAGACATCAATGGCTCTGAGCAACAAAGAATGGGAAAGGAATTACGATGTGATAAAGGTAATTTGTTTAGTTGGCTTGATGTTTCAAAACATGGAACGCTGGGGGAAATTAATTAAAGGTGCCTTAGGTGATGAAAACTTTTGGAACCACTAGATTAGATCATCTCTTAGGACCCTTCCAGCTCAAAAATCCCCTAAAGTACTCCTAAGCAGCCAATAGATGATAGGATGCATCTTAGAACCAGGCAAGCCAATTTCAAGATGAATGATTAAAAAGCAACTTCTATACTGCTGTTCCTCCAATCTGCCTAGATATCAAATTTTTTAGTTGCTGAAAAGCAGTGGCAATTTTTTTAGCTGGTACTCCCCTATTTCGGAAAGAAGTGATCTAAAATTTGAAGACTAAACATTTCCCACCACACCAACACTACCATGGAATTAATAAAGCCATTCTAATTTTGAAAACCACCCATTCTTCTTTCCTTCCTTCCTTCCTTCTCTCTGAATCTATATATTGAGTATTTACTATTTTGTCCCATACATGATTTTCTTTTCCCCAGTTTGACTTTCCACAAAATCTATTGGCCACAATTGCTCTAAAGACCCTGTTCTTCTTGGTGGCAGGTGTTGGACATACAGAGGCCAGTGTACAAGAGTAAGCAGCAGCCTAGTAAAAGATAGATGCTGTAGTCAGAATCTGCAGAGTCCCATGATGGACCTGTAGTATGATGGAGGGTGTGGGCTTTCATTTCCAACATCATCATAACCAAAATGGTGTCCTTCACTGCTGCACAATCAAGAGTACACAGGTCATGCACTGAACCTCTTCCAATGCAAAGTTCTAATTCCTAAAAGCATGTGGAATCATTAAGATGATTTATGTAAGGACTGCTTCTCTACTTCTCCAGCACTGATGCTGACTTCCACATCTTGAGTGATGAGCGTAAACTATAGGCAGCAACAGAAGAAATAGTTGAATGTCTACAGATCATACAGGCAGTGGGTCTGAAGGAAGTCTTTAGTTAAGCACTCCTGCCTGCTCCAAAGAACAGCAGGGACCATTCCTAGGAGAAGAATCTATGGCCTCAGCGCTCTTTATTATGATGCTTATTAACACCACTTGCCAATAGAGCTGATTAACTCTTCATCGGGAATGCATCCAGTAACTGAAAATTATCTTGGTAAGTATGTTTTCAATTAAGTGATTATGCATTAACTAAAAATAATAGGTATATGGAAATAAGAGTCAGTGGGTTAGAGAGATTGAAGGCCAGAAATAGTTTTATATCAGGAATGAGCAAAGAAGACATCTTCTGTGTACGCACAGCACTTGTAGGTTACCCCCAGAGAAGCTTGGCTTATACTGGAAGTTTTCCAATCAACTGTAGAAGACTATTACTAAATTAGATGATATAGATAAATTGACAATTTTAATTTCCCAGGTACATACTCCACTGAATTTCTTTAAGATTAATATTTATTTTTGTCACTCTGTTTCCTAAGGAAAGGACTCCTCCAATCTGTAACTTCCAAATAACTCAGGTAAAAATGTCAGTCAACTGAATTTAAAGAGACATAGTGGTTATAATCAATGGTTTGGAGCCAGACAGGATGAGCTGAAGTTCTGGCTCTGCCACTCAGTATTTTTATGACCTTAGGAAAGTTTCTTAACAGCTCCAAGCCTCAGTTTCCCCATTTGTAAGGCAGGTATGATAGTACCTCTCCTGCAGAGCTATTGTGACGATTAGAAATAACACATAGTCAGCTCCTGACACATGGATGATATTCAGTAAATGGTGGCTCTTTGTTATGAAGTACCAGCAGCGAAAGGAAATCATTGGAACTGAATTCACTACTTGTTCTGCTTCACAGAGCCTAGGGAGCCTAGGGAGAAAGAAACCTGCATCTTGATTGACATCTACTGGGCATTTGAAGCTAGTAAACAATTATTAATGGCCTCAATTGTACTTAAAAATTTTTCCAGAACAAAATGTGCAATAGCTGAAAGTGAATGAAGTTAGTGTAGACCTACAAAGAATAATTTAGCAAAGGAGTTCGGGTGATCAAAGACTTAGGAGTTGGCTCTGCCTCACTTTAGACTCTTTGAACCTCAATTTTTGCATCTGAAAAGTGGATATAACAATCCCTGACTGAACACTTCAATATATTTTTGTGAAAATCAAATAAAATATAGAAAGTCCATGTAAATTTAAAAGAATTCAACAGTAAAGAGCATTGCTATTATCACCATCAGCGTCATTTTATTTATTTATTTTTTTGTTTCAGCATATTATAGGGGTAAAAATGTTAAGGTTACGTATATTGCCCATGTCCCCCCCTACCCTCTCGAGTCAGAGCTTCAAGCGTGACCATCATTTTAAATGGCCCTCCAATCTCTTGAAATAGATTTCATCTGTCCCTGGAATTGCCAACACCCTTTTTCTGCAAAGAATCTATCCTTAGGAACTGCACCATTCACTGGGTAGAAAGAGTAACACAAAAATGTGTCACAATCATAGAAATGCTCAGGAAACTGGAATGCTCCTGACTTTTCCTGTATAATCTCCAACCATTTCCAGAGTTTGGGAACAAAACTGTGTAAAGAACAATGCACATAAACAGACCATGTTTGGTTCCACAAAGCAACGTGTTATGACAAAGCAAACTGGAGCTTGATTGCAGAGGCCATAGGACAAATCTGAGTCACTTCATTACACCAGTGTGGCTGAAAGGGTTCTCTGTACCATCCCCCCTCAGTTTTTTTCAATTTATAATTAACCACTTTGCTGTCAACATCTCCTGATTTTTCAGTTGTGCAAGTTTAAATGACAAGCTCAGAAACAAAAGCAGCAAGTGAGGCAACACTGGAAAGAACGCATAGGAAGTTTGGGTATATGATGTGAAAAAAAAGTGTTTTTTTCCTCTCTTTTTTTTTATTTCAGCATATTATGGGGGTACAAACATTAAGATACATACATTGCCTTTGTCTCCCCCTCGAGTTAGAGCTTTAAGCGTGTCCATCCCCCAGACGGCACGCATCACACTCTCTATATATGTATATACTCATCCCCTTAAAAAAAAAAAAAAAACAGATAAGGGGTGCATGTGGGAAAGCCATGGCTTTATAGTCAGACAGATTTATATTCAAATCCGAATTCTAGAACTTACTAGTTTTGTGCCTTTGAGTAAAACAGTTTGGCCCCGCTGAATCTTAATTTCCTCATCTGGAAAATGAAGGTGTAAATATTTATTTTGCTGAGTGATTTTGAGGAGTAAATAAAAAATCCTATTTTGGCCTGCCACATAGTAGGTGGTCACCAACTGTTAATTTCTGTGATGTATTTGCCTCTCCTGTGTTGAGGAAACCCTGTGAATTGTGCTTGAGTAATACCATGAGGCTAAACTCCTAGCCTCAGAGGATGTGATATTGGGAGAATCAAGACTAAATAATAAATCCATCACAAAGTGATCATAAAGTCATTTGATCCTGATCACACAACCACTACAGGGCTGTTATGGGCTGAATTGTGACTGCCCCAAATTCCTTTGTATAAGCCCTAATCCCCAGTACCTCAGAAAGTATATATTTGCAGATGGGGCCTTTAAAGAGGGGATTGACATAGAAGGAGGAGATGTGGGTGGTCTCAGAAGAAGAAACTTGGACACAGATATGTATGTACACAGAGGAAAGACCATGTGAAGACAGAAGGAGAAGACACGTCAAGAAGAGAGGCCTCGGGATGAAACCAGTTCTGCTAACACCTTGATCTTGGATTTCTAGCCTCCAGAACTCTGAAGAAATAAATTTCTGTTGTTTAAGCAACCTAAGTCTATAGTATTTTTGTTACATTAGCTTGAGCAAACTAATACAAGGGCTTACCCCAACAGAGGGGGCAGGCTCAGTATTAGAGCATTAGAGTGCTTAGTAAAATTTCCAAAATTTTTGCTCCACATTAACTGTTAAGACAAAATCCACCTCAGATCTTACAACTCTGGAATTCGGGGACTAACAGGAGACTTCCTCTTTTCTCTTTTATAATTCAGTTTCCTAGCTTATAGCTGGAACTCCTAGTGTAGGAAACTGAACTCCTGAGAACCTCAATTTTAACACTGCTTGTAGGTACCACATTTTGCTTCAGAGTATACAAAATTGCATGCCTATGTATGCTCCCTCCGGTCCCTGAACTAGTAAAAACAGAACTATTACTCTTATTACAAAATTATTGCAATGTGAATCAGAATGGGTGAATCAATTAAGAGAGGTAGGAGGAGTTATGTTTATTAACACAACAATCCTATCAGGTTGGCATTGTTATTCCATTGTACAGGTGAAGAAATCCAGTCAGTAGCTAGACCAGGATTAGAGCCAATAATTCTCTGGCACCAGTGTTTGTGATCTTTCTACTACAGTCATTGCTACAGAGGTCAAGAAGAGTGAGAAATTAAATCTAGTTGATGAGATCTGGGAAGATATCATATTCGAGCTTGACCTTGAAGAAAGATATTAATATAATAGTTTCCTAGGGCTGCCTTAACAAATTACCACAAACTGGGGCACTTAAAAACAGAAATTTTCTCTCATACAGTTCTGGAGGATAGAAGTCTGAAATCAAGGTGTTGGTAGGGCCATTCTGCTTCCGAAGTCTCTAGAGAAGGACCCTACCTTGCCTCTTCTTAGCTTCTGGTGGTTGCCAACAATCCTTGGTGTTCCTTGGCTTGTAGCTGCTTCAATCTCTGCCTCTGTTATCACATGGCCTTTTCACCTGTGCGCCTGTAACTCTGTGATTTCACATGATGTTTTATAAGGATACCATTCACTGGATTAGGGCGCATTCTGACTCAGCATGATCTCATCTTAACTAATTACATCTGCATAGACCCTATTTACAAAGATTGCATGCTGAAATTCCAGGTGGATGTGAATTTGGGGAAACACTATTAAATTCAGTACAATGGATATATTTTTAGCAGATAGACATGGGAGGAAAGGCTTCTGAAGTTCACAGGATGGAATAGCATAAATAAAGATGCAGAAACAGTAAAACATGGGAATTACCTGGAGAACAGTAAATGGTTTCCTGTAGTAAGAACAGAGGTAAGGGTATATAAACATATTGAGACCAGAGCATGAAAGGTCTAGAATGATTCCCATGGGAAGAACATTAGTAGATGTAGCTCCAAAGCCTTGGTTAAAGTCTTTTCTTTTTCAGACAGGATCTTGCTATATTGCCCAGGCTGGTCTGAAATTCCTGGGCTCAAGCAATCCTCCCACCTCAACCTCCCAAGTAGCTGGGACTACAAGCTGGTTAAAGTCTTTGATGCCTTCAAAAGGCAAAAGGTATGCTCACAGCCTTTTGTGCTTTGGACCACATAGTCACCCTGAAAACAGCAGTGGTAGCAGTAGCAGAGAACAATTTACATGCATGATCCTCTCCCTCCCCTCCTCAATACAACAGGAAAATATTAAAAAGGGAAATGTATGTACACACATTCTTCTCCATTACATGGAATCATTGAAACGTTTGTTTCCATTATTCAGCCATGACAAATAGCCAGGGATACTTCTCATGATTCAGAAATGCACTGAATCAATGAGTGATCTGCAAAATGACCTCACATACCAAACAGATGTATTCTATAATTCCTGAACACAGAGGAAAAATTCACTTAAAGAAAATTATCCTTTACCTCTTTTAGGATGTGACTCATTTGAAATTCAATGTCTCACTTTAGTTTGCTATTACATATAAAAGTAATAATATAAGTCACTACAATTATGAGGCTAACCAATAAGTACCATTTTTGAGTTCCTATGATGTGCCAGATAGTACCATCTTATTCTATGAAACACTCATAAAATATTCTCCAGGACTTATTTAAACCTCATTTTACAGATGATAGAAGTGAGGCTCACGACCATCAAGTAATATGTCCATGTATTCAAGTTCAATGTTTGTTTCATCCCAAAGTCCCTGTTCCTTTTACTGTGCAACACTGACTTAAAAACCTTATAAACATCTGCATTTACCTACATTAAACCAGCACATTGCATTTCTGGAAAAACATTACATTCATTTTGTCATATAGTTTCAGTTTTCAATAAAATTGTCCTCTATGCCAGGGAGCTATATAATCATATTTCTCATCTCTTTGCTAGGAGATTCTGTTATTAGTATTAATCAAAAGAATAAGGATGGTATTTTAGAAATATATAAAGAACTACGTCTATAACTACAGCCTATCTCTTCTTGGTCGGCCATCTCTGTGTTCAATGGTTCTGTCTGAAATCTGGCAGGGGGAAAAGAAAGGCAACTCTGCCTTTTTAATGCCTCTGGAATTAAAAGCTCTTGGTGAAATTGGTATAATATGAATAAAATTATTATAACTACAACAGATACCATGTGTTGAGAGCTTACTATGTGCTATGCCCTGTGAGTGATCATATACCTATTCATTTAATCCTCACAATTACCCTGTAAGATAGCTGGTGTTATTATCCTCTTTACACAAATGAGAGAATTGACAATGGAAAGATCAAGTGACTTGTGTAAAGTCACACTACTGGTACTAGAGCCAGGATTAAAATGCCAGTCTGTTGAAATTCAAAGCCATCCTGTTGAATTCTGCAGTACACTGCCTCATACCAACTCATTTTGATAAAAATGATCTTATTAACTAATGTATCCATTATAGAAAGTAAGGGCAAAGACAGGGTACATGCTGCAGTTGTTAAAATGTAGGCTTTTGAAGACACCAAAATAGACTATCTTCATGACCTTGGGGTTGGCATGTATTTCTTAGACATGACACAGAAAGTATGAATCATAAAAGAAAAAAATTGATAGATCAGATTTTATCAAAATTTAAAAAGTCAAAAGAACAGGAAAAGAATAGGCAAGCCACAATCTGGGAAAAATATTGACAAAAAATATACCTGACAAAGAACTTACATTCAGAACATATAAAGGACTCCTACAATGTAATAAGAAGAATACAAATACCCCAGTAATAAATAGGCAAAAGACTTGAGCAGATATTGCACACAAAAAGATATATATATGAATGGCCAATAAGACATGAAACTGTTCATTGGAGAAATATCAGGGAAATACACACTAAAACCACAATGATATAGCAACACATCCAGTAGAATGGCTAAAATTAAAAATGCTGCAAATATCAAGTGCTGACAAGGATGTGGAGCATCTCCAACTCTCATACATTGCTGGTGGCAATGTAAAATGGTACAGCCTATTTGGAAATATGCTTGGTAGTTCCTTGAAATGCTAAACATACTCTTTCCATATGACCCAGGAAATCCACATCTAGGTAAATATGTAAGAGAAATGAAAACATCTATTTGCAAAAGACCTGAACACAAATGTTCCTGGCAACTTTATCTGTATTAGCCAAAACACATAATTCAAACACCCATCAACAGAAGAACAATGAACAAATTGTGGTATATTCATATATTAGAAAGCTATTTAGGGATAAAAAGGAACTACTGATACATATAACACTACAGACAGATCTTAAACTCATGCTGAATGAAAAACAGCTAGACACAAAGGTGTCTATAATGTATCATTCCATTAATATGAAATTCTGAAAAAGACAAAACCTGTGGTGAAAAAAGATCAGAAAAGCCTTTGTCTCCACAGTAGGTGGGATAGTTGGCTAGGCAGAGACAAAAGGAAACTTTCTAAGATAAAGGAAATGTTCCATATCTTGATAGGGAAGGTGGGTTACACCGATGTAAGCATTTGTCAATGCTCATAAAACTGTCTGCCAAATATCGGTGCATTTCATGGTATATAAATTTAACCTAAGACAAAGATGTGTGCGTTTGTATGTGTGTGTGTGTCTGTGTGTGTGTGTGTGTATAAGAATTACTGAAAAGTGAGATTCAAAATCAGACTTGAGTTGAATCCAGGTCCCATCACTTAATTTGCTCCACAAATATTTATTTATTGAGCCTCTGTTTTATGCCATGTTTTGTTCTCATTGCTGGGGATATAGCACTGACAAAAACAGACAAATATTACTGTCCTCATAAAGCTGTCTGGATATTTTGTTAAGTGTAAAGAATAAGTCACTGAAGAATTTTAAGAGAGGGATTAAAGTGACCTAGTCTGCATTTTTAAAAGATCATTCTCATCCCTGTCCAGCAAATGAAAATCACTTATCAGTTGTGTGGTCTTATATAAGTCATTTTATCTCTCTGAGTTTTATCTTCTTTGTTTTAAAATTGAGAAATATATTAATGCTTATCTCAAGGATTATCATAAGGATTATAGAACTACAGATAGCAAGTGACACTTCGAAGGTGTTCAATAGCTATTATTACAATCTACTGTGAGATAATTATACCCATTACAAATATTCTTAAACTTCATTACTTAGACTTCAGTCACAAAATTGAGAAAAATGCATTTTTAAATGATCTGAGAGATCAGCTGGGGAAGTCAATAGAAAGCAGATCCCTCAAAGTTCATCCTGTTCTGTATTACACTGACATCAAGCCACCAAAGCAGAAACAAAATGAGCTTTCATGGGGGAAAATCTCATCTTTGAGGTCCTCTAGAAAAAGTGTAAATATTCTTTTTTTTATGTGTGAAAATCATCATGTTTGAATGGCATAGGAAATAGTGGGCCTGATTAATGGGGAGACAATTTTGTGAGAATAAGAAGTTCCAAGACTAAAGGAAGTAGGAGAGGGAGAAACTTTAGAACTCCCTGGGTAAGCAGTTCCCACATCTGACTGCTCATTAGATTCACCTGTGGAACTTGAACTATAACGTAAATCCTATGACCACAACCTAGATCTCCTCAATCAGACTGTCCAGGAATGGTATCTGTGCATTTGTGATTTAAAAAAAAAACTCCTTATATACAACTATCATGTACCTAAAATAATTAAAAATAAAAAATGAAAATTTGAAAAAAGTGAAAAAAAATTCTTAAGATGATTTTGATATACTCAAGTCCTGGATCAGTGTAAAGAACACCTGCTCAAGTACACACCTCTCATTCTCTAATGGTAAAAATTAGGCCAAAGAGAGAGGAGATAACTAAATCACATTTTGCACAACAGTTATTGGCTAAATCAGTGCTCTTATACCCATGCCCTGCCGTATTCCCCATGTTCCCTCCATTCAACAAGGATACAGACAATTGGTGGTGAATTCAATATTCAGAATACAAAATTTGTCTTGGGGTTCTGATGAAGACAGGCAAAGGGGCAAACATTTATGCTCACTCTCACATTTACTCCTAAAAACATTCTTCTAATATGGGTATTATTTTCTCCATTGCAAGAGTTGAGGGGACAGAGGCTCAGCAAGAATAAGTTAATTTGGCCAAGGTCACACAGGTAGTAAGTGGCAGAGCCATGATTCAAATTCTTATCTGACTGGATCAAGTGTTTGCTCTTAACCACTATACCATGTTACTCTCCTAGTTTGGAACTCTGGATTGGAAATCTTTCATTAGTTTTTAGGCCCCTGGATAGGCTGAAGCTATGTGTAAATGGATCTCTGGCCTGTCAGGTGATCTATCTTTGCTTTTAATGTAGCACAAAGAAACATCAGTCTTCAACTCAGGAAATCTAGAGACCACCCTGCCTCTAACCCCAAAAAATGTGTCTGTGAACTGTTTCTTTGCTTTCTTCAGTTTATCTGTATCTCTCTATCCACTCTGATGCCCCGAAGCAGTGTTTTCATCCTGGACCAACACACAGCAAAAGGAGACCAGGACAGACCAGGCTTGGCTTGCCCATAGTCAGGTCCATAAAAGGTAGATACTGCAACTGAGGCTTTCGGGTTTTTTGACAATGACAAAGTAGGTTGGAAGATTGGGGTAAAGACCAGCCCAATAATAGCCTGGGTTGTTTTGCCAGTGGCCTGGAGCCAAGCAGGCACCATGCCAGGGCCATGGCCAGCTGCTGCTTCTTTAAGAATTATGAGTAGAGAGTGTGTTTGTGGAAATACAACAGGATGGATCTTTGTTGAGGACAAAGAGGATACTTTTGACTGTGATGTGTATTCGAATAAAGTACATGCCGTAAAATGGAAGCAGGTCACAAAGGGAAAAGAACAGGCAGAAATGAGACAGAACGAAGGCAGGCCTTGATAGAGCAATAACACATAAGTCAGCTGTATTTCCACTTCCTGCTGCACTAATGGCAGTGATTATAAATTATTGTGAGTTTAAAATACATTGTTTCCTGGTTCTGTGTGAAGTTTATGTGGTACGGGTGGTGGGAGGTTTGCAATTAGAAGAGAAGGTGAGGGATGGCTGAGGCTGTGCTCTGGGGGTCAAGGACATGGGTTCCAGTCTCAGCTCTGCCATAGACTAGATGCATGATTTTGTGTTAGTCACCTCTGCTCTTTGTAGATCAATTTTTGTCATAAGAAGAAATGAAGGAATTGGACTAGTTTTCAAGTTGTATTTATCAGAACCTCCTTAGGAACCACTTTAGGGGAGGTAGAGATGTGTACTACTTGGTCTCTCCCTTCCTTTTACTCCCTTCAACCAGGGGGTTCTGTGGCTAAAATAATTTTGAAAACCAGTGAACGTGATGATCTGTAGGGTTGTCCCAGCACTGAAATTCTGTGGTCCTTGTACTGTGGGCAAACATCCATGGGTAGGCTAAATCCTTAGGCCTCTGTAACAGGATGAAGAATTATACGTATGTATGCAAAAGTACACTTTTCTGGAGGAAGGGTTCATAACTTTCAGCATATTCCCAAAGGAGTCTCTGTTCCCAGCTAGAAGGAATGCAGAATGTTCAAAAGGCCCAATACTGTATAAATCCATCACACTATAAATCTTGATTGGGTATAAATTAGGATATTAGTAGTATATGTTTACAAGGAAAAAAGAAAAATGAAATGGAAAAGAGAGCAAGAGAAAAATCAGCTCCCATCTAATCCAACACATCAGACTTAGAGAAATTATCACAAGCCACACAGAGTCTCTTCAAAGAGGAGACTGAGAGTATTGTCCAAGCTAATTAAAATGCATTCTAATAAGGAGAAACAACTAACACATCTATGACACAGTATCAAAATGTATAAATTATTTCATAGTATTCAGAGAGTCTCGGCACAGCTGCTGGGTGCTATTAAGTAGAAAGGTGTATGAAGAATGAACAGGCACAAGAATAGCTTTATTTTTCACTTCCAAATCAGTCTTACGTTCAATTCAAGACAAAGAAAACAGATGAAAATTAAAAGGTCAGCTGCTAGAAATAGAATTCCAATTTTACTTTCTTGGTACATAGTAGGCACTCAATAAACATTTGCTGATAAGTTAAGAGATTGTGTCAATCACTCACTGGTAGGAACATTAAACTCTTTCAGGCCCCTGGAGTCCTTTTTCATGAGGCAGGAAATCCATTCTCTAACTTTCTGAGCATTTGCTAGAAACGCCCTCCTAGCAAGGCCCTCTGACCACTCCCATTTCTGGACAGTTCTCAGCATTCTGTAGTTACAGGCTGGTATGGAGCAGTTAGGGGAGCACATCACCTGGGAAAGATATCATGAATGTCCCTTCACACCTTCCTTAGAGGTTATTGTGTGCTTCACATTGGCTAGCCAATCCCCACATAAAGAACCCCCCAAAGAGATGTAGCCTGGGTGACTTCCCTAGCTTGGCTTAGCACATGCCTCTGACTTTCCCTCTGCCTTCACCTTACCACAGCAGTCCACACCCCAAAACACCCTTGTGGTACTTGCCACCTACCACCTTAGATTGTTGAATTTATTTCCAATGCAGTTATCTGAACTCACCTATTATATTGCATACCCCATGAGAAAAAGAGAAAACAAACCAAATAGAATCTTCATGGTTGGTGTTTTACTTACAGAAAGTCCTATTTAACTTGCCTTCTTTGTCTCATTTCTAAACATCCTTTTTGAATGTTTAAAAAAAAAAACAGTGTTCCAGCAGAGACTGTCACAGGAGAGCAAAAAGAAAAAAAAAAAAAAAAAAAAAGAAAAAAAAACAGTGTAGTTAATTGGAAAGTTATTTCTATTTTCCCATCTAACAGCTCTTCAATATCTTTCCCAGGATCAACTAGCTATGTCTTAGTTTCCTTATCTGAAAAATGGGGACAGTATTATGTACATTTAACAAAAATGTGTTGAGTAGCTACTCTTCAGCCAGGCAGCTGAACTGTTAAGATAAAAGGCAGTTGTGGACTCTACTTCCATGAAGTCTCCAGTGCATAAAGAGATTTAAACATTAAGCAAATAATGTCCTTAAAATGTGATGTATGAGTTGATATGGAGGTCTCAAGGATGCTACAGAGACATACAGCAACAGAGAATTAGGTTCTAACCTAATCTGTAGAGCAAGAAGGTTTCCCTGAGGGTGAGTAGAGGCCTATATCAGAAAGGGGTTGAGAGAGAGAGTTTTCCAGGTAGAGATAAAACAAATGCAAACAAAGGATCTGGGGCCCAAAAGAACTTAACTCTAGATCAGAAATCAGCAAATGATGGCCCATGGTACAAATCGATCCAACACTGTTTTTCTATGGCCTATAAGCTAAAAATGGTGTCTAGCTTTTCAAGGGCTCACATAAATTTTAGTGGAGTCAGAGTCTATTTGAAATCTGGGATTTTCTAAATATCCAGAGGTGTGATCAGGTGCCTTAGAGATAATGGGTACAGTGGATATTTCTTCTTTCTTCTGCCATAGGGCATTTCAGATATCAAACAATATGTAAATCTACCCATTCAAGGAGGCGAGCACAATAGTAGGCAATTTGAGATGGCTGTAAACCTCCTGAGCAGAGGCCAGCCAGATGTCCCATCCACACTTTACCCCTAACCTGATGAATTCCTTCTGCAGAGGAAGTTCATCATCTTGCTGATGAAAGAACAGCAGGGGAACATGCTGTTTCCTTTGCCTGAATGTCCTTTCCTCTCACCTATGCCTCTCACCTCCACATCATTTCTTCCTTTAGGTCTTAGTTGGAAGGTCAACTCCCTTATTTAACTCCTTTCTCAGGATGTGTTAGGGACCCCTGCTCTCTGCTCCTGCTGCTCTCTGCACTTCCCACCAAGTGGTATTTACTTGTACTATATACTTGTAGTAAATACAAGTAAATACAAGCCATCTATTTACTTGTACTGCTGCCTCCTTCAGAGCACTGACAGGATGCTTTTTACACACTGCTGTATCCCCAGTGCATAGCACAGTGCTTGGTACAAAGGATGGACTTGAAAAACATTTGTTAAATTAACAAGGGAGCTAGTGAATGAATGCCAGGGCATATCATACACTGCCACAGTACAGAACATGCAGGTTCCCCTCTACATTCCCCTTTAAGTCCAGTGACTGAGCAAGTGGTTTCCTACATTCTTTCAGCAAGCATCATACATGTGGGCCTGATGTAAAAAGTCTTCCTAGGACCAGGGAGGTTCTAGAATGATTCAAGAGACTCCAGACCAGCTATATAATTTATGGGGCCCAGCACAAAATAAAAACATGGGGCAGCCCTTGTTCAAAAATGAGAACAGCAGAGCCTTAAACCAAGCACAGGGCCCTTCTATGTGTGGTGTGTTGTATAATTACACATGAAAACACTCATGAAGCTGACCCTGAAGAGACTCTTAGCATCTAGAAATCCCCTTAATGCTGTGTCCCCCAATCCCTGGGCCACAGCCTGGTACCAGTGTGTGGCCTATTAGGAAACGGGCCTCATGTCACCACCTGAGCTCTGCACCACAGTCCCTCCCCAACCCACGACACCCCACCTTCCCACTTCTGGTCTGTGGAAAAATTGTCTTCTATGAAACTGGTCCCTGATGCCAAAAAGGTTGAGGATCATTGCTTAATGTCTATAATCCATGAAAGAGAGAGTTAAATAAAAGCTGTTTTGATTTTTGGTGTTTTGATGAATAGAAGTTTTTGTTTTTATTTTTGTTTTTAATTTCGAAGTATCAAATCTATCAGTTATTTACTTTGTGATTTCTGCTTTTGCCTGCAAACCCCCCAAAATAGCCTCCTACCCCAATAATTGTTAAATATGCCATGTGAGCTTTTATTATTTGATTCATTTTCTTCTAAATTTAACTACTTAATATAGCTGGAAATCACTTTGTCTATGTCATGGGGTAAGAATCTATTTGGATTTTGTCCCTTAATAGTTGGAAAACTACCCAATATCATTTGTTGAACACTCTATCCCTTACCCTTTGTGGTTCTTTCTGATGTTCTTGGCTTAATAAAAAGGCATCCTAAGCTCAATGTGTACAATCTACAGGGAAAATTTTAAATCTTCTAAAAAGGAGCACCAATAAGAACAAAAAAATCTTTTGTGATACTAGATTTTCAGTGGCAGGCCTTCCAATGTTACAGAAACCCTGAGGAAGTGAAGAAAAACTGTATGAGGGGCCTAGGACAAAGAAAGGCCAAGTATGAAGGGAAAGAGGCCAAAGGAAGATGAAAAGTCCTGGAAAATGCGTGGATTAAGACATCTGGGAAATCAACATCAATGGCATCTGTGTGAAGAGACTCAAACCACAGTTTTGAGTATGTCATTCCATCCAACTACATGATGTTTTTGGGATCTATCCCTTTGCAAAGGTCAAGACAAAATATGGTAAATAGAATATAAAGCTATGATGAGATTTATTTATAACAAAGGCTGTACCTTTTGGAGAAGATGAAATGGAAACTAAGGAAGTCTATAACTAATCATCACTCAATTAGAATGTTCGTAAAATTGCCTGGAAGCAGGAAACAAGAATGAGAATAGGCACACTGGAAGCAATGCAATGAGCAGCTGGTCTGCCTCTTTCCTTTTCCACATGAGAAAAAGAAAGCCCTCCCCGCAATGAAAATGCTTGCTGCAATTCAGCCAGCTACTGAGTGCCAGAACCCAAACTAGACCTCATATCTCCTGACTCTGTTCTTGCTATTTCATCTTAATGCTCCTTAGGAAAATAATTAAAACACAATAAAAATATACAACTTTTGCAACTTGCAACTTCTGACAATTATTACAGAGCAAGAGGATATGAAGGCTAAGATTAATTCACCTGTGTCTGAGATTTCATTTAATTTCTTAGTTTAATATTAAGTGGTAGAGACAATGATAAACCAAATCACAGGAGGAAATATTCATTCCTCCCATATTTTTTTAGGAAATATCAGTTGTAAAATTTAGTGGCACTTTCTTGACTATGCAATCCTACTGGGTCATGACACAGAACTAGTTATAACTTGTAACTAACTTATAGCTTAGTAAACTAGTTATAACTTGTAACTTCTAAGCTAAGAAGTAGAACTAAGTGGATTTTCTCCTTCCTTACCTCCATCCCTCTCTCTCTTCTTGCCTTTTTTTCTGTCTCTCCCTTCTCTCCCTCTCTCCCTCCCTCCCTCCCTCCTTCCCTCTTAGTATTTCATGGACTCAAACACCTTTCCTTTGTCCTAAGTGCTGGTACTGTGAAGACAGAGTGGAAAAGATATTGTCCCATTAAGTAGAGAATGCCATAAGGGCGGGGTCTGTCATGCAAATGATGAGAATCAACTGCAAAGCAGATGCTATACTGATACTACAAAACAGTATAGAACAAAGAGGAAAGCAGGCTGAAATCTCCCTTAGAAGTAATGCTTACAAGCTGATTCCTGAAAGAGGAGTAGGCAATTACTAGACAAACAGAGGGTGAGGAAATTATTTCAGGCAGAGGAAATGGCATATGTAAAGACCCAAAAGTTGTAGAAATAATGTATGTGTTTATTGTTTGTTTTTCCCACTAGAATATAAATTCCATGAAGAAAGGGCCTTTTGTCTGTATTGCTCCCCACAATATATTCAATATCTACACAAGTACCTGGCATATAAATATACACGCAATAAATAAATGCCATATTATGAAGCTATACGTATTTTAGAAGACTAGTAAATAAACAGGGATGATGAAAGTTGACACTGGATAGAGGTGTCAAATCAGGTAGAGTTTTATATGTCATGTTCAGGCTTTATTCTGCATAGACAATGGGAAATCATTGAAAGACTGAACAGGAAAGTGACACAGTCAACTGTGTGTCAAAAAATTTATTCTGGAGTATAGGTAGCGGGAAAGATAGGTAAGGAACCCTGTTAGGTTATTGCTGTAAGCTATTATTGAAATGATAAGAACATGAACTGAAGTAGTGGCAGTGGGGATCGAGATATATTTAAGGGGCAAACTCAAGAGAAGTTTGAGACAAAACAGATTTGGGGAGGTGTGTGACAGAGAAAGAACCATCTAGGCTGACTTCCAGGTTTCTAACTTATCTGGTGATATCACTCAAAAAGATTTAGAATACACAGGGCAGAGCAGTGTGGAAGGAAGATCAAATGGAACATAATATTACAATGTGGCTTGTATAATGCCCCCAAAATAAGATAAGTTTATGGGGTGTCATATTTATGAAACTTGTCAGATGATATTATGGCTTGTTTTTCATTACTAGTGTTAGTTTTTATAAGAGCACTGGCTCTGAACCCAAAATGCAACATATTAGAAATGCCTTTTAATTAACACATCACTGCAACAAATTAAAGAGCTGATAGCTTGTCATTGCCTGCTGTGTATAACCAGCAGCAGGAAACTAAGTTTGAAATTCTAACACCAATGGAAACCCCTAAAGCCATCTAACCCAATGACTATATCCATACATCTATCATGCTTTGTTGGCAGGCAAATCACTCAAAGTAAATTAATCAAACTTGTTTTTGACTGGCTGACTCACCTGTCATAAGGGCTGTGCATAAAAATGGCAACAGTCTTAGACTAAAATAAGTGAAAATCACAGAGATCTGAGTGTGTGTGTGTGTGCGCGCGCATGCACACGCCTGATGCTATGCTGCATGTACATGTCATGTCTATCTAACTTTATAATGCCAAAGTGGAAAGAAGGAAAGGAAATCCACATTTTGTGAGTGTACTAAATGTGTTTTGGATACTTTACATCAGCCGCTTCTATTTAATCCTCATAACAGTCTTATTGACCAGAAGATAGATGCAATCTGTTAAATTTCTAGTTTTATGAGAGCAGGAGCAGGGTCTGTTTTATTTGCCATTGCATCTATGGTGCCTAGCACAGTGTCTGGCATGTGGTTGGCAATCAATAAGTGTTCTAAAAAATAATTTAGTCAACGGAGGGAGAGTGGACATCAAGCCCCATTTTACAGTGAGTCAGGCAGTTTGTAAGGGATGCAACTGGGATTTATATGCTTTTTGCTCCCAGAGCCTATGCTATGTCCACTCTGTCATATTGTTCTCCATAATGACATAGGAGGGAGAGGAGAAGAAGAAGAACAATGTGTTGCTCTGTTTGGAGATTAGTAGGCTACAATAATAGCATCAACTCTTACATTCCTAAAAACAGCTTTCCTGAAAAGCCTTTGACCCAGAGCTTGCCACACTGCTTCTAGCTCAAGAGTGTTTCCAATTATACCTAATACACTTTCCGGAGAAATTTCTGTTCCCAAAAAGCACCAAGGGGACTCATGATATTTACTAGTGACTAACAAAGAAGTGCATTGGGAAGTTAATACAGCACTTCTAAACTGGTCTTTATCTACTTCTGTTTTCATCAAACCTTTCAGATTCCCCTAATTTCCCACCTATTATCCATACTTTTTATGGCAATCAAATCCTATTTTCAAATATGACAAGGAATAAATTACTTTTAGGTACTACAGTTGAGAAATCATAGATAAATAATGCAGTTAGATGCATAATTCAAATAATCACACAACAGTACCAATAAGTTCTTTAATTTTTCAGCAAACTCATTGGCAACTTGATTCAGTCACATTCAAAAACCTGGCCTCAGCAGGTAACAAATATTAAGTGGGTTCATCATGAACTCTATTTTTCTAGACTTCAGAAATCAAGTGTTTCTATGTAATGAAACAAAGCATAAGAAAGTACGGGCAGCATTGACCATAGCAGCCCACTACACTGGGCCTTTCCTGGTAAGAGACTGGACAGGGTACTTCCATGGGCCTGAGATGGATTGAATTACTGGCTTCGCCACTTATTAGCTGTATAGATTTTGTCCAGCTACTTATCTTCTCAAGACCTCAGTTTCCTTAGTAAAATGGGAATAGTATCTACCTCATAGAGATATTGTTAGAATTAAATATAATGTTATATGTAAAGCAGTTAACTCAGTGCCAAGTACATAGTAAATGCTCAATAAATGCTAGGTGTTTGTGTTTTTTAGTTTTATTTTGTAAATAATTGTACATATTTATGTAAGAGTATGTGCAGATTATTTGTCCATTTTTAAAATTGGGTTATTTAGCTTCTTATTATTGAGTTGTAATAGTTCTTTTATAAATCCCCTGTCAGATATATGATTTGTAAACATATTTTTTCCATTCTGTGGATTTTCTTTTTGTCTTATATTATTTTTAAGTTTTCTTTTTATTTGACATATAATGACTATACATATTTATAGGGTACATTGCGAAGTTTCCATACACATATACATTGGGCAATGATAAAAATCAGTGTAATTAGCACGTTCATCACCTCAAATACTTGTGACTTCTTTGTGGTGAGTATATTCAAAATCTTCTAGGTGTTTTTTGAAATATACAATACATGCCTGACTAATGTTTTAAAAAATAATTTTTTTAGAGGTGGGGATCTTGCTATGTTGCCCAGGCTGGTCTTAAACTCCTGGCCTCAAGTGATCTTCCTGCCTCAGCCTACCAAAGTGCTAGGATTATAAGCATGAGCCACCACACCTGGCCAAGATCTTTCCACTTCTTTGAAGTAGGCATTTATTGCTATAAAATTCCTTTTAAGAACTGCTTTTTCTGTATCCCACAGTTCCTGGTACATTATGTTTCCATTTTCATTTGTCTCAAGACATTTTTAATTTCCTTTTTAATTTCTTTATTGATCTATTTGTTGTTCAGGAGCATGTTGTTTAATTTCCATGAATTTGTACAATTTCCAAAGTTACTCCTGTTATTGATTTCTAGTTTTATTTCATTGTGGTCATAAAAGGTACTTGATATTATTTCAATTTTTTAAAATATGTTAAGAATTATTCTGTTGCCTAATATATAATCTATCCTGGAGAATGTTCTATGTGCTAGCAAGAAGAATGTGTGTTCTGCGCCTATTGAATGGAATATTCTATAAATGTCTGTTAGGTCCATGTGGTCTCGAGTGTTGTTTAACTCTGATGTTTCTTTGTTGATTTTCTGTCTGAATGATCTGCCCATTGTTGAAAGTAGGGTGTTGAAGTCCCTTACTATTATTGTATTGCAGTCTATCTCTCCCTTTAGGTTTATTAATATTTGTTTTATGTATTTAGATGCTCTGATATTGGGTGCATATATATTTATAATTGTTATATTCTTGCAGTATTGAACTCTTTATCATAATATGATTGTCTTTGTCTCTTTTTACAGTTTTTGTCTTAAAGTATATTTTATCTGATATAAGTATAGCTACTCTTTCTCTTTTTTTGGTTTCAATTTGCATGGAATATTTTTTCACATCCCTTCACTTTCAGTCTATGTGTGCCCTTATAGGTGAAGTGAGTCTCTTCAGAACCAGGAAGCATATAGTCGGGAGGTAATTAGCTTTAGATAAAGTCATCAGGGTAGGGCCCTCATGATGGGACTGTAGTATTATAAGAAGAGGAAGAGAGAACTGAGCTGCCCTCTCACTGTGTGATGTCCCCTGCCATTTTATGGTGCAGCAAAAAGGCCCTCATCAGATTCCAGAGCTATGTTCTAGAACTTCCCAGTCCACAGAACTGTAATAATCAAATTCTACTGTTTATACATTATCCAGTCTGTGCAATTCCTTTATAGCAGCAGAAAATAAACTAAGACAAGGGATCAAAGGCCAGGAGTCAGGTGAATACAGAATTGAAGAAGATGGGACAGAACAAAGTTGGGAAGAATAAAAGAATCTAGAATACTATGATATTAACAAAATTGGGTTCCCATAACTCTTTAATATTGGGTTCTGGGTACATGATGAATTGGTTAAAATAATGAGTGGAATATATAGTGGAGTTCTCTGGCTAGAATCATTTTATTCTTATTATAATATATCCTACTTAGGATCCCCTGACCCTGGAAATAAAGGCTCAGGGAAGACCACCACCCTGAAGATGTCCCATCTCCATAGTTCTGCCAAGTCAGTACTATGTGACCTCATTCTCACCTCTCAACAATATTTTTACTGGGTCATTATCTCTTCTCTCTGTTTCTAAGTCTTCTACTATTGAACATTTAGTAAAGTTTAGGAGAACACCTCAAGTCTGTAGAAAAACTAAGGAAAGAGAATATTCTAACAGCATATTAGACTGGCACAATATGTGTTTTGGGATCTAACAGCTAGGATTTCAGTTATATGTATTATATCAGCAGTTCTTTACATTCATCACAGCTCAGTAAAGGAAACTGATAATTAGCATATTCTATGGACTAGCATTGACATAGTGCTAAACACTGTAGAAGACACAGAGCTAAATCAGATACCATGCCTATCCTCATGGAAGTCATATCTAGTGCAAACAAGTGCTGTAATTACAGGCGCCCTGATTTTTAAACTATAAATAAGAACACATAGTATGACTAAAGATTTCAACTTCTTTTCTGGTGTCAGAGCAGTCTGGAAAGTAGTTTGGAGGCTGAAATACTGCAGTTTCAGGGACACTTTGATGTTTTTGTCCAGGGATTGGCTGACAAACTTCTTCCTTCTGAACCTTTCAAATTGATTGCTTCAAAGCCTTGGCTGATTTTTCAATGGAAAAAGAATAATGAAAGGAACAATACTCCCCATGTGCATGGCACTTCACTGTATACAAAGAGCTTTCATATGCATTATCTCCTTTGATGTTCATAGCAAGCCTATGACATGTGCAGGGAAGGCATTATTATCTCCATTTTCCAGTTGAAAGCACAGGCTCAGAAAATGAGGCTAAATGTTTTGTCCAAGATCATTCACCTAGGAAATGGAAGAATTTGGATTCAAACCCAGGGTTTCTGATTTCAAGCTCTTCTACTGTACCTCAATGTTAATGTACTAGAGGACTATAGAAAAGAAAGGCTTTTAGTATGATTTGAAGCTCTGGGGTTCCTTGGAGGAGGTAGTATTTGAACTGCAATTATAATGGGTACTTCTTTGGCCAGAAGATCCAGAGGAAAGAAAGAGCCCTGAAGGAAGAATAGTGTGAGTAAGGGGAGATGGCCAAAAAACATACGGGATGACAACAGTACTGAGAGCAGTTCCCTAAAGCTTCAGGGGAACAGAACAGTGAGAAGAAAGGTTGAGAATGAGGGTAAGAGCAAAATTGTGAAGAACTTTGATGTTTACGCTGGAAAAGGCTGCTCCTGGTAGGTAATAACAAGCTAGAGAAGCTTTAAGAATAGCAGAGGTCGCTGGGCACGGTGGCTCACGCCTGTAATCCTAGCTCTCTGGGAGGCCGAGGCGGGCGGATTGCTCGAGGTCAGGAGTTCGAAACCAGCCTGAGCAAGAGCAAGACCCCGTCTCTACTATAAATAGAAAGAAATTAATTGGCCAAATAATATATATAGAAAAAATTAGCCGGGCATGGTGGCCCATGCCTGTAGTCCCAGCTACTTGGGAGGCTGAGGCAGAAGGACTGCTTGAGCCCAGGAGTTTGAGGTTGCTGTGAGCTAGGCTGACGCCACGACACTCATTCTAGCCTAGGCAACAAAGCGAGACTCTGTCTCAAAAAAAAAAAGAATAGCAGAGGTAAAGGGCTCTATACTATGTTTTAGGGAGCCCAAGCTGACAATAGTGTGGAGAATATACTGGGAAGGTAGCAGCCGTTTGGCTTATTTAGGAAATGGGGCTTGATGGAGTTGTCTGGGACCTAGTGTATCTATCACATTTTGAGCTACTGCTCATTGGATACTCCTCACCCTCTCTCAATAGGAAAACAAATTTAAAAGCCTGAATTGCATTCATGGCCATTCACTGACAACTGTTGTTTTCAGTTTGGTCTTCTGACATTTCTGTATTACGTGTGTTATGCACAGGGATCAGAAATGCTCCTGGCCCCTGGGGACCACCCCAAAGCAAGGTTCACTTTCCTCTGACTTTCCAAGTGAATCAGTTTTAATAAATACATGTACTCTGTAAACACGTGTGAAAGCTTTCAATAATTACCTATTTTCAAGAGTATATTAAAAAAATTGTGACCATTCATGGTGGCTCATGCTTGTAATCCTAGCACTCTGGGAGGCTAAGGCGGGAGGATCACTTAGGGTCAGGAATTCATGATCAGCTGAGCAAGAGCAAGACCTGTCTCTACTAAAACTAGAAAAAATTAGCTGGGTGTGGTAGCACACCTGTAGTCCCAGCTACTAAGGGGGGGGGGTTTGAGGCAGGAAGATCCCTTGAGCCCAGGACTTTGAGGTTGCTGTGAGCTATGATGACGCTACTGTACTCCACCCAGGATAACAATAATGATACTCTGTCTCAAAAACCAAAATTTTTTGTAAGAATTTCCTGGGGAAAAAAAGGCCATTGAAAATGGATTAAGGTGGGCTATTAGCAGATAGATAGAATGACATTTTATAGAAAGAAAACAAGCATAACAACACATTTGCAATTTGACTGTTGAAATTATAGTCCTCTTTTCCATGGTCAAATGGAATAAAAGGTCAGAGTTGCCATTTTTTTCCACAGAAAGCTGCTCAAGTTATAATTTTAATATGGATGGATTCCACAAATAAAAAGAGGTTTTATAGTGCTCTATAAAATAGCTTCCTTTACAATAGCAAATGTTCAAGTCATTTAAGACATTAACAATGACTCAGTGCACACTTAAAATACTCAAAATACTAACAATGAACTGTTTTAACCTGGGTATTAGAAATGGAGGAATGGGTTGTTTTAGAAGGTCTATAAATTTTGTTCACATGACAAACACTGGCCTCAAGCACTGCCTGGATAACAACATGAGTGATTATCAGTTCATGTGGTCCAGCCAGTACCTCTTCAACTTCCAAATATATTTATTAAGTGCAATTCATTTATTTTACTTGACTATATTGTTTCTCTTTCCATTAAAGGACTAACCAGTTAAGCTTTCAAAATATAGTGTGTTATAAGTTGAGGAAGGCATTGAAATATCATATGTAGCTAACTCCAGTAGACAGTGGGAACCTTTGCTGACAGTCCACGAAATCTTAAATGACCTTGCCTATGATTTACTACTTAATAGACCAATTGAATCTATACTAACTTGATGGAGGGTTAGTCTTCTTATAAAAATAGTGTGGGAAAAGGTTTCTTTTTGCCATAGCCTGCAACTTCCTCACAACCACATTCCATTCTGAAGCAATTGGCTTTTGCACCACAAGTGTCTTAATACACTTCCTCATGAATATCGTACTGACCTTAATTGGTAAGAACTTACCTCCACGTGCACAGGTCTCAAAATATATTTGGCTGAGGAGTCTGACGGTAAGGAAACAAGGAGGAATGAAGGAGGAGAATGCAGATAAAAGGTAAGAAATGGAAGCAGAGCTAGAGAGAGAGATGAAGGGGGTAAGAAAGGGAGGAACAGAGCTGAAAGAGGAATATATGAGGTCCTACTTGGAACTGGCCCCTAATTCCAAGTCACTGTTCTGCTACCAACCACCTGGAACTTATTGTCCGTGAGTCAGTCTTAGCTCCACCGTCTTATGATCCATTTAAGCTGGCTTACTACTTAAAGACTTAAGGTAATTGAAAAAAACAAATTTGATGTCTCAAAACTGTGATGGTCAAAATGTTAGCCACTAGCCACACGTGTGATTATTAAATTTCATTATAAATTAATTAATATTAAATACAATGAAACATTCAGTTTCTTATTTGGATTACCCACATTTCAAATGTTCAAGAGCCACATGTGACAAGTAGCTATCATATCAGATAGTGTATATATAGAATATTTCTATCATCATAGAACAATCCATTGGACAGTATTATCCTAAACCATTATTGCAGATGTGACATGATAAACCTACCATCACACTGCCCAGCCTCTTCCTTCTGCAGGCCTCCTGTCTCCCTGGGAGCTTGCCTCTGGGTGAATTTAATGTACTTTCCAACCTGTTCAGTCTCTATGGACTAGGTACCCTGGTACTCTTAAGGGTAGATTACTTGAAGGTTTCAATCAACAATCATAACAATTTACTGAGTACTTTTTATAATTATACCAGGTACTTCTAAAAGTGTATAATACTTCTATACACTTAACGTATATCATATATTCAATCCTCACAACCCATTTTACAGGGGGCAAAAGTAAGGTATTGAAAGGTTAACACTATGTCCAAAGTCATACTGCTAGCAGATGACAGATCAATATTTGAACCAAGAGAATTTGACTCTAGAGCCATGTATGCACCAGATTACTGAGTGTTTTAGAAGATCTTGAGATAAAGAGTAAAAGACAGAATTTACGCACTTGGAGACCTTACAATTAAATCCAGGAAATTAACAATATGAGGTACATAGTGAACTATTCAAAAAATTGATAAGTATCAAGAGGTTTTGACTCCATAGTAAAGTGACTTTTCCATTACTACAGAGCAAACTTCTTACATTGCAGGGTTTTGAAAGAAGGCTTGGTATATAGTCACCCTACCCACTTTAATTTCAGAGCATATATAAACAAATAACTAACCATCCTGTGTACACACACCTCCCTGTGAAGAAATGTCAAGGTCAGATCTCTTATCTTCTATGAAGAAAACCCTACTGTGAATGGCTAAAGAGATCACAATCACTTAAACACAGGAGAGAGTACTGAGATATCACAGGATAGGAAGCACATTAGTTGGGAAATCAAAATACCTATCTATATTCCATTACTGGCTCTGCCACTCATTAACAAGCTTTTCTATCCTGGGTGAGTTCTTTCTTTTTTCTAGGTCTCATTTGGCCCATCAGCACAATGAGGGAGAAGTAGACAAGATCTGACATTTTCAAATTTACGTATCTGACTTTCCTGAGGGTAAGTAGCCTGGGCTGTCTGTCCTTTCCCAACTCCATTTCCACATCACTTTTCCCATTTGACAAAAGAGAGAGATAGATCTCTTCACCATCCCAAACTTTACTATGTACCAGGGGGTAAAATCCTCTGCAGTACCAAACAACGAAGGAAGGATTCAAGAACAACTTCTCTCCTGCAAAAGCAGTCCCTGGAGAGCAATGCAGGGTGTTTGGGTGAAGAGCATTGATGAGACACTGCCTTTATCTCATCCAGCTGACAAACCATGGCAAGGTTCCGTGCCTTAGCTACCTCTCTTCAAGTTAGAATTCAGTGGTGAGATGCCTTGTTTACATGGAAATATAATGAAATGAGTCTCTTTCAAACAGGAAGTCAATCTGAGTTGGCAGATTGGTTTGACAGTGAGGACTGGTTTCACTATCGAGGTTACATGGTGGACATTTTCCATAACTGAGTTAACTGAGAAATGCTAAGGTTGTAATAAAAATATATTTAAAGCCTATGATAAATATACAACTTTCTCAAAATAATTTCCTTTGCAACCATTTAAACTCAAGATGTGTGTGTGTGTGTGTGTGTGTGTGTGTGTGTATGCACATACATACACAACATAAAGGCATATGAACAGTTATGTAGTCTTTCAAAATGCTTTTATCCTTTTAGGAGGAATATAATCAAAAATGAAATTGAGGATCAGTGAACTAGATGTTTTTAAAAGCCTTTCCCATCTCTAATAGTCTGGGCTTCTCTAATGTTCAGAAGCACTTTTTACTTATTCCTTTTAATTCCTGAGCCAAACCTTACCTGGTTTTAAGTCTTCAGCATTTGTATGACTGGATTATACAAATTTCCATGAAATATGTAACATCTTAACATTCAAATTCTTAACTAGGAATAAAAAAGAATCTACAACTTCTGTCATCAATCTCCTGGCTCATGAGTGCTGATCAGTAATAATTTCATGTTGTCTTTATCATGTGGACTTTATTAGGGGGAGAATGTTTTCTTTGAAAAACCAAATTCTGCATTAGTTGCCACTTTGTTCCTGCAATTAGCTACAAAATGCAAAACAATTGCTAATGTTCTTCCCATGAAACAGCTGGTTCATAAATGCTAATACTCTCTACAGAATAGTAATGATAGTCTGCATTATGTATGCTTCCAGAAGTAGTTTTTGGCATTAATGGCAGGAAAAGCATAGAAAAAAATCATGTTTAGGAGAGATACAGATTATTTTCATAATGATAAGAATAAATAGGGTTTGCTTGTCAATGTCCATTAATTTTGGTGACTTCTTAATCTATGCATTCAGTTTACAGACAAAAACAATAGAAGTGACTAAGAAGCTCAAATATAGCAGAGAAGATAAGTAGGAAGAAGGTTTCCATTCATATATTTAGGAAACAGATATTGAACATGTAATATGTGCCAGGCCTTGGGTTAAGCACCAGGGATAGAAAAAGATAAATGAGATGCAGCCTCTGCACTCTACAAGTTCACAGTTCAATACAGGATAAGATCAGAAACAAAACTGTCAAGTTTTGTTTATTTCACTCTTATGGCAATGATGCCTTAAGAGTGGAATGCTATAAGAATACAAAAAAGGAATAACTGGAGAGGTTCTAAGGTCAGCAAGAAAACGTTTTTGCACAAGGTAATGTTTGTTCTGGAAGATTGAGCAAGAGTTAGAGGGAAAGGACGTTCTAGGTAGATAAACAACATATGCAATAGTAAGGGGAGATGAGAGAACATGGTCCAGTCAGAGAACCACAGCAGGAACAGAGGTGTGTGTGTGTGTGTGTGTGTGTGTGTGTGTGTGTGTGTGTGTGTGTGTGCGTGTGTGTTTTACATACATACACATGAACACCAGGGAGGCGGCTTATCATGGTGAGAAATGAGGCAGTAGAGAATCAGGGCTTCTTATGACATGCTAAGTAATGCAAGAATTATTCTAAATAAATGATCCTATTTTGAACAACTAACATATGCCAGGTATATGCCAACATGCTAGGAGTGAAGGGTAAGATGTGAGGATTGGTAGGACATATTCCTTTGAAGGGCCCACAGACCAATTCCTTATCATTCACCCACACAAGTTTGCAGAGAATATTCAATCAGTCCTTTCCACCAGGTGCAGGTGACATGTACAACAGTCCATTTGGACCACAGTTCACAGAGTGGTGAAAACTGGGGAGCAGCCTACTTTATTCAACTTGTTCCCAATATCCATGCACAAGCACAGGGCACTAATTCTAGGATCAGGATCCATGCCATAAAGACTCTCTCATACTCAATCCCCCCACCCTTTTTCTCACCCCTTATTTTTCTATCCCTCCCACACACCTCTCAATTCACCTAATTCCTTTGCTCCCACTTCTGCCTTAGATCTAGCTTCCAGAATAAGTAGCCAGCTGGTCAGGATCAAGGATCAGACTGGACATCTTCTCAGAGCCTAGCAGTTTGGCAAAGCTTAGAAAAATAGTCAGCAAGGGTGTATTAAATACTAGAGGAGTGTGACCACTTTGGAGAGCATGAGGGTCGGGATGCAGTTGGCAGTGGAGGACTTGATTTATGTGGTAGAATAGTGTCAGCTCAAGTGGCTCTTTCAGGTTAAAGAACGTAATCAAGGTTGGGAGAAGGTCCTTAAGGTCAGGTATACAGGTGTGACCAGAGATAAGGTGGGCACAGGTGTGGAGTTTGGGGGTATTGTCAGTATTCAGGGATCTGATTTTAGTTAAGAGATTGATTTGATTATGGTCAGGGCTGGGAGATGTAATGCTACAAGGGCCAAGAAGCCATTACACTTCCTTTTTTTTCTGATTTCAAATTCCACCTTTTTTTTTTTTTTTTTGGAGATGGAGTCTCACTCTGTCACCTGGGCTAGAATGCTGTGGCATCAGCCTAGCTCACAGCAACCTCAAACTCCTGAGCTCAAGCAATCCTTCTGCCTCAGCCTCCTGAGTAGCTGGGACTACAGGCGTGCACCACCACATCTAACTAATTGTTCTGTTTTTGGTAGAGACAGGGTCTCGCTCTTGCTCAGGCTGGTCTTGAACTTCTGAGCTCAAGTGATCCTCCCGCCTCAGCCTCCCAGAGTGCTAGGATTACAGGCATGAGCCACTGCATCTGGCCCCACCATTTTTTTTTTTTACTTTACCAATATCCTCAGCCCTTTCCCTATAGAATATCACTTTCCTTGTCTAGCCTCTCCATATAGTCAGGACAAACCTGTGCTAAGGAAAACCAAAGAGGACAAAACCCAAACTCAGAAAGTGTGTATCTGAATGAAGAACAAATTATTGATAGTGGAGGAAAATGGCTTCTGCATTTCAGTAATGGATTTCTATGTGGAAACTCAGGAAGCTATAGAGGAAGTTGTACAAGAAAGGCTCAAGAAGTAATTATTTCAACCATATGTAATAGAATCCATGTGTTCACTTTAATATATATGATCCAGCAGCAGAGCGAAAATCAGCCAAGCTGGAGTGGGAAAAACATGGCCCAGAAATCAGAAGGCTAAGGTTCTCCTCTCAGCTTTGTCGTCAGCTAGTTGACAGTCTTTGGGCAAATAATATTCCTCTTTGACCCTCAGTTTCTCTATGTATAAAATGAGAGTTGAATTGTATTTCCCTGTTGATTGGTGATGTTGAGCATCTTTTCATACACTCATATATCTGTTAGCCATTTGTATGACTTTTTAGGAGAAATGTCTAAGTCCTTTGCCCATTTTTAATAGTAATATTTTCTTCTTGTTATTGAGTTATAAGGGTTCCCTATATATTTTGGATATTAACTCCTTATCATATATATGGTATGCAAATATTTTGTCCCATTCTATAGGCTGCCTTTTCATTCTGTTGTTTCCTCTGCTGTACAGAAGCTTTCTAGTTTGATGTAGTCCACTTATCTATTTTTGCTTTTGTTGGCTGTACTTTGAGTGTCATATCTAAGAAATCATTATCATAACCAATGTCAAGGAGATTTTTCCCTGTGTTATCTTCTAGGAGTTTTACAGTTTCATATCTTACATTTGGGTCTTTAATCTATTTCAAGTTGATTTTTGTACATGGTGTAAGATAAAGGTCCAGTTTCATTCATGCAAAAGCATATGGATATCCAGTATTCCCAGCACCATTCATTGAAAAGACTCTCCTTTCTCCATTACGTATTCTTGGCAACCTTATCAAAATTAGTTTATACAGCCTATGTGGGTTTATTTCTGGGAAAAGGTAAATCAAGACCACACAATATGATATCACCTCACACCTGTTAGGATGGCTCCTATATATAAAAAAAAAAAAACTTAATAAATGTTAATGAGAATGTGGAGAAATTGGAACTTATGTACACTGTTGGTAAGAGCATAAAATGGGGCAGCTGCTATGAAAACAGTATGGAGGTTCTTCAAAAAATTAAAAATAGCACTATTATATTATCCAGCAATACCACTTTTAGGTATTTATTTACCTCCCCAAATTGAAATCAGGATCTTGAAGAGATTTTTGCACTCCCATGTTCATTACAGCTTAATTCACAATAGTCAAGATATGGAAACAACTCAAATGTCTATCAATGGATAAATGGCTAAAGAAAATATGCTGTATACATATAATGGAATATTGTTCAGTATTCAAATGGCACAAAGCTTCAATTATGCAAAATGATTATGTTCTAGAGATCTGCTATATAACATCATGCTTATAGGTACCAATGCAGTATTATGCACTTAAAAATTTGTCAAAAGAATAGGTCTCCTGTTCAGTGTTCTTACTACAATTTTTAAAAGTGAAAAGCTTTGACTGGTGAGCAATAAAGACCAGAACTGGAAGGGACCTCAGAATTTTGCTTGTGGTTTTTGCTTTATAAGCAGAGAAGAAAGGTAAAAATGTAATGTACTGAGCTTCAGTGTCAGTTAACTGTGTGGGGTTTTTAAAATTTTTGTATTTATTTTCCTTAAGAGCAATGAAACGACACTGTCATCAGTTCCCATTAAAATGAAAGCACAAGTGGAGATGTTCCCTAGTCACAAAAATTACCTACAGCACTAATAGAATAAAGGCAGTTTGGGGAAATATTAATGCCATCACACCTTATCATACTAATGCCTTTTAGTTGGATTGAAGCTTCCTCCCAAAGAGCTCAAATGGTGCACCACGACTTTTAGCATGCTTGTCCTCATGACACCCCTGTGAAGTAGGAAGGAAAACATCAGCATCCTTCATTAGTTGTATGTGGAAAAGAAAGTTTAGGCTGTATCTATATCACCGAAAATATGTGGCAAGGAACTAAATGTTTCACAGACTTACGGATAGAAACCAATGTCCCAGGATTTTGTTGTTTGTTGTTTTTTAACCAGTCAAGCTAACAAAATTTATAGAATCAAAGCATTTTACAGAGACACAGAGAGAAAAAGGGACAGTGGATGGTGGCAGAGATGGGAAGAGAACTCAAGTCTGCTGTCTTTCAGTCTATGGCTTTCCACTATACCTCTGCCCATCTAATATTTCTGGTAAACAGAATGGAGTTTCCTGTGACAACACCTCCCCGATCATTGTGGTTTATCACAGAGATTAAAAATAAAAGTGATCTTTAACCTAAATGTCCTACTAACCTCTTTGTGAATATATATTTTTAATTTCAAAATATTAAGGAAGTACAAATGTTTTAGGTTACATGGGTCACTTTTGTAATGCTTGAGTCCCTGCTATAGATGTGTCGATTACCCAAATCGTGTTCGTTGTACCCATTAGGTAAGATTTTGCCCCTTCTCTTCTCCCCTCTTCCTCTCCTTCCCCCTTTCCCCTGGTTGATATAACAACATAGATGCTGGTGTAGATGCAGAGAGAAAGGAAGGCTATACGCTTTTCTTGGGACTCAAATTAGTACAATCTCTATGGGAAACAGTATGGAGATTCCTCAAAGAACTAAAAGTAGACCTACCATTTGATCCAGCGATCTCACTACTTGGCATCTACCAAAAGAAAAAGAAGACATTTCATCAGAAAGACACATGAACCCTAATGTTTATTGCAGCACAATTCAGAATTGCAAAGATGTGGAATCAACTCTTTGTGAATACAATTTAGAAGATGAGAAATGCTGGTAGCCAAACAGGCAGGAATAGCTTTAAAGTGCTTCCAGGCTTTCTCCAAGGTTACTCTGGATAAGTGGGGACTCCAAGCAGAACCCGCAAGGAGCTACTGAATCATACGTGTACTTCCTTCCAGCTGAGACTCCAGGGGAAGAAAAAATAGACCAGCCTCTGGCCAAACGCAATCAAAAAGGAACTTGACTCTTTCCAAACCCCAGGAAGATTATTATCTACAAATATGAGTTGATTACTGAATGTAGTTCACAATTTGCCAAATGCTGGTCTTAAAGAAATGGGCTATTACCTAAACTATTATTGTTTGAAAATAAGTAAATAGTAAATTAAAATATAATTTCCTCAGCAAAATGATTAGCATTGGAATAATCTTATTAGGAGAGATATTTTTGATGAATAAAAGCCCTCTAGTCATAAAATTAAACATGACTTTTTTTCTACAAGGCATTTTGAGAGACAAAAAGACTGCTGGAATATGTGGTCTTATATTGATGCCATATAACTTGACTACTTGTAAAAAAATTTAGCACTCTGTTTATAATCAGTTCTTGAATATGAAGGCTGTAGTACATTAACTAATTTTATACTTACAGCAACGAGATAACCAGGCACTATTATTATACTCATTTGGCGGATGAGAAAACTGAGGCATAGAGAGTTTAAGGAATTCACTATAGTCACATAGTTTGTTAAGTGATAAAGATAAATTTTAAACCCAAATAGGCTAGCTCCAGAGCCCATGACCTTAACCACCAGGTGTTTCTGCCTATGTGCCTGGAAACTTGCCAGTGGTAGGATTGTTTGGTTTTATTTTTTTGCTCTATCAAAGCAATGAAGGCTAGCTCCATGACTGATCATGGTGATTACAACCAAAGTAACACTTTGAGTTCATCTAGCACAATCCCTCTCATTTTTCTCACGAGGAAATTGAGGCCCAAGCCAGGTCCAAGATCAAACAATGGCAAAGCCAGGAACTGAATCTATGTGCCATGACCCCACACTTACCCCAGGCTGAATTTTTTCCACTACACCATGTACTTGAAGCTGAACATGCCTTGTACTGGGCTAGCAAATCCAGTTAATCACTGCATCATCAGGAGCATGTGCTGCCCCACGTGGGAAGAAAGAAGAGCACATTTTCCCACATAAAGGAAACATTTTTACAGAGAAGGCTGACATACCAACTAAATTGGCTCTAGAGTAAATTTCTACAAAGCAACCCAATTTTCCCATTGAATCTATTTTAAAAATAGAAATGTGGTACATTTGGTTTTCTTGTCACATGATATTATGAAAAGCATATCAAAATAAAGAGTCACTGGAAGGAAACATGGAAAATTAACAGAAAGAACATTTTTAAAAATCACCCATTATCTTGCCATCTCTTCATGCCAAATATTTAACACTGTTATAATGCTGCTTGTGCAGCAACATGTAAAATGAACAAAACTTCAAAAACCTTCCAAAGAAAGAAAATAAATCAGTACAGCTTTTAAAATGTATATATCTTTCTGGAGGCATGGACTGAACTAAATGGCCCAACCATACTTCAGGAGATTTGACCCCAACACACCCAAGAATTAGAGATATGGGCAAGAGATATGGGCAAGAGACAGAAAAGGCCTTTTCAAGGTTTCTCTGAAGTGTAGCAGGAATATTTTGTCACATCCACAGAGGTCGCAGCAGTTTTCATAGGATTGAGAGTAAGTACCCTCTGTTTTTCAGAGGATCTAATTATATTAAATTTCCAGATCTCCCAGAGTCAATGTTTGCCCTGCCCTATCCTTTCCCTTCCCTTATAGTGTTCACTCCTACTCTACTTTGCTCCTACTCTACTAATAACCCTCTGGCTTATTCTGAATACTCTGCTAGTACTCTGGAACCAACAGCAGCAATAGCTCCAAATGTGCAGCTCCACAGAGGGAGCTCAAGTTCATTGAATCAAATTTTGAAATTCAAAGTCAGATAATTTTCAGCTAAAGCAAAGATTTTGCTGGTATTCACTTAATTAAATAATCTTAACATTGACCAAAATGACTTCTTCTTGACTTGGATAGTGGATAAAGTACTGGTCTGAATGATGTATAAAAAATGTTAACATTAGTACATTAGCTGATGGTAGTAGCAATCATCATATACATCAGGGAAAATAAATGGATTCTTGAGTTTATATTGGAAATTTCTCAGGAATGGTCGTGAACTTAACAATTCTTAACAGTTATTATTCAGATTTTGGCTATAAAATACATGTAAAACATTTTGGCAATAAACTAACCATATATAAAACATGCTATTCATTTGTGAGTTCACTGTCAATATTGATGAGGGGACAAAAACATATTTGATATGGTTTCATTTGTAACCTATAACACCTTTGAAGATAGGAAAGAATTTTCTTATTATAATAAGGAAACAGACCATTGTTTTATTGTTACATATAAAAGTAATAGTTTGATTTGTAAAACTTAATCACCGTTCTCTCTGGTTTTCACTTGTTCCCTAGTAACCAACAACAAGCAGAATCATTTTCCACGTAACTCAGTATGTGGTCTTTCAGAGTCTCTTTTACTTATAACACTCCTCCTTTAAATCTTAGTGTTCCAAAGACTCCTTTATTAACCCCTTCTTGTTCTCCCTCTATATTTTCTCCTGATGTGAATATCATCTGCTCTCTGGTTCCAACTATCCATATGCTAACATCTCTCAAGTTGTCTTATCTTCTGTAGCAGGCTAACTTGGCAATTAAATTAGCAAAGCAGATTTCTCATTCCCATCACTGGTGAAAAGGCACATACCAAGTTCTCCATAAGCATTTGTTGAATGAATGAATGAATAATTGAATGGGATCTATACTATATAATAATGAGCTATTATCATAGGCTCCTCAGCTGGGATCTGCAAATCATGTTGTATAAACATGTAGGAAAGCATACAGATTGAAATTGTACCAAAATTTGTTGCAATTTTTCTAAAAGGTTCCAGGTTCTGAATGTAAATATAGCCATTCAAAATAGCTCTGATCTTCCATTAGCATGCAAAAGGAGTATGTTTGAAAGAGTTTGCAAGCATTAGTATATATGATTATAACACATGCATCACACAGGGAGCACAGACTTCCTCTATTTCTGTAAATCAAGAACTTGTTTACAACTTAAGTGAATGGGACAGCCAGTCCAACTAGCTGCATCATTTTAAAATACAATCACAAAAAGCAGGAGCTGAAACTAGCATGAATGGGGTTTTGAGGTTTAAGTAAAGGGTGAAAGAGAAAATTGTACACTGCCACCTCATTCTGAGCTGCTTGCTGGCATCTTTCCTATTGCAGCTGGTCTCTTAGTGAATTCCTGTTATTTCATATTCTGGACACTAGAAAGTACATACAAATATCCTGGATTTTGCTGAGGAAAATAGAAGTTAACAATAACTAAATAACAGTTTTAGAAGCAAGATGAGGGCTAAAGTTTTTATACTCTTCCCTTAAACATGTATACTTGGCTGTCAATTACCACTTACAGATGAATCAAATCTATGCCACAGCAAGTTTGGGAATAAGATTTTTTCCTTTATCCTGATGATGTTTTTAACAGCTCCAGTCAGGAACAAAGAGGAAACCAGAGAGAAATGGTACTTGTATTTAACTACCAGAAAAGACCTCTTAATTACTGTATCAAAATGAAAACTTCCCTCCCTAAAAGGCAGTTTGTAATATGGAAGAACTCCATTTAGCAACTGATTTAGCGTCCTGAAATTTTATTTTACTGCTGAGTTGGAGTTGTCCTGGCCAGAACACCAGGAGGCTATGCTGATCACAATTATGACAACACTTCTCACTGGATTTTCCTGCAGCTGGGGTGGACAGCTGGTGATTCCCACCTTGAAAACTTCCTAACCCAATGTATTTCTTTAGAATGAATCTAGCACATCATAGATAATAAATAGTAACTATTATTAATTTTTCACATTTATAAATTCCTGAGCTAAAGAAATTTCCTGGTATTATCATAGATATCTGGAGCAGGCAGTTCCCATCTGAAAATAATATTAAAAATTAGAGGTCTCACAGAGATAAAGCTTAAAAGGAAATCATCACAGTTATAGAAAATAATACAGACAAAACCATAATAGGAGCCTGATTAAATCCAACAGTGGAGCCACACAATGAATATTCTGCAAACATAAAAATAATGATGTAAAAGGATAATGCCTTGAGTGAACCACTCATGATTTACTGTTAAGTGGAAAAAATCAGGTTACACATCTCAGGGTGGTTAAATGGCCAACGTGGAGTCGTATAACTACCATGAGGAAGCACTCCAGAACTAAGATTCATCCAAGCCCAAACCATGTTCATACCCCTGTGTTACATTAAAACCCCAAAATTCAAGGTTAGAGTCCCTAAATAAGCTACAATATCCGCTAGTGTTGAATCAAATGAATATTTAACATAGATTTCCAGGTAGAGATATTTAAAGACTTTAAAAATAAAGACCATTGAGTTACTCTAAAAATAATAAAATAAAATAAAATAATGCTGAGAGCCTATTTTGGGGATCTTAAAAAAACCCTGCCTGTACAGTATGTATCCATCTATAATTTGAGAAATTATAGATTTCCTCTTTTTCCAGAAATGCACTGCATGATATCTTCAGAGTGATATCTTTACTGGGTGAATGTGGACAGGTCACTTAACCATCAAGCGCCAAGATTCTGAGCTATAGAGGATAAGATTTGGATTAGATATTCCCCAAAATCTCATCCAGCTTTCTGAGTAAAGATTTAAAAATGCAGGATTTGAAGTAAAGATGGAAAAACACAGCCTTTAGATTTAGAATTGGTTTTGAATTCTCACCAGGGCCTCCACTAGCCTACATGGCACCTCTGTGAATTAGAAAACCTGTCCCCTCAAGGTAGGCACAATCCTATAGGCACACATTGACTGAGCCTTTGGGGGAACAAAATGTCCCTTTCTTGGCAGTAGGCAGCCCCAAGTCAGAGCTCCAGGCTTACTTAGCAGAGCATAAGCTGGATTCTAGGCCCTATTACCTCCCTCCCTATGTATCTCTGTGCATTGCACAACCACAAGCCTCCTTTGAAATGGAGGCTGCAGGCCCATTACAGGCTCATTGATATGAAGGCTCAGAATTGGACCATCAGAAAGAGGATAATAGGGTTGGCCTGGAATTTAGTAGTCACTTGCCTATTGGTACCTTCCCATGATGTTCTATGGCTGTAACTTCTGATGGATTGCCACTACCTAAGAATCTTGGGAGAGATATTACTAATGATCACAAAAATAGAGTACACAATGTCCCATAACTTTAGTACTGAGAAGACAAGTTCCTCTCATGGAATAAAACTGGAAACCCTTGTACCCTATGAAAAAAGCAGTTATTATTGCTTTTGTATATTGTATGCCTATTGTGTGTCTGGTATTTTACCTTACATGTACCTTGCAAGAGATGTAGAGCATTCTGGTGAACACCCTTTTCATCTAGTTTTGGCTCACTGAGTGACCCTGGGAAAATCACTGGCTCTCTTCAGGATTTTCCTACTCTAAATCATTCATGAATGAGCTAGATCATCTCTAAGGGTCTTTTCAGCTCTGACCTTTATGACTTTATAGCTCCATTTCCTTTTAGAAAGAAATCAACTCCTTGAGTCAGGTGGGCAGTGGGAAGGGAGCAGAAGTAACAGCAACAACACTGGAGATGGTTGGCATTTTCAGCCTTCCTAATCATGACTGCATTTATTTAAAGATAAGAAATAAGGGAGAGGCTGGGCGCAGTGGCTCACGCCTGTAATCCTAGCACTCTGGGAGGCTGAGGCGGGCAGATTGCTTGAGGTCAGGAGTTTGAAACCAGCTTGAGCAAGAGCAAGACCCCGTCTCTACTATAAATAGAAAGAAATTAATTGGCCAACTAATATATATAGAAAAAAAATATTAGCCAGGCATGGTGGCACATGCCTGTAGTCCCAGCTACTTGGGAGGCTGAGGCAGGAGGATTGCTTGAGTCCAGGAGATTGAGGTTGCTGTGAGCTAGGCTGATACCACGGCACTCACTCTAGCCTGGGCAACAAAGTAAGACTCTGTCTCAAAAAAAAAAAAAAAAAAAAAAAAAAGAAGAAGAATTTCAGAAAGTATTTCAAGTACCTATAAATGCCAGTTGGACAATCTTATGTAATACAACTTATATTACCAGGGACCTTCAGGAACATTGTAACTCCCAAATGTTGCCAAAAAAGAAATGCATTTCTGTTTCAACCACTGTATACTTTCTTTACTAGGTAGTTGAAAAAGTTCCCTTTTGCACTGGTTTGCATTCTCATCAGCAATGATGAGAGCACCTGTTTCCCCATAGACTTGCCAACAGAATATGTTGTCATACTTTTAAATTTTCACCAGTCCGATAGGAGGAAAATGGAATCTTGGTATTGCTTTAATTTGCATTTCTGTAATTATGAGTATTATGAGTGAGTTTAAACATTTTTCCTATGTTTATGGGGCATCTTTACACACACACACATAAAATATGAATTGTCTGTTCATGTTTTTTTCCCATTTTTCTATCAAGTTTTTAGTCATTTAGTCCCCAATTTAAGAGTTCTTTATATATTAAGGATATTAGTCTTTGGTGATATGATGCAAAAATTTTCATACAGTTTGTCAGTTGTCTTTTGACTGTTTATGGTGTTTCATAGTGCAAATTGCTTTTAGTTTCATGTAGTCAAATTTATGAGCCTTTTGTGTATTAAATTATTTTTGCATCTGGAATATGAGTGATAACTAGAAAGCCTTTTCCTACACGGTTTAATAGCAATTCACCTATATTTTCTTCTAGTATTTCTATGGTTTTATTTTTTACATTTATTTAGCTGTTCCATTTACAGTTCTTTTATATAGGGTGAGACTTAACTAGATGGTATAATAACATAATACAATCCATATGATAAAATAAATATTCCAGAGTACACACTGATAAAAGTACACAATTGAATAAATAAATAAATGGGGGATAGGGTAGATCTTTCTCATAGTAGAATTCAACTTAATAAATGAAAAAGGAATGATATAAATAGAACATCATCGGGCAAATGCCACAAAAATAATTATTGCAGTCAAGAAATATTGATGAATGCTAAAATTAGTGAGCAAAACATGATAAAAAACCAAGTATTTACATAATCTCAAAGTATTTTGCAATAAGATACTAATTAACACAAAGGGAAAATTAGTATTTTTATAGTGGAATGACCTGGTGACACTACATCACCTAAGTGATCAAGGTTAACACCACCAGTAAGGACACACAACAAAATCATGTACCTTAACATGCACTGGGAAGAACACAATATCACTTCTGTGTTATCCCTACCAAAAATTCACAATATGAATCTAACCATGAGGAAACTTAAAAAAAAAACCCTATATTGAGGAACATTCTGAAAAATACCTAATCAGTAGACTGTGAAAGTGTCAAGGTCATGAAAGATAAGAAAAGACTGAGAACTGTCACAGACCAGAAAAGACTAAGGAGATAAGGCAACTAAATGCAACATGAGATCCTAGACAAGCTCCTCAACCAGGAAAGGGACATTAGTGGAATAACTGGTGAAATATGAATAAAGTCTGTAGTTGAGTTTATAGTATTGTATTAGTGTCTGTCTCCTAGTTTCAATGATTTTACTATGGTAATACAAAAAGTTAAAATTAGAGGAAACTAAGTAAAAGGTATACAAGAACTCTGTACTAATATTGCCACTTTTCAGTAAGTCAAAAATTATTTCAAAATAAAAAGTTATAAAATTTTCCTCCTTGCCATCTGATGTATTCCATCCAAAGTGAACGAACAACTGAAGGAGTGAAGCAGCTTTCATTATCAACGAAAACATGTTTCTAAGACAACAGACTACTCAGTCCTAAACTCTAGCTACTGATTAACCATTATAGCTGAATACCACCCCTTCTAGAAATCTTTTCCTCATTACACCCAGTCGGCATGGTGATGAGCAAAGAACAGAAGCATGGGAACCAGACAAACGAAATTCTCTCTCTTTTTTGCACATCGTGGGTATATGATCGTAAGTGCCATACTCTCTTAGAGCCCTACTGTTCACATCTGTCAAATTGAGATAATCCCCACCTTGCCATAAAGAATGGTAAAAATTAAATTTCACACTGTTTTTTCATAAAGATTTAATGAGTTAAGGTGTAAAAGTGCCTCTCACAGTGTTGGGTACCTAGCAAATGCTTAATAAGTAGTAACTACTATTTTAATCATTTTTATTGTCATACCAATTGACCTGACCTTTCCTCTTAGAGTCAATGCATTTAAAATTATTGAAACAATTTTTGGTAATTAGAGATTACCTCCTCTATCATACTAGAAACTACTGAATCACTGAAGTAGGAAGCAGCCCATCCAGTTTTGTTGTCATTTGTATCAGTCTGCTCAGGCTGCTATAACAAAATGCCATGCCCATGATGGCTTAAACAAGTGACATTTATTTCTCATAGTTCTGGAGGATGAAAGTCCAAGGTCAAGGTGCCAGCATGGTTGAGTTCTGGTAAGGGCTCCCATCTTGGTTGAAGATGGCCACCTTCTTGCTACATCATCCCATGGCAGAGAGACAAAGCTCTGGTATCTCATCCTCTTCTTATAAGGGCATAATCCCATCTTAGGGGCCCCATAGTTATTATCTCATCTAAACCTAAGCACCTCTCAAAAGCCCCACCTCCAAATACCATCACATTGGCAATTAGGGCTTTGACATGAATTTAGGGGGAACACATTTAATCCATAGCATTGTTATAATCTTTTTAAATTTCAAATACCATTTTACTTAGTACATTTGATTTTAAATTTAGAAATAAAAGCATTTAAAACACATAATACCCTTACTAGAAAAGCTGACTTGTTATTATTTCAGGATACTATTAATGTCTCTTGTATTTTCCTATACAGATAATATGTATTACAAATATTATGAATTATACTGAATATATAATGTGTTTTTTCACTTAGCATTTGCACCAATATACTTATAGACTTAGGAAAGATAGTAAATTTACAATTTTTAACTCTGTTTTATATTTCATCAAAGCATGCACTATAGTATTAACTAATCCTCTATTGCTCAATATGTTATGGTTTGCTTCATCCAATATCATTCTTATAAAGAATGTTACAATGTGCTGGAAAATACATAAACAAAGATCTCTACTTTTGAGAGCATTTCCCTATATCAATAAATAGTCTTTAACAATATGCTTCCTAACAATTACATTGTATTTCATTATGTGTTCCATTTTCTTAACTAACTTTCTGTTATTAGATGTAAGGTTCTATCTATGTTTTACTATAAGAAATGACCCTACATCAAAATTCCTTGTAAAAATGGCACTATGAACATCTTTGATTCTTTATTTCAAATGAATTCCTAGAAGTGGAATTGCTGTATCAAAGGCTTCACAACTTTTTAAGGTTTTGATACCTACTGCCAAGTTGTTCTCAGAAAGAAAATATAATTTCAACCCTAACTAGAAGACTATCAAAGTGCCCTTCTCCCTGTCCCTTTACCAATACACATCATCAGTTTAAAAAAAAAAAAAAAACTCTGTTATTTTGATATGCAGAAAATATCTCACTTGTGCCAATATTTTTTTTTCTTTTAGTTGAGCTAAACATTTTAGTCTCATTGAAATGTGAATTACTTGAACCCATGAAGGGGTTTAAAATATCTTTTGTTTGGTGCTTCATATTTTGATAACAAGTAATATGTGAAAAGAGCTGGAAAAGTATTATTATCTCTATCCCTATTTTTGCAAATAAGGAAGTTGATGCTCAGAAAGTCAAAGCAATTTTCCCAAGGTCAATGAAAGATCAGGCCTTCTAGTGCTCCTCCTAGTTCCCTCCCAACCTGAAGTTGATAAGTAAACACGGAGCTGGTAGGGAATCCAAGGTTTTCCTAGTGCAAATAAAAATGTAACATATATAATTCAGTGGTAGAGTTGGCCCAGCCCTCTCCTCTTCTCTCCTCTCGCCTTTCCCTTCTAGCATTATCTTGGCAAAAGAAAGCAAAGGGAGGAGGAAAGTAAGGCAGCTGGGCTCTGGAGGTCTCCCAAGCATAACTAGAACATATTTTATTCACTTCAGCATTTGGCTCCACAACAGTACTTGAGATGACAGTCTGTGAGGTGCCTCGAGGCCAATCACATGGCCTCCCTACCGATGTCCTATCTAGGTTGCTCCAGCCTCCCTGGTCTCAGCATGTCTCCAGTTTGCCTTTTGCATGGAGATCCAAGAAGAAATGGGCCACTCAAGGGACAGTTGCTTTCCCCTACACCATACAAATATGCTTGTTTCCTAATTTTAGTGTCTGTGTTTTTAAAGATGCAAATGTGCTAATTCTTTTCCATCAAAGTCACATTTGATTTTGTCTTTCTAAAATATTCATGTCCTTCTCTCACACCAAATACTCAGATTTCTGTGGTAAATAGCATCAGCATTCTTTCAAGTGACATAATCTTAAATAACTATCAATTTTACTCTAGAATATATATATATATATGCATGCACACATACATATATGTATGCACCCATATATATGTAATATATAGGCATGTGTTCACATGTGTATGTAAAATACACATGATAAATGCCAATTTGGTCATATTAATGAAGGTACTAGATAGGGATCCAGAGGCAGGAGAAAGAAACTAATATTCACAAAGAGACTGCTATGTGCCAGGTACTATAATCATATTATCTTATTTAACCTTCAAAGTAACCCTTGAAATGGGACAAGATGAGGCTGAGCTGGTCTCTCAGACCTACTGGACATATTCACAATTTAGATTCCCTAATCATATAGAATGTCCCCAGTAAATCTGTTATCAGGTGACTTCACTTTGAGTGGTGTTAATTCAGGATGGTTTGCAGTACAGACAAGTAGGTGCAACTTCCTTACAAAACTGCAGTCCAAGGTATGTCCTAGCTCTTATACATTCCAGAAGGTACTGAACAACTGGTGCAATTCAGCATGGGAGAGACAGGCCAGGATGGTTTGTGTAAAGGTGAGAAGATCACACTTCTTACAAAATTTAAGCTGAAGGTATATTCTCAACTCTGTTGTCCAGATTGCCCTGAATGTCTAGAGCAAATCTGCACTGTTGGGAGAAATTCTAGGACTCTAGGATGGCTCAAATGTAAACAGATAGATCCAACTTACAAAATCAAGGTCCAAGATATGTCATTTCTTTTCAGCCTCCTTTATCATGTAGAATGGTTCAGTCAGTAGAGGGGAACAGGCCAGAATGGTTTGCTGTGAAGGCAGATGGATGGAACCCCCCCTCACAAGACATTTTTCCTCTTAAATCTTCCAGATTATATCAAATGTCTCTAGCAAACCTGCATTGAGTAAATTCACACTGGAAGATCTTTCTCAGTGGAGACGAGTAAATTAAACTCCTGAAAACATATGCCTTCAACTCTATCCAATGTCTCAAATAATTCAACATTGGAATTGTCAGGTCTAGCACACCAGGACAGTTGGCATTAAAGACAAGTGAATCGAACCTTTTAAAAGATTGAAGCCTGAGGTATGTCTCAACTCTTCAGATAGGGACCTTGAGAGGCCATTTGCTTCCATCTGCCGTGAAGCCCCAGGTGGCAAATTATTTTTGCACTATGCTTACCTTAGGAAGCTGCCAAGTAACTCTCAAAATCTATAAAGGGCTAGAAATTTCCCAGCTGAGTTTCTAAAGGTAGGCAAACCTATTACAGTGGTCATTGTGATAGCTGAGGAGACTTTGTGCAGGCCCAAGATCACATGCTTATGGGGGTTTCACTGGGTCATAGACCTGGATGGCCAACAGGGGAAATGGTTGAACTGGGCCACTGGGGCCAAAGGGACTTCATTGTTTGTCATCGCAAGAATTTTCTCTCCCCCCCCTCATTTTTTTACTTTTTTAGCTTAATTGAAATTTAATTCACATACCATATAACTCACTATTTAAAGTGAACAATTTAATGTTTTTTAATATATTCACAGAGTTTTCCAACTATTACCACAATCAATTTTAGAACATTTTCATCACCTCAAGAAGAAACCACATACTCTTTATTTTTTTTTTAATTTAGAAGAATCAGATTTTATTTCGTGATGTGAACATTAAGAATTTGCCCACATAGTTGAAAATATTCGCAAAGGATTTGCTCGATCATTTACACTCATTCGCACAGTTTGCCAAATAAAAAATGCTTCTTTACCCATCTAGCCAGCTATCAGGGATGGTGACGTGCTTGCCTATTCCACGGTGGGGCTTCAGTCTTCATGAATGTTGAATAGTTTGGCTACTTCATTGAGATCTTCATATTGCTCACCGTCCTTAATGATCTTCCTTGCTATTAGCATTCTGTTAAAGATGTTCCATAGCACGATCCCCACAACCACTTTGTCCCTGAGGTAGAAGATGACACCTTTGCCGTAGTCCTCCCCTTGGACAGGGGCCTGTGGAATTGCAGGAGTACTGGCAGGAATAGCAATTTCTGAGGCCTCGGATTCTGTCTCACTCTCTGATTGGATACTAGTCCCTGACTGTTCCGTGGCAGATTTTGGGTTGTCTTGTGCGGTTGCTTTTGCAAAAACACCAACTGTGGCCAAACTACTGTCCACAAGACCAATAGCTTCATAGCCAACATCAGGACCCAAATCACTCCAGAACACTGACTGATGCCAGTATGGCTTAGCAGCTCCGGTCATATTTTCTCCAGCCAATCTTCCACTCACAACAGCATGATCGTGGTGCTCTACCCGCCTCCTCCCCAGCTTTATGTCGTAGAAGCATGCAGCATCTCCTGCCACCCAGATGTTAGAGCGTGCTTATAGCTCTGCATTTACCCAGAAGCCACCAAAATCTGAGTCTATTTCCAGCCCACCAGTCTTGGCCAACTCAACATTGGGTTCCAGGCCCACAGCTGCCACGATGTGGTCAGTTTCTACCTTCCTGCCGTCTTTTAGCTTGATGAGTAACTTGCCACCGCTGACTCCAACTGATTGCACAATGGCATCGGGCATCACCTTAACCCCCTCTTGTCTGACTTTTTCCATGGTCCAGTTCCTGAGGTATTCAGGGAGGATCTTTCCCATATTTCCTTTCTCAGGGAAGAGTTGAATCACTTCTGTGCCCAAGGCTTGAGCTTTGCTGCCAAGAGCACAGGCCAGTTCGCTACCAAGGAAGCCCCCATCAATAATCGTAATTGACTTGACTTCCCGTGAAATCTTCTCTATGGCTCTAAAGTCTCCAATCTTTCTGAAAAGTGTTGTTCTGCTCTTCACCTCTGCTCCAGCCCTATCAATGGCAGACAGACTTCTTGGAGTGCCTCCTGTTGCAATCAAGCACTTTTCATAGGTTATTTGAGAGCCATCATTAAGTTTCACCATGTTGTCTCTCACATCCAGCTGTACTACCTTCTTTCCAGTGAGGACAGCCACACCACCATTCTCAATGTGAGGTAGGTCCTGAGCAGAGACATAGAAAGAAGGTGGCTGGAAATATATGCTTCTCTCTTTTCCATTCCACTGTCTGAATCGCAGTGTCTTTGTGACATTTGGATCATCTGAAAACCATAATTCTTTTGAAAGAGGAGGTCTCATGTATGGCAGCTCAGGATCTTCAGATATAATCAGTACCCTGGCCCCAGGATCCCGAGCTCGGATGGATCTAGCTGCAGCAAAAGCAGCAGTGCCTCCACCGATTAGTAGGAAAGGAACATGACTTGGTACCCTGACTTGAGAAATTGGCTCTCCTTCTGCAGAAGATGATGCGGCCCTTTTCTGTTTCTCTTCTGGTGTCAGCCCTAACTCTGATATTCTTTCATTATATCTTTTTTTGTCATCTTTTATAGTCTTGTAGACATATGCACCAGCTCCTATTGTTGACAAGCCCACAATAAGGACTAATACAGAATTATGGATTTTGCCCCCTGATGCACCAGAGCTAGCCATTTGTCTTGTCATCTGGAGTTCTAGAGGAACATGCCATCGCTGGAACAAGTTGCCTGGGAGCCGGTTCCTCTGCCTCGGGCTTCGGACACACACGGTCCGCACCAAGGGCACCAGCTTCTGCTTCAAAGCACCTGCCGCAAGGCCTCCACACCGGAACATTTCGGCAACCGCTACTCTGGACCTCCTCCTTCCTTTTCTTCTTACTCACCGACCGACGGGTCAAACACCATCCACATACTCTTTAGCAGTCAACTTTCCCCAATTCCCTGCAGACCCTCCCACCACTAGGCAACCACTAATCTATTTTCTGTCTCTATAGATTTGCTTATTTTGGACATTTCATATAAATGGAATAATACAATATTTTAAAAGCAACTCTGAAATGTAGCTATCTTCACTTTTATAAAAAATGAGTGCTCAGAGAAGTTAAGTAATTTCCCTGTGGACACACAGATGGAAAGTAGTAAAGCCAGGAAATAAACTTGGGTGTTCCTGGATCTAAAGTCAATGCTATTTTTGTCCTTCCATCCTACATCTTCCAGAAGACCTGGGTTCCATCCCTGCCTTAGCCACTATTTTGCTTTGTGAAATGAAATGATTTAACACATACTTGGTGAGGAATTGTCTGTAGTGATTCAGACACAAGATAGCTTCTGGCTTAAGCAACTGGGTATATAAAGGTTCCATTTATTGAAATGGGGGAAACTGGAGGGAAAGGTAGGTCAAGAGAGACCAAGTAAGTGAATAGCCAAACAAATTCTACAGAAAATAAAACCAAATTGTCACATTCTGAAGATATCCAGAGTACAAAAGTCAAAAACTAAAACATGGAAAAGAAGAGAGAAAGGAAAATAGATATGAAGGGCAGAGCTGACTTAGGCATCATAGGCATTTCTGAGGAAGAAACCAGAATACCTGGAAGACAAACAATGATTAAAAATATAACTAAGGATAACTTTTTTGAGCTAAAGAAAAAGCTAAGCGTATTGGTAAAATGGGTTCCCCAAATTTCAGCCAAAATCAGTGAAAAGATCCATACCTAGATAAAGATGGTGTGTATATGTTTGTGTGTGTGCATGTGTTTGTGTATGTGCATAACATTTTACAAGGAAAAAAGAGGTTAATTATAAAACAATAACTATAAGTCTGGCCTTCTCTGGAGATGTTTTGTTTTTTTTTTTTTTTCATTTTGCTATTTAGTATTGCAGAATTTTGCTAGGAAAAATTAAGAGCCTAAAGAAAGACCCAAAAGTTGTGGGAAAAAAAGTCTAGCAACCATTGTTATCATCATTAAGAACATATACTCACCAGCAAATTGGTGTTAACTGAACAGCACCTAAGTGGTCACATAGGTACTACAGTAATAGGGTATTGGGCAGGTGGGAGGGGGGAGGAGGGCAGGTATATACATATATAATGAGTGAGATGTGCACCATCTGGGGGATGGTCATGATGGAGACTCAGGCTTGTGGGGGCAGGGGGGAAATGGGCATTTATTAAAACCTTAAAACCTGTACCCCCATAATATACTGAAATAAAAAAAAATAAAATTCATAAAAAAAGAAAAAAAAGAAAAGAACTATCACATTGAGCCCTGGAGAAGCAGTACAGAGTAATGGAAAAACCATCAAACTAGGTGCCCTAAGATCTGCCTTGGAGTGTTGGCCATATGAAATCACTCAATCTCCTTAAGATCTGGTTCCTTTCTATTTAATATCAGGATAATTATACTTTTTCATACTTCTGTTAGAAAAATAAAAGTGATGATTTTTGCTTACTAGGAATTATAAGTTCGCTAGCAGAATCAGCTTAATATTTTTTACTTTCCTTTTTTAAAGTAGGTCTGCTCTGTCCTTTCCTTCTCTATAGACAGAAATGTGTAGTTGAGACAGCATAACACACAGGAACATAAAATTCCTCTTTCTTCCTCTCAAACTACCAGCTTCTTAACGTGACAGCAACACAGCTACAAGCATTTCTCTCTTTCACTGAGAATAGCAACTCTTTTGACAAATTCCTTCAGAATTTGGTCCCAACCTGCTTAGTAAATTGTATCCCCACCCCTCTGAAGAATGAAGCTGCTAGGTCTTCCTTTACATTAATGCTGTTTGATCTACCTTCCATCAGCCACTCTGAATTATGGGACATGGTTCACGCCTGCCATAGTACCTTTGCTAAATGGAATTTGCTTAGCATTGAGGAACAGATCAATGTTTCACTTAAATTCCATGTTTGCTATGACATTTTCCCCAAGGACTGCAGCCATCATTGAAATTCTGTAATATAAGTTTTCCAAACTGTGGTACAAATAATGTGATTGATGGTCAAGTCATACTCTTTAGTTTCTATACTTCCTAATTTGGTTCTGTTCTATTTACTATTTTAGGTATATTTGATTAAATCCCAAAGTTCATTGTTATTCTCTTGGTTGTTAGGAGTAGAGAGGTATGATGTCCAAAAAGAGTTTATAATTACATCAGATAATGTTTAAGTGACAGTGACACTTAAGACAAATCAAGATAGAATATTGAGGCTGAATTCGGTGGCTCACATCTGTAATCCTAGCACTCTGGGAGGCCAAAGAGGGAGGATTGCTTGAGGTCAAGAGTTTGAGACCAGCCTAAGTAAGAGCGAGACCCAGTCTCTACTACAAATAGAAAAAATTAGCCGGGCATGGTGGCACATGCCTGTAGTCCCAGCTACTCAGGAGTCTGAGGCAGGAGGATCACTTGAGCTGAGGAGTTTCAGGTTGCTGTGAAGTAGGTTGATGCCACAGAACTCTAGCCCAGGTGACAGAGTGACACTCTGTCTCAAAACAAACAAAATATATATATATATGAAAAATATTGCATTTGATATATGATCTCAACTGGAAAAATGTACAGAGGAAAGAATGGAACACTGTATGGTGAAATGTTGGCAGTGATTATGACTGGGTGATGGGAATGTAAGTGATTAAATGTATGTATAGATAAAAAAAGCAATAAAATTCAAATTCCTGCAATGATCAGGTATTACTTTTATAAATTAAAAAAATTAAGGTATATACTTTAGGAGGTAAATATTAGACCCCTATTCCCTAAATATCATATTTCTAAAAGGCAAGTACTTGTTTAAGATTTTATTTTTCATTAATTTTATCAGGAATAAAGAGGTTTATTCCATAATGATTAAGTATAAAATATGTCAGTAAAGTAGCATTACAACCTAAAAATAAGTGACACAAAAATGGCACATTTACAAGGAAAAAATGGTATATCCACAATTATAGCAGAAGAGCTTTTGCACACATCTCTCAAAATGTGACAGATCAATCAGGCAAAAAATTAATACAATCATATAAGATTTGAACCACATAATTAATAAGCTTTATCTAATTGAACTGTATAGAATCCTGCACCCAATTATTAGAGAATACACATTTCTTTCAAGCACACATTGAACATTACAAAATCTGATTACATATTGGCCATAAAGGAACTCCCCAAAATGCCAAAGAAATGCTGTCATAAAGAACACAAGCTCTTTCTAAAGTCCCAAAATGTAATAACAAATGATAACAAAGGAGATAAGGAGGCAGGGAAAGAGGGAGAGAGACTTATCAGCATGTGTGTTCAGAAACTGAAAAAGCAATGTAAATAATTCATAGGTTGAAAAAAATACTGTGATGGGTTTTGAAATATTTTGAACAAAGTAAGCATGGTAAGTACTTAAAAGGTGAATACTTAAATAAATAGCTGCCATATCAACTTTGTGTTCCATCAGTCTGAGTGACTGAGAACTGATTACGTTAGGAGAGACATCATTGACTACTCTCTGTTATCCATATTAGATTTTTTTGCTTTGGTATTCCTCCAAATATCAAAGAGGACCCTGTGATAAAATTTCTGGGGAGAAAATATCACTTTGAATGGTTGAGGATTAAGAGAGATAAAAGAAATAATTGATGAAACAAGGTGGGAGATTTACCAGATAGGGGTAGGACAGGTGCAAGAGGAAGAAGGGGAAGCGGGACTAAAGGATTAGTCTTGGTAGGATAAGAGAGATTGTTTTCTTCTAAGGTGGGAGAGGAATAAAATAAAGATGGATATGGAGAGAAGCACAGAAAGGACTTAAGTTATATAAAAATGTAAATAATCCCAACCTTTGGTTACATGGCAACCTTTGGGTACTAAGTCATTTCTACTAATGCACTTAAAAGCCTATGTTTTCTGTATTTTTATGTATTATTTTTAAGCACATAATACACAAGGCATGTTAAACATGATTTCTCTACATTTATTTAAAGTTAAAAAACAGTCCTCACATTCTAATCTTTTCTCTTCTGTCTGCTTCCCTCGACTCTGTCAAGTCCCTCTTCTCTTTCTTTATATACTCTTCATCCAACCCAGTTCCTATCATTTCCTTCAGTGAAATTGTTCGTTGCACTAGCATTTGCAATCCAAGTACTGTAGACAATGATTTTGTAGAGGAAGTGAAACATTCAACCACATTCAACCACCAGAAGCATCCAGGATGTCTCTACCAAGGCCAGCGACCCAAACATGCTACTTGATCAGGAAGAACAATTCCCACCCCAGCCATGTGAGAGAACGTCTACAATCATTTTGGATGGCAGATGTGTGTCAAACATATGATACAGTGTGACATTCTCCAAAAGAAGCAAACTCTGACTTCCTTCTTTTGAACTGAATAGCAACACCCTTCCAATGGGATACTTTGCAAACAGCTGCAAGCCCTCTAGTGATACTACTTATTAGTTTTGAGCCAGGCACTGTTCCAAGGACTTCAAATTATGAACTCATTCACTCTTCACAAAAACCATGTGAGATTGTCCCTATAATATTAGCTCCATTCTACAAATGAGGAAACTGGGGTGAATTCTGATTTACCTTAGAGTACAGCATATAACTAAATTATTCTAGAATCAAGTTAAAGAATTGGTGTTATGTATAATAAATTTCTAAACCCCTATGGTTTAAATCAGAGCTCATTAATCTTTTCCCATAAAGAGCCAGATAGTAAATATTTTAGGCATTTTAGGCCATATAGTCTCCGTTGCAACCACTCAACTCTGCCATAGTATTTTGAAAGCAGCCTTAGATAGTATATAAACAAATAGGCATCACTGTATTCCAAACTTTATTAATAGACACTTAAATTTAAATTTCATATAATTTTCACATATCACAATATCATTCTTCTTTAGATTTTTTTCAACCATTTAAAAATGTATTCTTAATAATAGCTCATAAGCCATATGAAAATAGGAGGTAGGCTGGATTTGGGTCAAGGGCTATAGTTTATTGGCCTCTGGTCTAAATCAGTTACACATCTAAACAACTTCACAACGTAGTAATAGTAAAAATAAATTTGCTCTCAAGTGTAAATTGAAACAAGAAAAGAAAGAAGGGTAGACAGGAAGTCAGGAAGAAAGAAAATGAAACAAAGAAAGAAATAGGAATAGGGAGAGAGAGAGAGAGAGAGAGAGAGAGAGAGAGAGAGAGAGAGAGAGAGAGAGAGAGAGAGAGAGAGAGAGAGAGAGAGAGAAAGTGAAAAGAAACACTTTGATCCGGTCATTATATATAAAAGAATTTATCTTAAGTAATCATGCATACATGCAAGATTAATTTCTCCTCAAGAATCTTCATACCAGCATGATTCATAATTACAAAAAGATATAAAATAACCAAATAGTATGAGGAGATTGGTTAAATAGGTACAGTAAGTCAATAGAATACCATATTGAATATCATGTTTTGGAAGGGTATTAGTGATGTGATCATATTCATAAAACAATCAGGAAAAATAAAAAAAAATGTTGCTATGGTCTAATTTTTGTTAAAAAGCATAATTATAGACACAAAATTGATTGAATAATATGCATCAAAATGTTAACAGTGGATACCTCCAGCTGGTGAAATTAAAAGTGATTTTTTGATTTTTTAAAATATATTTTAAATATCTTTTTACAGTGCATGTCTTACTTTCATAATCAGGAAAAAAAAAGTCAATATCAGCCTTCATCTCAGTCAAGTAGCACTATAAAATTTCTGTGGAGTTTCTCAGTATTTCTCTTGCTTTCAAACATTTTTGGCTTAGGTTCATGAAAAAATATATATATTTATTTTTCTTGATGAGCTGGTTCTTCTGTCCATGATGAGAGTGAACCCACAGAAGATCATCAGGTAGATGGAAACAGTAATCAATGAAATCTACACATAGTGTTCCAGACATGATTTTGGCCAGAAGTTTTGCTGTAAGACATTTTTTAAATGACTGTTGTAAAGAAAATAATTTGAAAGCTGCGTTCAAGCAAACTGCCAGCCTGGTACAAAAAACTGACATAAAGTACTAAGCCTTTAGGTTTGGGATCCTTATCTAAACTCAAGCTTTGGACTCCAAGAGCTCTGACCTATAACTCACTTTTCTCCAACTCACAAGACTGCAAGGAGGATCCATAAAGCTTCCCATTGGCCTTATGGACCAACATGAGGTCAACGTATCTCAATATTCCTCTATCCTTGGTCACTGTCCCAAATATAAGTCCCTTCCTTATCTACAGCCTCATTCTCATGCTGATGTGCTGCTTCTCCCTTCCTCAAGCTCTCACTGCTGTCTTTGTCCATAAACCTCCTCATTGTGTTCTGGACCCTTAAGACCATAGTATATGGCTTCATCTATTCCCTGAACCTTGACAGACTGCTCATCCAACTCATATCTTTACTGGAAGCTAACTCTTCTTAGATGACACTCCTTTCCCTGCAGGGTCTCAAGTGAAGACTGGTTATTCTTCCATCTACTCCTCACATCTCAGAATCAGAATACTGGCGATCTGGCCCTATTGTTTCCTAACCCAACATCATGATCATTATCATGAACACTTAATGTAAAAACCTATGGTCTCTTGAACTGCTTTTTTCCCAGTTATGTATTTCTCTACACCTCCTAGTAACTCTTCCACATTTACAACCTATTCTGGATGATTTTGGAGCATAGTTTATTGCCTCCTCTCTCCCATCTTGACATCATGCTCAGAGAGTCCTACCATCATTGGCCTCCAAATTTTCTCATAGCCTACTAGACTTCTTCTATCTTCACTTCCTTTGCTACCCTGACTAGAACTGATGGCTACAAATACAAATTACTTGCCCTCCAGGACCCTCAGCTTCTTTCCACCACTGTCCTTTTTGCCATGACTCCAAATCCCAAATGCTGGTCCAATCCTACAATCTACCCTTTCTGCTTTACACAACAAGATAGTTATGCAAACCAGGAAGTTTAGCATCATTACAAACTCATGATTGACAACTTTCACTGGAGGCTCAGCAACATCCTTTTATATATTTCATCCATCCATTTTCTATTCTTAATGACTTTGTTCAGCCTTTACTACCTTGCTCAAAAGTCCCTAGTTCAATACCTACCCCTTCCAAATTCAATATTTGACTGGCTTTCCTGCTTCATTAGGACAATTGCAGCCTTAAGCTATGATTCCCTTAACTTTCTACATCACAACATAGGCATTTACAAATCAATAATGAGGACCGATGGGTCCATTATCCAGTTCAAGATCAATCTTTTCCCCATGCCCTGGCCCACATCTCTTCCTACTGTCTCTGGGACATTGACCCTCAAGTCCTTTCCTATAAATCAAACCATTCTTTCCCTCTCCTTTCAAACTTTAGTTACACTAGAATCTCTCCATTTCCTCAAATTATTAAAAATACCCCTTCATTACAGATGTGTTCCCTCTAGAAACCACACTCTTCTTCCAGCAAAACCTTTGGAAGGACTAAGCCATTCACTAATGGTCTTCTCTCTTCCTTCACTTCCTACTCACCCCTCATTCCACATATATACTTCTTGCCCTTTTGATTTCATAGAAGGGACTTTTGGTAAGTCAGTATTGATGCCCCAACTGCAAAATCTTATGGAATTTTCAGGCTTTATCCTTTAGTATCTCTCTTCTATGTCTAACAATGTTGAACACTTGCTCCATCTTGAAACTTCCTCCTCTTTTAGCATCCATGACAATGTGTGCTCCTGGTTCTATTTGCACCTCTCTGACTCATGGCCTCTCTTGTAATGCCTGCCACAGGATTCAGGACTAGCCTTCACATGTGTATGCTTAATATCGTTCATTATATTCTAATCCCATTGCTGTAACTTCCCTGCCCTTACACCACTTTACCAATGAAATGTACTTGTTATAATTTTCAATGCCTAATTAAGATTTTTAACAATAATATATATTGTTTAAAAAATGATTCCCTTATCATCTTTATGTTATGTCACATTATGTGATATAATTTTATTTATAAACATGTTAATATGCTTCTCCCTAAAGTTAGGAGAGCCACAGCATAGGATAATAGAGACGGTCTAGTTTTAACAATTTAAAATAGAATTATCAACATTATTCTTAAAATATTATGAGGATTAAATGAGATAAAAGTGCCACAGTGAGCAATACACTGCCTAGCACAAAGTCAGTCACATAACAAATGTTGCTTGAATCTAAAGTCATTGAAGTTTCATGCCTTAGGTTTAAATCTGTTATCCATCTTGAATGGATTTTTGTGAGAGGTGAGAGGTAGGGATCCTGATTCGCTCTTCGGCATGTAGCTCTCCAGTTTTCCCAGCACCATTTATTGAAGAGAGATTCTTTTCCCCATTGTATATTTTTGTCTGCTTTATCAAAGATTAGGTTACTGTATGCAGATGATTTCATCTCTGGATCTCAGTCCTATTCCAAAGATCGATGCTTCTGTTCTTGTGCCAGTCTAAGGCTGATTTAATTATTATTGTTTTATAGTACAGCTTGAAGTCAGGAAGACTAATGTTTCCCAGTTTGTTCTTTTTACTTAAGATTGCTTTAGCTATACAAGGTTTTTCCTGGTTCCATACAAAGTGCAGAATTATTTTTTCTAGATCTATAAAGAATGATGGTGGTACTTTGATGGGGATTGCATTAATTCTGTAGATGACTTTAGGCAATATTGATATTTTAACGATATTGATTCTACCAATCCATGAACAAGGTAGATTTTTCCATCTGTTTACATCTTCTACAATTTCTTTTTTTAGTGTTTCATAGTTCTCCTTGTATAAGTCTTTTGTATCATTCCTTAAATATATTCCTAGATATTTAATTTTCTTTGGGGCTATAGTAAAAGGTATTGCATTTTTATTTGAGTTTCGGTTTGACAATTCTTGGCATATATGAATACCTCTGATTTGCGTATGTTGATTTTGTAACCTGAGACTTTACTGAATTCATTTATCAAATCTAGGAGTCTCTTGGACGAATCCATGGGGTTTTCTAGGTATAATATCATATCATCAGTGGAGAGAGAGAGTTTGATCTAATCTGCACCCACTTAGATGACCTTAATATCCCTCTCTCGCATGATTGCTATAGCTAGGACTTTGAGTACTATGTTGAATAGAAGAGGAGATAGTGGACATCCTTGTCTAGTTCTAGATCAAAGTGGGAATGGCTTCAGTTTTTCCCTATTGAGTATGATATTGGCCATGGGTTTGTCATAAATGGATTTGATAATTTTAAGATATGAGGCGCTATGTCTATTTTGTTAAGAGTTTTTAATCATAAAGGTGTGTTGGACTTCGTCAAATGCTTTTTCTGCATCTATTGAGAGAATCATATGGCCTTTGTTCTTGTTTTTATTTATGAGGCGGATTGCATTTATAGATTTGCGTATGTTGACGTTGGCCTAGGCAAAGAATTCTTGAGGAAGACCCCCAAAGCAATCACCACAGCAACAAAAATAAACAAATGGGATCTGATCAAATTAAAAAGCTTCTGCACAGCCAAGGAAACTATCATTAGAGCAAATAGACAACCTACAGAATGGGAGAAAATATTTGCTCTCTACACTTCCGATAAAGGTCTGATAACAAGAATCTATCTATAGCTCAAAAGAATTAACAAGAAAAAATCAAACAACCCCATCAAGAAATGGGCAACGGAAATGAACAGAAATTTTTCTAAAGAAGAAAGAATAATGGTCACCAAACATATTAAAAAATGCTCAACATCATTAATCATTAGAGAAATGCAAATCAAAACCACAATGAGATACCATCTAACCCCAGTGAGATTGACCTCTATCAAGAAGTCCCAAAACAACAAATGTTAGCGAGGATGTGGAGAGACAGGAACACTCTTACACTGTTGGAGGAACTGCAAATTAGTGCAACCTCTGTGGAAGAATTTGGAGATATCTCAAAGAGCTATAAATAGAAATACCATTCGACTCAGCAATAGCATTATTAGGCATCTACCCAAAAGAGCATAAGACATTCTATTATAAAGACATCTGCACCCAAATCTTTATGGCAGCACAATTCACTATTGCAAGGACATGGAAACAACCCGAGTGTCCATCAATTCATGAGTGGATTATTAAAATTTGGTATATGTTTACAATGGAATATTACTTAATCTAAGAAATGACAGCAAGCTAGCACTGCTTATATTATCCTGGATTGAGCTGAAGCCCATTATCCAAAGTGAGGTGACACAAGATCAAGAAAAAGGGCTTCACATATACTCACCATCAAATTGGTACTGACTGGTTAACACTATGATGCTCAAAGGGTGGTGGTGTTCACCAGGGATTTGGGGGCTGGGGGATAGACCCACATCTGAGGGATGTGGTGAGCATTGTGCAGGGGAATGGCATACCTCTAACCCTTGCTAGGGAGAGGCAAAGATATAAAATTTTACCAAAATATTAAGAAAAACAAACATTTGTCAGGTGTGTGGCAGGTGGGAGGGGGAGGAGGGGATGGGTATATACATACATAGTGAGTGTGATGCACACTGTCTGGGGGATGGACACGCTTGAAGCTCTGACTCAAGGGAGGAGGGAAGACAATGGCAAAGTATGTAATCTTAACGTTTGTACCCCCATAATATGCTGAAATTAAAAAATAAAATAAAATAAAGTCATTGAGTCTCTTTGGCCATTAAACAATTGGCCAATTAGAAAAACACAAAGTTAGTCAAGGCGACCAATTGTCTGGTGTACTCAGATCAAGTCTAGAGGTCAGTATCCCTGAGTATATGCACCAAAGTACATGAATGATGTCATGACAGTCCAGTATCTCTAGTAGGAAGCCCAGTGGCTGCCTGCATGCTCCTCGCCACCATTCTTGCTAGTATTATGGTGACAACCAGTAGCATTAAAGAGGTGAGAGAGCTGGAGCCTGAGCTTCCATGGCTGGAAGACACATCAGGAATGGGAAACATTTGCTGCTCCTCCAACCAGTGTTCAGTCACCATTCTCCTCCCTCAACAGTGACCCAGCACACCTTGGAACATCGCTTTATAAAACTGCCAAACACCAGCATAAAAAAAACCAGTGGCAGATGGACTGCATCTCGATTTTTGCAAGCAGTCACTTTGGCATTATGCAGCCAGTCTTTGAGTGCTTCTCCTTCCCAAGATTAATGAGGTCACCATGGGAGTTTGTGAATAGACACAGGAGGTGAAACTGCCACATTTCTTTAGCTCCTCTTTTTTGGCTGTCAAGTGAAATTACCCAGTGTTGCTTTAGTGGTGCCCAAGGCAATCACAAATTTAGCACACATTACACATATCCATTGCATCTCTTCTACTGTGCCCCTTATTCAAAGTGGCATTTGATTGTATTGGGAAAATATTTGTTCTTATGTAAGCTTCCTTAGACCTTATAAAATGTACTGTCACTTGCAATCTAACTGATACAGAGATGTTTACATAAGGTGACACTGATCTTTTTGAAATCAGGATTAGCATTAATGCATAACACTTTTCCATAATGGCATACACTTTCTATTGTACATTTTCCTAAAACCACAAATATATGAAAACTTGCATATGCAGTTAATAAAATTAATCATGTAGGAAACTTTTAATATAAAGTAATACAACATGTCACACATTACCTTTCATGAATCCAAAGGACTCATTTGTAAGTTTTTAAATTTATCAAGCTATTTATCTCCCTAAATATAATTTCATTCATACCTTGCAGTCACTTCATGAATTTAATTCACATCCAAATGTATACACTGATGGTGACATTTAAAACATTCAACATCAATTAACATCTGTTCATCTTTTGTTCAAAACACAGATGGGCTTGTTTCAAGTCAAGTTTTCATTTAATACTGATAGGCCACAAATAGAGATGTATCTTTACACTCGCTAAATAAAAGGCCAAGAGTCTAAGAGTCTTTTGTACCCTTTTTGTAATGTCACTGTATATAAAGAAACATAAAAATGCAGGCAAAGGAAGAATGAAAGGACAATGCTACACTTAGAGAGGAAGAATTCTGGAACCAACATGTGTCTGTTCTCACAAGCCAGCCATGTCTTCTCAAATGTTTAAAACAATGTCACAAAGTGTCACACCAGAGTACCTACAGATACTTATTTTTGGCAAATTGACTGTTTCTACATGCTTTCAAAAGAATGGACCATACAAAAAGATCTAACGCAGACAATATCAATCACAAAGAACTTGTCCACCTAGAGATATTTAAACACAGGTCCCTCCAATTTTATTTTACCAGGAGTAAGTGAACTAATACATTCATCTCCACCCACATATATCATGCAGGCAAAGCTGAGATCACAATGTATACAGAGATCTTTTTATCATCATTACACTATAAATATTTGTCATATCACTAAAATCTTTATAAACATAACTTTTAGTATTTACATACAAAACACCATACATATGGAAGTATCAAGTTAAAAATAGATTTGTAAAAAATGGTATTTAAATTACCTGGGTTTGAAAAGAAGACTTAAAGCTTGGGAGTGGTTAAAACAGCCATAGGTCACACTAATAAATATAACGATCCTTGACTTATTTTTTTCAATTTTATGAAATGTCTTGGGAAATCCTGGTATTGAAACAAAAGAGCAAGTGGACATCAGTGTTATGGGAAAAACAAAGACCAAATGATAATGGCCCAAACCTTATGTCATTCCATCTTTTTTTATAAGTTCTGAGATGGAACACTGTGTGTTTAGGTTAAGGCTGAAGTGTGTGTGTGTGTGTGTGTGTGTGTGTGTGTGTGTGTGTGTGTGTATGTGTGTTGCAAGGAGGAAGTGTGTGTTCACAGAAGCACTTTAATCAAATAAATTCTGATTTAATCTGTTTAATACACACTGGAATGGACTCATCAGTACCCTTTTTAAGGAAAAGAATATTTTGCTGTAAATACATGAATACATGCATAGATACTACATACAATAAAATAATGAAATAAAATAAAAGTTTCAAAAGCACTGGTATAGAAGAAAGAATCCAGTACGTGCAGCCCATGGACTGGGCCCAGTTCAGTCATGCCAGCAGCTATATGACCTTAAGGAAATCATCTTTTCTCTTAACGTCTCAAATTTCCTTACTGTGAAATAGAGACAAAAATATTTACCTCATTGGAGGTAATGAATAATATAAAAGAAAGAACATATCATGGTACCTAGTGCCTAGTAGGTACTTAATATATGTTACATGAAGCTGAATCTGCCTGCTTGGTGGTCTCCAGAAAAGATAAAATTAGAAAAACATTATCATGAGTTCAAGTTCTCAGGCTCAGCCTAAGTCTGATACTATATATGATATCAACCAGTTAGTTCAATGATTAAGATCAAGATACGGCAAACTTTTTCTCTAAAGGTCAGACAGTAAATAGTTTCAGCTTTGCACACCATACCATCTGTGTCTCAACTATTCAATGCTGCTATTATAGTACAAAACAAGCGACAGACCCTGTGTAAATAAATGAGCATGTTCCAATAAAACTTTACTTACAAAAACATGTGACTTGACTGCAGGCTCTACTTTGCCAACCCCTAGTTTATTTTTGTTTTTTTTGTTTTTTAATTTTTTTTTATTTTGGCATATTATGGGGGTACAGATTTTAAGGTTTCAATAAATGCCCATTTCCCCCCTCCCCCAAAAAGTCTGAGTCTCCATCATGACCATCCCCCAGATGGTGCACATCTCACTCATTATGTATGTATATACCCGCCACCCTCCCCCCTCCCACCTGCCCAATACCCTATTACTGTAGTACCTATGTGTCCACTTAGGTGCTACTCAGTTAATACCAGTTTGCTGGAGAATAGATCTGGTGCTTGTTTTTCCATTCTTGGGATACTTCACTTAGTAGTTTGGGTTCCAGCTCTAACCAGGAAAATATAAGATGTGCTATATCATCATTGTTTCTTAGAGCTGAATAGTACTCCATGGTATACATATACCACATTTTATTAATCCATTCGTGGATTGATGGGCACTTGGGCTGTTTCCACAGCCTTGCAATTATGAATTGTGCTGCTATAAACATGCGAGTGCAGGTGTCTTTTTTGTAGAGTGTCACTGGATCATTTGGGTAGATGCCCAGCAATGGGATTGCTGGATCAAATGGTAGATACACTTGTATCGCTTTAAGGTATCTCCATATTGCTTTCCACAGAGGTTGAACTAGTTTGCAGTCCCACCAGCAGTGTAGGAGTGTTCCTCTCTCTCCGCAACCACGCTAGCATTTATTGTTTGGAGATTTTTTGATAAAGGCCATTCTCACTGGGGTTAAGTGATATCTCATTGTGGTTTTGATTTGCATTTCCCTGATGATTAGAGATGTTGAGCATTTCTTCATATGTTTGTTGGCCATTCTTCTGTCTTCTTTAGAAAACTTTCTGTTCAATTCCTTTGCCCACTTTTTAATGGGGTTATTTGATTTTTTTCTTCCTAATTTTCGTGAGTTCTAAGTATATTCTAGTTATCAGTCCCTTATCGGATGCATAGGATGCAAAAATTTTCTCCCATTCTGTAGGTTGTCTGTTTACTTTCATGACTATTTCTTTGGCTGTGCAGAAGCTTTGTAGTTTGATCATGTCCCATTTATTTATTTTTGTTGCTGCTGTGATTGCCTTTGGGGACTTCTTCATAAACTCTTTGCCCAGGCCGATGTTTAGGAGAGTGTTTCCAACTTTCTCCTCTAGAGTTCTAATAGTTTCATATCTTAGGTTTAAGTCTGTTATCCAGCGTGAGTTGGTTTTTGTGAGAGGTGAAAGGTGTGGGTCCTGTTTTAGCCTTCTACAGGTGGCTATCCAGTTTTCCCAGCACCATTTATTGAAGAGAGATTCTTTTCCCCAGCGTATGTTTTTGTCTGCTTTGTCAAAGATGAGATGGCTATATGAGGATGGTTTTATATCAGGATTCTCACATCTGTTCCACTGGTCAATATTCCTGTTTTTGTGCCAATACCATATTGTTTTAATTACTACAGCTTTGTAGTATAGTTTGATATCTGGCATATTAATGCCTCCCATTTTGTTTTTGTTGCCTAGAATTGCTCTTGATATTCGGGGTCTTCTTTGGTTCCATACGAAGCGTAAAATTATTTTTTCTATATCTGTGAAGAATGCTGATGGGATTTTAATAGGTATTGCATTGAATCTGTAGATCAGTTTGGGTAGTATAGACATTTTGATGATATTGAGTCTGCCGATCCACGAGCATGGTATGGATTTCCATCTGTTTACATCCTCTGCTATTTCCTTCCTCAGTGTTTCATAGTTCTCCCTGTAGAGGTCTTTTACCTCTTTGGTTAAATATATTCCTAGGTACTTTAATTTCTTTGTTGCTATTGTGAAGGGAATTGAGTCTTTGATTTGGTTCTCATTTAGATTGTTGTTGGCGTATATGAATGCCTCTGATTTCTGTGTATTGATTTTGTATCCTGAGACTTTACTAAATTCATTGATCAGTTCCAGGAGTTTCTTGGTTGAATCCTTGGGATTTTCTAGATACAATATCATATCATCAGCAAACAGTGAAAGTTTGATCTCTTCTGCCCCTATTTGGATACCTTTGATTCCATTTTCCTGTCTGATTGCTGTAGCCAAGACTTCCAGCACTATGTTGAACAGAAGTGGAGATAGTGGGTAGCCTTGTCTGGTTCCAGTTCTAAGTGGGAATGATTTCAATTTTTCCCCATTCAGTATGATGTTGGCTATGGGTCTGTCATATATGGCTTGTATCATTTTTAGGTATGTCCCTTCTATGCCTATTTTCTTAAGTGTTCGTATCATGAAAGGGTGTTGAATTTTTTCAAAAGCTTTTTCTGCATCTATTGAAAGAATCATGTGGTCTTTGTTTTTGCTTCTGTTTATGTGGTGAATTGCATTTATAGATTTACGTATGTTGAACCATCCCTGCATCACTGGGATGGAGCCCACTTGGTCGTGGTGGATTATTTTTTTGATAAGTGTCTGGATTCGGTTAGCTAAGATTTTGTTAAAAATTTTTGCATCTATATTCATTAGGGATATTGGTCTGTAGTTTTCTTTTTTTGTTGCATCCTTTCCTGGTTTTGGTATCAGAGTAATATTCGCTTCATAAAAGGTGTCGGGGAGGTTTCCGTTCTTCTCGATGTTGTGGAATAGTTTCTGCAAGATAGGTACTAGTTCTTCTTTGTACGTATGGTAAAATTCAGGTGTGAAGCCATCTGGACCGGGACTTTTCTTTTTAGGGAGATTTTTAATTGCTGTTTCTATTTCAGCTGTTGAGATTGGTCTGTTCAGGGAATCTATTTCTTCCTGGTTGAGCCTAGGGAGGCTGTGTGTTTCTAGAAATTTGTCCATTTCCTCCACATTTTCCAGTTTGTGTGCATAAAGATTTTTGTAGTATTCATAAATTGTATCTTGTATCTCTTTGGGATCAGTTGTGATATCTCCTTTTTTGTTCCTGGTGGAGCTTATTAGAGATTTCTCTTTTCTGCTTTTCGTTAGCTTAGCCAATAGTGTGTCAATTTTGTTTATTTTTTCAAAGAACCAACTTTTTGTTTTATTAATCTCCTGAATAGCTTTCCTGTTTTCAATTTCGTTTAGTTCTGATTTGATCTTGTTGATTTCACTTCTTCTGCTGGGTTTGGGGTTGGTCTGTTCTTCTTTTTCCAGCTCTTTGAGTCGTTTCATTAGATTGTCTATTTGTGATCTTCTTGTCTTTTGGTTATAGGCATTTATGGAGATAAACTTTCCTCTCAGAACTGCTTTAGCTGTGTCCCAGAGGAGTTGATAACTTGTCTCTCCATCGTCGTTTTCTTCATAGAAGTTTTTTATTTCCGTCTTGATTTCTTCATTTACAAAGTAATCATTTAGTAGGAGGTTGTTTAATTTCCTCGTTTTTGTGTAGAAATGTGAGTTTCTGTTAGGGTTGATTTCTAGTTTTATTCCACTGTGATCTGAGAAGGTACATGGTATGATTTCTATTTTTTTAAATTTCTTGAGATTTTCTTTGTGTCCTAGGATATGGTCAATCTTAGAGAATGTCCCATGAGCTGATGAGAAGAACGTATATTCAGTGGATTTTGGGTAGAATGTTCTGCAGATGTCTGTCAGACCCAATTGTTCTAGAGTTTTGTTTAAGTCCATTATTTCTTTATTAATTTTCTGTTTGGGGGATCTGTCTCGTGCCGTCAGTGGGGTGTTGAAATCTCCTGTGATTACAGAGTTGCTATTAATCCATTTGCTTAGCTCCAGTAAGGTTTGCTTTCTGAATCTCGGTGCACCTAAGTTGGGTGCATATATATTTAAAATTGTTATCTCTTCTTGTTGGACTGTGCCCTTCACCATTATATAATGACCCTCTTTGTCTTTTACTACTTTTGTTGGTTTAAAAACTAAATCGTCTGAAATTAGAACTGCCACACCAGCCTTCTTTTGGCTTCTATTTGCTTGGAATATTGATCTCCACCCTTTTATTTTTAGTCTATTTGCATCCTTGCAGGTTAGATGTGTTTGCTGAAGACAGCATATACTTGGCCTGTATTTTCTTATCCATTCAGCCAGCCTATGTCTCTTGAGTGGAGAGTTTAAGCCATTCACATTTATTGAGAGAACTGATAGGTAAGGTAGATTACTGATCATTCTGTTGGGTTGGATGTTGTTGCTATGATTTCTGTGTTGAGCCATTGTAATATCTGGCCTTTAATATCTTTGGGTTTTGGTTGTTTTTATATTCGTGGGTTATTATTATGATGTTCCGTGCATAACGCTGTTTTAAGTACTTCTTGTAGGGCTGGTCTTGTCTTGGTGAATTCTCTGAGCCTTTGCTTGTCTGAGAATGTTTTTATTTCTCCTTCATATACGAAGCTTAGTTTTGTAGGGAATAATATTCTAGGCTGGGCATTGTTTTGTTTCAAAAGAGAATGGGGCCCCAGTCTCTCCTTGCTTGTAAAGTCTCATTAGAGAAGTCTGATGTTATTCGAATTGGCTTTCCCTTGTATGTTACTTGCTTCTTTTGTCTTACAGCTCTTAGAAGGGCCTCTTTAGTTGATACTTTGGTCAGTCTGATGACTGCATGTCGTGACGTCTTCCTGTTTGCGTTGAATCTCCCAGGGGTCCTCTGAGCTTCTTGAACTTGTATATCAAGATTTTGAGCAAGGCCTGGGAAATTTTCCTGTATTATATCTTCAAACAGCTTGTCCAACCCTTGAGTGTTGTCTTCTTCCCCTTCTTGTAACCCTATCACCCTCACATTAGGTTTCTTCACATAATCCCACAGCTCTTGTAGGCTTTGCTCTTTTCTCTTGTTTCTCTGCTCTATTTCTGTGACTGATTTATTTAATTGGAGGGTGTTATCTTCAAGCTCTGAGATTCTTTCTTCTGTTTCATCTACCCTGTTCTTGAGACTTTCCACTGTATTTTGTAGTTCCTTGAATTGATTCTTCATTTCCAGGAGTTCGGTTACACTTTTCTTCAATGTGTCTATTTCTTTTCTCATATCCTGGAGACTTTTTGTGGTTTCTTGGTGTTGGTTATTGAGCTGTTGTTGCAGCTGGGTGAGTGTTCTTATGTTCCACATACGAAATTCCTCTTCTGTCATATTGGTTGCCTGATTTTGGTCGGTGTCCGTTTCTAGGGGGCTGGTGCTCCTCTTTGGGGGTGTGTTTTCCGTTTGGTTCTTCATATTTCCTGAGTTCTTTTGCTGATTTGTTCCCATGTCGATCAGTTGTTGTTTCTTTCCTTAGGTTATTGTTTGGGTATTCACACACCTTGTTTAGTTTCTTTTTTTTTTTTTTTTTTTTTTGAGACAGAGTCTCGCTTTGTTGCCCAGGCTAGAGTGAGTGCCGTGGCGTCAGCCTAGCTCACAGCAACCTCAAACTCCTGGGCTCGAGTGATCCTTCTGCCTCCGCCTCCCGGGTAGCTGGGACTACAGGCATGCGCCACCATGCCCGGCTAATTTTTTTTTTATATATATATCAGTTGGCCAATTAATTTCTTTCTATTTATAGTAGAGACGGGGTCTCGCTCTTGCTCAGGCTGGTTTTGAACTCCTGACCTTGAGCAATCCGCCCGCCTCGGCCTCCCAAGAGCTAGGATTACAGGCGTGAGCCACAGCGCCCGGCCCTTGTTTAGTTTCTGAGGTGTTAGGTGGTGCCTGTGGGTGAAATTGGACCACTCCCTGTATATTGAGTCAGTGGGTGCCGTGGAAAGGCTGTGCAAGATGCCGTCCCTGTCAGTAGGTGGCGTTTGCTTGGAGGAACAGGCTATGGTGTTGATTTTGAGTCCTGTTATCAGCTCTCGTTCTGGGCAGAGCTGGGTTGGGTAAGCCTGCCCTCAGGCCTTTAGCAAGGGTCAAAGTTCTGTTCTCTGCTTCCAGGGAAAGCTGTCAGGGCGGGGCTGGAATGGTCCCGCTCAGCCAGAAAGTCTTGGTGTGGGGGTGGGGCTGTCTGAGACCCGCAGTCTGCAGCAGGCCTCGCTTCTTTCCACCCTCCCCAACTTCGCAGCTACTCCTGGGCCTCTGCCAGCAGGCCAGACCACAAGCCACCAGGCCTCCCCGGACTGTGATGCCGGCGGGGAGGTTCCCTGCACAGGAACGCCACCTGGGTTGGGCGCACGGCCTCCTCCTGGGAGGAGGGTTGCCCTCTAGGACCCTGATCCGCCCCTGGAGGCACACAGACCTCAGTAGGCTGTTCAGGTATAACCCTTCTGTGCCCCGGGCAATGCTAGCCCTCGGTGCAGGGGATCTGGTCTGCAGGTCCGACCTCTGGGTCCCAGAGTTCAAACTGTATTCCCACCAGGGAGAGGATTTCCAGTCCTAATTCACCCACAGGGAGCCCAAGCTGGGTCTATGTCTCTCAGCCTCTGAGTCGGCACCGTTTTCCTGGGAACACGGTGCCAGCAGCCTACCCCTAGTTTTTAAAGTTAGCTGGGGTCAGCCTGGCAAGTAATCTGGGGAAATCATCACATCAAATCTATCATAGAACTTTTCTTAAGAATCAGAAAGAAGGTGTCAACTTGGGTACCAAGAAGCCCAGTGGGAGAGATATAAGCTGTATTCTTGCCTCATTAGCTTTAACCAATAACCAGTGATTTCCTTGATCTAGGGGCTCAGCCTCAGCAACTTGAGTTAATGGCAACCAAAGTGGGCCCTATTAGTAGGAGGCCCCAGGTCCTCAAAGATCCTACCAAATACCATGACCATGCCAGCAGCTGCACACAATTCACCAGTGTTTAGTTTGTATCTGTGTGTGCCTGCACCAGTATGCGATTTAGGCATCTGTTTCAGTTATCTAATGATGTGATTTAAAAAAAAAATAACTCAAACTAGTGAATCCGAACAACAATTTACTATATTATCTCACAGTTTTGTGGGTTAACTGGGCCAAGCTAGGTGGTTCTTAGTGGCGTCTCTTCTGCAGTTGTGGTCAGATGACAGCTAGAGTTCTGTAAAGTTTCGCCTAGGCTGGATGTCCAAGATGGCTATTTTACTCATGTGCCTGGCACTTCAGCTGGGGCAGCTGAAGCAACTAGGAGCTGGTCACACATCTCTGTCTTCCTGTGGCCTTTTATTATGTAAGGTTTCTCAACGTGGTGAAACTAGGGTAAGACTTCTTCCCTGGTAGCTAGCTTCTCCTAGGATGAACATACAAAGAGATATAGACTGCAGTTGCAAGTCTTCTTATGATCTAGTGCAGAAAGTCATGTAGTATCACTTCTATTGCATTCTATTAGGCAAAAGCAGCCCAAATTCAAAGGAAGAGCCTGAGCACAGGGAAGCATGGTTCACCAGAGATATGTCAAATGGTATCCATTTTGAAGATATAATTTTTGGAATAGTACAAAGCTTATTTACTGAAAAACCCAAAGCCAAATTACATCAAACTCTAAGCTTATGCTATTATAAATTTGTATTTCCCTAGATTATTTGGTTACAAAGTACAACATGTCAGAAGTTTTGGTCAAAGTCTCCTCAATTTCCTAAAGGACATACAGAGCCAGTTTACAATAAAAATGTAAAATCTCCTCAAAGAAGCTGAAGATATCCTTAAGACATTTTTTAAAGTTGACCTTTGAAGAGTAACACAATCATTACTCAAGATTCTATACATAAAACCTGTTTGAAGGTAAATCCAAAACAACAGCTCCTGGATTATTCAACAAAACATAACAGAAAAGATAAACCAACAGAGAATCTCAGAATTATAAGGAACCTGAGAGAGCATCTAATTCATTTTCCCCAAGAAAGCAGATTGTCATTTCTGCAATAAACTTTAGGGAATTTTTGAAAACTGACACTTTTACCAACTGCTCTATGCCCTACAGCATTCTAAGTGATTTGCATAATATCCCATTAACTCTACCCAACAACCCTATGAAGTCATTATAAAATAAGAAATATCATTACTCACGTTTTACAGACAAGGAAACTGAGGCTCTGATAAATGATTTGTTCAAGGACACATATGTAGAAATTGGCAGCAATAGAATCTAAAGCCTATTCTGGCTGATGCCAAGTCCAGAGCTTTTCCACTATGCCTCTCTGACCCTTTGGCAAACCAGCATGTGTACATGAGAAGTAATCAAGCATTGATCCTCTCATGAAATAGCCCACTCCAACATTGGGTAGTTCTAATGATCAGGAAAAACAAAAACATTACCCCAGCAGTTTGTGAGGCCAATCAAGAAGTCTTGCCTGTAGGGATCCTTATCCTCAGGGTGCTGGGTTTCGATAACACCATAACTCCTTGAAAGAATATGTAACTTGTGCAGGTTACATGTGTATTTCATGGCAGTAGGTCTGCAACTTTGATCAGATCCTCAAGAAAAGATAGCTCTAAAAGTTTAAGAGCAACCAACCTATGAAAGATGCAGAGTTATGAGCAAGGGAAGCTGAATAAAAACAACAAATAGGCCCACAGTCTTCATGAGTTCACATTCTACTTGAGCAGACAGAAAATGCATCTAAGCAACCAGAGTAGATACAAAATAATATAATTAACACTGAACAGGGCCCTATCCCTCTATGGATATGTAACAGCGCTGAGCAGGGTGTCTCTCCCTAATTGTTTTGGTCATGGAACCCTTTCTCCAAATGAAATCTCATGCTGTGCCAAATATGAGACACAGATTAAGACAGAACTTCTTTGGTTGAAGCAATGATAGGTTGCCCCTTTCCATTCAGCCTTGCTTAGGTACCAAACCAGTCATCTTCTATCAACTTCCTCCTTATAAAGTCCTTGGGATTCCTTTAGAGTATACGTATAGGGCTCTTTGAAGCATAGTTTGAAAACCAAGTATAACTGTTAAGATGGTCTTTGAGAACTTATTTTTCTCTATGCTTCCCTATAGCACTATACCTCTATATTGTACCTAAGTACCAAACGAACATATAATGTGTTCCTAGTTCATTTCCACAGAGTTGTTTGGGGCTAAGAGTGAATGCAGAAAAGGCATTCCAAGAAAGAAAGAGAAGAACCCACAGAGCCATAGACAAAGGGGAGCTTGCTTAGACATTGGGAGGCGTAGGTAAGAAGGAAGGCATTAGCCCAGTAGCCTAAGGAGTTCCAATCCATCAGTAGAAGCAAGAGGGAGTTCATGTTTGCACTTTGCAGCTCATAGCTTCCCGCTCTGCTAGGGTCTAAATGACAGAGGAACCATGACAGCTGAGATGGATAGATGTTTCTTTGTTCAGTTTTCTACCACCTTCCTGTTGCAAGTTAATAACCTTGCAGTCTCAGGAGGCAGATTGCAAACATTTCAAAGGAACCAAGAAGAACTTCAATGGACTTTCTGTTCTTCTTTGAATTCTGTGATGCCAAGGAAGAATCAGGCTTATTTGTCAGCTCTCTCTTCCTGGCCTGGTGAAATAATTAGAAGACCAGAGTCAGAGTATCAGATTACACTAAAAAATAAATACGGTTGATATTCAAGAGCTAATTTAGAGAGATCTGTGGTCCTTCCTTTTCCCCTCAGTTCTGTGGGGAAACTCACAGTTTGTATTGGATTACATCAAAGTAGACAAAAAATGAAGTTTCTGGCAGGTATTGCTTTATTAAACAAATCAATTTTATTTGGAAAGGCAGGTTACATTTGACATTTTTCTTTCCATATCTGATTTGCAGAAGGGTTCTATGTAAATAAGTAATGTTAACAGTAACGATAAAAATTATTAAATTCATTCACAAACTTTGGGAAAGAGAAAAGCCAGAAAGTTCACATGTATTTATTCCAATGGGATAAATTTTTCCTTAACATTTGGATTTAACAAACTTTCATCAAGTACCTACTTAGGTATACAAAAATTATAACCAGGTGGCCAAGAAGCTTATATCACTGTTCCCATTTTAGAGAAGAGGAAATCAAGGCTCAGAGTGACCTACTGGCTTGCCTGAAGTAACACTGTTAGGAAGTGGAAAGATGAGAAAATTCTGACTCCAAGTTCAAAGCTATTTCCAGTATACCACAGGGTGTTTCTTACAGGGACATGGTCAAAATCTTATTGAGAAAAAAAAAAGCCATGTAAATGCACATGACATTTCATGACACCAACCTGTGTGCTTCTACCCACAACTGTCATATTTCAGGCACCTCGTACTGTGGACCAAAAGACTGCAGCACAAGGAAAAGCTTCAGAAGGCCCTTTGAATCACTGAAATAGGCAATGGTCCTGGAAGCATTCAAGCTACCAACTAATATGACTTTTCCTTGCACAGAGCAAATGTTAACTAAAAGTGAAAATTAGTTTGGGATGAGCTGATTTCTCTCCACTGTTACATGTCTTATTATGATCTCTAACATAATATCTGAAGAAAAAAACATCAGCAGGGAAAAGTAATGTCCAGCTACAGAGTCCACATGCTGCCTAAGCATTCTGCCTTCTCTTACTAAAAGATTATGGCTGCCCTGCTCCAAAAATGACTTCTATCAGCACTATCGACATATACCAAGTGCCTTTCAAACAGGGAAAACATAAACTTTACTATCACAATGGCAAAATCCATTTATTGAGTACTTACTCTGTGTCAGGCACTGTGTTAGGTGCTGAAAATGTGGTGCCAAAGCAGGGTCCAGGAGCCTATAGTCTAGCAGATAGATGTTCACCAAGTAATCACCATTCAATAGGACAAGTAGGCCATTGAAAAAGTATTTAATACCTACAGCAGGGAAACGAGTCTGAAAACTCAGAAACAAGCTCAGACAGGAAGTGACATCTAAGCCAAATCATAGAAAGGTTGGGGGGGGAGTTAGCTAGGTGACTTGGAAGAGGTGGAAGAGAATGTGATTCAGACAGGGGGAACAATATGAACGAAGGCCCAGAAGCAAAAGAGAGCATGATCTAGAAACTAAATAAGTATATCATGACTAGAGTTTTATGTAGGGGTGCAGGGGAAGGGAATTGGCGAATGGCTTGAAAGCTGAAAGGGTAAATAGTGGCCCATTCTTAGAGGATCTCTTAGGCTATAGCGTCCAGGGAGCAGTGGGAAGCCACTAAAGCAAATAGCTTGTTGTTCCTCCATGATTCACAGGTGGCCAATGTAGATTCTAAGCATCTTAAAGATGGGGCTTATTTTTCTTAAATATTTGATCTGTTCATTTTTCTACTTCTATTTATTTTGCTTAAAAAGAGGTCCTCTGAGAATAGATTAGTACTCTGAAAAAATATGAATATTTTTGTCATGTTGGGGGTTGGAATTAGGAATTACTTTTTAAATTTCCTTTTTATACTTTTTTTAAAACCTCTTGCTAATAACACCTCTTTTTGACTAAAAAGTGAAAGAATTATGGGAATGTTTTCATGATAACATCACACAAGACGATGTTTTCTGTTATCTCTGCAGCAGGCTTGGCCTATACAGTGCTATTTGTAGTATCTAATGGGTGGAAATATGCCATAGCAATAAATAGACCCAGTATAAACACTGCATGGCAATGATGTGTCTTTCAATCACCACTCTAGTCACTAATGCATTTTTGCCTCAATTCAAAGATCATTTGAAGCAGCTCCAATAATCAAAACAAAAATTTGATTTTTAAAAAATAAAGAAATTAGGAGAAAGAGTAACTCAGAATATGTCACTAAGATCAGCTCAGATCAGAACTGCACTCAGAAAGGCACACCAGAAGTCCTATGTAGCTGTTAGAAAATGCCCCAAACTTGATTTTAAGGTTTCCAGTGGCCAAAATACAGAGACCCCAATTAGTTATAACAGTGATCTTCAACTTTGGCTGCTAATTAGAATCACTGGAGAGTGGGAGGAAGGCTTTTGAAAAATTATACTCACCATAGCAAAAGAGAGTGGGGCCATGCATTAATATTTCTCATATGCAGCTATGGTTTTGCTATTCAGTGGGTCTGACTAGCAAAACTGAATAGCAAAATTCTAAATGCCCATAAGCTAAATAACACGTAAGTTGCTCAAGTAAAACTCAGATTTTCCTGGCAACGAGGACTGGAAGAACTTCCTCCCTTTCATGCTTTCATGGATTATTTTAAAGTACATAGAATGGGATATGCTGGGAAAATGTTACCATAAACACAGTAAGTCTCTGATGAATAGTGTTTAGAGAGTGCTCTATTGGAAGTCCAGCACCCAGTGCTGAAGTACAATTCAAAGAAGATGGGCTTAGGAGGGTCAAGGTACATTTTAGGAACATGGCTCTCTGATGTATTCATTTCATTCAGAAAGCAATTCTAGAGGGGCATAAAAAAAATATTTTCTTTACCCACTCACCAACCTCCAAAACAGAAGTCCTTTGAAATGTAAGCACATTTCTCAGCATCCAGGCAAAGTAACAGCTCAATGTGCAATAATTTCAGGTGATATATTTAAAACATTAGAAATAGGCAATGTCCTTAGTTTGACAAGGAGCCAGAAGGAAACCTTAAAAGGCATTTTTATGTCAAGCAAATGCTTAAGGACCACAAAGAAAGTCACTAGTGATCTATGGAATAATAGCATATCTCACCTATGAAATAGGGGATGATTTGAGAATTCTATTGATTTTGACCTTTACCAATGCAACAGAAACAGCTCGTCATCACAAATATGTTTAAGCCTCATGGGTTATGGTGCTCCAATTGCTGTACAGCACTTTAAAAATCAAATAAGAGCCCAGATGCTGTCATATGCATGACATTCTGCTGCTTCTCACAGCCAGCCTATGCTTGGGTGTCTCCAGAAAGTCTATTCTGCCTCTTTCTCCTTTCTCTGAGTTCCATGGTGTTTGACTGACCATCACCCAGAGTTTCTACTTCTTCCTATCACCTGCAGTGGCAATTTGCAGGGCGTCCATCATTATTTTTAAACTTCTTGTTAGCCCTGGTATCCTTATTTTTTATTGAAATCTGACCTAGAAGTCAAATATTTAATAAATAGATAAGCATAAAGCTTCTCTGGTTGAAGGAACCCCATAATCCCATGCCATCCCCATCAAAAGCCCTAGATCTCTGGGGTACTGAGCTTGAAAACCACTGCCCTGCAGCAAGCACAGGTGTAGGTGAGGGTTGATGCCCTGAAACTGAATGTAGGCTCAGATCAAGTAGCAGAATCTGTTAGCTCCAATAGAGACAGCTCCTCACCGTCTTTGATAGATTTGGCACTTTACACTTCACCGCCTACTTGTCCCACACCTCCCTGAAACCTAGCTTTCTTCTGGCACTTCTCTATAGTAGAAAGTGTAGTGTTGATGGAAAGGAGCACTGAACTTGAGGTCAACAAAGCTGGGTTTCATCTCTAGCTGCACCATTTACTAACCACAGACAAGACTTTTCAAATCTCTGATTTTCCATATGCTGAAGAAAATAATTCCCTCCTCACAGGGTTGCTGTGAATATTGAAAGATGTAATGTTCATGAACCTACTTGGTAGAACTTAAAAACAGTATAGAAATAAAAGGCTATTTTATTAGTTTCCTATTGCTGCTGTAAAAATTACTGTAAACTTAGTGTCTGAAAGCAACACAAATGTTTTATTTCACAGTTCTGGAGGTCAGAAGTCCAAAATGAGTCTCGCTGGGCTAAAGCCAAGATGTCAGCAGAGCTGCATTCTTTCTGGAGACTGTAGGAGAGAATCCATTTCTTTGCCTTTTCCAGCTTCCAGAGGCTGCTTGCATTCCTTGGCTCATGGGCCCACATCACTCTGACCTCTGCCTCCATGGCCACATTTCCTTCTCTGATTCTTCAACCTTCCTCTTATAAAAACTCTTATAATTATATTGAGCCTGATTAGATAATTCAAAATAATCTCCCCATCTCGAATTCCTTAATGACACCTGCAAAGTCCATTTTACCACGTAAGGCAACATATTCACCCGTTCCAGAGATTAGGACATGGACATCTTTGAGGGGGCCCGTTATTGAACCTATCACTGTTATATATTAGATTCTGTGCTGGATAGTCTCAATTTGTCTCTCTGGATCTATACTCCACCCCTCTTCACCTACTTTGTCCTCCAGAAGACTGATCTCTACAGACTACATCAACCCAGCTCCCTTCCCCTCTGGCTTCCAGTTGAGTTTGGCCAATAGCAGGAAATAGCAAGAGGAGTGAGGAAAGATTCTTTGAGCTACAGGTTGGTAGTCGTTGTGTTCCTTTACCAAGGGCCACCACTATTAGCAGGCCTTCTCCATGCAGCTGCTGCCTTCTCCAAGCTCTGCAACCACTCCCCTCTGCCAGCGTCATCAGCACATGGGATGATAAGAGTTCCCTGCTATTGCTTGCCCTGCCTGGGATGCTTCCCCATCCCTTATTGCCTTCTTTTAACTAGTCACCCTAAACCATGACCACAGTTTTGTAAATAGTCCCTTTATTAAATTATCCTCTAATTACCCCTTTGAGTGCACCACCTGTTTCCTGTTGGGACCCCCAACTGATATAAATACTGAGATTATTTTTGGAAAGCTTACCATGACCACCTTCTTAAAATCTTGCCTACGTTAACTCCCTTGACCTCTCTAGATTATTTGATAATGTCAATAGCTCTTCCCTACTTTTCTAAATAAAGGTTAGTTATGTTCTTTCAAAATTATCGGGACATCAGGCTCCTTTTAGCTCTTTGAACAAACCAAGCTCTTTCCACTTCAGGGCCTTTCTACATGCTGTTCCCTGTGGTTGAAATGCTCTTCCTATTGCTAGCTCCTTATCATTCAGATCTCAGTTTGGATGCCATCTCTTACCAGTTCTCCCTGATCCTCTGATTTAAATTAGACAATCATTCTACTCTATAATAGCACTGCTTGTTTCCTTCATAAAATTTTTTCATCATTTGTAATCATTTAAGACATTAATTTATTTTTCTGTCTCTACAAGGGCAAAAGATCATGTCTATTTTATTCTCCATTGTATCCCCAACACAAGGCTCACATATTTTTAAATACCTTTAAAAATATTTGGTAGTGAACATCAGACATAAGAGTGGAAGGACTGTGTTTCATACAATGTCATTAAATATTATATCTCATTTAATCCTTAGAATAATTATGTGGATGAATGGATATTAAATTTCATTTTACAGAAAAGGAAGCCAATATTCAGTAAATGTAAGTAACTTGCTGAAGGTTAATCAGCTAGTAAGCTTGAAACTGATTTGAAACCAGGCAATCCTTCTCTTGCTAAAAATAGCAATTTATTGAGCACTTATCTTGTGTAAGGCCTATACAAGGTGCTTTGTGGACATTCTTTCATTTTAATGTTAATGACAACCCTTATCCTTACTTAACAATGAGGAAACTACTGGCTCAGAGAGGTGAAATGACTTGCTGGGGGTCACACAGCCCAGAAGCAAAGAAGTTTGGATTTAAGTGCAGGAAAATCTGACTCCACAGCCCTTTCTTTTGCATCAAGAAGTGCTGGAGCCCTTATCACAGTGTCAGAAACACTGAGGCCTAGAATAAGGTGAGGCTTTCATGAAAATAATTTGTTTCATATTTTCCAGAAAGGATGAAAGAGGAAATGCTAGGCTTGTTCTTGTGAACAATGACATGCTGTAACCAGACGAGAGGGAGAGCAGAGATTTCCAACTCCCATTTTGCTTCTATATTTTCCATCAAAGGCAATCAGCTGATGATTGGAAAAGGCAGACTAAGGTAGTTTGTAAGAGAATAATGAGGGTCAAAGCTAGGCAAGGAGACCTAAAAAGAAACCCCTGCTATCCTAAATGATTTCTACATATTGAGATAGAAGCTTCATAAAGGCAGGGATGTTGTTTTTTCCACCCTATAACCCTAGAACAGCACTGTCACATAGCAGGCACTCTATCAGTATTTTATGAATGAACAAAATCTCCTGTCATATTTAGATAGCATCCCAGGCAAAGAGAGCACCTGCTTATTAGATTTCTGAGTGACCTTTGTAATGTGAGAAAAGGTGAAGAATGGGAGACATGTCAGACGACTATGGATGGGCAAACAATTTTCAGAGGTTGAATGTTTTCCTTTTCAAACAAATTAAATGAGATCGTGGGATACTTTCCAAGAGTGGTTTGTTTAACAGTAAGGTTTGGGGGAATTAATCTATGAGGAACCCTAGTGTTGATCATCATCTTTGGTACATTAATTGGACATTTACTGTGTGCAGGGACTATACGAAGTGTTTCAAGTGCTATATCCCACTTAATCCCCATAATAGCCCTATAAGGCAAGTACTATCATTATTTTCTTTTGACAGGTGAGGAAATTAAGGCACAGAGAAATTGAGTGACCTGCCCTGGTCTGATTCCAAAGCCTGGCCACATCATAGCCCCATCTCATCATTGTCGTAACTAAACTTTCCAATCCATTTTCTATTACAGCACATTTAAATGAATGAGATAGCACTCTTGAGAAGATCAGCTAGGATTATAATGAGCATACAAAAGCACTGATGCTAATATATGGTTATCAATGTTGGAACTAGAATTTCTGAGTCTCTTCTGTAGGATAATGGCCTCTTTCTATTGACACCTAGAATTAGATTCTAGATGAAATTCCTTCTTTTAATTAATTGGTATACTTATCCAATTAACTGATGTTAGTGCATTTTCAGCACTGTGCTTGGGCACATTTTAGCTTTGCTCTTCTACATAAACCCAGGTTCAATTGCTTCAATAAATCTGATTGTCTGTCCTAATTACAATAATAGGTCCAAACTTTTTTTTCAGGTAACCTTAATATGTATTTAATTTAATATAAAAGCTGGCATTTATTTGATCACAATCTCACAACCCTTAATGATGGTGAGTGGAAGAAGAACATGGAAGATTCACTATAAGAATTTGTTCAAATTCAGGTACTAACCCTCAAAAGCATATACTTCCTAGAAAGAAAATGATGTGCATTCTTCTGGCAAAAATATTCAAAAATTATTTATGGTACTTAGTAGCCTGTTATGGGGAGGAAATAGTCTGAACATTCAATCACATGAATAAAACTGCTGACCTGTCAGAATATTCCATCATGGTATTTGACAACACTGGGCATTTAGCCATTAACTAGAAGAATATGTATGTCTACATTACCTAAACGTTCAAATAAAATTTAAAAAGGGCAATAAAGGAGGCATTGCTACCTGTGCCTATTTCCATTTCAAAAGCTATGCCCTGTCTATAGAATTGTGCTGTTATTCTTAGCAAGAGATGGGTGTTCTCTGTGGCCCACACTAATGTGGTACCCAACCATGCAGAACATGGGTTCGGGGGTTGTGGAGGAAGATCGATGAGAAATGAGTCATTTGAACCAGGCATCATCCCAAGAACGGCATGCTATGCTGTTATAGTATATCAGATACTGCCTGACCATGGCTAAGTGGAGTAGGTGGAGATATAATTAGCTCATTGGTAGTGCCTATATTCAGGAATTTCAGGACAGATTCACATATTACTTGATGACGGTAAAATCTCACAACTGTAAATCAAAATTGACAAATGTAATGCAATTACTGAAGTGTACATTGCCTACTTGCTAACATCCATTTATGTAAAAATATTTGATTTTAATAATAAAGTATAACTAATGATTCTGTTTGGTTTCTTAATTTAAATATTATTTTAAAAGATAGATGACCACAATAATTTATTCAATTTTATGCAGTGCTCATCTCAGCTGAATTATGTGTAATTTTTTTGGACATAACCATTTAAATATTGTATGAACTGACATGATGTGAGAGTAAGGTCACTTATCATTGAGAGACATCACCATATAATGTTAAATTTTTATTTCAGACAACTGGAGTTTTAAATGGATAATGGATTCTGATTAGCACATTATTTCATTAAAAAAAATCTATGCACAGCTTTTAGAATCTGAGCCTATGGAGGACAGAAAGTTTTCCCTGTTTCTGTAACCACAATGTTTGTCACACTCTCTGGAACATTATAGGTCTTTAATCAGTTTTTATTTAATGTGTGGATGTCAGTTATTCCTCCCAGCTGTGTGGCAATCTGTTGTGGGTGGCATGCTCCACTTCCCTGTCATATCTGTACATGTGAAGGGACTTCAACTGGAGTAACATCTTGGCTTTATACTCACTTGTGCCTTACACCACCCCAAGGAGGAGGAGCAAGTTATCTTACGGGGGCACATCCACTAGATTACATTTCTCAGTCAGGGAGAACTAATCAATATTAAAAGGCCACAGGTGTGGAAAACAGCTTGGTAGCTTCTTAACAAGCTAAACACAGAATTACCACATGACCCAGAGATTTCAGTCCCAAGTATTTACCCCCCCCAAAATTGAAAACAGCTATTCAAACAAATATTTGAACACAAAACTTCATAGCAGCACTCGTCACAATAGCCAAAAAGTACAAACGTCCCAAATGTCCATCAACAGATGAATAGATAAACAGAATGTGGTATATCCATACAATGGAACTAGTTTTCAGTCTTAGAATGGGATGAAGTACTAGTACATTCTACAACATGGTTGAACCCTTGAAAACACTTTGCTAAATGGAAGAAGCCAGACATAGAAAGCAACATATTGTACGGTTCTGCTCATATGAAATTTCCAGAATAGGCAAATTCTCCATAGAGAGAAAAGAGATTAGTGCTTCCCAAAGGCTTAAGGGAGGGAAAGTTGTATGTGTGTGTGGGAGGAGGGGGTAACTTTTATGGGTATGGGTTTCCTTTTGGGGTGATGAAAGTGTTGTAGAACTAGACAGAGGTAGTGGTTACACAACATTGTTAAAATACTAAATCCCACTGGATTGTACACTTTAAAGTGGCTAAAAGGTAAATTTTGTTATGTGTATTTTCACTGCAATTTTTAAAAAGGCCACAAGCTCTGGGCATTCATTCTTTTCTGTCCCTTTGTGTTCAGGATGAGTAAGAAGCAACACCCTGGGCAAACGTAGCTGCTCCTGTGGACTCACCCTTTACCTCAGATTTGCTGCCCAGTGTCTGGACTTAAGGCACTCAGGGGATGCGGCAGAGTGCAAGTATCAGCAAACCCTTTTCACTAGAGATCTAAAGCCAAATTCTCCTGTCAGCTTTTTCAGTGATATTGGTGGCATTCTGCCTCCATCTCTGCCTCTTGAATCTTATTTCTCAACTAACTTTTAACTTGGAAAGGAATGATTGGAATACTATTTATTGGCATACCCCACGCCCATCAACAAAACTAAAAAACTGACAAGCATAGCTTTGCCCAATTCTGTAATTTAAAGGCTGAACAGTAAAGGGTTAAAGACAGCAGGGTCTGTAGGGTCTTCTCCACTACAGCCCATCCTCTAGGGTCTACAAAGGCAAGCAGAGCATCTGCTCTGAGAATACAACAATGAAGAAAACAACAGCTCTGCCCTCAAGATTCTGGGACAATGTAGACACAAAGCCCTCATTCTGCATTCTTCTGGTTCAGTCATTTAAGCCTCTCATGTATTCACCTCATGGGATCTAAGCAGTATGCCCAGGGTTTCCCTGTGAATTAGCAGTCAAGCCAGAATCAATAGACCGAATTCCCTGGCTACTTAAGTCCTCTTTGAACTATAATGCACATCAGCTCTATGCCAACAATCTCTGGGTATATTTTCTTAATGATCTAAGAATCCAACTATGCCACCATCTACTACATTTTCCCACGTTCTGGATAGCACAGGATTCAATATAGATTTTTTTTGGTTGAAGAATCACTATATTTATTATTTTTATGGCTTGTTCCACCAAGATAATTTCATTATCTAGCAAAATTGGACCTCTAAAATCAAGGTATAATTTATTTTTTAGGGCTTTAATTATTTTTTAATTGACAAATGAAATTTATATATATCTATAGTGTACAACATGATGTTTTGATATATGTATACACTGTGGATGAATCAATCAAGCTAATTAACATACCTGTCACCTCCCATATTATTTTGGGGGATGAGAGCATTTAAAATCTACTCTCTTAGCAATTTTCAAGTATGCAGTACATTATTGTTAATGATAGTCATCATGCTCTACTCCAGAATAAATGCTGGCTCTGGTACTTTTGAGCTGCATGATCAGAGAGGTGTTAGTCAAACTCATTGAACCTCAATTTCCTGACCTGTAACATGGAGAAATTAGCATTAAATACCTGTAAGATAAATTGGAGGCTTGAATGAAAAGATGTAGTCCACATTTTTGCATAGTACCCAGCACATAGTGGATGCTTTATGCATGTTAGTTTACTCCTTCTGTAATGAGACTGCTTGAATGGGGGTGTCACATTCCAAGAGCTTTTTGGCTTTAATGAAAATAATACTGATCTTCATCTTTTGGGCTCATGTAACCCTTTCTGACAAAACAGAGATAACTAGTAAAAGTGATAGTATTCCCCTCCTTTATCCAATACCAGCACCTGAAGTAACCACCATCAACAGTCATGTGTTTATCTTTCCATATAAACAAACAAAAACATATATGTCCATATTTAGGCTTGCTTTTTAACAAAATGAGATCATACCATACATGTAATTGTAAAACTTCCATGCTTTATTCAATTATATATAGTGAAAGTCTTTTAAGTTTATAGATAGCTACATAGATCTATGGCATTTTTACCAGCTACATATCATTCCAAAGTAGGAAATTACCACAATTTATTCAACTATCTCCCTACAGATGGTCATTCAGGTTGCTTCTAGTTTTTTAATATTTCAAATAACTGCTTCAATAAATTTTCCTGTTAAATATATCTTTACAGAATGATATTTTGATATCTGAATAATACCGAAAAATAAAATTACTGAGTGAAAGCATATTTGCATCTAGATGCTATTATAATAAATACTGCCACATTAATATACCAATAGATTATTGTCATTTGCACCGCCACCAGTAGGATAAGAGAGTATTTCTGCTCCACACTCTTGACAACTGTAAATGTTATTAATCTGTTTTATTTAGGCCAGTGTGATGACATCTCATTTTAATTTGCTATTACCTGATGATTAGTGGAATTGAGAACCTTTTCATCTTTGTATTTTCCCTATGAGTGGTCATTCAGGTTCCTTCCAGGTTTTCAATATATCAGACAAATGCTTCAACAAATTTGTACTTTCTCCTTTAAATTGCCTCTTCAAATCCTTTGCTCATTTATCTATTAGGGAGTTCTTTTTTTCTTATGAATTTGTAGAAGTATTTTGTGTATTAAAAACATCAAGCTTTTTCTATCAGATGTATGCAAATATTTTCTCCCAATTGATTAATTTTATATAATTAAATGTGTATTATTTTTTCATTGAAAGAATATGGATCCAAGACTTGCTAAAGAACATCAGCCTACAGTCATATACATATTCTCTTATACTGATTTCTCATACTTCAATAGGTTCTCTTTTTACATTTCACCTTTCATATATATAGAATTTACCTTTGTATATGCTGTGAAGAAGCAGTTCTATTTTTATTTTCTTCTAACACTATCGAAAAAGCCTCTCTCTCCCTACCGACTTCAATAACACCTTTATCATATAGTAGATTTCCATATATACTTGGATCCATATTCTCCATTCTATTCCATTGATTTGTTTTCCACATTTGGACCAATATCACACACACTAAATTTCATATGTGACAGGGGAATTTTTTCCTTACTTTTCTTTTTTTTCAAGATTCCCTTAAAAATTCTATAACATTTGTTCTTCCATATGTACTTTAGAATCATGATCTCAAGTTTGAAAAATATGATAATTGCTTAAAAATTCTTGCCATGCAGGGGGACATAGTATGTCTCTCACTTTATACAGGTATTATTTTTTTCTATTAAATAAAATGTTATGGTTTTTCTCAGATAGATTGTATCTTTCTAATTAATTCTATTATAGATTTTTAAATTTACTGCCTTGTAAATGGGAGTTTCTCCTATTTCTAACTGATCAGGGACAGTATAAATAAAAGCAATTGTTTTTGTAAATATGTATTTTGCATCAAGACACCTAATTAAATTCTTATTTATTCTAATAATTTTATAGTTGAATCTCTTGGATTGTATAGATATATAATGATATGATATGCAAATAATAATTTTTTTCTTTTTTGTATTTATAAAACTAATATCTTTTCCATGACATATAACACTAACAAGTACCTCTAAAACTGTGTTGAATAATAGTAACAATGGGGCAATCCCTGTATCACTTCTGATTTTAATTAAAATGTCATTTGTGTTTCTCCATTTATTATGACATTTACTATTGGTTTATAGTAAATATACTCATCATATTTAAGAAGTAGCACTCTTTTTCTTGTATCTATTCATGATATTGTGTTTCTCCTTCAAATCTATCATACTGCAAGTTCTATCATACTAGTAGATTACCAATTATTGAACCAGCCTTGCTTTCCTAGAATAAATCTGATTTTATAATTAAAGTGTTTCTATCACTCTATTTCACCAATTCTCTCTCTTCTCTGCCCACTGTCAATCTGACTCCATGGAGATGAATGAGTTAAAAGGAACTTATTTATTTCAGAATGTCAAAAAAACTGACTTTTGTACTTCCCCTGCCCTTTCTGGTCTCCACCAGGAGTAGGGTGCCTCTGCTCTGCAGTTCTTGGTTTTTTCAAGCTGGGAACTGCCATAAGTCACAATGGCAGCTGGGCTTCAGAGGAAAGCTGGTCTGAGTTTGCTAAGTTGTCTGCTTATGCAAATGTTATTTCTATCCTGCTGACTGAATGACTTTTCGTAGTTTAGCTATACATGGCCCAGATGGCAATAAGTTTTGGAATCCCAAGGCATTCCTTCTGATATCTGGGAGCAGTGCATTCATGTAATGGACAGTCAGGAGAACCATTTGGATTACCTTTCAGATAAGACTGGTATAAATATTTGAGAGGGATCTGAATCTTTTCCTGCCATAGTTCAAAGCCCAACTAAAATCTTCCTCTTCCTGAATGTCAATGAAAGTTTAAAACACTGCACAGTAACAAACTTTCACCATGTTTTACTTTTCTAGAATGGTCTCTCCCAAGTTATAGCTCAGACTCATTTCTGTCATTCATCAAATATAAGCATAGCCAACTCTATAGACAATATGCTAGGCTCTGGGCATCCCATATGAGTCAAAACTCTGCTTTCAAAGTAGTCTATATAATAGGTAAGAAACATATGTTAGCAATTGAATGAGATACTATGAGATAAGACACAATAAAAAAGAAGGAGATACAGGACCCACATCCTTAAAGTCTTCTCCCTTAACCTCCATCTTGGATATGGTAATTGATTTTCTTTCTGTAGTCTTAATTGATGGTCTCACCCAAAGCAATAATCTATCTTCAAGATACTACCTTCCCAAATGCAATTACATACTAAGAAGGGTAGCCCTTCATCTCTGTATCCCCAGCAGTGCCTAACACAGAGACATGCTCTGAATCAGTGGGTGCCCTGTGTCTTGGATTGCATTAATGCAGTCAAGTTTCAAAAGTATTATAGCTTACAGAGGTACAGCACAAAGCAAAAATGAATGAATGAACAGGGAAATAGATAAAGAGGCTGAAAAATGGATAAGTGCACATAAAAGCATCACCAGTGCCACAAATTTCTCCTCCTCAAGTAAAATGACAGTAATAGCACTACTGCCTCTTAGAAGGAGGCCACTATGTTTTAAAATAGAATGTGTGATATGCCTCCAATTTATTTTCTTGGATATGTTGGGTGTATCCTGACAAAATCTAGATTTTGCTTTCATGCACGTGTGGGTTTTTTTTAGTCACTTGGAAATGTAATAGCTCAGAAGAACCATTTTCAGTCACAGTTTATTCAGATTGCCTAAAATAATTCTATGCCTTAAATAAATCAGCCTTTACTATATGTGTATAAAAAAGTGACCAATACTTCATACACACTCCTCCTCTCTGGCTCTTCCTCATATCTTTTGTGTAAGTGTGAGAAGCACTGCCTAAAATTCAAATTCTTCAGTCTGATTCAATAAACTTCCAACTGCCTGGCATAACTGGAGAATGGCACATACAGGTTAATGAAACGTTCTAGCTACTGGAGACTCACCAAATACACTTAGAGCCTTGTTAAATATACCACACATAGATAGAAATGTACAACAGTAAAATCACAATAAGTTGAATCTGACCTTTCTCTGGTGATTCAGAAGCTCAGTTATATTCAATAATCCTGGTATAAGATACACGTAGGCAGCATAGTAGGTCATTCATCATTGGGCATATCTATTACCATCACGATTCTAGCCCTAGGACTGGCTAACATATCACAGACAGATATTTTACAGAATGTCACAGACATATACTTTGGTTATTCAGATATCACAGACCCTTAAAATCTAAAGAAACCTGAGGATCATTTACCCTGGTGGTTTTCCATTTTACTCAGGCCTTAGAACCTTCAAATGAAACCCTGAGAAGAGCTCCAATATAAAGCAGTGGAAAAAAGAACTACTTGAATTGGAGTTGGGGTGAAGGTCTCAGAGTCCCTCCTTCAGTGATCTCTGAGGCAACTCTGTGGAAGCCTATGACTGCAGAATATAGTTTAAAGTTAAGAGTTTTGTCTAAACCAACAGTTTTAAAATGAGGAAAATGAAGTCTACAACATCAAAGTGATTTTCTGAGTCACCATATAAAGCAGCAACTGATCTAGAATTAGAAGCCAAGTCTCCTGACTCCCACCCAAAGGTCATTTTCTACACATAGAAAAGGCAGTCTGCCTCTATAGTTTCTCTTACCCTAATATTCCCTAGAAAATAAGAGTTAGCTGTGACTTCTGAGAGTTCCATGTTAAGCATATGACTCACATCAGCCATATTTTGAAAGTTCTTTTGGCAAAAATGGATCTTTCTCTTATTTTAGGCCATTAATCCAACAATGGGGTATCTCAAATCCAGGAGATGCTATAAATTACGAGTCTCTGAAACTTTATTTCTGACATTTACTTAGATAGCAGGAGTTGCTTTATAGTTCATCTATCTGTTCATATTTTATGTGATTTGTAATATGTTGGTTTTACTGTTAAAACATTATTTCCAATATTGCCTTGCTTTAGTATCCTAGCCCTTAGCACTGATAATAATGGTTATTTATAAAAATCATAAATTAAAAATAATAAAAGATAGAATGTGACATGCTTGAATGTGGAACTTTTTTTCATATCACACACACACACACAAATACACACACAAACCCATCACACTAATATGAGAGGACTTCAAAAAGTTCATGGAGAAATAGAATTAAAAGATAAAAATAAAAGTTTAAACTTTATTTCTCAACATAAGTTGCATCAAGGTGAAGATACTTTGTAAACAATGATACCAGCCACTTAGTTCATCACTAAAGAACTGAGGGTATTAGAAATGTAACCATGTCAATGCAGTCTTTTTTACATTATTAACTGAAGAAAACTGGGCGTTCTTTATAGATTTGTACCTCCATAATATGCTGAAATAAAAAATTAAAAAATAAGAATAGTGGCCAAGGCAAGAAGAAGAAGAAGAAGAAGAAGCAGCAGCAGCAGCAGCAGCAGCAGCAGCAGCAGCAGCAGCAGCCAAATCAGTACTGTAAGCTGTATGATTAATGATTTCCACTGAAATTCTTACAAAATTGCCCTTGTTTGGTGAGAGATATGAGCAGGAGCATTGTTGTGGTTGAGAAGAACTCTCTGGTGAAACTTTGCCAGGTGTTTTTCTGCTAAATCTTTGTCTAACTTTCTCATAACACTTTTATAAAAAGCACATGTTATCATTCTTTGGCCCTCTAAAAAGTCAACAAGCCAAAATACCCAAAACCTGTTGTCATGACCTTTATTTTTGACTGGACCCCTTCCACCTCTTGGTAACCACTGCTTTGATTGTGCTTTGTCTTCAGGATCTCACTAGTAAACCATGTTTCATCTCTTGTTACAATTCTCTGAAGAAATGCTTCAGGATCTTGATTCCACTTGTTTAGAATTTCCATTTAAAGCTCTGCTCTTGTCTACAGCTGATCTGGGCACAAGAGTTTTGGCACTCATAGAGTCAAAAGTCCACTCAACTTTAATTGTTCAGTCAGAATTGTGTAAGCTGAACCAATTGAGATATCTACAGCATTAGCCATTGTCTCTGTTGTTAATCCTGTGACTCATCAGCCCTCTTCAATTACAGCAGAAACAAGACGATTTTTTTTCCTTGAAACTGATGTGGATGGTCTTCTTCTGCAGGCTGCATCTTCGACATAGAGACATAGGTATGAGAATACTCTCTTAAAATGAGTTATCCATTTGTAAACTGCTGATTTCTTTGGGGTGTTGTCCCTATAAGTGTTTTACAAAGCATCAATGATTTCACCATTTTTCCATCCAAGCTTAAATTCTAGCAGAATTCATGTTGCTCTGATAGGGGATCTTTTCTTATCATTTTTTCTTAGTGCCTCAAACTAGATCCTGTTCAGATATGTTAAAACAAGTTAGTATTAGTTTATTTTGGTGCAAAAAATTTTGAAATCAATGCATAGTTTTTTTATAATACATATTTTCTATAAACTTTTTGAAGTCTCCTCATACAGGGTTAGGAAGCAATCGATCTATATTTTCTCTATAAATGAATAGATGAGTAGAAGAGTTGGGGATATTAGGGGGATTTGGGGAATCAGTAAAACCCACTATTCTTGTTCCAAGACCACAGTCTTCTCCAACACAAAATCTAAAAGTACCTACCACATAAGCAATATCTACTAGTGCCAGACACTTTACACAAATTGATTTTCTGAAACAGGTATATGATCATCACATTTTACAGCCTAGGAACTGAGGGTCAGATAATTACTGAAGAACTACAGTTCTTCCATTTGAAGTATATTCTCAGTGAACCAAGAAGTCAAACCTTGAAACCTGGATAGCCAGTTAGTGTTAGCATCTCCATCTGAAGAGTAGGGATAACAAGACTGACCAAGGGCAGTCACTGCACAATAAGGATTAGAAAGTTCATGTTTATAGCATTTTCCCTAATCTCCTTTGAAAAAAAAGACAAACTTCATGAAACTACAGAGCACTGTTGTTATTACAAGGGATTTTGAAAACTGCTGAATGTACTATCAACTCGAAAGATTGTGCTGGGAATCATTTTAATTCAGATTCTCATTTGGTACGAAAGCAATAAACATCCTTTTAAAAGATTTCTTTCTCTGCTCTAAGTGGTTATGAGTAATAATGTGGGTGTAAATCTTCTTAATTCTTCCTGAGCTATTTGAAATTCTTAATCATGATCAGAGTATAAAACAGAACAAGATATTATATGTGTATCATTAAAAACTGTATTAGCTGAGAAGTCACTTTGAGTTTTTTCTTTTCCCTCTGGCTTAAATGATAGTAGCTCTCAGTGATGAAGCACAAAAACTTCCAATGGCAGGAGAAATGCATCTTTGACTTTCAATTTATGCCCTAGAAACATAGTTTTTTTCCTGCCAAAGATTAATTTTAATCTCTGCAAATTAGTAGCAGAGGAGAAACAAAGATGAGTAGAGGAAGTTGTCTGGAGACACAAAACCTTGGAATAGAAGTTAGGAGATCTGCCTACTACACCCAGATTGGCTAGCCAGCTCCATTCCCTTCTCTGAGCTTCAACTTTCTCATCTATTAATATAAAATGATGTAATTAGGTAAATGTCCTCTAAGTCCCTCCCAGCACTTGGTTGTAAAGATTCTATAAAATAATGGGGTGTATGATAACAGTCTATCAGTAAAATGCAGTCACTCAGCAAAGGTCCACTGGGTACCTGCTTTGTGTCAGGCGTGTGCTGAAAGACATAAAATAAATGGACCTTCCAAAGGAAGCTACCAAATGAAGACTGGATAAAGATTCAGAGAAAACTTTCCAGTAAAGGGGGCATCTGAGCTAAATCTTGAAGGCTTTATCCACATATTTTAGAAAAGAATGGGAAATATGTCTCTCTTCAATTAAAGTCCTGGATAGGAAATGACTTTAGATTAGTTAATTTATAGAAGTTAGTTTTGGAGTTATATTTTGAAGTTATAAAAACCTATAGAGAACAAAAAAAATAGACTTTCTGCCCAAAAGAATAAAATTAAAGAAAATGACCACACCAAGTGTTGGCAAGGATGTGGGAGCAAATGAAACCTTATACACTACTAATATAAATGCAAAATGGTGAAATCACTTTGGAAAACAATTTGGCATATGACCCACCAATTCCACTACTAGGTGTATACCAAAGCAAGGGTGAGAAGACTGCACCCTTCTTTTAATAAAATCCTTTTATTTTGTATTAATATATTTTTGTTCATCTTTTATATTTTTATTTTTTTTTTAAATCTAGGATTTGTTCTGTAAAATGTGGATGCAGTCAAAAGGCTGCATTTAAGGACCTAGAAGGCCACAGTTTCCTCACCCCTTCAAGAGAATTGAAAACATATGTCCACATAAAAACTTGTACATAAATGTTCATAGCACAATTATTCATAATAACCACAGAGTAGAAACAACCCAAATCTCCATCAATTGGTAAATGGATAGACAATTTTGATATATTTACACAATGAAATATTATTCAGCAATAGGAATGAATGAGTACTGATTTACACCACAACATAGATGAACCTTGAAAACTTTATGCTAAGTGAAAGACAATCACAAAAGCTACATATCATATGATACCATCTATATGAAATGTCCAGAATCGGAAAATCCAATCTATGGTGTTAAAAGTCATAGAAGTTACCCATGTGATGAGGAGCAAGGTCTGGAAGAGGGTAAGAAAAGAATTTCTGGGGTGCTGGTAATGTTATCTTTCTTAATTTGGGTGCTCATTCCTGTGGTTTGGTCAACTTATAAAAAGTTAATGAGGAATATTACACTTAGGATTTGTATACTTATTTGTGTGAATGTCATTCTCCTAAAATACTTTACTAAAATATCTAAAGAGGCTATTTATAATTCAACTGTTTTGATCTTTTGGGAGAATATTAACCCTGCACAATCAAATACCTGCATCATTTTGAATGCCATTTTTGAACACAAAACCAGAAAAGGTGCAGTGTAGCTTTGATGTAATTTTCTTCCTTTACTCCCTGGAAGGGCTTCAAACATTTTCAAGATCATAAATAGCAAGTATCCTGTGGCTGGCACTTTGAGTATCCAAAGAAAGGGGGCAGACATTTTAAATATAAAGATAATGTTCCTATAAAGTAAATACTTGGAAGCTCTTTTCAAGCAGATTTCTCCCTTACATTTGTCTGTCCTTTTTTCCTTCCTTGCATCCATTCATCAATCTATTTATTTAATAAATACTGACTTTTAAACCTCCATAGCCATAGATCTAGTGATATAAATGACTGAAATGTCTTTTTTTAGACAGTGGACTTGGTCTAATTTCCTACATTAGTTATTGAATTGACCATTTATTTGAGGAATTTAAAACAGTATTCATACACACTGATTCTCAACATAATGTCATGAGAAGCACACAAAAATAAGAAGAAAAGATCTATAAATCAATAATTGTATCAGAATTGTTTATCAACTTGAAGTTGCCATAAGAATTGCAGAATGAACAGAAAAAGTTCCAAATGTATGCACAATTCAGCAATGCTCTTGCATATATACAGAGAGGATTATTTCAGATCAAACACCAGTACACATGAACCCTACCACCTAAAATATGGTGACAGGAGCCTGGGTAACCCATGAGCTGAGGTCCTGATTTGATCTCTTCTGGTCTTCTCTTTTTCTCTCTGTGAAAGTTACACTGAGTTCAAGGGGATTTAATCAACCAAAAAGTTACTCTTTGTAACTGCCTTCATCTTTTATGTTCTGAGATTGAAAGAAAAGGGAAGGAGTGTGGGGAGAGAGAAAAGACTTTGAGTATCATCTTCATTATTAGTGTGGCCAAAAGCCTGAAAATTCTGCCGAATTTTGAGCAATGACTTTCTAAGTTTAAACAAAAACCAAGCAAAAGCTAAGTGATTAAAAAAGTAATCACCGGGCCCTTTTCTTTCAAAAAGTTGTCAGTGACGCATAAAGAAGAGAGGGGGAAAAACACAGTTTAAGTTCCTCTGGTTCAGCTTGTAAACTTGGCCTTTTAATCTAGAAACTTAAGTCATTTGACTCCTCAACTCTCCTCGGCAGAGAGCCACCACACAGTATACCCAAGTCACTGCCACAATAATAGATGGTGTTACATCAGGCTTTACTTCAAGGGTAAAGTGAAGAATATCCTCTAAATAAAAAAAGTCCAGGGGGGTCTCTCTATTTTGCTGCTTCAGGTTTGTCAGGCAAGAGGAGATAGGACTGAACATTCTCAAGAATCTCCTAAGGCAACTTTATAGGCTGTGCGTAGCCCACTACACAAAAGCCCCGAGAAGCCCGCTAGACATGACCAATTTTCCTGTCCTTTTGCACAGTTGTACTGTACATGTAGTTTTCCAGATTACTTTGTGTACCAAACAGTATTTTCCAGATTCATGTTTATTGAACCAGATGGACATAGTTCATTACCTTAAACTGCCCTATAGGCTTCTATTTTTAAATATAGTGCTATGTATAATATTAATCCATTCCCATATTATTGGACTTTTAAAAATATGGTAATAAACATTCTTGCTTATGTCTCCTTCTATACACATGCAAAGATTTCTCCATGGTAAATATCTATAAGAGAGATTGAGGATCATAAGGTATGATATAAATTTATACTCCCCCAGAAGTCCTAGACCCTCATATCTTCTCAGGAGTTGACCACTTGGTATTATCCTACTATTTAATGTTTGCTAATTTGATGGTTGTGAATTGTTTTGAATTTAATTTATATTTTCCTCATTACTAATGAGGTTGGGCACCTTTTTCATATATTTATATGAAATCAGGTTTTCCCTCCTATAAATTGGCTGGTCACATCCTTTGCATGTTTTTCTAATAAATTGTCTTTCTCACAATGATTTCTCTAGTACTTTATAACTTCTGGATATTAATTCTTTATTATTTATAGCAGCTAAAAATACCTTCTACCAGCCTGTGACTCATTATTTTGAATTTTCTTTGTGGTATATTTCATCATATAAAACTTTCTATTTTTATTTTTAGTGAAGTCAAATTTATCAATCTTTTATGATTTCTGTTTTGTAGTTTTAAGGGATCTTTCCCTATCTTGAGATCATGAAGATATTCTTCAAGATTCCGGAAGCAAATAATGTTTGTTTTTCACATTTAGGTCTTTAATCCATCTTAAATTTAACTTGTGCATGATATAGAGTAGAGAATTTTGCTTTTTTCCCACATGAATAGCCAACTGTCCCAGAACTATTTATTGATTTGCCCTTTTTCCATTGACTTGTAGCATTCTCTTTGTCATATAACAAGTTCTCATAAATGTTTGTTTCTGGAACTTCAATTCTGTTCTACTGGTATATATGTCTATCTCTGTACCAAAATCATACTTGTTATTAATATGGTTTAATAATGATTCTTAATTACTGATAGAACTGGTCTGTCCATTATCCAATTCTTTTTCTCCAAGAGAATCTAGGCTAAGATGTGCCTTTTCTCTTCTCGTATAAATTTTAGGATAAATTTGTCAAGTTCCACGAAAACAATATGTGGGGTTTGACTGGAATTGCATTGAACTACAAATTAATCTGTGGAGTGTTTACTCCTTTATGATATTTAGTCTTCCAAACCATTAAAATGGTATGTCTCTTCTATTACTCACATCTAGATCATTTTTTATGTGCTTCAATACAATTTCATAATATTTACTTAAAGATCTTTTATGTATTTTGTAAGGTATATTTCTAGATTTATTATGGATTTTCCTGCTATTGCAAAAGGGATTGTCTTCCTCTCCAATTTAGCAATTTATCTTGCAAATTAATTCTAATTCTAGTATATTTCCATAAATTAAATAAATAGCTGAGGTAATAGATCTTATGCTCTTGAAAGTAGCTGACATCCTGTGCTCACCAAATTTTAGTCAATTTTGTCCTTTAAAAAAGGAGGGCAATTCCTTCAGTTTGTGTGACATTGTTTCTTCAATCTATATTTCAGAAATGATATTTTTCTTATAAATGTTTCTACTTTTCCTACATGGGACTCCTCTTCATGTGGCAGTTCTAAATGCAAAGTTTTTTTCTTTTTATTCATTAGAATATATAATGGTGCTCAATTTTCATTTAATACATATACTTGTTCAAAGTCATGTTTTTTTCTCTTCAGAGGCTCTGGGTTTAGAGAACATATTATTTACACACACAGAGACAGACATAGCATATCAAGGTTTTTGTTTTTTTTTCTATTAATATATAAAGTCTTGCTTCTTGTTTTTACCTTGTTTTGCATTTATATTCCTTTTCAACTGTTCTCTGTTTCTAGTCACTCTGTCCTTGTTTGCTCATTAAATTTTTCATCTTTGAAGATCTCTTCTTTGTATGCAAAATAATTTCTTTTCCAATTTCCTCTTGTTTTGGGTATAGTGTCATATTCTTTAATAATTCAGTAGTTAGTATAAGTGAACTATCTTCCACCAACTTAACATCACATTCATCTGCATATTCAAGATGCGTGTTTCCTCTATAATCAACTCTCCAACAGGATCTGTAGCCATCTAAATATTTATATACATCCAAGATCTTTTTCTAAATATTCACCAACATTCATAAGTGTTAAGGATTCCTTAAGGTGATATCATACTTTGGTTTCTTAAAACAGTTTAAAAATCCTCTTGCAGTAACTTGCTCAAAGATTAAAATTTTCTTTCAGAGTATTGGTTTCCTTTCATTTTTGAATCTAATTACAGAAATCTAGGGTTTTTGTCTTTAAATAGTTTATTTATTTACAAAATTATTTTTAATTAATTTATTTATTTATTTTTAATTTCAGAATAACATTGGGGTACAGACTTCTTGAACCATTTATATTAATATTTCCTTGTGGTCTTCCCCTTCCCTTTTTCACACCTCATTTCCTTGAAACTTTTCAAAACAGCTTTTATTTTTTTATTTTTATTTTTTTAGTGTTTTGAAAAATTTCAACATTTATTGAATTATATCTGTTTGCATAGTAGGGTAATAAGTACAACTTTTTCTGTCATCTTTGTAACCAGCAACGTAACCTTGACCTTTTCTGATTTGAACTTTCAATTAACTAACTCTTCCATAAAGCTCTGATATTAAGTCTCCTCATATTATCTCAGTATTCTTCTATGTATCATAAACACAAAAATAACTTTTCTTTTTGTTTTTAAACCAAGGAAACTTTGATAGGAAAGTCATGGCAATGTTTTTCTTTTAAATTGAGAGATATTATATGTATTTATTGTATATAACATGATGTTTTGAAGTATATATACATTGTAGAATGACTAAGTCTAGCTAATTAACATGAATTACTTCATATGTTTATCATTTTTGTCATGAAGACACTTAACCACCACACTCTTAGTATTTTTCAAGAATACAATATATTGTTATTAACTATAGTCATCATGTTGTATATTAGATCTCTTGAACTAAATTTTTTTTATTATATAACCAATATCTTCCCAAACCCATCCTCCTCTAACCACTCCAGCTCCTGGTAACCACCATTCTATTCTCTATTTCAATGAAATCAACTTTTTTAGATTCTACATATAAATGAGATCATGTGGTATTTGTCTTTCTGTGCTTGGCTTATTTCACTTACATAATGTCCTCCAGTTTCATTCATGTTTTCACAAATGACAGGATAGCTTTCTTTTTATGGCTGAATAGTATTCCACTGTGTATATATGCCACATTTCTTTTATCCATTCATCTATTGATAGACACCTAGATTGATTCCATATCTTGGCTATTGTGAATAATGCTGCAATAAACAGAGGGGAGCAGTTATTTCTTCAACATACTGATTTATTTCCTTTGGACATACATCCAGCAGTGGGATTTCTGGATCATATGGTGGTTCTATTTTTAATTTGGGGGGAAGCCTCCATAATGTTTTCGATAGTGGTTGTCCTAATTTATATTGATACTGCTATGGTTTGAATATGGTTTATTTCCACCATATCTCATATTGAGGTGTGGTCCCCAATGTAACGGTGTTGAGAAGTGGTGGGACCTTTAAAAGGCTTTTTGGTTAATGAGGGATTTGCCCTTATGAGGAAATTAATGCAGTCTTATCTGAGTGAGTAAATTCTCACTCTCATGGGACTGGATTAGTTACCATGAAAGTGAGTTGTTATAAAGCGAAGTCACCCCTCATGTTTGGTCTCTTTTGTACACACCTGTTCTCACATGCGCTCCCACCAGGGGATGCCATCCACCATGATATGAAATAGCATGAGCCCCTCACCAGATGTGGCCCCTATACCTTGGACTTTCCAGCCTCCCGAATTGCAAGAAAGAAATTTCTTTTTTTAACAAATTAGCCAGTTTCAGATACTCAGCTATAGCAACAGAAAATGGGCTAAGATATCCACAAACACAATACAAGTGTTCCCTTTACTCCACAGCCTCACCCACACTTGTTAACTTTTGTCTTTTTGATAATAGCCTCCTAACCGGTGTAAAGTGATATGTCGTGTTTTTAATTAGCATTTTTCTTTTTTTTATTTCAGGATATTATGGGAGTACAAACATTTTGGTTACATGTTATGACTTTGGTTACATGTTATGCCTCACCCAAACCATGATTTGAGGTGTGCCCTTTCCCCGCTACCATGCTCACCATGTCCATTAGTTGTGAGTTTACCTACCCTCAACCCCATAATCCCTGAAGAATATTACTACCGTGTGAGCACCATAGTGTTGATCACTTAGTGCCAATTTGATGGTGAGTACATGTGGAGCCTATTCTTCCATTCTTGTGCTACCTCACTTTGGAGGATGTGCTCAAGCTCTATCCAGGAAAATATAAGAAGGTGCTAGATCATTGTCGTTTCTTATAATTGAGTAGTATTCCTTTGCATACATATACCAAATTTTAATAATCCATTCATGGATTGATGGGCACTTAGGTTGTTTCCACATCCTTCCAATAGTGAATTGTGCTGCCATAAACATTCAGGTGCAGATGTCTTTATTATAGAATGTCTTTTGTTCCTTTCGGTAGATGGTTGATAGTGCTATTGCTGGATCAAATGATATTTCTATTTTTAGCTCTTTGAGGTATCTCCAAATTCTTCTCCACAGAGGTTGCACTAATTTGCAGACCTATCAGCAGTGTAAGAGTGTTCCTACCTCTCCACATCTTCGCCAGCATTTTTCTGATGATTAATGATATTGAACATTTTTTTCATATAACTGTTGGTCATTCGTATGTCTTCTTTTGAAAAATGTCTATTCAGATCTTTTCCCCATTTTTAAATCAGATTATTTGTTGTCTTGCTATTGAGTTGTTTAAGTTCCTTAAACATTTTGGACATTAACTCCTTATCAGATATATAGTTTAAAAATATTTTCTCCCATTCTGTAGGTTGTCTCTTCACCCTATTGATTATTACCTTGGCTGTGCAGAAGATTTTTCGTTTAGTATAATCCTATTTGTCCATTTTTGGTTTTATTACTTGTGCTTTTGCTGTCCTTTCCAAGAAATCATTGCCCAGGGCCAATGTCATGGATTTTCTCCCTATGTTTTCTTCTAGTAGTTTCATAGCTCTAGTAGCTTTATAGTTTCATACATTTAAGTTTTTAATTCATTGTGAGTTGATTTTTTTATATGGTGTGAGATAAGGGTCTAATTTCATTCTTCTTCATGCAGATTTACAGTTTTCCCAATACCATTTATTGAAACTGTCCTTTCCTCATTGTGTGTTCTTGGCACCTTTGTCAAAATCAGTTGGCTATAAATGCATGGATTTATTTCTGGGCTCCTTATTCTGTTCCATCAGCCTATGTGTCTGTTTTTACACCACTACTATGATATTTTGGTTACTATAGCTTTATAATATATCATGAAGTCAGGTAGTGTGATATTTCCAGCTTTGTTCTTTTTGCTCAAGATTGCTTTGGCTATTTGGGGCCTTTTTCTGATTCCATACAAATTTTAAAATTGCTTTTTTTACTTCCATGAAGAATGTTATTAGTATTTTGGGAGGAATTGCACTGAATCTGTAGATCACTTTGGGTCGTATGGACATTTTAACAATTTTTATTCTTCCAATCTATAAACACAAGATATCTTTTCATTTATTTTTGTCCTCTTCAATTTCTTCAATGAGACTGGTTTAAAAGACAAGTAACTACCTGAACTTCTTGCTGAATACACTCAGGGAAGGAACACATTCCCAAATAGGGTGTTTACTCCTTTACTTCGGTGACATAGGAATGAGCTGAATTTTGAATAAGCTACTACCAGAAGAATCAGAGTTTTAACTTTGATATTCGATTTCCGTAGCAGTAGGTATATCAAAGCCACTGTGGACTTGGAAGAGAAACCACTGCTAAGGGATATTTTCTAAGTTCTTACTAACAATCCTGTCCATCTCCATTTGTTTTTTGCTTTAAATTGGTTAATTTCTATTTAGAGGGCCAGAATAAAAAGAAGAGCAAACCTCATAGCCCAAGCATATTGTGGCAGGGGAGAGGGGATGTCAAATCTTGCAAAAACAACTTAAGACTTGAAAGTAAGTGAAAGATGAAAGCAGAAGAGACACCTTGCACAATTATGGAAGAAATAACATTTTCTCCTTGGTCCTTACTGTTGGAAAGGAGCATTATTGATTTTTTACACATTGATCCAATTCCAAGACTTGTTGAACTCTATATTAGTTCTATTAGTTTGTCTACATGTTTTTCTACATTATCTGAGTAGACAATCATGCCATCTGTAAAAATAACAATATATTTTTAACCCTTATATTTTTCTTTTCTCTATGAGCTGGTTAGGACCTCATTTATAATTCTAAGTAAAATGGTGATTAGAGACTTTCTTGTGAGTCTTGTTCCTGACTCAAAAAGGATCTAATATTTTACCATTAAGTATAATGTTTGCTGTATACAGGCTGTTTTGGTATACAGCCTTTATCGGGTGAAGGATTTATTCCTAGTTTGTTAGGTGGCTTTTTTTGTTTGTTTTTTGAAGTCTACTGAATGGTTTATGCACCTATTGAGATGACAATAAGGTTGGTTTTCTCCTTTAATCTAGTTTATAGTTGTGGATTTCACACTATTGCATTTTTGTGAAACCACCTGGTCTATATGATACTGGTTTTTTGGTACTGGAGATTTCCTTTAAGACTTAGTAAAAGGTCAATTGTGTACACATTCCCTATTTGTTAGAAAATAATTTGTATTCTCTAAGCCATTGGGTACAGGGTTCTATACGTGTCCATTGGATTAGGTTTAAACATTTTGTTATTCAAATCTTCTGTATTCTAAATAATATTTGTTTGCTTTATCTATCAGTTTATAAGTACAGTATGTTAAAAAAAAAACCACTATGATTGCATACTTGGCAACTTCACCTTACAATTCTCTCAATTTCTGCTTCATATCTTCATTTTGAAGATACATTGTTAGGTAGACCAGGTTCAGGATAGTTATTTTGTGTATGGAATTGTTCTTTTTATTAATATCATAAAGTAATGTCCTTCTATATCCTTAATGATGCTTTTTTCATTAATGTGCATTTTGTCAGATATTGCCTAAACTAGATTTTTTAATATTTGTCTAGTGTTTATTTTCCATCTATTTACTTTCAACATTTCTCTGTCATTATGTTTTAGTAGTGCCTACCTAGTTTAACAAGCACAGAGCTGGGTTCTTTAGAAAATACAATCTAAAAATCTTTACCTTTTAACCAGATAATTTACTCTATTTTTATTTATTACAATTGCTGATTATTCTACCAACTAATTTTTATTTCTGTATTTACCATGTTGTTGTTACTTCTCTGCCTACCATTTTATTGGTAGAATTTCAATTTTTCTCTTTTATGACTTCTATCGGTTTGGAAGTTTTACATATTATTGCTATTCTTTTAGCAGTACCTGTAACTTTTTTACCTGTCACTGGACTTTTAAAAGCATGAAGTTAATCACTATCTCTATCCTCTTCCTACAAAATACAAGGACTTAGAATGTTTTAAATCTTGGCCAGGTGTGGTGGCTCACACCTGTAATCCTAGTATTCTGGGAGGCCAAGGTGGGGGGACCACTTGAGGTCAGGAGTTCAAGATCAACCTGAGCAACAGTGAGACCACATCTCTACTAAAAATAGAAATACATTAGCCAGGAAACTAAAAAATATATATATAACGTTAGCTGGGCATGGTGGTGCATGCCTGTAGTCCCAGCTATTTGGGAGGCTGAGACAGGAGGACCACTTGAGCCCAGAAGTTTGAGGTTGTTGTGAGCTAGTCTGATGCCATAGCACTTTAGCCCAGGCAACAGAGCGAGACTGAGTCTCAAAAAAAAAAAAAAATCTGATTACCTCTCTCCATATTCCATGATACTGTTGACCAGGATTTCAGTTCCACCTTATTTTAACCTTTCCAAAGTAATGATTATTATTGATTTATGCAGCCCATCCTTATTTAGATTTAGATACTTGTTTATCTGCATCACTGTTCCCCATTTCTTGTTTCATCTCACGTCTTCTTTCTTTGTTTTAGTCAATTTCCAATATGGTCCATCCTATAATAGTACTTTTATCAAGGGCCTGTTAGTCATAAAATTCCTCTAAAACATTTTTATCTCAAAATTCATTTACTTTACTCTCCCTCTTCAACAATTGTGTATGGAACCAATTGTGCCTCCCACTCTAAGATTTATAAGTTGAAGCCCTAGCCCTGAATGTGATGATTTTGGGAGGTAGGGCCTTTGGGGAAGTAATTAAGGTTAAATGAGTTCATAAGGATGGGGCCCTAATCCAACAGCACCGGTGTTTTTATAAGGAAGAGAAAACAGAGATCTCTCTCTCTTTCTACATGTGCACACAGAGGAAAGGCCATGTGAAGACACAGCATTAGACAGCCATCTGCAAGCCAGAAAGGATGGCTTTACCAGACGCCCTCCCTGATGGCACCCTGATCATGGACTCCTAGCCTCCAGAACTATGATAAATTAAATTTCTGTTGTTTAAGCCACCCAGTTTGTGGTATTTTGTTATGCCAACCTTAGCAAACTAATACAAATACTTTAGCTGGATATAGGGTTCTAGGTTAATAACTGTTTTTCCTCACTTGTTTGAAGATACTACTCAATTGTCTTTTCACCTTTAGTGTTGCTGATAAGAAATCTACTATCCTCTAATTGATGATCCTTTGATTATTAGCAGGTACTCTCTTTTCTCTCTGATTACCCTTTTTTTTTTTTTTTTTTGAATCAGAGTCTCACTCTGTTGCCCAGGTTAGAGTGCCATGGCTTCAGCCTAGCTCACAGCAACCTCAAACTCCTGGGCTCAAGAGATCCTTCTACCTCAGCCTCCTAAGTAGCTGGAACTACAGACATATGCCACCATGCCCAGCTAATTTTTTCTATATATTTTCAGTTGGCCAATTAATTTGTTTCTAATTTTAGTAGAGATGGGGTCTCGCTCTTGCTCCGGCTGGTTTCGAACTCCTGACCTCTAGCGCCTCTGCCTCTCAGAGTGCTAGGATTACAGGTGTGAGCCACCACACCCAGCCTCTGATTACTTTTAAGGTTTTCTTTGTCAGTGTTTTGCAAATTTCACTACAATGTGTCTAGGTTTATTTGCTTTTATTATTCTGCTTCGGATTCAATGTGCCCCTTTGAAATGAATATCCAAGTCCTTCTTCAGTTCTGGAAAATTTGAAGCCACTATGTATTTGAATATTGGCTTTCCTATGTTTTCTTTACTAGATGTATATTGGACCTCCTCATTCAACTTCCATGTCATTTGTCCTCTCTTATATACATTTCTTTATGCCTCTGTGTTGCATTCTGGGTAGTTTCCTCAAATATTATTAATTTTAAACTATTTCTAATTGGCTTTTTGACTTTCCCTTTTTAAATTTCAATAATTATGCATTTTTTTCTAGAAGTTGTATTTATCTCTTTTCAAATCTGCCTACTATCTCATCATAGTATACTATTCTCCCATTAGAGTTTCTAATCCTTCCCTTATCTAGTTAATCACTTCAACATTTCATTTCATTGTTTTTTGTATTGTTTTATTTTTTCTAGATTGGAGTTGTTTTTTCTCCCCTTTTGTGTGTCTCATGTTTCTCCCTCCATTTCTCCATGAGGTTTATAATCTGGTTCTCTATCCTTTTCTCCACAGAACTCAAGAACACTTGGCTTAGGATGCCCAGCACATATGCCCAAAAAGCATATGTTTTAGAGTCAGATACAGCAGGGCATGACCTTGGGCAAGTCACTTGAGCTCTCTGAGCCTTAGTTTTCTTAGTTGTGAAGTAGAAATAATAATATTAATAAATAACAACATTATGAGAGCTGTTATAAAGCCCAAAGGAGAAAATGAGGTTAAGGTAGCCGGCATACAGAAAGATGTAAATAAATAATAGCCTTCTAATCACCTCTATCCCACTCACTCTTTTCCCTCTCTTAAGGTCTTAAGGTAATTACCTCTTTCCTATGTGATAAATCCCTGGGTACTAACTTTAATCTCCCTATTAGAAAAAAGTCAAGTGGAAGGAGGAAGTGGTTGGACAACCCAATCACTACCTTCTGAAGATGTCTAGCTCAAGATCTTACCCAGAGAACCTGTACCACAACAAATAATCAAATGGAACTGAACCATTTGAAAGACATAGGCATCTAATTTCAGTGTTTTCACTCCTCTCCACTGAGAATGTTGTTTACCCAGAATCAAAATCTTCACTCAGAGCTATTTGTTTCCTATCCCAATTGTACACTGTGCAAAATTATTACAGGATTTAGTGTGATGAGCTGGCAAGAAAAGTTTGCCAAGTTTCAAAGGTTTGGGAAAAGATGCTATAACCCTGAAAGGCACTTTCTTTTTAATTCTCTTTGGAAGTGTTTGTAACTCTCAGAATAAAATGTAGTCCTTGGGTTGTCTTTTCTCAGATAGCTGGCACTAAATTTATCTTCACTATTATAGTTTCCTAAATAAGAGTATTTGTATTTAATTAGTGCTGAATGACGGGGAGACTTCTGTTGGTCCTTTTGTTTAGTACTTTAGGATGAGAAACAAGAGGAATAACATGTGGTGGCCAATTTTTATCATGAAAATGTACAACTCATCTAGACCTCCAGACTAGAGGAATTGAAATTAATACAATTCTCAAGAAATTCTAAAGACTCCAAGCTAGTTCTATCTTCTCTTCATAACTAAAGTGTGAACAGAATGTTTTTATTGAACAGTTGATACCTACAGGGAGGTTATGCATAGCAGATAAGGTAAGCAGTAAAACCCAATGTCTCTTAACTCATTAGATATGTTAGGCCAATCCTAAAAGAAAATAACCCTAATTGGGCTCAGAAAGGTGAAGGTAGTTGCCCAAGGTTACACAATCTATTCATTTTTCTCCTTGCTCCCACCCTAATCCAAACTGCCACCGTGCATTTTGTCCAGACTACTGCCAACAACTGCCTAAATAGTCACCCTGCCTTCAGTCTGGCTCCTGATTCAATCCATTCTCCACCTCACATTCACAGAGTCAGCTATTTAAAACATCACCTGATGTAAAACCTGCCAATGGTTTCCCATTGCTCTTATACTACTGTTCAGGTAAGCCTGGAAGGCTCTGCCCCCTTCTCACCTCCTCACCCTCAGCTTTCACCACTTTTTCCTTCATGTGCTGTGCTCTGGACATGCTGGCTTCTGTGCAGTGCATTAGAACATACTGTATTCTCTTCTTATGCCTTAGGAGTTTTGAGCCTGCTCTTTCATCCTCCAGGGATGTTCTCTTTACATACTTTTGCCTAAATAACTCTTCATTCTTCATATACATTCTTCTACTTTGACTCAAATTTCACTGCCTGAGGACATGGGGTTCTATCAGTGAAGGTCACTGATGCTCTACCAGGGGTCCTCAAACTTTTAAAACAGGGGGGCCAGTTCACTGTCTCTCAGACCGTTGGAAGGCCGTTGGAGAGTGCCTCGGGCCGCACATTCCACACATGCGCACTGTGGGCCCGGGATGAGTCAGCTGCTAAGCAGGACAGGCAGCAGCAGCAAAAACACCCAGCGGGCCAGATAAATGTCCTCGGTGGGCTGCATGTGGCCCACGGCTGTAGTTTGAGGACCCCTGCTAGACTAAGCCAGATCTTTCATAACATGTACTTTTCCTTCATAGCACTTACCTTTACTGTAATATAGTAAGTTCAATAGCTATTTCGTGACCACATGATGGTATGGTGATCACTTGATTAATAGCTCTCTCCCTGACTAGATGGTAAGCTCCAAAAATGATCACTAATTAATTAGTAGATTTAGGATCTGAACCCAGGGATTCAACCTATCCCTGTTCCCTACTATTCTCCAGACTCTATCTTCCTGTTCTACCTTTCTCTACTCACTCTGTTCCTTTGTTTCCTACTTGTCTGACCCATGGTCTCTTCACAACAGGCATTGCCTGATCCCAATGGTAGTTCAGTGAGGGTTATTGCCACATCCATCTAAACATGCATGGGCAACTTTGTCCAGGGAGAGCCTTCCTTGTAGACAGAAGAATAAGTTATTTACTAATATCTAAAATGCCATCATGAGGATATAGTTCCTTCCAATAAAGACATCTGTCTCCATGTAGCTCTCTTCTAAAATTCCTATAACCATATGGTGGGAAAAGTAATGCTTGCCTTATCCATATCTCAGAGTTAATGTTTTTATGAGCCCACTATTTTCACCTGGCTCAGAGTGGACTGAGGTACTCAAATAATTAGATGATAAGAAGGAACTGAAATTAAAAGAAATAGAGGAGAAACAAGGTTCTCAATTTGTCCACAGGCTAAATCTGCCTCTCTTTTCCTGCCTATTTTCCCATTTGCTATTAGTTTGGAATGGGTAATTTAATTTTTAAACCTGTGTACTACCTGTACATTATATTACCCATATCAAACCAGTGCAAATTGTGTGTATATGTGTGTGTGTCTATATTTTTCAAAGTACCTCCATTTATATAGCTTGAATCTATAACAATAATTCAACTTACCCATAAGAAAAAGTGCTCTCTGATGATTATACTGGTGCCCCTTTCTGGCCATTTAAAGCCCCCATGCATAGACATAGCCTTCCATACATTTAATGTTCCTGATTAGCAAGAACATCATATAAATGGTTTCTCTGGTCATCTAATACTGAAGCACTCTGTAGGCCATCAGTACATTTTGGATTAGAAAACCAAAAAGTGTAAAATGGGAATTTGTGATCTGAATGTGGCCTAATTATCACATGGTCAAATACAATCAGTGCAATCTCTGGAATAAATGTACTAGTATGGGGGTGTAATTTGCACTCATGTGGATACCTAACTATTTACTTTCAGCAGTATCTGGTTTTCATGTTCACCAGATCTGAAAAAAAATAAAAATAAAGGGGGGAACCATAGAACATTCTGCATGTATAAAGATAAATTTGCTTTAAAGCAATCAAAATTAGTGGGTGGTATCTTTTTTACTTTAATGACTTGATATTTTCTCCTGTGTCACCTCATTGACCAGTGAAATAAGAACACTAAATAGAAATATGAATAAAATGCAACCTTATGCTGTCATAATGTTTCTAATGAGTTATTATAACTAAACTCTGGAACAGTGAAAAAAAATCACTGAACTAAGGCTGGACTCTAACTCTCATCTGGGAATTGGGGAACAATGAAAGTTCCATTATTTCTTAGTGCCATACTTCATGATCCTCCTATCTTTTGGTAACTCTATTCTGGAATTCAATGCCTCCGGGGTGGTGAGGCCACTTGGCACTGTGACAAACTATTCCTCTGAGGTTTGCCCAGAAGGACCAGCAGAGAAGATATTTTGGCCTACTTCCTACTACAGCCCACAGAGAAAGCAGCACCTAGCACAGGTGTGTTTATTTTATGACAAAGAAGAGAATGTTCTCCTCAGATTTGAAGAGGTGAGTTTTGTGGAACGGCTGGACTGTTTTTCCTTTGTTGCTGCACCTAAACTGCTTTTGGGATCAATTCATTATTCTGCAAAAGGATGGGAAAGTGTGATGCTGACTAGCACTGAGGGCACAGCTTCAGTTCAAGTGCATTGGTTCAACACTGATGTCACTGATTTCTAGTAGGCTCCAGTTGTCCACTCACTAGACCTCTTGGTAGTTTTCTATAAATTCTGGTTGAGCCTTAATGAAATGCACCTCCACTTAAAAAGCTACTGGGAGATAACTAAAATAAAGATTACAAATGGAGCATTTTTTACTGATTAGTTTACAAAATAATTCTGTTTGGAGAAGCTTAAGTCTATTAGAAGTAAAACTCACCTTTGAATGCCACAGGGAATTTTTGTTATACTCTATTTGGAAATACTGTAACACTTTGTTATGGAGCAGAATGCAGTATTAGGTGACTTCACTCTTAGGGTTAGGGGCCATATTTCATGGTATTTGTGTCTCCAGCACCTAGCATAGTGCCAGGCACAGAATAAACAGCCAGTACATACATACAGACAGACATGCATGCATACATACTTTTATGAGGTTGCATCATAGCATGAAATTGGAACAGCCCCTGAACACAGACTTAAGACAGGTGTCTCATATATTCATTTTTTAAGAATGTTTTAAGTTGTAGTGATTCTAAAGGACGATGGACCTTCAGATAATACGTAAACTTCTTAAAATGCCTTATTGCCACCTAAGAGTAAATCATAGGAAACACCCAAATATTAGGTGTATTTTATAGCTATGTATTGGCCACTTCCATTATCTCATTCACTCCTTCCCATAACACAATGAAGGCAGGGCTATCATTTTACCCATTTTTTTGATGTTATTTGAAGTTTTTATTTAAAAATACACATTTTATTTTAGAACAGTTTTAGATTTACAAGAAAATTGTATGGCATCCCATGTGCTACACACAGTTTCCTCTATTATTAACATCTTACATTAGTCTAGTACATTTGGCACATTCTACCCATTTGACAAATGAAGAAAGTGAGAGGCTTGGAGAAAGTAAATGACTTTCCCAAGAGCACATGACTAGCAAGTGACAGAATCAGCATTCAGACCAAAGACCATCTGACCTCCTCTTTCCTGCTATCTTCCATCCACTGGAGCTACTCAATCAGCATCTCCAGAACCAGGGCTTAAGCTCATGGTGGTTTTTGTTTGTTTGTTTACTTTCCACAGTGATTCTGATTCGTATTCCTAGTTAGGAATCAGAAATTTAGGGAATGATTAAAACATGAGAGAGATAGTGGGGGAGCAAACAGCTCAGGCCATTAGCATAGTTCTCCAAATCTGAATAAAGCTATGTGAAATAACCCATCCCTGTGAGTCAAGAAAAAGAAACTGGGCCCTCACACTGTTTCAAATCATCTTTGCAAGCATTCTAACACTTCTTCTGTCATTGGCTTGCCCTAAATAATGTGTCACCAAGTAGCAAGGATGACCCAGCCATTTCCAGAGATGGTACTATCACAGGGTGCTCACCAGGCCTAATACTTGGGAGTATAAAGACAATGACATAATCTACATGCTATCCTAACTTAATATCAAAGGGTAGATGCTATCTGTAGTTAACATTGCTGATTCTTTTCCCCACTTAATTTTTAAAGACTTTGAAAAATAGTCTAAACCTCAATGTTATTGCAGAATCAAGTAGGTATAGACTGCAACTACTGTCCCTGTTCCATAACGAATGCAGATCAAATGCATTTGAATTGGAAAAGTAAATTTAATTTGCAGGTTTCTGTCTACATGTTCTGCTTCTATTTTCTTTGATAAGATTAGCGAACAAAGTTCAGAGGACTTTTTCAGTTCAAGCATTTTCCCATAATGGCAAATCAATCTGCTCAGGCAAACAGAACATCAAAACGCTAACAATAGGGAGCTATCATTGGAAGTTGATCCGATTTGCACATAAATATACCCACTAAAGTTTAAATGAAACTTTATAAAGGAACAAAATTGGCTAAAGGATTTCTTTGAGTCTTTTAAAGCAGCTACTACAATAATAACTGCAAAAGTATGCCCAAATTGTGCCAATTCTAATCAATCTTATGTATTTCTTCTGCACTGCTACAAAATACATTTCATAGAAGGATAGAGAAAGTTCACAGCAGGAAAAATGTAGTAGCTGAAGTCAAGCATAACTAATTCGCTACTTCGGACAGATGCGATCTACAGAATTCACCAATCCATCCTGATCAGCTCTGATATGGAAGACCAATTCCCAGCGTGCGTTGTTTCCGTGGATTTTATGTTGATGAAATAGGCCCCCCTCTTAGATCTGGATGGATATAGGAAATGGTGGCAGTATGTGTGCAGAAAGCATACCCTATTTTACATGCTGGCATTAAGTATGACAAGAAGGCAATAATTTGCCATGGCAAGCCTGATGGAAGTGGGAGCTGGGAGCAGGTCTCAGACTGAGTTGAGAGCTCACAGAGGGGCAGGAGGCAGGATGATAGCATAGAGAACAAAATGGTAGCCTAATATCCATGGAACAAGCAAAACCAGATGAAATAACCAGGTCTCAGAGATGAAGGAAGCAGAGGCACAGCCCCACAGGCTCAGTCATCAAAATATATACTACAAGCCCAGAGCACGAGTCTCTGGAACAGCTTTTCAGAACAAAGATCATACTTCCTTTAGCCCCTTTTAGAATCCCTACCTGAGCACAAAAAGGATGAAAGATTTGGGGCTGAATCCCACCCATACCTTCTCCCCAACCAGCACCCAACACAAAGACTTAGCACAGAATGGGCATTGGGAGAGTTCAATTGAATAGATAGAGAGATGGATGGGTATACGAACTTTAACATGCAAGTCTTGAGCACTGAAAGGCAGTACAGAAGTGGTTAAGAGTGTAGAATATGAAATAATAAAGTTCTGAGATCAAAACCTAACTCTTCAGCTTGTTAGATGTATCATATTGGAAAAATTGCCTAACTTCATCTAAAAATAGGAGTGATGGTACTGAATTCCTATGACTGTTGTGAGGATTAAATTAATTAATTCATCTAAAACACTTAGTGAAGTGCTTTCTACATGGTAAATGCTCAATAAATGCTAGTTGTTGCTCTTGTCATCATCATCATCAAATGACCAGAAGGCTTTTACATTAACCAAAATAGAGACGCTGCTATCTCAAAAAATCATTAAAACGCAGAATCATGGTGAGTTTTTCCCCAAAACACCTGTTCTGAAGTTTCTTAATATTAAACATTCTACAAGCTCAGTGCCAATTTCTCTTGTTAATATATACATGTTTCCTCTGGGTCTTTGCCATACCCTCACTCTCTCCTCGATACCTGTTAGTAGCAAGGAAGGACATACTCCATATTCTATACCTGCATAGAAGTATATCTGTTAAGTTATAAAATGAGAGAGGGAACAAAAAAAGGAGGAAACATTAAGGAGACTGAGAGAGATAAATCTAAGAAGAAATTTGTATATACCCTCAATTCCCAGGCCCCTCTCTTCCTCTATTGTACCCTTGGCGTTGGCAAAAGTGCAACTCAGGTTAAATTCAACTCTGGTGACTCCATGCCTGCTCCCAAGCAGTTTACTCTGGCTAGAAAAACACACAGCCACACTATCTGTTCTGCTTTAAACTGATGACCCTCAAACTTCAAGTGTAGGCCTTCAGTTCTGTCTGCCACCTACTCTCTTGGGGAACTCTTTTATACTTTCTCTTCTCTATTTCTCCTTTCCCTCTCCCCAGTCTCCCACCTGATACCCAAGCTTCTGATTTCAGCAATTAGAAGAGACATTCCACATCCTCCCACTACCACATTTACCCACCTACCAGCATCTGTACAATACATTAAAAATCCTGCAATTTCTCCCTCTCCTGTCTATACCACTATATCATCATACTACAATAACTCCCATCTTTAAAATGCAGCTATTACTTAGCTATGTACCCCTCATCCTCCAGCTACCACCCTATCCTTCCCTTCTACTTTAAAGAACAACTCCTAAGAAGAGTTGTCCATGCAGACTTAATACTCCCATTTGTTGTCTCCCATTCTCTCCTGAAACGGCCCCCATGCCACATCAACTGACTTTTCATCCCTTCCACTCCACTGAAAATACTCTGATCAAAATTACCAACCAACTCCTTGTCTTATCTAGGAGAAAAATTTTACTCTATATTATACAACTCTCTGCAGCACTCATAAAGTTGATTATTCCTTCACCCTTGAAACATTTTTTCGTTTCTGGGATATCCAGCTCTCCTGGTTTTTCATCTGCATCTATCAGCCATTCCTCTTCATCTCTATTCTGGTTCCTTCTCATCACCTGGCCTTTTAATGTTAGCATACCTCAAAAATCAATGCTTGGACTTCATCATTTCTCCATCTACATTTGGTTACAGTCTCATCCAGTCCCATCTCACTGCAGATGACTTCCAGATTTATATTCTTCATCCCAGTCTTCACCTTGAACTTCAATCTTGTATATCCAATTGTCTGACACCTAAATCTGCACATCTACTATGCGTCTTACCCTTTTTACATGTCTGAAACTGAAGTCTTGATTTTTTCCTATAAACCCTCTCATTTTGGAGTTTTCTCCAACTCAGTAAATAACACCACTGAGTGTTGCACAGACCAAAAACCTTGGAGCCATTCTTGACTTCTCTCTCTCTTTCTCATATTTATTCCATTAAATTCTTTCATCTCTATTTTCAGATGGTATCACTAATCTGAACACTCTTCATCACCTTCAGTATGACCATCCTATTTCAAGCCACCATTATCTTTTGCCTAGATTTCTATAAGAATCTCCACATTTGCTCCCAGGACACTACACTTGCTCCCTGCCTATTTTCCACACAGCATATGTAGTGATCATTTTCAAATTGAAGTCAGATTAATTACATTGATCTTTTGCTCAAAATCTTCCATTGCCTTTCCTCTGCCTTTGAAACAAAATCCAGATTCGTTCCCCCTGATCTTTGAGGTCCTGTATGATCTGATCCCTGGTTATTCCTCCGACCTCATTTCCTACCATGCTCCCCCATACCTTCACACTGCACTCTAGCTGTGCTGATCTCTCTGTTCCTCCGCCACCACACCAAGCACGCTTCAGGCTCACAGCCACTGCATTCTTCCTTCTATCTAGAATGCTCTTCCCCCACATACCCTCATGGCTGGCTCCCTCACTTCTCTCCTCAAATATCTCCTCCTCATAGAGGCTTTTTCTGACCACTCTATCTAAAAGGTCAGCCATAATTATTCTTTCTCTTTCCCCAGCTCTAGTGAGTCAAATAGTGCCCTGCCGCTAGCCCAAAATTCATGTCCACCCAGAATGTCAGAATGTGATCTTATTTAGAAAATAGAGGGTCTTTGCAGATGTAATCAAATTAAATGATGTCACACTAGATTAGAGTGACCCTAAATCCAATGACTGATGTCCTTATAAGAAGACAAGAGAACACACACACACACACACACACACACACACACACACACACACATACAGAAACCCAGGTGAAGACAGAGATTAGAGTGATGCAGGTACAAGCCAAAAAATATAAAGGATTGCCACTAGCCACCAGAAGCTAGAAAGAGTCAAGAAATTATTCCCTAAAGCCTTAAGAGGAACCATGGTCCTACTGACATGTTGATTTCAGACTTCCAGCCTCCAAAAACAGGAAAGAACAAATTTCCATTATTTTAAGCCACTCAGTCTGTGGTAATTTGTTATGGTCACCCTAGGAAATTAACACACCTGCTTTATTTTTCTTCATAGAACCATGACATTATAGCAATTTCCTAGTAATATAATATAGGTTTATTTATTTGTTTACTGTCTGCCTCCTACATTAGAATATAAATGCCATGAGAATAATGTTATATCCTGGAGTGGAAAGCAGGGCCAGGCACTTATTAAGCACTCAATGAATATCATTGGAATCAATGAAAAAACTGAACAAAGAAAGAAAAATATGAATTTCTCACTGTGTGTAAAATTTCCTTTTGCATGCTTACAATTCTCTCTCCCTCTATCCCTCCCTCCCTCTCCGCCCTCCCTCATCTTTTGGAGGGAAAGCTTATGTTCAAGAGACTAGGTTATTAAAAGGTGATGCTCTTCAGGAAAGCATGGCCTGAACATCCACGTGAGTGATGGTGCCTTGCATAGAACCTGGTCTTGGCTAAAGAGTGCCTGTGTGGGGGGCCTTACCCATGGAGCAGGGCCAGCAAGGGAATGTCGGAAGTACGCTTGTTGGGCAAAAGTCTACTTAGGAACTGAATCCAATTACAGGAAAGTTTCTGGACTTCTTCCCTTTTTGCCACTGAGCCTGAGTCTGTGCCAGAGAAAGTCACAACCCTCAAACACCTACAGAAAGTATTCCAGGGAGGAAGTCCATGGCTTGTATACACCATATGCACAATGCTCAGGAAGCTAGTCAGCCTCCATGGGGGAGTGTGGCTTATACTTTCTGTTTGAGGGTAAGATTTTCAGTTTCTGAGCACTGCAGCCATGATAGCTGAAGAGTCACATAAGATAATGGATGTAATAGCAGCTTGTTAATTAGATAGCATACATGATACATATTTGAGAAGTTGTTATGAATATGAGAATGGAGAAAAATAAAATGAAAGAGGAGGAGGAAGAAGAGAAAGGGAAAGTGAGGAAAAGGAGGAGGAGTGGAAAAGTTAGAAGAGGGGAAGGAGGGAGAAAATGAGAAGGAAGAGAAATAATTTAGTTCTACATGTCATTGGTGAATATGGCCTACACTGAAGATTGCAAATGTAACCATTAAACTCTTGACACTCTGGAGGTTGCTGGTTTGGACACCCTGGACAAGCCCCTTTCCTACTCTAGGCCTTGGTTTCTCTACCAGTCAATGCAGGGAGTTCACACTTCAGATGATCTCCAAGGACCTTTGCAACTTGGACCTCCGTAAGTCCACAATCTTTGCAGTTGCCAGTTTGGCTCAGTGATCTGGGTCAGTGAAGCCACCAACCAGGACACAGTTTGGGGATTTAACAGATGTCCTTGAAATGAAGCAGAGACTCCCAGTGCCAAAATTATTTCAGTCCATGAACGGAACCTTAGCTGTCTCCCCAAAGCCCCCAGCTTTATATCCAAGAAGATGTTCCCCCTGGTGACCTATTGATGTATATGTCTCATTTTACAGGTTCTTTTTCCTGAAAAATAAATAGCACAAACTATCATTTGCTCCTCTGCACAGAATAAAATAGACCAATGAAGTTTAGCCAATTTGTCCTTTAATACATTTTATTGGCTCTTTAATGATGAATTAATTCATTTGAGCACTTGGCCCCAGAACCTAATTCAGAGTAACTCTTAATGTAAATGAAACCTCTCCCAATCCCTGCTCCTGGTCCCTTTTGAACTTTCATAAATCATATCTGGCTGTCTCAAGCATGGCCACTCTAGTTTTACTTTGAGAAAAGATTCAGCATGGCAGGCACCATACTTACAGTTCCACAGCAATTAACCACAGGCAGGCATCCCCAGAAAAAGCCAGACTAGACTGGGAATGAAGGGGACACAGACTGAACATCACGTTGCTTCCTTATTGTTAAATCTTCCCATGACAACTGGTGTGGAATCTAAACCCCTTGCCCATATCTAGCCACAGAATGCCTTATAATTCCAAAAATACTTGTGGTATACTGGAAGGAACACTGAATCTAGAATTCAAAAAACCAAGGTAAAATTTTAGTTCTATCACTTAACATACTTTGGGCAATTTACATAAACTTTCTGAGCCTCCTGATTCCCCTATCTCTAAAACAGAGATAGTAACAACACACATATAAGGTTGAATAAGATACCTTTATCTAAAGCACATATAGCATAATACCTGGTACATATTTGCTCAGTAAATATTAACTATTAGCCACTGGTAGTATTAAATGAAATAATGGGTGTGGGTATTCCATGTAAAATAAAAAGAACCACTCAAAGTGTGTTTGCAAAATAGCTGACTCCAATGAGAGCAACTACATTTTTGCCTTAGTTTCATTACATTGCATCATTATCATTGCCATGAGCAAAGGGCACATATTCAAATTTACCCAAAGGGACTAAATCATAGATGTGGGCACAAATTTAGGCACATGCTGTGGTATGGTTATGATAGCTGACAATTGGAAATCACCTAAATGTCAAAAAAAGAAGCCTAGCTGAGGAAATTGTGACATATACATACAATAGACTACTAGGCAACAATTAAAAGGATACTCTGAAATTATATTCATTGACACAAAAATGTCTAAAATATACTGTTGAATGAAAAAAAACAAGATTAGGAAACATGTTCTATTATATACTTTATAAACCTCTTGTATTAATTTTTAACAAACATATTTTACCTTGGAAATAAAATAATATAAAGCATGTACCACATTATCTCATTTTTGCAAATATATAGTATATATGTTAAAATACAGAGAAAAATTCCCAAAGACTTTATACTAAATGGTGATTCCTTCTGGATAACAGGAATTTAGGTGATTTTTACTTTTTCTCTGAACTTAGCTGAAATTTCTGGGTTTTGTTTTTAATGATTTATTTTAAACAATTAATTTGTATTTGTTCAATGTCATGATGAATAGGCACCACTCCTAAGTCTCTAAATCTCTTAAAGTAGCGAAAACTTGGTTTCAAAGGCTGATATGCTGGTTTCAAGGAGCCTCTTAGGAAGCACAAACAGGCACCTAACTGCTGCCCCCCAAATTTATGGTGACAGAGAGATACAGGCAGAAGATATATTTGAAAAATCATGCCATTCTGGGCTAGGCACAGTAACTCACACCTGTAATCTCAACACTATGGGAAGCCGACGTGGGAGAATTGCTTGAGGCCAGGAGTTTGAGACCAGCCTGGGCAACATAGCAAGACCCCCATCTCTACAAAAAGTAGTTTAAAAAATTATGCCATTCTAGGGAAGGGGAGGAGTAGGGAGTAACTATTTAAATGGGTATGGGGTTTCCTTTTGGCATGATGAAAATATTTCAGAACTAGATGAAGTTGATGGCTGAACAACATTGTGAATGTACTAAATACCACTGGACTGCAAATTTTAAAATGGTTAATTGCATGTTGCATTACTTTCACCTCAATAAAAAATAAAAATCAAGACATAAAGACTGAATGTGGGTAGCTTCTTAAAAGAAGCCTTTTCAGTTTGTTTTGGGGAAATGTTTATTATTAGTCAACATGCAGTTTTTATCATGTTATTATCATAGTCATAGGATGTCAGAACTGAAAGACAGTTCAGCCATTTCATTTTACAGTATAGGGAACTGAGGTTAGAGAAGAAAAGTTCTGAACACACACAAGTACATTACAAAACCAGATTTAGAATTCAGGTATCCTTGTCCAGCACTCTTTCCATAATAATCTACTGCAAGTCTTTTCTTCATTTATTTTGTTAGGCAGGGATCAAATCTGCAGGTGGAAGATGTAGGCCAGGAGGGTGGTTCCTAGGGGCAGAGATGCTGGGGACCAATCAGGGAAGGGACTGAAGGAAAACACAGAACACCCGACAATCATGTATATCAATCTTCTGGTAAAATCCCACACCTCTTTTAAGCCCTCCCCCAGACCAGGCCAATAAAAGGGAACCACCTGGGAGTCCTCAACATCTTTCTCCACTGGTGGAGACTGACCTGTTCCTCTCTGGAACACACTTTCGCTTTGTATTGCTCCCTTCCATTCTGCAATAAAAGCTGTTTGTGTGAAATTGCTTCCTGTCTATTGTCACTCTGTCACACCGGCCCTGCTTGTAAATTTCCCAAGCAAAGAACCAAAGAACCAGGACAACAGTCCACCAAGAGGCTGGACCTAACATTGTCTTCTTTTATTTTTCTGGACATCTTTAAAATCATTTTTAAATAAATACTGTTTGATCAGATTATCTGCTTTCATGCCATTTTGTGCATTCAAAACCCAGAATTTGCTTTGTGCACTCAAAATCCTTTGATATACTGTATGTTGGTTGTATGTTTTGATGGCTGTATTAAGCCAACTCATCCTTGTTTGATACAGTTATTTCAGTTGTGAGAAGCAGGTAATGGGTTGTGGATTAACTCAGTAATACTCCACACCTTCTTGGCCCTACCACTTTATCCCTGGGAAAGCTAAAGATCTGGGTTTTATCTGAATCTCAAAAACACTGTCATTAACACAGCAGTTTTTGTGTCTGCACTTCTCTCACACTGCCCTGATTCCATAACCCAGCTAGACTGTTTATTGCAAGGACAAAAGAAATCTTTCCATCCACAGCCAGGAAAATTATACCTTACTTGTTCTTTGTACAGATTAATTTCTGAGAAAGCCTATGATCAAATGGCTCTCGAATGTGTCTCCAAAGTTGGACTGTACAGTTGCCAGTGATCTGCTATTTGGAATCAAAATAGCATTGACATGAGGGAGGCAGTAAGGACCTTCTGGAACATCTTGTTAAGTTATATGTCACCAATTTACAGTTTTGCAAGACGTCCATATAGCCATTGGAGTCTCAGCTAATGTGTGCTATTCCTGCAAAATGGCAGGTTGTCAAAAACATGCTGGGCAGCTCTGGAATTCTGAGGAGTTTGGATACATTTGGAGGAAATTATCTGAATTGAATCTGGATCCCAGCCTCCAGAAGTTTACCCATTGCACATCCCAACAGTGAAGCCCTATATGCTGATACAATGTCACTACTTAGACTTCAGAACAAATCTGAGGAGGATCTCAACTAGTTTCTTGCCTATCAGAGAACCAACAATGACATGGTAAGTGGTAACTTGAGCAGGAAAGAGAGGGGAAGGAATCCTACTTGTTAACGTGTCCCCCATCTGTGCACATAATCAATGTAGAACAATGGCCAATTTTATGATCGGGCTTTTGAAGCAACAGAATAGCGTAATTTTCCAGGGCAGATTCAACAATGTTAGGTACAGGTAGATTCACTCAGCACTGCTTGCAAGAACCACTCCCCCCGCTGCACACCAAAAACAATAACTGCTGACACTAAATTTGGCTACCATACATAGATAGATGTAGACCAAATGTCAAAAGGAATGCCAATGATATGTCACTTCTCAGTCTCCAATCCATGAATAAAACGAGAGGTGTGATTTTCACAACCATTTTTTCCATAGTGACACACATGCGAGGAACATACTGCTGTGAGAATGCTATGGTCTGAATGTGTGTGTCTCCCCCAAAACTCATGTGTTGAAATCCTAGCCCCCAAGCTGATGGCTTTTAGGAAGTTATTAGGTCATGAGGGTGGGGTCCTCATGAATAGGATTTGTGCCCTTATATAAGAGGCCACAGAGAACTCCCTTGCTCCTTCCACCACATGAGGACACAACAAGAAGGCATCATCTATGAGCCAGAAAGTGGGCCCTCACCAAACACTGAGTCTGCTGGTGCCTTGATCTTGGACTTCCTAGCCTCTGGAACAGTGAGAAATAAATTTCTGTTGTTTATAAACCACCCAGTTTATGGTATTTTGTTATAGCAGCCCAAATGAACTAAGAAAGCTAGTTACCCAGATTATGATAAAACCCCAATAATAAGTTCCATTCTGGGGATGGGGCACCAGGAAGAAGCAAGGCAGTGAGGCAGCGAGGACAGTAGGCTGAAGCACCCAAAGGGGGTCCTGGCATACAGAGCAGTGGGTTGCTCATGGACTCTATTTCAAAAGGTAAATCAACGTTGAAAACTCTTGGACGACATCAATACTAAGGTCCTTTGAGCTCTTTAAAATAACTGAATTGAACCAAACATAGTATTATCATTATAAGATTTTCAAATACCCTAACTTCCTTGTGGCCACATCTATGTGATCCCTTATGCAGGGGTGAAAACTATGTTTCAGATGCCCTGTTCACATCCATTCACACCTCGACATCATTAATTCCATTCAATGGCTGTGGGCTGATAGAAATGATGGGTTTTGGAGACAAAAGGCCTGGATTCAAATTTTGCCACTGTCACTGACTAGGTTTATATGCCTCTGTTTCTTTATCCAGCCTCAAATCCCGGAGCAACTTTCTACAATTTCCTCAACTTTTCTATGGTTTGCTCTCCTCATCTATAAAATAAGTATAATAATAATATTTATCTCCTAGGCTTGTTGCTAGGGGTTTAATAAAATGACACTTGTAGAGATTTTCAAGCAGCCTCTGTTGTAGCAGAGAAAGTGCTCAATAATGCTAGTGATAGTTAATAGTAACATCACTTTTGTTACCATTAGTCATAGCTCCCAGAATACAGCAGGCACTTAAAGTTGACTTTTGAATGAATTTGTTAAGTTCTTATACCATAATAATGCATATAGAACTACTACTAGTAATAATAACAATAGCTACCTTTCTGAGCCATGATATGTCAAATACCATGACCATGGTAGGCAGTTTAACATGAAGTAACTCAATACTAACAATGCATCTGCAAGATACATTCCCAGTAGGGGTTCCCATAGATCAAGAATCTGACATCACTAGTCACAGAACTAGTAAGGGACAAAGGCAACATGTGAACTCAGGTCTGTCTTAATGGAAAATAACTAGTCATAATGAAAATGAACATAGCAAAGTTTCACTGAGTGCTGCTTTCTGTGTACCAGGCATTGTACCCAATGTCAAACCTGAATTATAACCATGTCAGGTGGATTTTGCATGCTTATAAAACACCGCTTTGTTTCCAAGGTCATAAATTAGAAAGGCACTGAAAATATTGGTAGAACTAGGGTCTCAGGATGCAAAAAATGCAGGGGCTACCCCTCGGTCTCTGTCCTTGTCCAAAGATGAAAGCAAAGGTAGCACAAGCCCATGCTTCAGAGGGAACTATTTGAGCTCTAACTAGAAAACACAGTCACACAAACCCTTCTTGGAAAGTTAGGTCATAGAATCCTAGAGCTAGCCAGGACCATGGAAAACAAACTTTGCAACCCCTCTGATTTGTAGACCAGAAATCTGAAGTCCTGAGAGGGGGAACAATGCATTTTCATCATCTCCCACAGAATTTCAGGGCATCTGCAAAGTTTAAGTCAGTCTCAAAGATGGGGCTGCTACAATAATTACCAAAGGCTCTGTTAGAGTCCTGAGGCAGAATGTGACAATGGATCTAGCACAGGCCCTGGCCTTTAAGGAGCGCACTGTCCACTAAGGAAGACAGATAAGTCAGGAGCACATGAATTTAAGCTAGGCGGGAAGTTCAATCACCAGGCTAGGTGATTTCAGAGAAAGAAAATCTTTTCCAATTGGGAGCAGGGTGTCAAGTGAAACTTAGAAAAATAGATGATATTGACAAATGACAAGTAAAATTATGAGAAGGGGAAAGACATTTAGGTAAACATCTAGAGCAGAGGCAAAAAACTTCAGGGTGTGTTCAGCAAGAGGTAAGGGATCCAGACTGGCTAGAAATGACCCCAAGTGAAGAAGAACAGAGGGACATAGCCTGTTTAGTTGGTTGGAAAAGCCCACAGACAAGAAGTTGGGGGGAGACTCTGTTCTTTAGCTGTTAAAGTCTGAGTACAGGACTGATGTGATAGAACTGAACCTTAGAAAGATATACCTGGTATTGCTTTATGGCAAATGTTAAAAGGAGCCGGGCGCGGTGGCTCACGCCTGTAATCCTAGCACTCTGGGAGGCTGAGGCGGGCGGATTGCTCGAGGTCAGGAGTTCGAAACCAGCCTGAGCAAGAGCAAGACCCCGTCTCTACTATAAAGAGAAAGAAATTAATTGGCCAACTAATATATATATATATATATATATATAAATTAGCCGGGCATGGTGGCGCATGCCTGTAGTCCCAGCTACTCGGGAGGCTGAGGCAGAAGGATTGCTTTAGCCCAGGAGTTTGAGGTTGCTGTGAGCTAGGCTGACGCCACGGCACTCACTCTAGCTGGTCAACAAGTGAGACTCTGTCTCAAAAAAAAAAAAAAAAAAAAAAAAAAGTTAAAAGGGACAGAGACCTCTAGCATGGGAAGCTGAAGTACAGTTAGGAGGCTCTTTGTTGCAATACACAGACAAGAGGTATCGAGAGCCTGCCTGAAGTAGGGCAATGGCCTAGAAAGTGGAGAGCAGGAGTAGCTGCTAGATAACACTTTCCCTTTTCTTCCACTAGGGCTATGCTTAATTACTGAATGGCACCCAAGTGACCTGAAGCAGTAACTAGTCCCAGCTCGCACCAACCTGACTCCATTAGAGGTTTTTGCTCCCTGAAAGGATGTGACTCACAAAATAGCTTCTGATTTATCAGTCCTTCTACTTTAGGCTACATTTGGTCAAACTCTGGCATAACTGAATACCTTTTCATATTCTCAAATCTTAAATTTTATGGTCTCATTAACACATTGCTACCAACTGCTTTTTTTTTTTTTTCCAGAGAGGAGTATTGGGGTGGGATGCACAGGCAGAGAAGTCAGCTCAGCAAATTCAAACAACAGCCTTTACTGTGATCACATCAACAACTACATCCCATAATCTGTGACCACTGCTTTTCTAGGTCTTGGCTCCTAGCTGGGGTTTTTTGCTGCATCAGTCCTCAAACAACAAATTGCACCTGGCTTCCAGGATCCAAGCTAACAGAAAAAGCTACTTGGCAATTAGATATGTCCATTCAGAAGCTAGTATTTACCAACTGAAACTCTGCACAAGTAGCAGGGAGGCCTAGAGCAGAGACGACAGGTCCCTGATTAATTCTCCACCATATTCTTCGACATTCCAAAAGCCCCACAAGTGAAACTAATCCTTGGCACTTCATGTTCATTTTTTACCTACTCAGAGCAATTTGCACGATTCTCTCACCATTCAGTGAAGATATCTCTCACCATTCAGCTGAAAATTAACTAGGTGGATTTGGTTTTCTACCCTAAGATGAATTACTGATCTTAGAATAAGGAAATAATACTTGACAAAGCCATGTTTATACCAATAGAACATATCTCAAATCTTCCTATAACAAAATCTGTTTCACATCTTTCACAAAGACTAAAAATGGAATGACCGCAAGCAAGCAAAAGAGCTTGGAGTGATCAGCAGGGACAAGAATAATAAAAGAAGGAGGCATCAGTCTTCCAGGGATAAGTACTGGGCCATGCTGCAAACACCTGTTGAGCACTATTTACCAGAAGCAACTGCAAACAAAATCATCCCTATGAAAAGAGATGTAATATTAATTACCTGGTCAGCTTTCTGCACCACACCAGGTAGAAGGTATGGTTCTAGTGGACTGGGGATAGTAGTCACAATCACACCCCAGCTTTGACAGCCATGTGATTTCTTGTCTTCAAAGTTGTCCCTTGCTAATTGTAACTTACTGCCCTGCCTGTGCATAAAACTTTCTGATGGCTTGGAAGCTGCCTTCAGAGCAGCTCATACATTTTTTTCTACAAAATAGTCTTCTTATAGAGAATATTTTTATTTAAACATATAAATTAAATATTCTTTGATTTTCATTTTGACATCTTCATTTAATTTGAACATTTACCTGTTTATTGGCTAGTTCCATATATACTTTTAAACATCCGCTATTGCTAGGAGAGCCAAGAGATAGTGGAGAAGCAAGTGGCAGCTGGAAATGACTCAGAAAAAGAGATAAGTCCCAACCTTCTGCCAGAGAGCAGGGAGGGCTCTGGACTTGCTGTTGTACTTGGTAGGCTATTATTTTGGATGTTAAAAGAAGGTATGATCCCAGAATCCTCACTAGGGGCATCAGAGTTACCTTTACAAACAGCACTTCTGGGTCAGCACAACTAATTCCCTCAGGCTGCTGGGGGTGCCAGTGGCTGGCTGCAGCCTACTGGGTTTCCATGGAGTCAGGATGCACATGCTGGGGAGTGCTCAGGACACTGGGCTTAGGGGACATGCACAAGAGCACAATAGTATCTCTGCTCTCACAACACCCCCAACAACTGGATTTGATTATTTTCTGAGCCCTTCAATAATGAACAATTGAACTGCTGCTGCTCAGAGAACTGCACATACCATATCTATCTAAGTGCTTTGACAGATATTATTTCATTGGATTCTCCCAAAATTTTGCCTCCAGGGTTTTTATTTCTATCAACAGATGAAGAGACTGAGACTGGGAAAGGTGAAATGACTTGATCAAAGTCATTTTGCTTGGTAGGGGATACCAGGGTAGCACCTCAGCATAATAAAGAAATATGAATGAAGAAAAGACTAGCAACCCTGATACACCACTCAGATTTCAGGCTATCCTTCATACAGACCCTCTCTAGTGTCTGTTCGTTTTAGTTAGATTAATATCTCAAGAGAGAATTCCCTTCTTAAAGCTATAGTAGGACCCAGAAAACCAAGATTCAGAGCCAAATTAGTCTGCATCTTATGCACATAGTAAACACAGCCATATATCTTTCTTAATAGTGCTGTGTGAAGAATTACCATATAGTTCTAAAGTTAAGTGAAAAGACACCCTACAAATTGCATGTATATAATGCAAAACCATCATTTAAAAGCTACATGATACGTTTGGGTAACTTCTCTCAAAAAAAAAAAAAAGCTACATGAATTAGAAACAGGGCTTGCAACAGACTTCAAGGAACTGGAACAATGGACGTGCTGGCTGTGGAAGAACTGAGGTTTAGCATGCTTAGGAGCCACCTCCAAGTGAGAGGAGTTGCATATGGTGGAGGGCTGCACCATGCCAAGGGCAAGGCCATACATAAACACTAGAAGTTCTGTTGAATAAGGATCAGAAGAGGAGAAGGATGATCCAATCATGCCAAACCCCTACTGAGGGCCAACTATGTATGAGTCATATAGGGAGTCCAAAATCAATTACAAAATGTGCCTTAATTGTCTTGAAGACATTTATTGACTAAAATTAAAGAGCATGTTCCATAGAAAAGATAACTGATGGAAAGGGTAGTCTACACTGAGGGCCAAATGAAGTTTCCCAATCTGGGATATTATAGCAAAAGTACTGACTTTTAATGCAGGCTCAACCACATTTGGCTTTGTGAGACTCTGGGTAAGATATTCCCCCTCTCTGGTCTTCAGCTTTTCATCTACACAATGAGGAGTTTGGACCAGATGACCTGTAAGACTATTGACCTGGAAGCTCAAAAGTGGCTCTGTGGATGGGTAGGGTGAGAGGGGAGGAAAAATGTGCTCTCCCAGCCAGCAAAGGCTTAAAAGTGCAAACTAAAACTTGCTCACAAATATATGTACTCTCCAAACATTCATGCTCTCTGATTGGCCCTCTGAGCTATTTCCTGAGGACACCCTTATTCCCAGCTTCCTTGGGGACAAATGTCTCCTTCCTCTTTAATCAAGAAAGCTGTTTTTTTTTTTTTTTCCTAAAGCTGGATGTTGGTGTTCTGGTTTCAGGAACAACCTATAGATGGGGTTGGAATGGTATGATAAAACAAATACTTTTGTTTCTGAAGAAATTCCAGCCTCTTTTCAAACCCAGAAGCCCCCACTCAGGGAATAGAGAGAGATGCTCAGGGACAAAAAGTAGCCCAAGCAGTTGCATACATTCTTGCCTCATTCTAGCAGCTTCCAAGATCAGTCAGCAAACATGAGGTCACTTTTGACCACTAAAGTATCTGCAAAATTGACTGTGGGATAGTGTGGAGCCAGGCAGAGGTTACTCACATAACAGGTGCTCGATAAATAGCTGAGGTCTTGGGATGAGGTCATAAATAAGAGATAACTCAGGTAGTAGAAAAATAGAGTCTGCCAGACTTCACTTTGAATCTCATCTCTGCCGAGTGGCCTTGGCTAAATTGCTTATCCTATCTGGACCTCAATTTCCTCATCTGTGAATCTGGAGATGATAATAGTACCTTACCTCTTCGACTTGGTATGAAGATTACATATGACTTGGCACAATGCTTGGAATATAGTGGATACTAAATAAATGATAATAACAGGGAGTCCATCTAGCCATCACTTTCTGCATATTTATTCCCCTTAATGGATATTCCTTTTCCATGTCCCATCAGTATATCTGCTCTCAGGAAAGGATCTAGCAAATCCACTCACTTGTTAAGGGTCAGGAAAAACTGTGAGGGGTAGAGTGTTAATGCCCGATAAGGCCTCCTCTGCTTCCCCAGACCAGTTAGCATTTTTAACAAGGAAGAAACACATTAAGACAAATGAATGGAGATCAAGTGATGGATTTTCAGACTTTAGCCAGTTGATGAAGGAGTTTTTAGAGGTAAGGATATCTTCACATTACTCCAGAATGAATGTGTGTCCAATTCCACTGAGTTTAATTCAGTTCAAGTGAATTTAACAGATTCTGAGTAGTCCCCTGCTAGGTGTTTAGAATGCAGGCATGGAAAAGACAGGTTCTTGCCTTCAAGAGGCTCACGACCTACAGGTGTTTGCAGACATTGTAAGCAACTCATTAAATAGAGAACATGATACTATAGAAAAGTTTGGGAGAATATATGCTGGAAACACAGAAGAAGAAGATATCTATTCTGTTTGGATGAGAGGTAAAAGGGAAATTCATGGAACAGGTAGAATTTTCAATGACCCTTGAAAAACAATAAATACTTCAAAGGACAAAGACATAGAAAAGGGTGGTAAAAATGATGGGAAGGGCATAAACAAAGATACTGGGTTATGAAAGTTAAGAATATATCAGGAGACGTACACTAGTCCAGTGTAGCTGGAACTCAAAGTAATGAGTAGGAAAATAGTTTGGTGGTGGTGGTTGTTGTTAAGTGGAAAGCTAGGATGTGGCTAGAGGGTGGGGAACCTGCAGCCTCAAGGCCACATGTGGCCCTCTAGATCCCCAAGTACGGCCCCTTGACTGAATCCAAACTTCACAGAACAAATACCCAAAATGATTTGTTTTGTAAAATTTGAATTCAGTCAAAAAGCCACTCAAGGATCCAGAAGGCCATATGTGGCCCCAAGACTGCAGGTTCCCCACCCCTATGGGGGCCTTAAAGTTTTCCTATGGTTTGTAAATGTGGAAGATAATTATATGATTAGTTCCATGTTTTAATAACACTGTTTTGGTGATTATGTAAGTTTTGAAATAAAAGGGAGTAATACTGGAAGCAGAGGCACAAATAAATAATATTAGGAATTAAAATGCTCAACTGTAGATGCAGCAGAGAATAAGAAAGATTATACAATATTATAAGCAACTTTATCCCCATAAATTTAGAAATTTCAATAAAATATCCAAATTACTAGAAAAATATAAATTTTAAAATTGTCTCAGGAATGCTCTTATAGCCATTAAATTTTTAAAACTTCCCATTAAGCAAACATCAGGCAAGTTCTACTAAATATTAAAGAAACAGATAATTCCAATCTTATTCAAACTCTCCAAGACAACATAAACAGAAATATTTCCCAACTTTTTTATGAGGCTACCTGGGCACCAAAAAATAGAAAAGAATAATATGAAAAAGAAAAAATACATACAAGTATGCAAAAATACTAAACTAAATATTAGCAAATGAAATATAGCACTATATAAAAAAGAAAATAAGTCATGACCAAAATGAATTAATTCTAGAAATTTAAGTTTATTTTAACATTAAAAGTTCTATGTGTCTAATGCACTGTATTGTTTTAAAGCATTAAAGGAAAATGAGAAGAAATAACCATGCCATATAATCACCTCAAAAGACACAGAAAATGCATTTAATAGAAGTCAGCATCCATTCACAGTAGAAACTATTAGCTAACCATAAGTGGTAATTTCCCCAGCTTGGTGAAAAATATCCATGTGAAATATTTTGCAAACGTCATAACTCCACAGTAAAATATTTTAGCTATTCCATTTAAAAGTCAGGAACAAAAAGAAGAATGTCGACCACTCTGATTCAACATTGTACTACAGGCCTTAACCAGTACAGTAAAGTAAAACAATGGAGTAAATGGCATAAAGATTAGAAAGGAAGAAATAGAAGTGCCATTATTTGTAGATGATATGGTCAACTACATAGAATAAAACAATCTTATAAATTATCAGAATTTGATGTGGAAAATTTAGCAAGGTTGCCAGACATAGGCTTCTAAATATAGGTAACACTCTATTTCTCAAGCTATATATGGTTGATACATGGGGGTTTGCTTCATTTTTTTCATTATAATTATTTTTAATCTCTGTGCATATGTTATATGCACTATTTTGAAAGCATCTTTCACCATAAATATTAAAAAACAAATAAAAAGTTTGGAGACAGAAAGATCAGTGCTGCACTCTCCTGATATTCCAGGTGAAAGAGGGAAGAGCTTGAAACAAGGCAATGACAGTTAAGATGGGTCAGCTGGGGGCTATTAGGGGAACTCACTACCACCACCCCTGAGCTCAGAGGTGGATGGAGCGAGTAAGAGGAGGCTGAATAGAGCAGCACAGGGCCACTCCTTACCTTTCTGTCAATGAAGACTCTGCAGCTTTTGCCCTTTCCTCTTTCCCTACCTCCTGCCTCTGTACCCCCTGCTAGGAGACAGTGGGAGCTGATCTCCTGTGTTCCCCATGGCTACAGCAAGTGGTGTCATGGCTTCCTTCCTCTGGCCATTCCCTGCTTTCAGACACAGCCCATCTTAGCCTTACCTTAGAATGACATAGCCAGATCATCAAGTAAATATGCATTTACTGGGTCTGAGTGACCCAGCCTCACTTCTTAGAATAAAAGTCAGAAATAACAACCTCATTATAAGATAAGAACAGAACTTACTTAAATACTCTATTAAAGGCATCGTAACCTGTCAAGCTGCTATCCACGTCTGGTTCTGTCTGGCTTTGGGCTACAGGGGATAGTAGTGGGGAGGATCCTTTCTGTCTCAAAAAGAACAATGCATGTACATGTTAAGCCTCAATATTGGCCTGACAGCTGTTAAAACTCTGACAAATGTACAATCAAAAGTCATTTTCCTCATTCATAACAGGCTCCTGGCCACAAGATACTTCCATTTTCCACACTTGAGCCGTTCTGTTCCATCCTCTCCCATATCCCTGTCTCTGGTTCTCACCTATGAATTGAAAGGCAAGAGAACCTGCCCAGGAGTATATCCAACTGTGCTCCAACAACTGTAGCTAAGGCAGGATAAGAGGGAGGAAAGCTCTCAATTCTCCACCTACATATCAAGCACAGCAGTTCCATTTTGGCCTGTTTGAAATATTAGACTTTGCATAAGATTTCAAAGAAGATTATTAAAAATATAGTTAGAAGCAAACAAAGCAACCTAAAAAGGTGTGAAAACTGCTTCATTAGAAGACCTCTGGTCATGAAAATGACAACTTATTCCTAGATTAGTAAATCCCAAAAGTCCAGAAACCTGAAGTAGCAGTTGACAGGGAGACTTCAATATGATCAGGACCCAACCTATCCATAGGCACTGAATAATACAATAGCCATGTGGCCATCCTGCCCCTTACTGAAGAAAGCAAACACACACACACACACACACACACACACACACACACACACACACACATCTGCAGTAACCACCAAGTAGGCTAAATAACTTCTTTGGAGGTGGAACCCATCATAGAATGGCATAAGAAAGGCTAGGTGTGAGCTGGAGTTTGCAGAGCAGATGGCCCCAGTTTGGAACATTATTTTACCACATGCAATAGGCCACATACTAAGGACTAACAAGCAGAAGATTAAGGAGGTAGGGAAAAGCTACCAAATATGTACCTCAGTAAGAATATACTGGCATTTAGAAGTGACAGGAATAGAGAGACGGTGGGAGAAGAGGAAGGGAGAGACTAAGAAGAGAAAAAGGGACAGAGACAGGGAAGGAGGGGAGAAGGGAGGATAATAAGCAGATATGAACAAGAATGGGAGCAGCATTAATAAACAACACTAAGAATTTGATCTGAAGTCCAAACCCCAAAAGGTGGTCAACTTGAGGAGAGGCAGACTACCACCTAGAAATTTGGTGCTTAAAGGGCCAAGCTGATAATTCTTCAGTAATGCTGTAATACACAGAAGAGGAAGGTAAGCTTTTTCCCTTTGAAAAATGTGAATACCTGCAAACAATAAGATTCCTCCACTAGCCAAGAAAGGTGACAGCCTTTACAATAACTGCCACTTCTTGAAAAGTAAAAGCTCAGGGGCCAAGCATTGCATTCGAGAAGACATCACAGCATTCCTAGGGCCTCGGTTCAGGAATGTGCTCTTCTGTATGCCAAGAAGGAAAGCAGGATCACTAACTTTACACATGGGCCACTTTCCTTGGACCAAGTGTAAGAAATGAATATACTACCATCCATCCTCTGCTCTTTTCCTGCTATACCATGAGCAAAGGTTGCTATGACAGTATCTCGGGAAGACACAAAGAAAAGATCAAGCAAGAGGAGCAATACTCTGTAAGGGTGAGATGCTCTGAGTTTATCCAGTCTTCAAACGTGACTCAAGCCTGTTCAAACTGAACAAGTTCATCAAGACTAGAAAACCTTTGCTGCTAAACCATAAATGCACTGGACTCAGAGACCAACTCTGACCTCTGCTGAGAAGCTGCTATTAGTACCAAAGGCCATACTCTCCTCAAAGCCATTCTGACAAAAAGCCAATAGTCCACTATCTCTCCAGAGATTATTAATATTGTGGTTTGGTTAGAATCAATAAATGTATTTTTTTTAATCATCCTTGAAGCCAAAAGCTATTGAATAGTCTGCTTCAAATAACTAAAAACCTACATGATTTATTTTACTGCTGTTCCAACCACAGCATTTGTTTTGAACACAATCTATTATTTGTGGTTTATACTCACACATGGTATCATATTTTAAAGTGTGAAACAGGTTTACAACTTTGAAAAAGAATATTCAATGGATTGGGTACTACTTTACCTTTCAAGAAAACTAAAAGAGCCATGATATTTGAGGAATACAAATTTGAAGAAGTATAAAATCTTTAGAATAAATATAAAATATGTCTGTACAATAAGGCCCCAATATATTCCCTTTAAAACTGTAGTAAGTGAAAATAAATGAGGATTTTAAAATCAGTTTAATATCTCAGCAGACCACCAGATGTGTTACCTGAAACAACTCTTACAAGTGTGCTAAAGAACAATTTTGAAGGCTAGGAGAAAACAGTGCTCTGGAAATACAAGTTAAGTTTACAGAAAATGAGAGATTCTTCAGAATTCCACTTGGAGTTTACACCTGGATTGGTCAAAGGAAAGAGAAAGGCTACTGAGAAAAATACAAGTCAGAGCCCAAACCAATGGTAGATTTCCAACCCAGCCTCAGCTCAGGCATCTAACATAGGCTTCCTTTCTTCCTTGCTGTCTGTCTCCCGGAGGACTTTCTGGGAAAAGGCAACCAAGGCATTCAATAGGACTTCCGTTTTCTTATTCCACTGGGCTATTCTGAACTCGGTTTGATTCAGTAATTCAGGCTTGTGTTGTCTGCTTGCATATTTCACAACACAGAAGCAAAAACCAAGAAACAGGAGAACTTAAACAGGCCATGGCAGTTTATTAGTGCTGATGCCCTAGTGAGAAGGGCTGAGTTTTATAGCCATGAGTATGCTGTAACTATATCTGTGCATGATTCACACTTTAATGCATAGATGGTTGCTTGTGTGAACTTTCTTATAAATTATATTCATTGATATATATGGTGATATATTCACCAAAACAAATTTATTTAAAATAGAACTGCAAATAATTCTGATAGACATCATACAATTGTATAATGCCCTTACCTGTCCCTTTGAGAAAAATAAGCATATTACAAAGTCACATGCCCATTTCTATATTATGCAAGTATTTGTTTCTTCTAACAGCTGTCCCACTGGTTAAGACCAGTGCCCAGGATTTTAGAGAACTAGGGTCAATGTGGAGGACTGGGCGGGGAGAATGGCCTCACAGGAAGATTTGAACCTCTCCCTCTCTTTGCCAATCTCCTCTCTGCTTGGCTAAACTCACCTTTTCTTCAAAGTCTATCACCAGCCTTCCCTCATTTATGAAGCTGTCATGACTTTTCTCAAAATTTCTATGACATCTATAATCCTCACCACAATACAGTAGCTTATGGTTCCTCTAGTTGATTATGTATATGCATCTTCTCCTCCCAACTGTTTTATAACATGATAATTACCATCATCAAACAGCATGCTGAGGCCCCAACATACACTAATGCCATGCTGAGGTTTAGGAAAATTAATCTGAGAGTGCTGTGCAGAATCCACTTAAGAAACCAGTTAGTTCATAATATCCAAAAGATAGCAACAACCTAGATTCCATCAACTAATGACTAGATAAACAAAATGTGGCATGTCCACACAACAGAATGTTATTCAGCCATCTAAAGGAATGAGGTACTGATACATGTTACATGTGAATCTTAAAAACACTATGCTAAGCGGAAGAAGCCAATCACAAAAGGCCATATATTATATGAGTCAACTTACATTAAAGTTCTGTATAGACAAATCCATATAAAGTAGATTAGTAGTTGCTTAGGAGTGGGGAGATGAAGGTTGAGGGATAAGGGCTAAAGGGTTGGGGGCTTCTTTCTAAGGTGATGAAAATATTCTAATATTGATTTTGGTGATGTTTGTACAAGTGTATGAATATACTATAAAACATTGAGTTGTACACCTTAAATGTGTGAATTACATGGTACTATATGTGAATTATATCTCAATAGAGCTGTTTTTAAAAGAGGCCAGGTGGGAGCTACAGCAGTAGGCCAAGTGTGAAAGTACTCCACTCAGGGTGGACACTGAGAATTGAGAACAGATAGGAGCAACACAGGTGAGTAATAAGTGAAAACACATTCTCAGACCTAGACTGAGAGGAAGATGAAGACTATGACTGCTTTGAAAGGCAGGCTGTCTGTGCTCTCTAAAACCTGGAAGAGTGATGGAAGTGTGGGAGAGTGGTAAGGAGCACAGACTTTACCATCACCCAGCCTGAGCTTGAGATATGCCCCAGCTACTAAGTAGCTGTTTGAACTAGATCAAGTCACTGTATCTCTCTGAGCCTCATCTGAAAAATGGAGGAAATGGTAGTATGTACCTCATAAAGTTGTTGTAAGGATTGGATGACAAAAATGTATTAATGTTGGGTAAAGTGCCTGACACATAGAAGGTCTTCAATAAATTTTAGCCACTGTGATCATTAACATTACTCATAAATATTTTTGTCTAAACAGAGAGAACAATGGAGGGGGTGGGACTTTAAATTCAGAGGAGCAATCTGTAGGGACTAGTATTTGGTGAGACTCAGGCTGGGACTTCTTGTCATTGCCATTAAGATACAAATTAGCTGATGTGACCTCACTGCCTAAAATACCTCTTAAGCTGGGTTTCCAAAAAGAAGAGTGCAACTTAATATTCAGTCTGTCAGGAAGGAACAACCTCAGAGAAATATGACCTTTGGCATACCCAAGGGTAACCAGGGACATTGGGCAGCACTAGACTACTCTGCCCTAACTTGGGCCATTTCCTGCCTGCCTGACAAAAGGAAAATACATGCACTAAACTGGTCATAAATACACTGTCTTAGTCTACAAACAGACTTAACAAAGTACCATAGACTGGGTGGCTTATAAACAACAGACATTTCTTTCTCATAGGGGCTAGAAGACCAAGATCAGGGTGCCAGCATGGCCGGGTTCTGGTTAGGGTCCTCTTCTGGGCTGCAGACAGCAAACTGCCCCTTGTATTCTCACATGAAGGAAAGAGAGGGAGCTAGCTCTCTGATCTATTCTTATAGGGACATGCAATCCTATTCATGAGGGCTTGACCCTCATAACCAAATCACCCCCTCAAGGCCTCACCTCCTAATACTGTTGCATTGGAGGTTAGATTTCAACATGTGAATTTGGGTTGGGAGAAAAGGACACAAACATTCAGTCAATAATACACACCAACTCACACTCTTTGCTGTAGGACCAGGATTGTTTAAGTCAGAAGTCAGTAAACTATTGCTCACAATCCAAACCCAGCCTACCACCAGCTTTTTTCCATAAGGTTTTATTAGAACACAGCCATGGGTATTTGCTTCTGGATTGTCTATGGCTTTTTTAAATAATACAAGGGCAGAGCTGAGTAGTGGCAATAGGGAACGCATAGCATAAAGCCTCAAATATTTACTATGTGGCCCTTTACAGAAAAGTTTGTGGAGCCCTGAATTAAGTTATATTGAGCCCACTACTTTGCCTTTTATAATTTTCTATTTCTTTCACCTTTTTTCCATTTTAAAATCTTTATTCTTCTTTACTGTATTTTACTAAGACCATTATTAATATCAACATCACTTTTCAGTAGGACATACAGGATTCCCTGTCTGGCCAACTCTCACTAAGACTAAAAGAGGCCTCAGGTACAAAAGGCAATGGACATTGTGGGAGGCGGAGGCGGGTGGGTCATTTAAGCTCAGGAGTTTAAGATCAGCCTGAGCAAGAGTGAGGCCCTGTCTCGACTAAAAAATAGAAAGAAATTAGCTGGACAACTTAAAATGTACAGAAAAATAGCCGGGCATGGTTGCGCATGCCTGTAGTTTTCCACCTACTTGGGAGGCTGAGGCAGGAGGATCGCTTGAGCCCAGGAGTTTGAGGTTGCTGTGAGCTGACCTGATGCTACAGCACTCTAGTCTGGGTAACAGAGTGAGACTCTATCTCAAAAAAAAAAAAAAGAAAAGAAAAGAAAAGAAAAACAGGCAATGGAACTCAGGGCTGCTGGACACTTTTAAAAATAAAACTTGTTTGTGGCTCATTCATCACCTCAATCACCATGCTGTGATCGACTTCTATAGATCATGAGGTGCTGTGTGTAGAAAGATAAGGTAGTATGGAGAACATGCAGTGGATGGGAAAGCAGGAAGCCTGCATTCTAGTTCCAGCCTTTTCACTAGCTTGCTGAGTGACTTAAGGGAAACTGCTTTCTTTTTCTGGACTATAGCGTCTTCCTCTGGTTGAACCTATGATGCTTGATGTCCCTTCTGGCCCCATGACTCAGGCTTCAAACTCTATATAATACTAACTAGTAAAGTCTACCTTCATGTTCATGAGCTCCTATCCTGAAGTCAGGCAGGACTGGATGTAAACCATAGCATTGGCACTTAGCCTGGCTCTTGAACATCAGAGAGGTGACTCTAAAGACAGTTTCTTCACCTGTCAAATAATGAGGATCCAATAAGATGGGGCATATAAAGCAATTAGCACAGGTTGGGTCATATAGTAAGCACACAATAAACAAGAAATTATTATCATTATTTCTAAATATTTGCTTTTTATTTACTAAATATTAAATGATACCATCATCTTTTTAAAATTTGTTAGAATATATTATTTTGCAACACAATACTTTAGAATGCATTCCAGGCTGGCATGATTAAGAAAAACTTATATTAAACAATCTTAACTTACAAAATACATAGATTAGATGATTACAAGAGATTTTTCCTTTATCAAATAATTCATCACAGGTTTCCTGCAAAAAGTAAACTTCTCTCAAGAAAATACGATTTGCTATACAATTATATGATTTTAACTCAACTCCTATTGTGTAAAAATTACAGCACAATTGGTACACATTTTAGGGAGGCACTTAGTTGACTTCTGTTGGCCATAGAAGTACTCCAGAAGTAATTTGAGTGACACTGAATGGGAATGCTAATCCTGTATGTTTGTAAACTGGAGCTAATGCAAACCTGTGTCTCTAATGCAAGATCTCTGACTGATTAACTATCCTAAGACAAATCCCGTCCATATGTATGACAGGCATCTTCCACCTGATGCAGCATATTCCACACACACAGGTGCCCTTCAGCCTCCCACAGAGGCAGTGATGATCGATTACCCTCATTTGTCATATGACTCAACAGAGCCACAGAGAAGTTTGACAACTTAACCAGGGCTGTCCAGCTGATCAGCAACAGAGTTGGTATTTAAACTTCAGTGCTATTTCTTTTTTTTTTTTTTAGTGTATTATGCAGGTACAAGTGTTAAGGTTACGTATATTGCCCATGCCCCCCTCCCCCTCGAGTCAGAGCCTCAAGCGTGACCATCCCCCAGATGTTGCACATCTCACTCATTGTGTTTGTATATACCCATCCCCTCTTCCCACCTCCCACCTGCCCCACACCCGATAAATGTTATTCCTATATGTCCACTGAGGTGTTGATCCATTAATACGAATTTGCTGGTGAGTACATGTGGTGCTTGTTTTCCCATTCTTGAGATACTTCACTTAGTAGAATGGGTTCCAGCTCTATCCAGGAATATACAAGAGGTGCTATATCACCATTGTTTCTTATAGCTGAATAGTACTCCATGGTATACATATACCACATTTTATTAATCCACTCATGAATTGATGGGCACTTGGGTTGTTTCTACAACTTTGCAATTGTGAATTGTGCTGCTATAAACATTCCAGTGCAGGTGTCTTTTTCATAAAGTGACTTTTGATCTTTTGGGTAGATGCCCAGTAGTGGAATTGCTGGATCAAATGGTAGATCTACTTGTATCGCTTTAAGGTATCTTCATATTGCTTTCCACAGAGGTTGAACTAGTTTTCAGTCCCACCAGCAGTGTAGGAGTGTACCTATTTCTCCGCATCCACGCCAATATTTATTGTTTGGGGACTTTTTGATAAAGGCCATTCTCACTGGAATTAACTGGTATCTCATTGTGGTTTTGATTTGCATTTCCCTGATGATTAGAGATGTTGGGCATTTTTTCATATGTTTGCAGGCTATTATTCTGTCTTCATTTGAGAAGTTTCTGTTCATGTTCTTTGCCCATTTTAGAATAGGGTTCTTTGATTTTTCCTTGCTGATTTTCTTGAGTTCTAAGTAGATTCTAGTTATCCGCCCTTTATCGGATGTGTAGCTTGCAAAAATTTTCTCCCATTCTGTGGGTTGTCTGTTTGATCTCTTGACAGTTTCTTTGGCTGTGCAGAAGCTTTTTTATTTGATCAGGTCTCATTTATTTATTTTTGTTGCTGCTGTGATTGCCTTTGGGGTCTTCTTCATAAATTATTTACCTAGGCCAATGTCTAGAAGAGTATTTCCAACGTTTTCCTCTAGAATTCTATAGTTTCAAACCTAAGGTTCAAGTCCGTTACCCAGCGTGAGTTGATTTTTGTGAGAGGTGAAAGGTGTGGGTCTTGTTTCAGTCTTCTACATGTGGCTATCCAGTTTTCCCAGCACCATTTATTGAACAAGGATTCTTTTCCCCATTGTATGTTTTGGTCTGCTTTGTCGAAAATTAGTTGGCTATATGAGGATGGTTTTATATCTGGGTTATTGGTTCTGTTCCACTGGTCAATGTCCCTGTTCTTGTGCCAATCCTAAGCTGTTTTAATGACTATAGCCTTGTAGTATAGTTTGAAGTCTCATAAATTTATACGTCCCATTTTGTTTTTATTGCCTAGGATGGATTTTGCTATGCAGGGTCTTCTCTGGTTCCATATAAAGCGTAAAATTATTTTTTCTATATCTGTGAAAAATGATGGTGGCACTTTGATAGGGATTGCATTGACTCTGTAGGTCACTTTGGGTAGTATAGACATTTTAACAATGTTGATTCTGCCGACCCATGAGCATGGTATATTCTACCACCTGTTTACATCCTCTGCTATTTCCTTCTTCGGTGTTTCATAGTTCTCCCTGTAGAGGTCTTTTACCTCCTTAGTTAAATATATTCCTAGATACTTTATTTACTTTGTTGCTATTTTGAAAGGAATTGAGTGTTTGATTTGTTTCTCACAGGTACTGTTATTGGCATATATGAATGCCTCTGATTTCTGTGTATTGATTTTGTATCCTGAGACTTTACCAAATTCATTTATCAATTCAAGGAGTCTCTTGGTTGAATCCTTGGGGTTTTCTAGGTATAATATCATGTCATCTGCAAAGAGTGAGAGTTTGATCTCTTCTGCTCCCATTTGGACGCCCTTAATTCCGCTCTCTTGTCTGTTTGCTGTAGCAAGGACTTCCAGCACTACGTTGAATAGAAGTGGAGATAGTGGGCAACCTTGCCTTGTTCCAATTCTAAGTGGGAATGATTTCCATTTTTCCCAATTCAGTATGATATTGGCTGTGGGTTTGTCAGATATGGCTTATATCATTTTTAGGTAGGCCCCATCTATTCCTATTTTGTTGAGCATTCTTATCCTAAAAGGGTCTTGAATTTTGTCAAATACTTTTTCTGCATCTATTGAGAGGATCATCTGGTCTTTGTTTTTGCTTCTTTTTATATGGTGAATTACATTTATAGATTTGCATATGTTGAAACATCCCTGCATCCCTGGGATGAAGCCCACTTAGTTGTGATAGATTATTTTCTTGACAAGCACCTGGATTCGATTGGCTAGGATTTTGTTGAGAATTTTTGCATCTATATTCATAAGGGATATTGGTCTCTAGTTTTCTTTTTTTGTTGCATCCTTTCCTGGTTTTGGTATCAGGGTTATGTTCGCTTCATAAAATGTGTTTGGGAGGATTCCATCCTTCTCGACTTTGTAGAATAATTTCTGCAAGATGGGCACCAGTTCTTCTTTGTAGGTGTGGTAAAATTTGAGTGTGAAACCATCTGGTCCCGGACTTTTCTTTTTAGGAAGGTTCTTTATTGCTGTTTCTATTTCAATACTTGATATTGGTCTATTCAGGAATTCTATTTCTTCCTGGTTGAGCCTAGGGAGACTGTGTGTTTCTAAGAAATTGTCCATTTCCTTCACATTTTCCAGTTTGTGTGCATAGAGGTTTTTGTAGTATTCATGAATTATATCTTGTATCTCCGTGGCATCCATTGTATTTTCTCCTTTATTGTTCCTGATGGACTTTATTAGAGACTTTTCCTTTCTGCTTTTCATTAGTCTAGCCAAAGGTGTGTCAATTTTGTTTATTTTTTCAAAGAAACAACTTTTCATTTTGTTAATCTTCTGTATGGTTTCCCTTTTGTCAATTTCGTTTAGTTCTGATTTGATCTTAATGATTTCACTTCTGCTAGGTTTGGGGTCGGTCTGTTTTTCCTTTTCCAGCTCTTTGAGATGATTCATTAGGTTGTCTATTTGTGATCTTTTCGACTTTTGGATATGGGCATTTATGGAAATAAACTTTCCTCTCAGGACCGCTTTAGCTGTGTCCCTCAGGTTTTAATAACTTGTGTCTCCTTTGTCATTTAGTTCAAAGAATCTTTTGATTTCCATCTTGATTTACTCATTTATGAAGTGATCATTCAGCAGAAGGTTGTTTATTTTCCATGACTTTGTGTAGAAATGAGAGTTCCTGTTAGGGTTGATTTCTACTTTTATTCCATTGTGATCTGAAAAGATACAGTGTAGCCTGCTCCTCACAGCAAGCACCACTTACCAACAGGGACGACATTCTGCACACTCTTTTACAGCATCTACTGACTTATCATACAGGGTGTGGTCAAATCTCACCCACAGACACTACCTACTGACTTAAAGACTAAACAGGGCATGTCATAACCCAAACGAAAATCTAAAGGTAAGAAGCAACAACCGATCCAGATAGGAAGAAATCAGCGAAGGAACACTGGAAATATGAAAACCCAAATGGAAAGGACACTCCAAAGAGGACAACCAGCCCCTCAGAAATGGACATCAACCAAAATCAGACCGCTAAAATGACAGAAGAATAATTTTGAGCATGGATCATAAGAAAATTCAACCATTTGCAAGAAAAACTGGATAACCAACACAAAGACAACACAAAAAGATTCCAGGACCTGGAACACAAATTCATTAAAGAAATCGAAACAATGAAGAAAAATCTAACTGAACTCCTGGAAATGAAGAATCAGTTCAGGGAACTACAAAACACAGTGGAAAAGCCTCAAAAACAGGGTAGATCAAACAGAAGAAAGAATCTCAGAGATTGAAGATAACACCTTCCAATTAAATAAATCAGCCACAGAGATAGAGCAGATAAACAAGAGAAAAGAGCAAAGCCTACAAGAGATGTGGGATTATGTGAAGAAACCTAATGTGAGGGTCATAGGGTTACCAGAAGGGGAAGAAGACAACACCCAAGGGTTGGACAAGCTATTTGAAGATATAATGGAGGAAAAATTTCCAGGCCTTGCTAAAAATCTCGATATACAAGTTCAAGAAGCTCAGAGGACCCCTGGGAGATTCAATGCAAACAGAAGATGTCACGACATGCAGTCATCAGACTGACCAAAATATCAACGAAAGAGGCCCTTCTACAAGCTGTAAGATTAAAGAAGCAAATAACATACAAAGAAAAGCCAATCTGAATAACGCCAGACTTCTCTACTGAAACTTTACAGGCAAGGAGAGACTGGGGCCCCATTTTCACTCTTCTGAAACAGAATAATGCCCAGCCTAGATTATTATTCCCTGCAAAACTAAGTTTTGTATATGAAGGAGAAACCAAGACATTCTCAGATAAGCAAAGACTGAGGGAATTCACCAAGACAAGACCAGCCCTTCAAGAAGTACTCAAAACAGTGTCACCCACGGATCAGCACAATAAATACTCACGACTGTAAATCTACTCAAAAGCTAAAGATTAAAGCCAAGAAACCACAATGGCTCAAGAGAGAAAACAAAGTTCAACCCAACATAATGAACAGAAATCTGCCCCACCTATCAGTTATCTCAGTAAATGTGAATGGCTTGAACTCCCCACTCAGGAGACATAGGCTGGCCGAATGGATAAAAAAAATAGAAGCCGAGTATCTCCTGCCTTCAGGAAACACATCTAACCTGCAAGGATGCAGTTAGACTAAAGGTAAATGGGTGGAGAACAGTATTTCAAGCAAACAGAAGCCAAAAGAAAGCTGGCGTGGCAGTGCTGATTACAGATAACTTAGTTTTTAAATCAACAAAAGTAATAAAAGACAAAGAAGGTCACTATATAATGGTGAAGGGTACAGTTCAACAAGAATCCATAACAATTCTAAATATATATGAACCCAACCTAGGTGTACCCAGATTCATAAAGCAAACTGTACTTGATCTAAACAAATGGATAAACAACAACACCATAATAGCCAGAGATTTTCACACCCCACTGACAGCACAGGACAGATCCTCCAAACAGAAAATCAACAAAGAAATAATGGACTTAAACAGAACTGTAGAACAAATGGGCCTGACTGACATTTATAGGACATTCTACCCCAAAACCATTGAATATACGTTCTTCTCATCAGCTCATGGGTCATTCTCTAAGATTGACCATATCCTAGAACACAAAGCATGTCTCAAACAATTAAAAAAATTAGAAATCATACCATGTATCTTTTCAGATCATAAAGTCCAGTGCTATTTCTCACTACCTTCTGCACTGTTGTCTTCAATTCCAGTGCCATTAACTTCTGAAGGAAGGTTGGGCTTTGCTAGCACAAGCACACAAAGTTTTGTAATTTCCTGCTAACTATGGTCTTACTGACCCTGCACTTATAAACTTTTAGTGCTGGATAAACAACCAGCCTTCACAGATGGAATGGGAGCACAGAATAATGGATATGGGCCTTCAAGATGTTTATCCTCATTTTGTTTCTGGTAGCTAATTTAAATATTTTTATCAATCACTTTATTGGTCTTAGGCTCAGAGAATATGTGAACAAAAAGAGTGACTTCTAAGATCTAGTCCTAACTAAATCCAAATTTACTTATGAAAATATATGACAGCTACTACATAGAGTTAAAACAGGGCTTTGAGATTCTTTACAAATGGGTTTTAAACTCTTCACTGTCAAGTGCAAAGAAGTTTGGATTTGTTGGCGCAATCAATGCCATGAAGGCCAAGGAGACTAGGAAGACTCTAAGAAGCTAGGGGGAGGCAAGAGTCCCTGAGCACCAAGCCCATTGAACAGATGAGGAAAGCAAGCCTCAGGATATTTCCAGAAGGCCTCAGAAGTTTACAAATTTTCCTTTGTGCAAAGGCTATACTATTATTTCATTGTTATTCCATTTTTAATATGTATCAGACCCTGGGGATATAAAAGTAATTAAGACACAGTCCTGCCCTTAGGAGTATACAGTAAAATGGGGAGAGTGGTATGGACAAGTAAATTGACAAATACAACTAAGTGTGATAAATAGAGGCACATGCTAGGCACTATCCTAAGGGGCACCTGTCCCCTTGTAAGAATGCTACAGTGTAAGTTAACATCGAAAATTATGGTTGGGAGGGGAGAAGCATATTGTAACTTGCTCCTTTAAAATGGTTTTTCCTGAAACAAAAGCAACTGGTTATTTTTCATGTACACACTACACACTAGAAACTTCTTAAATAGCCAGGCAACAAAATAAACTAGGCCCTGCAGATGGAGAGTAATCAGAAAGCCTTAGGTCATTGATAAAATATGCTGATCCTGAAGTATTTATCCTTCACTGCTGAAAAGAGAAGGATCAGGTTATGAAAGGTGGCCTCTCAGGCCATCTGCTAGGGCTAAGTGAATCTTTGGAGGAAGAGCTTAAAATAAATATTTATAGAAGTAACTAAGGAATGAGAGAAAGATGGAGGGAGGAAGGAAAGGAAGAGTTGGAGGGAAGGGAATAAACACAGAGAAGAAGATGCAAGAGGGATGACTTTGAGTCCTCTTTTTCTGTGGATTATGAGGACTTGTTCATTAACAGATATTCAGCCCCACCCCAATATAAAATGTTACCTGACATAAGGATACTGTATAGAAGGAGAAGAGAAAGAGAGAAGCCAGTGTTGACAAAAGTGACAACACTGATGAGAAGGGAGAGGAGGAAAAGAGGCAACAGCGGCCGTAGAGAAGATTTTATTGAATATCTAGTATTATCTCGATTAATTAATGAAAACACTGTGGTAAAGTAGCAAAAGTCAAGGAATGTAGATTCAAGTGTTGGCTCGGCCACTTCCTAACTGGCCATGTCAGACTTCCGTTTTCTTATCTGTAAAATGAGATAATACTCCCTATTCTACCCATAAGGAAGACTATGAAGAGTAAATGTATCTTTAAAAAATACTGTAGAGATGTTAGTTATCATTTTTCATAACTTTATTTCCCATAATAGAAGACTGCTTGACTTTGACTTTTCAAGTCCCTTGTGAATTACAGATCTGGATAAGGAACTGTTTGTTGTTGTTTTCACATCAAATAAGATACATAAAACTGTGTACAAAAATATATTCTGATAGTCAAAAGTCCAAAAACTAGAGAGGCCTGATCACTGTTCTAAGCTATGAACAGTCTAATTAATTCTCTAGTCAGGAATCTGATGAGACCCTAACCCCTGCTTGGCCTGGGCAGCTGACATAGAAGAGAGCTGTATCTGATTGACTTGGAGGCAGTGGCATAGAAGAAAGTTGTGTGACGGATTCAGCTTTTAAAAGATGCCAATTGAGATCATGGTCAACATTTTACTTTATCATTCTTTTGTTTTTACAAAGTCACATAAGCTCATGATAGAACAACTCAGAATATACATGTAAGAAAATATAATCAGCTAAAAAATGTCATAAGTATACTACCTATAGATAACCATGATTAATACCCATTATTAGTATATGTATTTTAAAATCTCATTCTATGCATATGTACATGAATTTTTAAAACAATGATATATCATGATCTTTTTTAAAAGTAAAGATATTTTATTATAAAAATAAATGGCTTTTATAAAATGAACAATATTAGATAATGAATACACAGAAGAACTAGGATAATATGGTATGGGGACCACAATAATGTTTTGTATTTTTTATTCTCTTGACAGCTATTAAAACCTAATTCTGTGTTATCTGTCCCTGTTCTGGGAGATGAGACCAGCTCATTAGTGTTTATTAACAACCAAACAAGCAACAAAAAGGCCTCCAGATGTCAATGCGTGTCACATGTGAAGCACTGTAATACCAACCAAGGGGGTGGGAATCATAAGATACAGGCAAGAGCACCTGAAGTATGTTTTGAGATGATGAAGATGAAGATGGAAAAGAATACATGGAAGGAGAGAAGGAAGAGAAGACAAATCCATGCCCTAGATGTACTTCTCTTTGAGAAAACTAGAGTTTTTTCAGAGATTAAGAGAATGTGCTGGAAGTCAGGAAGACATGATTTAGCAGTTGAGCTCAGCCACTCACTAGCAGTGTGACCGTAGACCAGTCGCCAATTGTTTCTGAGTGCCCATTCCTTCCCATGTGAAACAAGAATGAATAATGACCAAAACTTCCTCATGGGGCTATTGAGAGGCTCAAGGGAAACAATGCACATTAAGTGCATAGAACAGAACTTAGCGCATGGAGAACTACAATGGGAGCTCTTCTTGTGGCTGCCCTATGCAATTCAACCTATGGGGCCCTCAGGGATATAAACTGGAAAGAACTTAATAGATCACTAAGTCTAATACCTTCATTTCTCAAAGGAAGAACTAAGACTCCAAGAGGGGAAGATGACTTAACAATGACACACATCTATTTTCAATTAATTCAGCAAATACTTATTGAACATTGGGGCAAAACCCTCTGCTGGGGTAATAAAATGTGTCTCATAGGTAAAGAGGCTTACAACCTGTGCAAGTTACTTAATCTCTCTGTGCCTCATTTTTCTCACCTAAAAAGTGGGGGCAATAGCTGTACCTACCTCATAGGGTAAGGATTAAATAAATGCATTAAAATTAACTGAGTGAATATATGTAAAGAGTTTCAAACACTGCCTAGAACACAATAAGCTATATGTTTTTATATGTATATAAATATATGAAATAGTTTTACATTCTAACATATTTACATATTTTATATTTATATATTTGGAAAAGATGTATACATACATTATAAATTTGTATATTTTTTCATTTTCATATGCTTATATATTTGGATGATGAGAATAAAGCAAAGTCTATCTTCCAACATCTCCAGCTGTTCAGCTTTTTTTACTCCTGGAAATCAACGTTTTGGAGAAATGGAGAGTTTTCTGCAGCAATGTTCCAGTGTCCAATGACTAGCTTTATGGGTGTTGAGAGATGAATGCAGTGGCATGGTGATGTCCTCCTCCCCCTGGACTACATCATTAGCTGTGTGTCCTGACGTCCAAAGTTCCAGTTGTAGCCTCCCGATTGCCCACCTCTCTCCATGTGAAAGCAGTAGCAGTTCCCCTAGTGGGCCAGTTCTGTGGCAGTGTACGGAGTGCCATTCCTGGAGACCCTACTAGAACCACAGGCCTCCACTTACCTAATTGATAGCACTAAAATACCTGTTTCAGCTTATGTTGCCTAAAGACAAATGTTGACTGATACAGATGGGTAAGATCTCGAAAGGCAGAGGTGGAGTGGAGACAGAGCAAATGCACCCCAGCTGGTGGGAACAGCCTGAGCAAAGCTGCAGAGCAAGGATATGCAGGGGAAATTCAGGTGACCATGAGGAGAAGGGGCCTCCTGCCAGAGTAGACAATCACAGCAAGCCACACAAAGGTTTGTTGTGGGAACTGACACACCCAAATGAGCCCCATAGTCATATTGTTGGACATCAGAAAGGACAGGAAATAATTGTACACCACCCCAGTGAGGCAAGGCTGGGAGAACCTCAGAACCATTATAACCCTCAAGAATTCTCTTTTAGAATTGGGGAAAGAAAACCTGGAATTATACAGTTATGGCGTCATACTCCAAAGATGAAAGATGCTTTCAGCCATAAGGATAAGGATAGAACTGAGGCTGCCTAACACTGAATGACTTTATTGCTTCTAAACAGAAATTTTTGATTAAAGCATATCAATATTAACTCTATTTTATAGGATTCCAGTATTTCTGCCAAGACAGTTCTGTTGCAGTGCCACAGAAAATGTCCCCAATGAAACTGTTTCAGTTTATGAATGCTATCTATTTCTAGAAAAAACACACGCTGCTGCTTGTCATAAATGGGGAAAGTTTACATAAGAGAAATAAAACAGAACACCCAAAATGAACAGTACATTTAAAATAAAATGCTTCAGTACTGCCAAAAATGAGCACAATGGATAGCTAATACATTTTTCCCATTCTGAATTCCTTATGCATGGAACATTTTTCAACCCCCTGATTTTACCTGGAATATTAAAATTTAATCATCAAATTGCTGGATGAACAACCCCTCCCCCAGCATCTTCTACCTGTAAAAATAAAACATGTAGGTAGTGACGTGGCAGAAACATTGCAAAGTTTTATTCCATGACCATTTAGTAGTAGAAACGATCATTAATTCTAAGACCAATAAAAATGGAGGCTGTATTTCTTTGACATCAAAAAGAAAACCAATCACTTCCTTATTTTACAAAGACAGAGAAAGCACAAGCTTTAGAGTCCAACAGACATTAAGTTGAGTCCTGGATCTAACAATTATTAGGTACATGATCTTGGACAAGTTTCTCTATCTCTTTGAGCCTTTATTTCCTCATCTGTAAAATGGGGGTTATGATACACTTACAACAAGGTTGTTGCTAGATTAAACAAAATAATATTTGTAAAACTCTTAGCATAGGGCACAACATACAGTAAGGTCTCCATTAGCATTAAGCATCAAGTTATCCCACATTTTTATATTAACAGCTTTGAGATATAATTCACATATCATACAATTGATCCATTGAAAATATGCAATTCAATGATTTTTTTGTATTTAAAAAAACATGGTTGGGCAAGCATCACCACAGTCTAACCTGAAAATATTTTTATCTCCCCCAAAAAGAAACTTTGTACCTATTAGCAGTTTATACTGCCTTTTTAATCTCTTGCTAAGACCTTAGGCCCTCGAGCTGGTCACAACTGGGCTTGAGCCCAAGCTCTACCACTTACTAGCTAAGTGACCCTTGCCATGTTGCTTCACTGTACTGGGCCTCAGCTATAAGGACCCAGTGAGACACATTAGCAGTGTGTATATAGTACCTGCTAATGGCTGGCCCATAGTGAGCACCAGGTAAATGGCATCATCATTGCTATCCCCCTCTGCTACATTCATGCTGCTTATTTTCCTCTTCCTCTTCTTTACATGTCTTTCATATCATTCCAGTAGAATGCATCTCTAAGACCTGGAACAGTGCCTCACACACAGTAAGCACAATATGTATTTTATAAATTAACTTATATAGCAGGTGTGTGTGTGCATGCGTGCATGCACGTGTGTGTGTGTGTGTGTGTTTCTTTTTATTTAGACTAGGTCCTACTCCAGAAAATAAAATTAAAGTGGTTTCTTGAATAGAAGTAAGATGTTACAAAAACAAAAGGGCAAATGTTCACATCTAATGCCAACTAGAGGCAATTTTACCCAAAGCTACGTCTATCAACACTGCTTCAAATTATCAAAATCACTGTCTAGATTCAGCCACAGAGACCTAGTGGGAGTCAGTGAAGCAGTCATTGGAGAGCTCCAGACCAAGCTGCTACCTCTCTCCACCAGCCTTCCTCACATCCTTCAAATGTATGAACCTACATCTGCCAGGTTCTCCAAAGCTCTGAGAAGGTTCTTACCAAAGACTGTGAAACCATGATTTAAAAACAGGCCACGTGACACCAAGGCCTATGCTCTCTTGGCTATATCACGCGCCTACCTTGTTAAAATCATTAATGGTTTTTCAGGAATTAAAAAGAAAATTATACTTTCCTCTTTGCACATTCTGCAATGGTAACAGATAACATGGAGGTAGAAAAACACTACTGAAAAATAATCATTCAGTATTCAATAGCGGATGCTGTTATTTCAAACCAGGTTGGGGGTTGATTATACTTGGCTTATTATTTGAAATACATGGTTAAATTTTAATGAATCACCTCTGTACTCTTTAGTAAAAGTCCATTCGCAATTCCTTATACTTGATGAGAATGCTTTTTACGTGTTGAATAAGTGGCAGCATGACAGAGTAGAAAGAGCACTGGAGTGGGAGGCAGACAGCAGGGCCACTAAATACTTGACTTGGCCAAGTGCCTTTGCCACTCTGAATCTCCATTTCTTCTTCCGGAAAATGAAGGGGACTGAACCAGGGATGACTAAGGGCCCTTCCGGTCTGGCTCTAATATTCTCAGATTCTCTGGTGTCTCTGGGCAAAACAAAACTGACTTTGGATTCTCTTAACACCCACTTAATTTAAATAATTAATGTCTTTACAGCCTGGGATGGCAAGTCATCAAGTGACTTAATCATGAGCTACTCTGAGAAGAGCAGAGAGCTCAGGTCTTCTAAACCCTCAGGGCCTGGTTAACTGGAAGCTAGCTTACTAAAGGAGAGGAGAGAAAATTCATGCTCACAGAAAAATGTTCTTTGTATAGAATGATTTGCCTTGGAGGGTCTAAATTGTTTTGCCTAAAAGTAAATAAATTCCATTAAGCAAAAAACAGAACTGGTTCTGCTTTCAAAAATATAATTATCTAAAATCTAGATGTACAAAATAGATGAATCAGCAGGCAACTATTCACATTATAAAAGAACATGGGCTGGTAGTCCAACAGACCTGAATAAATTCAAATCCTGGCTTCCTGGCTCTGGCAGTTAAATGCTAGGTATGTGAACTAACTAGGCCAGTTTTGTTCAATAACTGGACATTTACTGGGTACTGACTATATGTTAGGTGCCAGGTCAGGGGGATAAGGCCATCAAACTCAGTACAATCAGTCCCTGTCCATGAGGATCTCATTGTCTCATGGGTGGAACGTACACTTAAACAAAAAGCTTTCCTGGAGGAAGTGACACCTGAGCAAGGGTTTGAACTTACTTACCTAACTTCTCTGAGCCTGTTTCCTCATCTACTCAATGGGGAAAATGAAATCTGCCTCACAGTACCTATATGAAAGCTCAATGAGGCCATCAGTAGGGAAATTGAACACAATAAAAAGCCATATGATAGTACCCATGATATTTTCTCAATCTTATGTAATGAATGACTTAACTAATCTATTTATTTTTATGTTAATTATTTCTCATCTGTCTACCTCACTAGAATGCCCTACATAAGGACAGCGATCTTTGCATTGTTCTTAATATGTATCCCCAGTACCTAGAACAGTGCTTTACTTACTTATAGTAAGTGCCCATTAGACAGTTCTAGAAGGAAACAAGGAAGGAACTAGATTAAACTTTGCTATTTTTAGCAATACGTAAAATACATTCTTAGTTAAAGGCATTTGTATTATATATCTTCACATTAAATCTCTGAGCTCCCCCTTCCAACCATAAGTCCATCTTTTACTAAATCCTAAGGTTGACAGGAGATGTAAAATAGTGGTAGATCAATCTGAAAACTCCACTGGAAGTCTCATAGCCATCTCAAAGTTAATGTGTCCCAAATTGAACTCTTGCCATTCCCCAAAGCTGTTCCTCCTAGCCTTCCCCATCTCAGTAAATGTTATCTATCATCCACTCCCACTCTTCACATCCTTCCAATCTGCTTCACATCTCTTAGATGACTATTCAACATCCATACTTGCCTTATTCCCTACTAACAAAGCCCCCATTTTATCGAGTGTGACCACATGTCTGGCTAAAAGATAGCATGTTCCAGCCTCCTTTGTAACTGACATGTACATGACAGTCATTGGGTGAGGCTTCCAAGGATTGTTCTTCAAAGGAACTGACTTAGCTAAGGAGGCAGGCCCTTTTGCCTACTCCATCTTCTTCCTCTTCCTTCCCGACTGAAAGGCCAGCAAGTATCTTGGACCAAGAAGTGACTTTAAGGATGGAAACCCCATTCTAATTCTGGAAGTACCAGAGGAGCAGAAAGCCAGAAAGTGCCTGTGTCCTGATTACAGCATGGAACCACCATATCTACCCTCAACTACTCACCTCCAGGCTTCTTTCATGTGAGAGAAACATACTTAAGCTACTGTTTTGAGGGGTTTCTGTTATCTTCAGTTGTATGACTTTTCTGATACAAGTTCTAAGCTCAAATATTTGTTTCCTTGATAATATTTCTTAACAATTTTCATTAGGTTGTTTATTTGCGTTTTTGTTGTTTTGTTGTTTGTCTGTCTTCTCAACTAGAAATGTCAACTCTATGACTACAGAGATGGTGTCTGGTTGGTTCACAATCTCATAGCATGTGCCTGGCACATAATAGGAGCTTAATTAATATTTTTCAAATGAATGATATAAGTAGTTTGAACATGGCCTTATATATAGTGGGTACACCAAGTCATTTCTATTTTAAAAAATCATATAAGGGGCTCTTTAATTCAAAGAGCAAATGCACAGATTTCCAAGAGCACTTCTGTCAATACAATTCAACAAAAGTTTATTGAGCCCCTACTAGGTGCTAGGCCCTATGTCAGAAACTAAATAAAGGGTTCCCAAATGTTCATTTCAAGCACATCATTCAAAAGCTCAATTTCAATAGCAAATTAACAAAAGCAACCAGACTGTGATCGTGGGCTATTCTGAAATCTTAACAAGGAGTATAGGACGAATGATCACTGCCAATTTTCATTAAAAATGTTCAAGCTCCAAAAGAGTGGGATGTTCATATTATAGCCTTAGGATTAATATCTTTAATTTATTTTGCTCATTTCTAGTAAACTTTTTTTTTCCATTGATATGTTTCTTTCTAGATCAAGAAAATACAAAAGCAAATATTTCTAATTTATCCCTCAAACCAACCTGTTTGGGATAATTAATATATGACAGACTATAATAAATCTATAATAGCTTTGTCTATTCTGGCAGCTGAATTCTTCCCATGAATATTTTCTGGCATTTTTTGAATCTTGAAAACTGATATGAATATTAATATGAAAAAACAAGTGTACCTTTTCATTGCAAACCTGAAAGCTGGTTTTAATGGTCTTTCCATGGAAGCAACCTAAAGTAATACTAGAAGTCATTTTGGAGGTTAGTTCCTGTTGCTTGTAGTTGGTGACAAAAAGAAAAAAGGGGCGTAGAAAAAATATCATTTTTCACTGTGTCTTGTTAACCAGAAAGACAGAAAAGAACACCAGGGGGAATATTAGTGAGGAAAGGAAGGACAAAATTGAAGAACATACAGCAGGAGGGAGAACGGTACAGGGTGACCATGTTCCTGTCTCCACCATGGCAACCACCTGATTACCCATGGCTAGAATTCCCTGGGGACTGCTAATGAGGAAGCAAAGCAGACCATTTTGCTTCCCAAAATGAGATACGCTACCAACTTGGAAACTGAAAATATCAGCTACAGTATGAAATGAGGAATAACCAAGCTATAAGGACTACTGAAGACAAACATATAGCAGCTATCATTAACCAAGAACTTAAGATGTGCCCAACACTGTGCTAAGGACCTCTCAGGAGTAATCACTTAGGTCAAAAGAAAGAGACACTAGAGATCATTTAGCCTAATAGTTCTCAAATGGGGATCATTCCCCACCCTCCAACAGGATATATGGCAATATCTGGAGACATTTTTGCTTGTCACAACTGGGGAAGGAGGTGCTATTGGCATCTAGTTGGTAGAGGCCCAGGATGCTGCTAAACATTTTATAATGCACAGTCTCACACAGCAAAGAATTAACCAGTCCAAAATATCAATGATTGAAAAATCCCAATTAAGCTTTATACTTTATGGTACAGAGGAAGAAATCAAGGTCCAGAGGAGTGTGTCTTGTTTAAGGTCATTCTTATCTGTCATCTATATACTGTACCTATCTTTTTATCCATCCATCCATGCATCTATTGGCCTTAGTTTAAAATTTCATTTGAATAAAGGGCCTTGCTACTGTGAAAAGTGTGAAAACCACTGCTCCAATCCTCAGATATTTCTCAGAGAAACTGAAGATGCTTCTTCCCTTTTCCAAGAAGCTTATAAACTATCCAGAAAAAAACATACAACCCTCTGAGTTAACTCCTCTTACTACCATTTTTTAAAAAAAATAAGAACCACAGTGATAATCAAGAGAGAATACCCACGTCACCTCCCCTCCACACACACACATACACACAACTACATCCCATAGATGCATGAGGTGATACTTCCCTGCTGCTCAGGACCCAGAAAATAAGTTCCCTGCCCTTCCTCAATCACTACCCACTCATTTTCTCAATGAAGCAAATCTCCTTTCATGCTTCCTCCTACATTCTATCCTCTTTATATCCTCTCTTTGGTACAAGGCACTAAGCTGGGGCTGGGAGTAGAGGGTAGGAGATCTCAAGAAAAATAAGGCACAATCCAGGTGCACTAGGTCTCCCTATGCCTGTAGGGGATGGAGTGGGCAATGAGTGATTTTCCACCAGGTATGCTGGGATAAAAGTCTCTAGAAGTTACACAGTCCTAAGGGGGCTCATAGGAGGAAAGGAGTCCATATGACAGCTGGGAGAATGAGATAATACTTCCTAGAAGAGGTAGCAGGCATTCTGCATGGCCAGAGGCAAGTGGCAGATCGTTCCTTTCTAGAAGTCCATACACACATCTCCTCGACTTACAATGGGGTTGCATCCCAATAAATTCAACTTGAGTTGAAAATATCATAAGCCAAAAGTGTATTTTTGAGTTATGATATTTTCAACTTACTATAGGTTTATCCACATGTATCATCATTGTAAGTGGAAGAGCTTACTGAACACATATGGCTTTCACATCATTGTAAAGTCAAAAAAATTGTAAGTCAAACTATCTTAAGTCAGGAACCGCCTGAACTGGGAAATGGAGAATCCATGAAGGAAGAGGCAGACAGAAAAGGAGGCCTCAGATCCACTCTAATTGTAGAGCTTTTGACATTTAGGCAAAACAACAGAATCTTCCTGAAATCCCCTATATGCCCTCTAGTCACTGGTTTATATACTATTTCCAGTGGGAAAAAAAAAAAATTCTTTACCTTGGCATCCAATGCCTTTCTCTCTCTACCTTAAATCACATCTCCCTCATTAGGGAGAACCATGCCAAGGGATCCAAACTGGTCTGCTCATTACCACCAAAACTCCCTGGGAGCCTCTTACCTTCCTGCCTTTGCCAATGTCAAAACCTCTTCCACTCAGGGCACCCAAGTCCTTATCTTCCTTTGATGCTAGCAACTTGCACTCTCCCAACAATAAGAGTTACTCCTTGTATTCAGTGCAACTATGAGGATGAGCAGTAATTGTAAATAACATCTTCATTTACTGGGTACTAACCATGTGCCAGGCACTGTTCCAGGCCCTTTGTGTATATTACCTTACTTAATCCTCCCAAGGATGCACTCTCATCATTCCCATTTTGTAGTCAGAGAAACTGAAGCACAGAAAGGTGATATAAGTGACCCAAGGTCACTCAGCTACCAAGTGGCTAAGCAGAGATTCAAATTTAGTTCTGAGGCTGGGCATGGTGGTTCATGCCTGTAATCCCAGCACTTTAGGAAGCTGAGGCAGGAGGAGTGCTTGGACTCTGGAGCCAGACTGCTTGGATTCCAATCCTGGCCTCTCTTCCTATTAGCTGTGGGACCTTGAGAAACTTGCTTAACATCTCTGAAACTCATTTTCCTCAGTTATAAAAATAGGGATGATGGCACTTACCTTACAGGGCTGATGTGTGGATAAAAAGTCAGGAGTTCAAGGTTACAGTGAGCGATGATTGTGCCACTGCACTCCAGCCTGGGTGACAGAGCAAGACCCTGTCTCTTAAAACCAAACAAAACCATACCAAACAACACAAAACAGAACTTAGTTCTGGCAGGCCCATGGCCAAGCTGCTTTCCACCATGCTATGCAGTGTTCCTAGGGCCTACCTTCTCTGTGATGCCTTCCTTGAGACCCAACCTCTCTGAGCTCCCTTGTTCTTCTGAACTCTGAAGCACATGTAGTCTGTAACTCCTGTACTCCACCTTGCCTTTGCTAATGATAGAAATGATCAATAGTAACAATATCGCACATTTAAATAGTCCTTCCATGTGGCAGGTACTCTTTTAATTGCTTGAGAGGTTAACTCATTTAATTCTGGCTACAACCCCATTATCATCATCATCCCCATTTTACAGACAAGGCAAGTGAAGCACAAAGAGGTGAAGGCACTTGCCAAAGGCCCTACAACTAGGAAGTAGTCGAGCTAGGTTTTGAACTTAGGCAATTTGGCTCCTACACAATTTTCCTAATTGCTATATTATGCTACCTCTTGTATACTAATTCATTTTTATCCACACATCAGCCCTATAAGGTAGGTGCCATCATCCCTATTTTTATAACTGAGGAAAATGAGTTTCAGAGATGTTAAGCAAGTTTCTCAAGGTCTCACAGCCAATAGGAAGAGAAGCCAGGATTGGAATCCAAGCAGTCTGGCTCCAGAGTCCATGCTATTAACCACTACACTCTGGCCCCTACCGAATGATGAGCGCTAGCCAGTTTCCCCAGGTGGATCCTTTATTAAGCCACCAATTCAAAACATCAGATTTGAGCCAAAGTAAAAGCATCTTCAAGCTACACTGCTACAGGGCCCCGGCAGGTTTCCCTCCCCTCCACAAGAGATCTATTTGGGCCCTGACCTCAGTTAGTTCAGAACATGCCCCACAGGCAGCTACAGAGGCTGGGCTTCTTAGCACTCCAGGCCTGTGGGCTGTGGGCCAGCCAGAGGACCTAATCCCCCGCCTCCTTAGCCCCAGACTGAAGTCAGGTCTAAAGTGACAGCCAGATTCACTATTGAAATACAGATGACTAATGAAAGCAGAGGAGGCAGAGAAAAATGACAAGCGTATTACTCATTTTTAAACCACAAACGTACAATTATAATCTTACTCACTAATAATTTCAGGTGGCACTCTCCTGACAAGTAAGAATGACTCTCTCCATGCAATAGGACCATTTGATAGTAGCAAGTGGTATGGGGAGAAGCATATAATCATTTATTGTTGTTTTTATTTCCCCTAAGGGCTTCCAATGTTATGATTCTGACATCACTATAATGTATTACATTTCCTTCTATTCCTCATCAATACAGCCTGTCACAGAACAAGTTACCAATTCTCATCCTCCAGGAAAAGATCAGACAGGGTTTAAATGTTTATGATGTTTTCCTGAGATCAACATCTACAAACTGTTTTTAAAATAAGCAAGTATACAAGGTAAAAGAAAGAGCATGTGTCCAGATTTTGGAGATTTGAATTCCAGAAGTTGCTCCACCATTACCTGTGTGATCATAAGCAAAGCAGTCACCACTCCAGGCGTGTTTTAATAGTACCCAGGATTTGTTTGGGTCAGGTATTTAATTAGGTACATGGACATGAAAATGACTGTCTTGAAGGAAAGGGTTTATTATGCTACCCACAGACCCCTAGAAGCAGAAGGCATACCACACTGTGCAAGGCCACATGGGGAAGCACCAGGGCCAGTTAGGAGGCAGAGGGGGTGAGAAGAAAAATGTGAGCAAGAGCCTTTATTGTGGCTTCCACAAGAAATGACAGATAGGCAAGGTATGCAAGCGTAGGATTGGCTAGTTTGGATAATTTTAATGAGTTCTAGGGTACAAGGGCCATCCATAGTTGTCTGATACCTGGACTTGGGGTGATTAGGGAGGGGAATAGTGACCCAGAATGTGAGAGCCTGATAAAGAAGGTGTTTGGGGTGTGCACTTTGGATTGCTTGGTTTGCACATGAAAGGTACACTCAAAGCTGACTTGTTTACTATCACTAGCAAGTGGCTAGCACCAGGAAGGGAGTCACTCCAGGGACAGCAAGGCTCCAAGATGTGAAAGCATCAGAATAAAGAAAATAAAAGACATGATCAATACAAGGCCTCAGTTCCCTTTTCTATAATTGGGGCTAGTAATTGCCATATGGGGCTATTTTGAGGAGTAACTACTCTATCTGTAAGTGCAAGTTTCTCCATGATATTCCAGAACACATAGAAGTAATACTGTTGAGTAGAAATTACAGGGAGGTGGATTTTCATTCAAGAACCTGCTCCAAACAGGTTTCCATCTCTACCACTCCACTGGCACCATGCTTGTCATGATCACCAGTGATCTTCATGTTGCCACATTCAACAGGCAATTCTTAATCCTCATCTCATTTAGTCTTGCTGTGGCATTTGGCACTAGAAACCTTTTCTGTACATGGCTTCCATGACCAGCACTGTCTTGATACCCATTCTTCCTCTTTGGCTACTCCTCCTCAGACTTCTCTAAAGAATCTTTAGGTATATAACAGACTTCTCAAAATTAACATGTTCAAAACTGAATTCTTGATTATTCCCATCCAAACCTTTCCCCACAGACTTCCTCATCTTAGTAAAAGAAATCACCATCCACTCAATCCCTCAGACCAAAATCCTTGGCACTATCTATGACTCCTTTCTTTTTCTCACATCTACCTCCAACCCATCAGCAAATCTCATCAGCTCTATCTTGAAAAATGTATCTCTAGTGCAGGGTTTCCTAACATAGGCACTACTGCTATTTTGAACCAGATAATTATTTCTTGAGGGGGACTTTCCTGTGCACTGTAGAATGTTCAGCAGCATCCCTGACCTTCACCCCACTAGATGCCAGTAGCAACCCCCAACCAAGTTGTAACAATCAAAAATGTCCCCAGACGTTGCCAAATGTTTTGGGAGAGAGAAAGGCAAAATCCGCCCCCCCCAAACCAGTTGAGAGTCACTTCCCTAAACTAACTACTTCTCACCACCTCCACACAAGTTCAAGCCACAGTCTACTTTCCCCTGGAGTAGGGCAACAGTCCTACTCCCACTTCTGCCTTCCAAAAGTTTAATCTCAAAAGAATATCCACTCATCCTTTAAAAAAAATAAGTCAAACGATGTCACTTCCTTGCTCAAAATCCTCTAAAAGCTTCTTATTGCATTTAAAAAATATATACTAGTGTCTTTATCATGGCTTATAAGGCACTACAAGATGTGGCCCTGCCTACCTCTCAAACCTTATCTCCTGTCACCCTCCCCCTCACTACCTCCACAACGGCCCCCTTGCCAGTCCTCAAGCACAACCAGCAGGTCCAGGGCACAATCCATTTATACCAACTCTTCTCTCTGCCAGGCATGCTGTTGTCCAGTTGTTCAGATGGCTCACTCACCATACTGAGCTCTCAGCTTAAATGTCACCTCCTTGGAAAGGACTTTTCTAGTTAAAACAGCACCCTAGTCACCATCCTTTTCTTTTGTTCCTTCAAGGTGCTTATCACAACCTGATATTATATACTTGTTTATTGTCTATCTTCTCTATTAGAATGTCAGTTCCACAAGGGCAGGGACTTTGTCTTGTTTATCACTGCATCCCCAGCACTAAGAATGGTACTCAGCATACAGTGGGTATTTAATAACAATGTGTTGAATATATGTGGTCTAAGGTCTAAAATTAAGGCCCGATATTATGTGCTGCTTTGACATGTGGTAAAATTAAGAAAGCCTCAAATGCCCTAACCACAAGTTTCCCTCCCTACTGTGTTCCTACAGATAAGGTCTCCTAGACAAGCAATCTTCCTTATCAAGGGAACAAGTCACAGTTGTTGCTTATACATGAATACTAAGTTTCCGTTCCCTGTTAGTGTGTGGAATTATTCAAACAAGCTAATAACATCTTCCCAGGGAACCATGGCACCTCGCCCTCTCGATACTACAAAGCTTGTCTCTCACAACCCCAGCTGGTTCACTTTGTTCAGGAGTTTCACTTTGTTCATGTGTAACCCCCATGTGTCCCTGCATAGCATGCAGTGTCCTCCTTCCTGTGCTGTAAGTATACATAACTAATAAACCACTATCAGTCTCACCTGTCCAGTGTCAGAAGTCGTGTGTTGGGCCATCCCAATAACTCTAGGGCATGAATCTCTCCCTCACCAACAGGATAGAGAGAACAAAAGTAAAACAATGTATGCATGAACATAGAAATTTTTTCACAGCAAAAGCCCAGCAGATATGGGAATTTAGCTATTACTTTCCTGAGTCTTTTCTTCACCTGGATAAACACCACTCAGTTCCTTCAGTGCCCACACAGGCCTTGACTCCCAGACCTTCTTCATCCTCATACACTACTCTGGATGTCCAGATCATACCTGCCTTATAATACAGGGCGTACAAGTGAGCAGGCCACTGAAATGAAAACAATAGACTCTGGAGTTAGACAGTTCAGAGGTCCAATCAGAGCTCTGTGACTTCCAGCCTGAGTCACCCTAGACAGGTGACAACACCTCAATTTCCTCGTCTGGAAAATGGGAATCACTGGAAGTTCCTCATGAGGTTTTTTTGAGGCTCACTTCAGAGCACATCTATATGGGGTCTGGTCCAGAGTTGGTACTTATGAGCAATTATTATTACCACAATCAAGTTAGAAAAGACAAATATTACATAGAAGTAAACCAGGGCTGGAGGTGGAGGGCAGGCTGAGCATGGGCCAAGGATGGGCACAATAAGCCTAGGCTTCCAGATGGGAACTCTCATACATGTTTCTGCTGGGAAGAGGCTGTGACTACTAAGTTCCATCCCATCTGCACGGGCAATGAACACATTCTCAAGCTTCAAAGCAGGAATCCAATTACCAAAATCACATATGTTTTATGCTTCTGTCTGTAAGATAGAAAAAAAAAAACTTTCCATTTTTTTTTCAGAATTATGAGGCCAAAATGGACATGACATGGAACAAAAACCCACTCAGCTAGAATCCATTGTGGAAGCAGGGGGGAAGTCACAAAAATAGAAATTGCTACACATCTGACTTCAGGAGTATTTTTGAGTCTCCTTAGAAACAGTCTCCCTATGGGAATATTCATATTTAGGACTGATTATTTTATAAATGTCTTAAATCAGATCCAGAAAAAAAAAAACTTGTCACTAACATCAGAATTTTTTTTTTTTTGGCAATAAAAAGATGTTCAGCTTGCTACAAAATTATGGATTTTGTAGTGTTCTACCTGCAATTCATTTAAAAAATAATTAGTTAAGAATGAAAACTATTTTTTCCCTTTGGGGAAGCTCCAATATAATCTGGAAGAGTTCCTATGTTTATGATGCAGTTCCATAGAGTCGTATGTCTTAGTTTTATGAGCATTAAATTTGCATCTATTAAAATGAATGGAAAATGAAAAGAATTTGATTCTGGTTATATTGCAAAGAGTGCTTTAAATGACCCATAGCCCTTAAATGAATGCGAGGTAAATCAATTAAGCAGACATGGGCTGGGCACCTGTGCAGTGCCAGGCCTTGTGCTAGAGGAGACAGTATGAATAAAGATGTGTGGCTGACAGGCACACAGATGCTACAGAGCCAAAGCCTTGGAAAGGAGTAGTCTGGGGGGAGGAAAAGACAAGGGTAGAGGGTGAAAACAGGGCCCAGTACATGCCTACCTCCTCCAGCTCACCCACATGCCATATCCCACATATACCCAGTCTCTGCTACTAGTGCCTGGATCCCCTCGTGCCTGGGCTTCCTTGTCTGTTCCTTGTCTGCACTTAAAACACAGGCAAATGGTTGCCCTTAATCAAATCACTTCACCCCTATGAGCCCCCATTTCCTCGAAGTCAAATGGGCATGATAGATAAGTGTACCTCTACCTTACATGACAGAGCACACTTCTGCAGCCAGTCATGGCTATAACACAGTCAAGTTCAATTGTTTACATACTACCTATGGAGGCTTTTGCACTACAAGGCAGAGTTGGGTAGTTGAAACAGAGACTACCCAGCCCACAAAGCCTAAAATATTTACTATCTGGCCCTTTATAGAAAAAGTTTGCAGGCCCCTGCCTTAGAATGCCCTCCTCATTATCTCCTACTCAGATTAGTCCTATTCATTTTTCTAAAAAATTCAACTCAAGAGTCTTCTCCTCTAGGAAACCTTCCCAGACCTTCTACTCTGTCAGGACTCTGAGGGAATCTGAACCTTACTCTTATATGCTGCACTCCACCCTCTTTGCACTCAACTCATGCCACTATCAAAGTACTAATCATACTGGGCTGGAATTATCTGCCTGAAACTCAAGACAGTGACTTCTTTGGGGCCAGACTTATTCATTTATAGATCTTGAACACCCAGCACACAGAGCTTGCCCTGAAAATGACATTACATAAATCCTGCTTGACTGAACAGGCTTGCCTCGCCTGTATTTTTAATGTAACACAAAGCTATCTCAGTCAGCATTCAATAATTGCCTTGGCACTTAACTTGAAGTCACAGTCATTTCCCTTCAGCAAGAATAATGACCGCTGACCTTAAAATCTGTACCCCCATAATATGCCGGAAAAAAAAAAAAAAGAATAATGACCGCTGGAGGGAGCTGTTCTCCAGTAGACAGGTGTGGCTGAAGAAACAGCAGGATAGCCTAACCTGCCCCTGCTGCCTGCTGGGAAGGTTCATCCCCCAGGCCTCAAGCCATAAAAGCTATTTCCAAATCTTTCTCCACTCAAGTGTCAGTTCTAAGCACACCTTAACCAGGGGTCTATCGGCTGAGGCATGTCTCAGGCCTTTGGGTCCTCTTGCCTCTCCAAAGGGTTTACCTCCTTCATTCCAGTGCACCACACCCAACTTCAGCCAACCCCCAACCCGTCACACCATACCCACCATGTCTGGAGCGCCGCCTCACTCACTGCATACCAGTATGTCCATGGGCCTTGATTTTTGACCTAGTCATTTTCTTCTTACATACTAATCTTAACATCAGTAATGGGGCACAGTGCCACAGAAAAAAGCACTGGACTTGGAGTCAGAAGACCCAGGTGGTACCATTCACTCCCTCACCCTCTAACTGTGACAACCTTTAGCAGCTCAGGGCCTCAGCTTCCTTATTCATAAGTTGGAGATGATACTGCCATTTGATTAGAGGAAGTGAAGAGATCACAGAAGTGAAAGTGCTCTTCCATCTGGGAAGCAATTATTCTCAAAAGATAGGAGCACAATCTCCTTCCCAAGGAAGGCATTTCAAAGTCACCTGGGAAGGTCCTGACCATGGCTTTCCACTCTTGAGAATCAGAGCTGGGTGAGGCACCTCTACCAATGGCGGGTGGTTCTTGTCTCTCAAAAGTCTAGGGCAGGAAAAGGGCTAAAACCCACCACTCTGGTATTGTGCCAATGGAAGAAGACATTATCGTACAGTACTGAAGAAGAGGCCAACTAGGAATGAGGCTAGGAATTGAATGGATATGGAATAAGAGACTAACTCACGATTGAACAAACATATGACAGAAAGTATAACTTCAAATGAACAATTTTAAAACTATTTAGTATTTCCTTTTGCTTATTTTTCTAAATGCATTTGGCTAGCAATTTGTCACATCTTATAAAGTATCCCACTGGAACTTTAATTACCATGTACCAAAACTATATATTAACTCAGGGAATACTGTAATCTTTTCCGTATTTTGTCTTTTCAACTAGAACAAGGTATCTCTTCCTTCATTTCATGTTTTTTATTCCTCCCATTAGGATTGTATAATTTTATTTAAACAAATCTCATGTCCCAAACTAATGCCCAAGTATTTAATGTATCCTGTCTCCATTCCAAATGAATTATCTTTCTCATTATATCCTTCAATTGTTGGCAAGTAGGAACATGTGTTAATTTGCCTTGGATTTCATGACATTCGTAAGCTCATTATACCAGCTAATATATGATGATCTTGTATGTCCTAAGTAGGCACAATCTTTCTGGGATATATCCCTAGTAACTATCACAATGCCTAGCATGCAGTAGATGCTACTCATGTTAAAGAAAGGTTTGGCTTTCTTTACTGATGGCATTCATCTAATTTCTTTTTCTTACTAATGGCCATGGCTTGTATTTCTAGTACAATGTTAAAAAATGGTAGAACCTCGGTTCTACTTTTGTCATCTGTAATTTTTCTTATTTTTATAAGGACTTTCTCTTTTATCCATAATGTAGTGTTATATTTTATACTTAAATACATAAAATCATGCTCATTTTCAGGTTGCCAAATGGATTATCCAAAAAGAGTTGCTCTACTTGTTTAATGCTTGTTCTGCGTCTATTGAGAAAAATATCATTATTTTAGCTATATTTTCTTATTAATATAATTATCATGACAATTTTCATTTTATCATCATATCCTGTGCTCCTGAATTAGACTGCACATAAAGGTAAATTTGTAAGTGGAATGATTTCCTATTTATAATTGTTTAATGAATAATGAATATCCATAAGTAAGCTTGGCCTATAATTTTCTTTCTCCGAACTTTTTCCCAATTCGAGGATTTGCATCATATTTCCTTAAAGTGCAAATTATAAATTGGGTAAAATAGTATCAGTTCAACATTTAAAAACAATTTATGAGAGGAATTTTTTTATTCTGGCAGAAAGTATATCATAGGGAAACATTATGAACTTTGTAGCCAGACAAAACTGGGTTCAAATCCCAGATCTATCATTTGTTTGCTGTGTGACTCAGGCAAACCATTTAATTTTTCTTAGCCTATTAGATCAGCTGTAAACTGGTAAACAGCTGTAAACAGCTCCTATATATGATTGTTGAATGGATTAGAATTTATAGATACAGGGGTGTATGTGTACATGTGTATAAAGAATGTAGTCCACAGCAGGCAGTCAAAATTTATTAACATTGCTCTAAAAGTCTGAGGTCTTTCTTTTGATCTATTGGGGCCAAATACTAGTGGTTTGTGTGCATGTCAGGTAAGACTTTAATGACTTTCTTATTTCTTACTCTGTTACTAGTCTATTCATGTTTTCTATTTAATCTTCAGTGAGTTTTTATATTTTGTAATTTTGTAGGAAGTCATTCATCGCCACTTGGATTTATCTGCTTTATTAGCATACAGTGGAGGATACTATTTCTCTGAAAATTTCTAAACCTTTTACATTTGTTGTCAGATCTCCTGTCTCATTCCTGATTTAATGAGTTAGTATTTTTCTCTTTCTTTTTTAGTTAGCCAAACAGTTGTTCATATTTTCAAAAATTAGCTAGAGGGTTTATAAACTTTTTCTGCACTTTATTTCCGCTTTTAAGTTTATTACTCCCTCTGCCCACTATTTCTGGCTTCTAACATTACTCCTGTTCAAAAACATCTAAGTGTAAGCCTAATTCATCATGTTTTGCTTTTCTCTTCTTACCAACATAAACACCTAGTGTAATGCATTTTCCTCTAAGCAACACTTTGGCAATGTCCCACATTATTTTGTTATGTTAATATCTGTATTTGTTTTGCTTATTAAAAAGCCTGGGTTATTAGGTTCTATACGTCCCTCAGAATCAAGGTGTTATTTAAGAGAGTATGTTCTTAATTTCCTGTATTTATTTCTCATTTTATTATGGCTTCATAAAATGCTTTCTCAGTACTTTTGTCATTTTATATTTGTAAAGTATGTATTTAAAGTCCAGGCATGTCATTTTTATGAATGACAACCATACATTTGTGAAGACATTTAATCACTACCTTAAGAGCAAATAATATGATTAGTTTAAAATTTATGCTGTCATTTTTAATTAAAATAAGAGCAAGAGGACTCTGAAAATGTGTATTTTTTTAGATTCTAATATTAATTATGAGAATTCTTCTAAAGGAAAATGAAATGCTATTAGTTAATTTCCTAGTGTTCCCACTTAATGTAAGAATGACAGTCTAAACAAACTATTAATACTTTTATGTGTTAGTTTTAACCAAAAGTAGTAATTCATGGTATTTAAAATCAGAATGTGGTAAGATCTCATTTTGGTAGAATCAAAATATACCAGTGTTGCAATATGCACCTCTTCTAGATAAGTGACCATTGGTCAGGGGAAAGGAATCCACATACTTCTTTTCTAACAATTACCCAGCACTTGCCAATGTATATCCATTGGGTCTTGATGGAGAGTAAGGGGGAAAAAGGCCTCAGTGGTCAAAAACATTTTGGGAAATAGTAGGTTACACAAAGGTTTTCTTACTGCAAAATTTTAATGTCTTTGCATACTAATATAGATTACGAATCTCTAAATTAGATAAATAGGTTCTCAATATTTGACCATGGAACCCTTTCTTGCTCAGCATGTTGAAGGACTAGTATTTTCATGGAATACACTTTGGGAAACACTACTGGTAAATAACAAAAGCAAGTCTCCAAAGGTAGGGTTCCGTAGCCTTTGGAAGTAGGTTCCCCAGGCAAACACAAATCTGTTCCAACAGGACACTCAGTGAAGTCAAACTGAAACCACAACAAAAAAATTCTCACCAGGAGGCTAGGGGAAAGCCAATTTCCAAGATAGGGGGCAGGTAGGAAGAGGAATGTCCTGGTGGTTTTTGTGCAGATTTCAAAGGGTATTCATCTCTCAATAGCCAAAGCAGAGATTGCCTCAGGTCAAATTGAGCTTAAGATAGCAAAGGAAGAAGAACAACTTCATATTATAAGAAACATATCCTTTCTCTTCTGAGGTTCACAACCATGGAACTATAATGTCTTCTCCCTCTTCTCATCACTGCCACCTCAGGCCTCATGGGCACTTCCTTTTATTCACTGGGAGCTTTGGCACTTGGTTCCTAGGTTCCCTCTTGGCCACAAGCTCCACCTTCACCCTAGATGACTTGAACATACATGTGGATGACATATCCAACCTCTTGCTTATCAGTTCTTTGCTCTCTTCATCTCCGAACACATTCATGTCCACATATCCACATTTACCTCTAGAGTTTGCAATCACTTGGAACAGTCCAACTCTGAAATCTTAAATTCAAGCAGGCTGATATCTGGATACTAGTTTCCTCAACCTTTTATTCTCTCTCTTCCAGTACTTAGATAGAAAGTAGAAGAGCCAGGAGCCTCCATAAAGTCTATCAGGGGGATTATATAAGCAGTGAACAAGTAGAATCGAGGAGCAGAAACTGCACAATTAGGCAGACACACAAACAAGTGACTGAACTTGCAGGACACATATCAAGTAAGTTTCCCAAAGTTCTCAAGAGGCATTCATGTGGAACCTGATACAGAGGTTTCTTGATCCTCTTCTGGATTCCATCTACTCTCTGGAGGCACCTATTTGGCTGGGTGATTGCTAACCTACAGACTGCTACACCACTTAGAATTCAGGTGTGTGCCAGATGCACAGCCGTGCTCATTGGGGCTAAGCAGATAGAAGCCAACCAAAAGATTCCATTTGGGGCCCAGCCTAGGGATAAAGGGTTGGAAATAGCCAAAGCACCAGAGTCCTCAGGCCCTGGTTGAGAAACACTCACCTTTGCTAATCTTTCTCATAAAACATTTTGGTTGTGTCAACTCTAGCATCCACTGATGAAACTTTGAGTCTGCAACAGCAGGCCAAACTCCATTCAGCAACTCATCTAATAGTTGAGTGTTGTGTGTGTGTTTAGGAAAAACATTTTAAAGCACTGTGAAGCAACGGTTACATATCCAGTTTAAGTTCTCTACCCTGTATACAGTGCTTGCTCTGGCCAATGCACTAGCCTGGGTCCTGAAAATGTAGAGATGAATAAGATCCAATCACTGCCCTTGCAGTGTCCAGAGTAAGGGATTAAAAGTGGAATTTCCCTTGCTCCTCTCTCCTGTGATTGACTAGGAACTATCCTTTATCAATGCAAAGTTGAAAGGACCCACTGGAATCAATATCAACAGCAATAATAATAGCAGCCATCATTTATTAACCACTTACTGAGTGCATCAAGCACTGTGCTAACTAAGCATGCTTCAGCTCATTTATTCCTCATAATAGACTTGTGAGTTAGATATTCTTATTAGCCTAGTCCCATATTGCAGATGGTGAAACTGAGAGTTAAAGGGACCAAGTAACTTTCTCAAGCCCAATATGTGGTATCAGTAAGACTCAAACCCACTTCCGCTCAACTACATAGCACAAATTTTTAACCACAGCACTCACTGTCTTAGAGAAGCTAGTAAAGAAGTACAAGCCAGTTGAAGAAGCAAGGCAGCGGCATTTAGCCACTCTGCCCCTCCTTCCCAACACAGGGGCTCTTTCTGCACTAAGGACAAAATAGTCTGGTCACAGCAGGCCCTCACTGGGCTCAAAGAGAAAGTCTGTGACCCATAGCTCATCAGTCATTTTCACATGAACCGCTCACTCCATAGAGACTCAAGTGAACAGGGGCATGAGGCAGCTACCCAAACTCACTTAATAAAACACCTATATCTTAGAGACTCACAGTACAGGGGAAACAATAGCAGAGACTGATTACACATCATGTGCCCCAGGCCTCAGAATGCTTGGGCTGGAATTTCTATAACAAGCCTCCCTTCCATGGATTTCCAGTTTACAAAGCACTTTCACATGCATGACCTCATCTGATCCTCCTGGCAACTTTTTAAGAGAGGTGTGATATTCTCTCTTCTGATTAGAAGAAACTGAGGTTCCAGATGTCAAATGACTTGCCAATATGACACAGTTTGTATGGGACAGAGTGTAGATGCCAACCTAGGTTTTCTGATTCCAAACCTTGAGTTGTCCATGCCAAATCACACTTGCTATTAATTAATATTAATATAAACCCATCATCATACTGCTAAGCACATTAGGCAAAGACATATTAAATGCCTTACTATCTACAGGGAACTGTATGAAACACCCAGGAATCCACAAAAATAGGTATGATTGTGTGTCCTCATGTGCACACAGAAACATTTACCTGGGAATGAGCTGATCACTCTAAGCCCAACAAAATGTTAGCACATTTTTTAAAAAGCCTATTAAAGAAAGAGTTAAATTCCTTATAGTATTACATAGTAGACTAAACAGAGGATGGCATCCAATTAAAGGTAGCAAGAATGTTTAGGCTTTCGGAATAGTACAATGGTGACCAATTAAAAGGGATAAAAATGTTCTTTGTTCTACTTATCTTAAAATAATTTGTATGTACTTTAAAGAAAAAAGTTACCTAAATGTAGTAAGACCTGTCATTTCTGTGGGTCCGGTATATAGATTCAGTCATTCAGCTACTCAACAAATATCTAAGTAGAAGTGCATGTTAGGCAGTATACTAGTTGCTAGGCATACAAGGTGAAAATAAGGCACAATGTAAGAGAAATATGCAGAAGAGTAGAAGAGAAGTCTTGGTACTGAGAACCTAGACTCAGTGCAAAGGCACTGAGGCAAGAGAGTATGGTGATTACTGTTGACAATTCCTTTCCTGAAACACTGTACACTTGACTTTTGTGAAGCACATCCTCCTGATTTTCCTTCCACCCCTTTAAACATTCCATTTCTATATGTCTTGCTGAATTTACTCTTCCCAACTTTTAAAAGTGGTGTTCCTCAACTTGAATCATGCCTTTTTCTCTTCTCACTCCACTCTTTGACAAGCTCATCGATAATCCATGGTTTCATTTCCCATTCAGATCTTTCTCCTGGGTCAACCCCTAAATCTATATCTCCAGCCTGGATCAAGCATCTGAAATCTAGACTTGTACATCCAATGATCTATTTTTTTTCCTCCCTTTCCCGTTTTGCAGGCATCTCCAAAATCAGATCCAAAATCAGATCAGTCTGATTACTGTCCACCCCACCTTCCCTACCCCCACACTCTCTGGCTACTCTGTTGAAATGGACCATAAGGGATAAAGTGGAAACAAGGAGATGGTGACTTGGACCAGAGGTTTGTGTAGAGATGGTACAATCAGAATGACTTAGTACAGAACAAATTTGAAGGAGAGCATAAATAGAAGCAGGGAGACCCCTTAGCAACCTGTTGCATTAGACCTGTTAGGAGACTGGAAGATAATTAATGGTGTTTTGGACCTGAATGGGAGCCTGAGGATGGAGAGCAGGAAGATTATATAGACAGTTAGAACACAGAGCTGACCCACAGGATTCAGGACTTGCAGATGGGTGAGGTGTGGGGAATGAGGGTAAGGGAAGAGTCAAGGATGAACTCAGCCTCAGTTCAAACTGGACTCATTCACCCACCTCATCACCAAACTTCTCTGTGTCTAGTGCTCCCAGTAAATGACATCACCCAATTGCTCCAGCAAAACACCCAAGAGTCATCCTTGACTCTTCCCTTACCCTCATTCCCCACACCTCACCCATCTGCAAGTCCTGAATCCTGTGGGTCAGCTCTGTGTTCTAACTGTCTATATAATCTTCCTGCTCTCCATCCCCAGGCTCCCATTCAGGTCCAAAACACCATTAATTTTCTTCCAGTCTCCTAACAGGTCTAATACAACAGGTTGCTAAGGGGTCTCCCTGCTTCTATTTATGCTCTCCTTCAAATTTGTTCTGTACTAAGTCATTCTGATTGTACCATCTCTACACAAACCTCTGGTCCAAGTCACCATCTCCTTGTTTCCACTTTATCCCTTATGGTCCATTTCAACAGAGTAGCCAGAGAGTATGGGGGTAGGGAAGGTGGGGTGGACAGTAATCAGACTGATCCTGTTAAAACATCATGTACATTTTATCATTCCTCCACTGGCTTTCCTCTCACTCAGCATGAAAACTAATATCCTTGCATTGCACAAGGCTCTCCCTAAGCTGAGTCCCTACTATCTCAGGAATTTCAACTCCCACCACTCTCCCTTGCTTACTCCACTTCAACAACATTGTTTTATTGCTGAGCCTTGAACATATCAATTCTCCTCTCTCCTTAGGGCCTTCAGCCTGCTCTTCTCTCTGCCTGGAAAGGTCCATCTCTTACTACTATCAGGCCTTTGCTGAAATGCCAGCTTTTGTTTGAGGCCTTCCTTCACCATCCTCTATCTATCTATAAACTAGCACCCTTTCCCCCACTGAATACTCCTGGACCTTTGCTGCTTTCATAGCACTCCTCCCCATCTGATATGCTCTATATTTACTTCTTGGCTTCTTTCCTATCTCCCCACCCTACCCCACTAGAATATAAACTTCTCAAGAGCAAGGAATATTTTGTCTATTTTATTCCCTGACTTATCTCCAGAGCCCAGGACAATGCATGGAATATAGTAAATGTTCAACAATTATGTATGAAAAGAATAGTAACTGCATTGACCTTTGCAAACTGTAAATGCAAATTGGATCAGGTTACCCTAGGCTTAAAATCCTTTAATGACTTCCCACTGCTATTAGAAAAAGGTTCAAATCCAGCATCATCTCCTGCCACCCCCTACTCACTCTCTATGCTCCATCCCTGCTGGGCTTTTCTATTTATCTTCCAGGCTATTGTTTCTTCCACTGATGGACCTTCACACATGCTGGCCCCTCTACTTGCAATGTACTCCCCTCTTCTCATCATATACTAACCGCTCCACATCCTTCCATCCCAGCTGAAAAGTCACCTTCTTGGCCAAGTCCCTCAGGTTTTTGCATCTCCTTTGCAGTCTTTCCTACTTCCCTTATTAACTTATTTATATTTAGCTCTTCAATATTCTGCTTCCCCAATATACCATGAAGGTGGAAGCCATATCTAACCTATTCAGTACTATGGTTCCTAGTAGACACATAGTAGGTGCTCAGTAAACATTTAGTAACTGACTGCTAAAAGCAAATGCCTGATAATGAAACTCAAATCACATTAATGTCTATAAATGTAAGGTCATGAGTTTGGTACACCCTGGGACCCACATACTGATTAGTCTCAGAACCAGAAAAACAGGTCCCTGGAGCTCAAGCCAACTGAAAATATTACAGGGTTCAAGTACTCAAAGTACGTGCTGTGCTCAAGGAGCCCATAGGTGAAGCAAAACCATCTCATTCCTTCTGTGAGATCTATGCTGGTGCTGTACACACCAGTTCTTTACAACTGCATCTGTCACCTGAATATGAAGACAGATAGTTTCCAAATCTGAGTTACGATAAATGTGTCTCGCCACATTTTTTTCTAAGCTGTAAGCAATGAGTGAAATGTTTATTGTCAATATTTTAGTTGTCAAGTGAGAAAATAGCACAAATAATCAGCTATAGGTTCTGTAGATAAAAATGAAAGCTAACAGACAGAAAAAGATAAAAATACTACCACATAAAAACATCATAAATGGCATCACAGACAATAAAAATAGACAACGTGTAAACTTCCAGAGATTAATAAAGTATTCTCTCCAAGAAAACTTTAGTTAAGTACATGGTTCTTCAAAATCTGCTGCTAAATTGCACATCTAATTCTTAACAATTTGGGGAAGAAATGGTTTTTGGATTTTAGGTATAGTGTAATGGTTAAGAAAGAGCACTTGGGCATCAGCCTACCTAAGCTCAACTCCCAGCTTGGTCTCTTTCAAGCCATGTGACCTGAGGCAAGTGGTGTTACTTCTCCAAGCCTTGGTTTCCTCCTCATCTGTAGAATGGAGCAGAAATAATGCCTCTCTCAAAGGTTGTTGTGAGGATTAAATGCACTGACATATGAAAAGAACAGAATTAAGCACTCATCAAGTGTTACTTATTTTAGTTTTGGTGGTTGTTACTGTCATCATCCACATATAACATGAGCTAAAGCCTAAAGAAATATTGGTAAGAAGATGTCTTGATAGACTTTTTAATGAAAGGAAGACTGGGCATTACAAGAATCATCTAAGGCTGTGGTCCCCAACCTTCAGGTGACAGACCAGTACAGGTCCGTGGCCTGTTAGAAATCTGGCTGCACAGCAGGAGGTGAGCAGTGGGAAAGCAAGTGATGCTTCATCTGTATTTACAGCTGTTCCCCATAACTTGCATCACTGCCTGAGCTACACCTCCTGTTACATCAGTGGTGGCATTAGATTGTCATAGCACCATGAACCCTACTGTAAACAGCACATACGAGAGATCTAGGTTGTGCACTCCTTATGAGAATCTAATGCCTGCTGATCTGAGGTGGAGCTGAGGTGGTGATGCTAGCACTGGGGAGCAGCTGCAAATACAGATTATCATTAGCAGAGAGGTTTGACTGCACAATAAATGAATGCACTTGAATCATCCCAAAGCCATCCTACCCCCAAGTCCATGGAAAAATTGTCTTCCATGAAACCAGTTCCTGGTACCAAAAAGGTTGGGGACCTCTGATCTAGGGCCATTCAAAACAAAATGTTGTAATGACACACTGTCAAAGATATAGCTTAGCAATGCAAACACAACATTCTAAGTTTGATAAGCAGGATAAACAACACAAGGAACCTATGAGATTAAAAAAGCAATGGAACACCTCCTGCCTCTGAAAATCATCCTATAGAGAGTTTTAAAGGGAATCCAGAAGTCTCTAAGCCCATTTATGTTTGAGTATTTATTTGGCAAGCTGGGGTATTGATTTCACATTACTCAAGCCTACGTTAATAGTCCTAGTAGCTTGCAAGAGCCCCAATGCTTCCACAGTCATCAACAGTATGCCTATGATCATTTACAGATGTGCTGTACTTTGTGAAAATGGATAGGCAACACACAGCAGTTATAATATGGGACTAAGTGGTAATTGTTAACAAATACAGAACGTCACAGCCCTTGGTTCCAACTGATTGGACATTACTTTTGGATTACTAGTATTTAAATTAGTGGAGGTTTAACACAATTCAAAAGAAATTTTGTGTGTTGGTGGCTTCCTCAGGCTGTGGATGAAACTTCACTGCAAGGGAGGTTCTTGTCTGGAGGCCTGACTATTCAATTAGGGAAGGTGACCCCCATTCACCCCAACTTGGACCTGCTTGTTCCCAAATTTTCTCTGGACTTGAAGACAAATTAATCTAAATAATGAACTGCTCTTCTAGGTGCTTGAGGTTGCTTCCCTCTAAGGTAGGCTCCAACCCAAGACTCTTCCAGAGTAGGCAGGGCTGGAGCTTCTGAGCTCAGACTGGGACTGCATCCAAATCTAGTCCTGAGGGGCTTCCACACACACTGGCCTTTGACACTGGCTGATCATATAGATAAAGCTCTCCAGTCTTCTAAACTGCCTTCTAGCGTGGTCTCAGGTTTATAGGACTGCCTCTCTCCTCTCAGTTCCCTGATATGCACCTGTTACCCAAATATTTCTGTTAGTCCCTTCCTGCCTCCATACTTCCCTTCCCAGTGTCTGCCAACAGTTTGTTTTCAAATCTGCAGACCACCAACACAATAGCTAAAATCCACCCAGACCAAAACCAAGGAAAGTTGGTCCTAGCAGGGTGCAGCACTCCCTCCCTTCCTCTCCTTCCTGTTCTCACGGGCAGCTGCCAGCTTCAGGTCTGGGAGGGGCCACTCACTAAGCTGCAGCTCTCACCACAGTGTCACTCAGTGCACCAGCAGCCCATTGAGTGGGGAAGCCTGAACCACCCCTGGTCTGCATGGAAAGGACTCTGACTTGCAGTCCAGCCCTGCCTTTGCCAGCTCTTTCTCTCTACCCTTGATGGCATTCTGCCACAGCTCCAGCCAGAATACCTTGGAGGTGGGAAGCCACTTCCCTCATAACCACTGCCTGAGAACTCCCCTGTTGGGGAGACCAGTTCATATCCGTATCCTGTGAGAAACAAAATCCTGACATTGTACTACCTGTCCTGATTATCTCTCAAGCCAGAAGTCTCCTCTTCAGTCCCCAACTGCCACTCTCCGAGGTCAGGTGCTCACTGTCCCCTTGTCTGGACTCCTGCAATGGTCTCCCTCCTGGTCTCCCTGCCTGCCAGGAATTAGCTACTCTCCCAGCAAAACAGGCCCCAAGGCAGGATCGTCACAAGGGATTTGGAAATAACAGGGAATAAAGAAATAATATAGATGGAGACATGATTGAGACAGAGACAAAGTGCAGTTTAAAGTGATGGAGTCAGGAGACCTCCAGCACCTGCCCAGTCTTCCCTCGCCCTTATGCTACCAGAAGCCTCCTTTTAAGACCATGTCAGATCCTTTCACTTTTCTGCTAAAAGGATCTTCCATAGGTTCCCACTATTTAGGGAAAGAAATTCCCCAAATGTTACCATGTTATCGAAGTCCTCTATAGCAACAATCCTCAAATTTTTTGATCTCAGGATCTTAAAAATAATTGAGATATAACAGGATAAAGAAAAAGGCGAATGATTGCTTGAAAAAGAAAAAAACTGAGTACTCCAAAGCAGCAGTCCCCAACCTTCTTGGCATCAGGGACCATTTTCATGGAAAACAATTTTTCCAGGGACTGGGGTAGGGGGTGGTTTTGAGATGATTCAAGCACATTACATTTAGTGTGCACTTTATTTCTATTATTATATATTGTAATATATAGATTAGGGATCCCACATAGATTAGGGATCCCTGCTCCAAAGAGTCTTTATGTGGGCTGTATCTGTCAATATTTATTGAGTTATGAATGAAAACTAAAAACTTTTTAAAGTATTCAGGTATCAATGCACTTAAATTAACAATAATCAACCAACCACATGTTCAAATAAATAATATAATTACATGGTAACATAAATAACATTTTTATGAAAAATAGCTACATTTTTATGAAAACAACCATATTTTCCAAAACAACCAAAAATGTAGGTAAGAGCAGCACTGTTTTATATTTTCACAAATGTCTAACATCTGGCTTAATGGAGGACAGCTGTATTCTCATGTCTATTTCTCTGTTTGATTTTGGGGGATAGGCTGTTTTAGCTGAGGTACAAAACAAAACTCAAGTCTTAGACAAATATGTCATTAGAAAAGGCAGGATTGTGCAGACCTTCTCAAAGGGACTTGAGTGGCTTCCTACGGATGGACGTATGGGCATCAGAGTCAGAGAGAGGTGGGAGAGAGAGATTACAAAAAGGCACAAGGAAACATTGGGGAGTGATGGATATGTTCATTAACTTGATTATGGTGATGGTTTCATGGTACATATGAATGTCAAAACTGATCAAATTATACATTTTAAATATATGCTGTTTGTTGTATGTCAATTATAGTCCAATAAAGCTGTTAAAAAATAGTAAAAAGTAAAAAGAAAAAGTAATACTACTCATCATGGCCTCAACCTCCTTATCTTCCTCCTCTACCTCCACTCCCCCTAAAGCCACACAGCCTATACTCAACTGTGAGTAACTAATAGTCGTACCTCAGAACAACACTGGCCCTCTCTGTACCTTTCCTCTCATCCCTTGCTCTGCCTGAAATGCCTTTCCCCACTGATGCCTCTACTCTCTGCCCTTCTCTCTTCTCCAACTGAGAAGTTCCTTAAAATCCACATTGAATGTCACCATCCCTAAGAGGCCTTCCTAGATCCCAACACCCTCTCCAGGGAAAATTAAGCTATTGTTGCCTTAACTTTGGTGGCTCAGGAAGAAATCAGGTAAGAGCAAATGGAACACATCTAAATCTGAATTTCCTCAGAATGGCTTATCTCCCATTAATCTTCTTTGAATCAATAAAAGACACTAAAAAGGGGATCAAAGAAGCCCATGAGTAGATGAAGTCAGCCCAGGACAAGCGGCCTAGTGTTACAGGGCCTATTGGGAAAATCCATCTCATCCATGTCTAACTCTCCCACCACACACTCCCACAGGCAGTTTCCTGGTTGCAAAGTCCACACTTAGCCATCTACAATCCTCCAGGAGCCCAACTCATCACAGATGCTCACCAAATATCTGTGCTGCAAGTGAAGCAGGACTTCCTCAGTAAGACCTACACACACAAAAGACATCTAAGAGGATCTACCTGCCAGGTTGTCATAAGTCTTTGTTAACATAGTATATGAGTTTCCTAGGGTTGCCATAACAAAACCATAAATCTGGTGGCTTAAAACACAGAAATGTATTCTCTCACAGTTCTGGAAGATAGAAATCCAAAAGCAAGATGTCAGCAGCAGGGCCATGCTTCCTCTAAAGGCTCTTCCAGCCTCTTCTACCTTCTGATCATTACCAGCAATCCTTAACATTCCTTGGCTTGTAGCCAAATCATTCCAATATCTGCCTGTATCTTCACATGGTCCTGTATGTCTCTGTATGTCTCCAAATCTCTTTATCTGTGTTAATACACCATTCACTGGATTTAGGGTCCACCTAAATTCAGTATGACCTGATCTTAACTTGATTATTTCTGCCAAGATCCTATTCCAAATAAGGCAACATTCTGAAGTTCAGGGTACACATGAATTAGGGGGAAACAATATTCAGCCCGGTACACAGAGCATGTGTGAAGGTGCCTGGAACACAGTAGGTAGCTGGCTCATGTAAACAACCTCCCTTCTTTCTACAAAGGCAAAAGAGTAGCAGAGGCCCTTTCTCAGACGGATGACCCAGGCTTATGGAGAGAGCTTTCTATTTAGACACTTACAAACCAAGTGGGAGCAACTGGAAGAGAAATGAAACATAGCAGTGGATGAGAACTGTTTTCCTTCTCAGCTCCTGCCCTCCTCCCATGACTACTCTGCCCCAATTTTTCCTTGTTTCCACACCCTACATCCATATGATCAGTCCCATACAGAACACACACCTGCCTATTCAGAGAAGAACTTCATACACTATCCAGGAATTGCCTCCTTATATTCAGGGACTATAATTTAATGCTAAAATTTCTTAGTGACAGGGATAGAATTTCCCAGTGAAAGAATGTTTGTTGTGTGCAGCCTACACAATAAATCATAAAGGCCAGCTTTTTCAAATGAAGAAAAGGGAAAGAATGAGTCTGAAGAAAATTCCTCTGCAATGTGACTGGGCTTTCTAATGTCAGTGGCCACTGGTTAAAATAAAAAATCCAGAAAATATTATGGCAAAGCATAAAAAGCCTTTGCTGAAAAACAGAAACAAGAAAATATTCCATGTCCATCTTTAACACTGAAAGGCCAGGAATGTTCAACAAAACCCACGCTTAGGAACCTGTGCTTGAGCTGTTGGCTATAATGAGTACGCATCTAATCTCAGTTTTGCTGTAAGTGCATCATAGGCCCTGCTGGCTCCCAGAGGCTTGGATGCTTAGATGCTTGGAAAGTATGATGAGAACCAAGGGGGCAGGTCTGGCAGGGTCCTGACCCCTAGCCCAGAATACAGGAATTTCTCAGACAATGAGGTGGCAGACCAAGTTCTGCTGTGATTCCCTTTTATCCTCAATACCAAATCTTAAACGCAGTTTTGAGTTACTCAAAACATCGTTACTTCTCAAAGTCAACTTGGACCTAGTCTTCTGCAATGTTAAAATGGTCTTGGCCTTTTCTGCTATCAGTCTAGGTGATCTGGTGAAGTATTTACAAAACCCTATTATTTCCCTTGAGGATTCTTTGTCTCTCTCTGTTTTTCTTGTATTCTGTACTCTCCCTCTATTCTTTCAAGATGTTCACACTGCTTTTTTCAAATTGTGATACTTAACACATCATTAATTTGCACCATTTCAAAGGTTTTCCATTTTTAGATCTATATACATAATACATACTATTGTAATACATTAGACTAAGGATTTAAAAAATAAATTAGAAACATGTAATTGATAATCAAAAGAGAGACCACATGTCATGTTACATTAAGAATACTTTGTGAAATGGACACGGAACCCAATTTTCACAAATGCTGAAAATTGATAGTGTTCACACTTATAAGGGCCACTAATAGTGTATCTGGCTAGTGTGTTTGGTGAAGAAAAGTGTGTTTAAGTTTAAATGTCCTAAGAATAACAGCTAAGTATCTGGGTCAAAATTCCCATTCAAGTAATTACATTTCCCCAACAAAAAGTTAATTAGCACTTCTTAAAAACACTGTTGTATAGTGCTACTTGATAAGATTATTTGAGCAAATACATGGCCACTATGTACAAAACAGTCCAGATCCCCCAAGGTTACGTTTCCTATAAATTGGAAATCTGTAGTCCCTTATTTAAGGGTGAGCCCCCATTAAAGGAATCTTAGACAGCCCATTAAGACAAAGATAAACTTCATATGTATACTCTCCACATACCTCCAAGAAAATATCACATGCATCACTTGTTTATCCAGCACAAAATCTATTGGTGTATTTCACCTAATCAGAATTCAGGTAATAATGGGAAGAGGTACAAAATATTAATAGATTTTGTAGATGTGCACAACTGCACACACCCTTGCCCACATCCACACACAAAGTTTCAGAAATTTTATTCACAGGAGAGCTCCTTAACTCCTCACTTGGATCTTCCTTTCTCCTACTTTACACCATGAAGTTTTTACAGGGTTGGCTAATGCTCTCCATCCTAGAACAAATTACAGGAAGGAGAGCCAGTGCTACCTCCAGGCCCCTAACAACAACTCAGGGTAACAGCTAATAGCCTGCTAGGGAAGGAGATGGAAAAACTCAGAAATATCAGCCCAAAAACTCAAAGACTGGTCTCACACCATTTGGTGCAAGACAAACTGATCCTTATGCCTTAAGAATTGATATCCACTAGGAAGATTTGAGTCTCTTGTAAAAGATAAAATAAGTTCATCAGTATTTGCTTAAATAGAGCAAAGTAATGACTAGTATATTTTAGAAAGAAACTCACTCAAACTTTTCAAATTAAAACAGTTTTGCTATCTAAATGGCAAGTTGTCAAACTCAGCTATCCACAGTGACTCCCTCTTTGGGGCTGGGGAGATGAGGTGGTGTTAAAGAGAAGGCATTGTTTGGAGGTGGTGGCTTGAGATTCTTATCAAATAGTGTATCTTCTTTTTTTATGTTGGATGTAGCCTTCATCTAGCCTGTGAAATAGGCAAATCCCACCTGCAGCGCCTTCTCCCTATTCTATCAACAAACATTTACTGAGCCCTTTCTGTGTCCCAGGCACTGTACTAGATACTGGCAATAGGAACAAGATAGAAATGACTAATGCCTGCACAAAGCTGGCAGATTACACAGCTTAGAAAATACCAATTAGTCATTGTGTGATAAGCCCTGGGATGCAGTGAGCCCAAGACATACAAGAACTTCAAGTAGGGGGCTCTAATCTTGCTTTAACCCCACTGCTGTAGTACCCTCATACTAGTGGTCCATGCCCCTATTTTAGTGCCTCATTTGGGCTGCTCACTCATGGCACTGGTTCAAGCCCTGAACCTTTTCTCATCCTCTGTTCACACCCTTTTCTAGTAAGCTCTCCTGGGCCCTACATGTTAGGGAGTTAAGACTCCTAAGAGGACAAAAAAAAAATCAGATAAATCATTCTAAACAGGGTCAATACAGTCTCCAAATGGGTGGAAATTGGTTCTTAAGGAGGGAAGCAAAAAAATAAAAATAAAACTTACACATTACAATGGTTTGTGGGTGGCCCTCCAAAGCTCAACCCTACCAAACAAAATGTTATGGCTTGTTATTTAATTTCTCCTATTGGGTTTTCTTGGGTGTCACACTAGCAGCACTAACTAACACTGAATTCAAAGAAGACACACAAAATGTATGCAAGATCAGTCCTATAGAACTATAGTGAATAGATGGCTGTGATTGGAGACTTTCTTTCAATTTACTGCTCATTCTAGAAGTTATACAGCAAGATGTAGCCAGTGTATGTGTGTATCGACTGCCACTGGCTGCCTTGTGAATGTTGTTTATATTTGGGTCCCCAGTTTATATTTTATTATTGAATTCTAAAAACGTTATACAGCCCATACATTAATTATGTAAAATACAAAGAAAAATTGTCAGAAGATCGGAATGAATATCTGGCATTTGTTAAATTAGAAGTCACTTTCCTGAATTAAGCAATAGCTAAAAGTTAAGTTCAGCAAAAAAATTTGAGAAGTTAATTTAATTGTTTAATTGCTTTACTTTTGCTAGAAAATAGCAGGTTTAAATGATTTTTTACAGATTTGATCACACTGCTATTATTATATATTTCTATAAATTGATAATTTGTATAAGTAATTGATACACTGCAATTTTTAAGTAAATAAATTACACTCGAATATTCAAATACAAAGTTAATTGTTAATACCTTTTTAATTTTTAATTTCAAATGTTAGTCATTCTTAATCCTGCACATTATAATAAAAGTAAGTAAGCCTTATACTTATCCTTGTTCTATATGAAGCACAGATATATATACAATACATAAATAGTATATGTCTGGTATTAAAATATCATGGGGAACAATTCAGAAAAAATATCTAAAAGGGCTCTTGAGGGGAGCAGTAATGAAAAATAAAAAAGGCTTGAGAAACACTGAGATAAACTAATCGCCATTGCCTGAAGAGAAACTAATTGCAAGACCATTAACAGGATTTGGGTAACAACAGGGTGCCTCTGTGTACTAGAATTTAAGGAATTCCCTGAAGAAGGAAAGCACATGGGATCAGATCAACAAGAGCAGAGGAAACTGTAGCTCAAGTCATGTGCAGGAAGTTACCAGAGAAACACTAAATTCAGAGTGAACTACAACAAAAAGACGGAGGAAACCCTGGGGCAATTACCAGGGTGATTAAGTTTAAAAACAAGGCCAGCGTGTGTACTTGGCAGTAAGTCCTCCTGTGTGGGCTGACACACAGGTGTGTGTACATGTGCACACACATACTGAACAGAGGCCACAGATTAAAACCTAAAACTGTACAGTACAAAAGGGAACTCTGGATCTAGGGCCCACACTAGATACCAGAGCTAATTGTGAATCAACATATATATGAGATAACAGGCTGGAAAGGTGGATCTACCCAGAATGAAGACACCCTGAAGCCTTCTTTGTTCAGAATAAAGCTCTGCTCATTCTCATCTGGGTGTTGGGGTTTCCAGCCTGAATGCCCAGACACCTTAAAATAACTTCCCACTACTCTGGGGGCCGGGGGGGAACATCAAATCCCTGAAAGAAAGTTTACGAAGTTCTTCTTGATGCCCCCATACACTGCACTTCAGCCAAAATTAATTTCTGTCCATTCTTCCAACACATTCTTCTCTTGCACACTCACCTCCAAGCCCTCACACACAGCCTTCTGTTTGTCAGGAACACTCCTGCATCATCAACCGTTTACATTGCTCCTTTTTGGGGTAACTCCTACTCATCTTTTAGGGTGTCAGTTCTTTGACTCTTCCCCACTCCCACACTCCTCCCCTAAGGTTGAACTGGGTGCCTCTACTGTGTACTTCTCCTCTCACAGCCCTCAGACAAATAAGGAGCCAATTGGAGTCTAGCATTATTCAAGTGCTCATAGGACTGGGAGTTCCATGAGGGTAGGGACAGTCCCTACCCTTATAACCAATGAATCTCCAGGGCCTAGGTAAGGTTAATAGTTCAATAAAAATATTGATCAGATTGAACTGAAATAAGTAAAAGACAGATTTGGATCCTGGTAGGGCTTTTGGCTGTCAATTCACCCTCCACAGACAGACAAGAATTCCAAGTCTTGGCAAGTCTAATTTGGCTTCCACTTTCCCAGCTATTTATGCTTTTATAGGAATTTGCCTCAATGTCTGTTGCCACATGGTTTTTTAGCCACAACTGCCAACATCTTCATGAAGAGATAATGCAAAAAAAAAAAAAAAAAAAAAATCCCGACCTGGGAGTCACAATATCTGAGGAGTTTGACGACTGGCTCTATCCTTTAACCAGATTTCTGACCTCAGCCAAGTACCCTACTCCCCCTAGGCCTCAGTTGGTGAAATAAGAAAGATGGGCTATAACTTCTACTAGGTTCTTCCTCCTGCACTAACAGTCTATGACTTTTAACCCATAAAAATGAAGTTATTCCTATATCACTGGGGAGAGGGGAGTTTTCCTTTCTTTTAAATAGAAGGGAAGATAAGAGAGGAGAAATAGCTACTATTATGAGTTAAAGTATGCCCTCCAAAAAGATATGTTCAAATCCTAACCCCTAAGTACCTGTGAATGTGACCTTATTTAGAAATAAGGTCTCTGTAGATATAATTGAGATGAGGTTACAGTGGACTAGGGTGGGCCCTAATCCAATGACTAGCATCCTTATAAGTAGAGGGAAATTTGGACACAGGAAAAGGGAGATACATGCACATACACATGTGCATGCACCCCCCCCACACACACACACACATAGCAGAAGGCCCTGAGATGACAGAGGCAGAAACTATAATGCCATGGATTGCCAGCAACCACTAGAAAGTAGAATAGGCAAGGAAGCATTCTCCTCTAGATCTTCAAAGGGAGCATGGCCTACCAATACCTTGATTTCAGACTTCTAGCCTCCAGAACTATGACACAATAAATTTCTGTTGTTTCAAGGTACCAAATTTGTGGTCATTTGTTACATCAGTCCTGGGAAACTAACACAGGTACCATCTTGAGAAAAGACCAAACACTGAAAAGGTCTTTTCATTTTACCTAAGATCTAACATCCCTTGTAGGTGTGTACATGAGTTCTGGTAGCAAGAGGGCTTCCTATGACAACTGCTAGCAAGATGAGGTTCTGTCTATACAGAAAGAAAGCATATTGTGCAGGAGGGGAGAAAGGGGCCAAAAATAGCCCTCTTGAGAATCACCATGAGATTTTCTATTCAGAACATTTTGTGCTGATCACAAAGCAAGCCATAACTCACTATTTTAAAAGCATTGATGAAGTGATGCATTTACCAACTCCAAATCAGCAACAGGGAGGTATCCAGGACAACATATCAATTGTCATAAGGAAAGGCTGGCTGGATGGATACATAACATGGCCATGGAAGCAAACAGTTTGGAACAAGGGCTCTTCTGGGTATGTTAACTGAGAGGTATGTGCTCAGACAATTATTGCTTGTTAATAGAGAGGTTCTCAATAGCAAAATGTAGCTACTAAATGACAATAAGCCCTGAACAACAACAACAAAAAGGTACAATTGCTTTTCACTAAGCAAAGGCTTTAAGAGACAAAAAGTACAGTCTGCAATAGCACAAATGATGTGGCAAGTAGAGCCAGGGGCCCTGGGCTCTATCCCCTGCTTTGCACTCATTTAAGGAACATAACAGCAGTTGTACTTTCAGTATCTTTTGACTGAGAAAACACTGAGCCACAAACAGCTACCATATATCAAGTAGTTATTTTGTTTATTTTTAATTTATAAAGAAAAATAAGTTTATTTGTCTCATGATTGTGGCTAGAACATCCAAGATTGGGCATCTGCCTCTGATGAGGGCCTCAGGCTACTTCAACTCATGGTTGAAAGTGGAAGAGGAGCAGGTATGTGCAGATACCACATGACAAGAGAGGAAGCCAGAGAGAGAAACTGAGAAAGCCAGACTCTTTAACAACCTGCTCTTGGGGGAATTAGTCCATTCCTGTGAGAGCCAGAACTCACTCACCATCTGCCATGAGAGAGCATTAATCTATTAATGAGGGATCCACCCCCATGACCCAAAGACCTGCCACTAGGCCCCACTTCCCCAAACTGCCACACTGGGGATCAAATTTCAACATGAGTTTTGGTAGGGACAAACCACGTCCAACCATAGCAATTTATAACACAGTTCAGTTATTTGTCACATTATACATTCTGTGCTGAGATACTCCCACATCGCAAATAATTTAATTTAATTTAAATATATTTGATTTATTCTTTTATATATTAATAATAAAATTAACATATACAAAACTTACTTTGTACCAAGCACTATTCTAAGTACTTTTTAAAAAATATCTAATGTAATCCAGACAACAACCTTCTGAGATACATACTATCATTATATTCATTTTCCAGATAAAGAAGTTGAGGCTTAGAGAAATTAAGCAATTTGTCTAGCATCATCATACATACCTGCATAGCTTGTATATTCTAGACAGAGACTCTCAAACCAAGCAATCTGGTTCCAGAGCCTATCTCTCAACCTGCCATCACAACAGTATGCACATACTCATAAAAAACAGGAGCACATATGCAGGCCATGTTAGTCATTTAGTCTATAGCTAATACTAGATGTTCATATTTAGTACCTGAAGCATTGACATCACTCCCACACCCTCAGGGTCCAGGACCTGCACATTGGAAACCAGTGCTAAAGATACTTTAAAGCCTAGTCCAGCTCTATATCTCTACAGGCCTTTCCAGGTCAGTGCTGGCCAACAGCTAGCTATCTACTAGAAGGAGTACCCCTCAAGCCTCCACTGTAGGCAAAGAAATCCCCCAGCACTCATATGGCAGGAGGTGTAGGGATACAACTTCTTTAACTTTTTAGGTTATTCCTCATGAGTTATCTTTAGGAGACTGCAGCTAACTGTAGACTCCCTGACTCACCATGCTGGGGTAGGAACTTATAAGGTCCTGGGGACAGAAAGAAAAGCCAAAATGTTCAAAGGCTCTTGCCACAACACAGGAGCCTGGCCCCAGCAGTCTTCAGAGGCATGTTTACCCTGGAGATGTAGATGCTTATTGGACTACAGATGAGCATGGCAAATGCTTGCCTGAGAGGTCAATTTTATCCTCTTCTCTTAACATCAGCTTCCAAAGAACACTGGACCAGATACAAAAGCAGTCTTCTGGAACTAGTCCTCTCCACTCTTGAGAAAGTGCTTGGGATAATGACTTAGGGATTCACACTGCTATTGGCCACCTCCTGGAAACAGGTGCTAGGCCAGAGCTAGGCAAGCTACAGCTGAGGGCTGTCTGTCAGGGTGAGCCGTGGGCAGCAATGTCTTCTCGAAATCCAGAAAACTTTCTCACAAGCAGGGCAGATCAATGTTTAGTGAGGTCTAAAGCTACACAAATTGAGAGACCCTTTTTTAGGGAGAGAATACCAAATTATAAATATACAATTATTTGTCAGGGTGAGCCCTAGGCAATAGAGTCTTCTCCAATGACAGCAAATAAATCACCTGAAATTTATTTAAATTCATGATCTGTCCACCTTTGCCCACAAGTAAATGTCACATCCAAAAAAACTGAACTCACTCATCACATTTTGTGGGGGACAGACTCTAAGGTGACTGCCTCCTGGTATTCATGCAGCTGTCTAAGCTCCTTCCTTTGAGTGTGACTTGCTTCTAACCAACAGGATATTGCAAAGGTGAGAGAATGGCTGTGATTATGTGTACATGATTTCATTCCATCTATCTTGTTAAGAAACTCTTTCCCTCACTGGCTTTGATGAAACAAGCAGTCATGTTGGGAAGGCCCATGTGGCAATGAACTGAGGATAGCCTCTGGCCCAAAGCCATCAAGAAACCAAGACCCAAAACCTTAAAGCTCATAGGCCTAAGCGCTTCTCAAGCTTTAGTATGCACAAGAATAATCAGGGAAGCTCATATAAATAAGGGCCCACTCCAAGAAATTCTTACTCAGTAACTCTAACATGAGGGGAGAGGCTAAACTCTTGAATCATTTTTTTACAAAATGGTGGTCCTGATGCTATACTTTGCCAAACAATTGACCCTGTTTCCTGTTCATTTTCCTGCCTAGAGACCTGATTCATCAGTTCTTCCCCTCTCATTGCCACCTCCCTGGTTTATCTCTCATCTTCTCTTATCTGCACTAATGGAATATTCTCCTACCTACCATTTCTCCCTGCTTCAAATCTCTCATCTTTTATTTTATTTCAGCATATAATGGGGGTACAAATGTTAAGGTTACGTATATTGCTCATGCCCCCCCACCCGACACCAGATAAATGTTATTACTATATGTCCACTTAAGTGTTGATCTGTTAATACCAATTTGCTGGTGAGTACATGTGGTGCTTGTTTCTCCATTCTTGAGATATATCACTTAGTAGAATGGGTTCCAGCTCTATCCAGGAAAATACAAGAGGTGCTATATCACCATTGTTACTTAAAGCTGAAAAGTACTCCATGGTATACATACACCACATTTTATTAATACACTCATGTATTGGTGGGCACCTGGGTTGTTTCCACACCTTTGCGATTGTGAATTGTGCTGCTATAAACATTAGAGTGCAGGTGTCCCATTTGTAGAGTGTCATTTGATCTTTTGGGTAGATGCCCGGTAGTGCAATTGCTGGATCAAATGATAGATCTACTTGTATCACTTTAAGGTATCTCCATATTGTTTTCTACAGAGGCTGAACCAGTTTGCAGTCCCACCAGCAGTGTAGGAGTGTTGCTATCTCTCCACATCCACGCCAACACTTATTGTTTGGGGACTTTTTGATAAAGGCCATTCTTACTGGAGATAAGTGATATATCATTGCAGTTTTGATTTGTATTTCCCTGATGATTAGAGATGTAGAGCATTTTTTCATGTTTGTTGGCCTTTATTCTGTCTTCTTTTGAAAAATTTCTGTTCATGTCCTTTGCCCACTTTTTGATAGGGTTGTTTGATACTTTCTTGCTGAATTTCCCTCTCATCTTTTTAGTATGTTTTTCATAATGCCCCAAGAATGGTCCTCCTAAAACTGAATTGGGATCATGTCATTCTTCTTCCTCAAAAACCTTCAGTAGCAATATAGACAAACATTTTTTTTTTGTTTTTCTAAAGTTTTTTTTTTGTTTTTTTTTTTCAGCATATTATGGAGGTACAAATGTTAAGTTTACATATATTGCTCTTGCCCGCCCCTCCCCTCTCAAGTCAGAGCTTCAAGTGTGACCATCCTCCAGATGGTGCACATCTCACTCATTATGTATGTATATACCTCTCCTCCCCCCCCACCTGCCCGACACCCAATAAATGTTATTCCTATATGTCCACTGAGGTGTTGATCCGCTAATACCAATTTGCTGGTGAGTACATGTGGTGCTTAATTTTCCATTCTTGGGATACTTCACTTAATAGAATGGGTTCCAGCTCTAACCAGGAAAATACAAGAGGTGCTATATCACCATTGTTTCTTATAGTGGAATAGTACTCCATGGTATACATATACCACATTTTATTAATCCACTCATGTATTGGTGGGCACTTGGGTTGTGTCCACATCTTTGCAATTGTGAATTGTGCTGCTATAAACATTCGAGTGCAGGTGTCTTTTTCAAAGAGGGTATTTTGTTCTTTTGGGTAGATGCCCAGTAATGGGATTGCTGGATCAAATGGTAGATCCACTTGTATCACTTTAAGGTATCTCCATATTGCTTTCCAAAGAGATTGAACTAGTTTGCAGTCCCACCAGCAGTGTAGGAGTGTTCCTATCTCTCCATGTCCATGCCAACATTTATTGTTTTGGCATGGATGGTAAAGTCCATTCTCACTGGAGATAAGTGATATCTCATTGTGGTTTTGATATGCATTTCCCTGATGATTAGAGATGTAGAGCATTTTTTCATGTTTGTTGGCCATTATTCTGTCTTCTTTTGAGAAGTTTCTGTTCATGTTCTTTGCCCACTTTTTAATAGGGTTGGACAAACATTTTTTAACAAGATCATCCATGTAAAGAATTATAAACTTCTAAAACAGCCACCAATAGAGGAGTGATTAAACAAAATATATTATATTCATATGATAGAACACTATGTAGTCATTATAATGATGTTTTAAGGCTGTTTTAGGCACATCAAAAATGTTCAAAATAAGATAAGTGAAAAAATGTAACAAGTAAGGCTTGTAAGCATGTATTATCCTCACCAAATAGATTAAACACTGAAAAGAAATTCACCAAAAACCTGAGTAGTTTTCCCCCTGGGTTAACTATGGCATCCTCTTTATATGTATCTACACTTTCCAGGTTTCCTACAATGAGAATATAATGAAGAAAAACACAATAAAATAGTATTTAGATAATGTCTAGGACTCCTCAATGTCAGGTACATTCAGTCAAGACCATCCAAGATCTCTGCTATTTTATTCAACCTCATCCCTAAATACATCTACCCTCCAGCCACAATGAACAATTTGCTCTTCCTCAGCTAAATGCCATGTCTTTGCTCACATGGTTGTTTCTGCCTGAAATGAAGTCACTTTCCTTACCATCTCTACCATTAGATCTCTTACTCAAATTTCAAGTTTCAGTTCAAAAGCCATCTCCTCCAGGTACGCTTTTCTGATCCCTTCCTGATGAATGTCCCCCATTTGCTTCCTACGGAAAGTCATTTGCTAGCTAGCTTGCTCATTCATTTATCATTCATTCAATTCCACTTTCAATCATGTAGTCATCAGTTTATAAGCCTCTCTTCCCTACCAGAAAGCAAACATTGGGAAGACAGAGGCCAGGTTTGAATCAACTCTCAACTCATCACTTAACTCAAAGGCTTAGATCTCACAGACACTCAATAAAAGGAGTGCTGAAATGAAATATCCAGGGCATTTATATCACGTAAATCACTGCATCTTTTGTAAAGTGGCTATGGTTTGGATATAATGGGACATCAACTTATAATTAAATTCACCATTTTGCAGGATAAATAGAGCCATCAAACAAATTTCCTGGCTACAGATATTACTAGGCACCATCATGAGGAACATACTTAACATCTAAAGTGAAACAAGGTACACTGCAGTCCACAAGCCAACACCTTTGAGTTTTATGGGCCAAAATACCTGGAAAAAGTACCAGGTCCTTATCCCACTACTATATGTCAAATTGAAATAAGGAGTGAAAAGCTAAGGAAACTAAATAAACACCAAAAATCCATCTTAGGAAAATAAGTCCAAGAAAGAAGCTTCTGGGAAAATCTAAGAGCAAAATCGACTATTCTAGGAAACATTATAAGGGCAGGGGTGCCAATATGAGAAGAGAATGGGAAGAAAAGTGCTGTATTTGCTGAGGATGTATACATTACAGCATATATCACATGCCAGATGTTATTATTATTATTGTTTAGTCCTCACAGTAACCCTGCAATGTAGAAATTGTCATCCCAATTTCACTAATGAACAAACTGATGCTCAGAGAAGTTATATCATTTGCCCAAGGTCACACAGCTAGTAAATGGCAGAGCAAGGACTCAAACCTAGATCTTTCTGCATTCTATAAAAAAGACATCTGCACTCGAATGTTTATAGCAGCACAATTCATAATTGCAAAGATGTTGAAACAACCCAAGTGTCCATGAGTACATCAGTGGATTAATAAAATGTGGAATATGTATACCATGGAGTACTATTCAGCTTTAAGAAACACCTCTTGTATTTTCCTGGACAGAGCTGGAACCCATTCTACTAAATGAAGTATCCCAAGAATGGAAAAACAAGCACCACGTGTACTCACCAGCAAATTGGTATTAACTGATCAACACTTATGTGCAGCCGGGCGCGGTGGCTCACGCCTGTAATACTAGCAATCTGGGAGGCCGAGGCGCGAGCATCGTTTGAGGTCAGGAGTTCGAAACCAACCTGAGCAAGAGCGAGACCCCGTCTCCACTATAAATAGAAAGAAATTAATCGGTCAACTAATATATATAGAAAAAATTAGCCAGGCATGGTGGTGCATGCCTGTAGTCCCAGCTACTCAGGAGGCTGAGGCAGGAGGATTGTTTGAGCCCAGGAGTTTGAGGTTGCTGTGAGCTAGGCTGACGCCACGGCACTCACTCTAGCCTGGGCAACAAACTGAGGCTCTGTCTCAAAAAAAAAAAAAAAAACTTATGTGCACATAGAGGAATAACATTTATCGAGTGTCCAGCAGATGGGGGTGGGGGATGGGTATATACATATATAATGAGTGCCATGTGCACCATCTGGGGGATGGTTGCGCTTGAAGCTCAGACTCAGGGTGGAGGGGACAAGGGCAATATACGTAACCTAAACATTTGTACCCCCATAATATGCTAAAATAAAAAATAATAAACCTAGGTCTTTCTGATTTAGCTCCAGGCTCTCTGTACCAGACCAGATCATAATAGGCCCCATCTTCCACCACTATGTTAGTTATAGTTCCTCCAAGCTGCCACCAGAGAACCCTTTTCTATGTGTCCCCAAAAAGTTCATGTGTTGGAAACTTAATTCCTCTGCCCTCACAAATGGATTCATGTATTAATGAGGACTCTGGACTTTGGATTTCTGAGTCGGTGCTAGAACGAGTTATGTCTTTGAGGCTATTGGGATGGGATGAATGTATATTGTATGTGAGAAGGACATGAGTTTGGGGGGGACCAGGGGCAGAATGCTATGGTTTGGATGCCCCCTCCAAAACTCATGTTGAAATTTAATCCTCAATGTAACAGTATTGGGACATGGGGCCTAATGGAGGTACTGAGGTCATGAAAGCCTAACAGATGCCAGACACCAGATACCATGTCCTTGGACTTTCCAGCCTCCAGAATCATGAGCTAAATAAACTTATTTTCTTCCTAAAGTATTCAGTCTGTGGTATTCTGTTATAGAATACAAAATGGACTAAGGCACCCTTCCTAAAATCCATTCTGAACATTTTGCTTCTCCATTAAACTTTCTATCAATTCCCCATTATCTAAGAGATAACATCCAAGTTCCTTATCATGCTGCATGAGATCCTTCATGATCTGTCCCAGCCTCTTACTCTCACACATACTTCCAAAACTCATCATCCTCTTTCATGCTTCTGTAACTTTGCAAATGATATGCCCTCTGCATTTCAATTTGGCAAACTCCTATTCACTCACCAAGAGTCAAGTCAAATATCATCCATCAGAGAAGCCTCTTTTGAGCTATCATCTTGTATAAATTAACATCTCCTTCCTTTTGTATTTGTCTAATATATTTTGCATAAGTCACCTGAAGCACCTATCAAAGTATACTATCTCCTTTACTGGACTGTGAGCTCTTCAAGGGTAAAGTAATCTCTATGCCCTGTACCCGGCATAGCAGCTGACATACAGGAACATTCGATAAATGTTTAAGAGGAATGGTAGGTTTAATCTAAACATCAAGACAACATATATTCTAATTACAGAGATAAAGATAATCAACAGTCTAGTAGTCAGCAATTACATGCACACATGTGCACACAACATGCATGCACACACACCCCAAACCAATATGTCAACATTACATTAATTATAGAAAAATAAAGTCTCAGTCAATGTCAATCATCTCAGCTCACCCTGGATAACTTTCTATTGCCAATATCGGAGATATGAATGTTGGCAACACCTGAAAATGAGGACATCTCACTCAGGGATGTGGTAATAACAATGTGCCAGATGAGTTACATCCAACAATGCCAATATATCAAATACATGGCCAGGTGTCAAAACCTCAACTGACCCTGATCCCTCATGAGTGATACATAATGATAAGATTCATATCACCAATGTCTTTGGACTCCCAGTTGGAAATCTCAGAACCCATAAGTGATATCTGCACTGATAAGCCACAAGTTTGATCTGTAAGATAAATATGGCATCATTCATCAGCCCACAAAGTCAGACAAATTTCCACTTAGCAAAAATGTGTGACAATGTGATATTGTATATGCTATGAAGTACTTTAGAGAAAACTTAAGACTCCTCTTAGACATTAAAGCAGGCGTCCTCAAACTACGGCCCACGGGCCACATGCGGCCCGTGGAGGACATTTATCCAGCCTTCCGGGTGTTTTTGCTGCCACTGCCTGTTCTGCTTAGCAGCCGACTGGTCCAGGGCCCACAGTGCGCATGTGTGGAATGTGTGCTGCACTCTCCAACGGCCCTCCAACAGTCTGAGGGACAGTGAACTGGCCCCCTTTTTATAAAGTTTGAGGACCACTGCATTAAAGTATAAATGCTGTGGAGTAATAATTTGCAAAAACTATAACAATGCAACTTTACCAGAATATAAACTACCAATATGTATCCTTTCAAAAACGGTATCATTTTGCTTAAAGAGAAGACATCATACTTCATAAATATAAGACTCTGCTTTTCAAAATGAAAACTAGGATACTATTTCATGCTTAAATGAATAAATGTGAGAGCACAGTTTACAGATGCATGCTGTTTCATTTAAGACCTTTGTGAACTGAACTATTTTTCATACTATTTTTCATGACAGTTTCATATTTAATAGTCAAGATTCCAACTCTCTAAATCCAAGTAAGTGTTTTATAAACACAATTGTGGAAGTTTCGTCAATGAAGCCATCCAACCAAGGTTTAGTAAGGGGCAGATTTTGGTATCCTATACTTATGAGTGGCCTGTAGGTATATCACATAAAATTCCAAAAACTGACTCTCTTTTTGCCTAGATCCTTCAGAAAGTCAATTTCAAATATATTTACTATTTAAAAATATATTACTTTATTTTATAATAAAAAGGTAACACTGTTCTCCGTAATAAGCAACAATTTTTTTACTTCCCTAGTTTATGTACAGTATACAAGTATGTATACGTATATATGAATATCCATGTTAGGTAAAAGACTAAATATAGTAAGATGCCTTCTACATAAAGTTAAAATAATGAAAAACAAACAATGTATTTTTTGTAGATAGCTGCAAATGCAATAGCAGTATTAAAACATGGAAGGGATTCATGCCAAATTCAGAATCCTGGCACCCTCCAGGCAAGAGGAAAAGGAATCTGATCAGTGAGGAATACACTAGGGGCTTTTTTTTTTTTTTTTTTTTTTTTTTGAGACAGAGCCTCAGTTTGTTGCCCAGGCTAGAGTGAGTGCCGTGGCATCGGCCTAGCTCACAGCAACCTCAAACTCCTGGGCTCAAGCAATCCTGCTGCCTCAGCCTCCCAAGTAGCTGGGACTACAGGCCTGGCTAATTTTTTCTATATATATTAGTTGGCCAATTAATTTCTTTCTATTTATAGTAGAGATGGGGTCTTGCTCTTGCTCAGGCTGGTTTCGAACTCCTGACCTCGAGCAATCTGCCCGCCTTGGCCTCCCAGAGTGCTAGGATTACAGGCGTGAGCCACCGCGCCCGGCCACACTAGGTGCTTTAACTGCATCAGTAATGTTTTATTAACTTAAGTGGTGGGTCTATGAGTAATCACTAGATTATTCATAATACCATTTTTGTATCTGAAATATTTCCTAGTAATTTTAAAAGCCAGTGGTAGCATTAATTCCTTGAATTCCTTTTATAGGGCATAACTACAAATAAAAGATGCTCATGTCATTGAACTGAGAGGCATTCTTTCTCATAAACAGAAGTTTATGAAGATATGAAGTCTGAAGCAACTGCTATAATTGAGTAGAAAGTCTTCTGATAATAAATAAAGAATATTAATGGCCAGAATGTATCCAACACTTAATATATGACAGGCACTGTGTTAAGTACTTTACACAAATTATCTTCATTAATCTTCATAAAAAAACTGTTAAAAGAGGTACTAGTATTATTTATGTTTGATAGATAATGAAGCTGATGCTCCAAGAGGTCAGGCACATCCTAAGGGTTGGGCAGACACTTGACTCCAACTCCAATTCCCTCGTTCTCTCTTATTTTTCACCACCTCTTCATACTATCTTCCCAAATATGCAGTGCTAGACCATAAGTAAGGTACCTTTGTGCAATAGAAAAAGGCAACCCTTCTGGAATAGTGCAGCCCCTCACTGGCTGCCAAACACTGTCTAAATTTCAGCCCCACTCACCCCAAGGGCCAGGTGTCCTTGTGAAGTAGCCCTGCATAACTCTATAGAGTAGCTCTGCCTCCTGCTCTCCTTGCTTACCTGTGCTCTAGGCACCTTTTTTAGCCCCTGCTTTCTTCCTAGAACCCAGAAACACCTTCCATGAACTCAGCCTGAATGGAGTATAAGCATTTGTCCAGAATGCCTTGAGAAGTACAACATCCCTAGGTATCAAGGAATACTCCAGATACCTCGCAAGTGAGCCACCAGTATCAGTGAGAGCCTCTAAGAGAGACCAGGCTGAATGTCCCCAGATAAGCCTGCCTTCCTGGTGCCCAACCATGCCAGCAGGAAGCCAATTTCCCTCTCCTGGCAGCATGGAGGGCAATGGCATGGGCTCTTGGTAGAGCACACAAATCCTTCCAGAGCAGTGGCTTTCAAATTGCATTTGTGGAGCTCTATGGGGTTCAAAAAGGTGACTCAGGAGCCATCACCAAATAGAAGAATTTCAGGGTAACAGGCAGACATGGATCCAGGATCCATTCCCACCTGAGGCCCGTGCAGCTTGGCCCTATCTTTATGGGAGACTGCGTAAGATTTCCTTTGAACAAAGAGACTTACTGCTAAAACTATAGCAATAATTAAGAGTATAAAAACCATTACCCTAAATCTCTTCAGTCTACCCTCCATCTTTCCCAGACTCTAAGCACCAGACACTGTTGGTTGACATGTTTTAGCCCCACTGCCATCACTCCCTCAGCAAGCTAACCTTTTCTTATCTATGCTAATGCACACTCCTTGCCACTGCTAGAGTGATGTTTCTAAAGCACACATACCTCTTTCCTGCATACGGCCCTTGAAGTTCAAACTACTCAGCCAGGTCTACCTGGCTGAATCTGCTGGAATCTGGTCCCTGCCCTCTTTCTAGCTTGGTCTCTCGCTACCTACTTCCCAGATACCTATACTCCCTGTATCAAAGCAATTATCATTCCCCAGCATGACATGCTCTCACAGACCTCTGGGACTTCACAGGTGCTAGTCCTTCTCCTTGAAATGCCCTTCCTCAAGTCATGCACTGGAGAACTCATATCCATACTTCAAGACTCAGCTAAATGTCATCACTTTCATGAAACCTTCCTTGACCATCCCCCAGCATTAACACCTTGGCAGCTTAGTGGCTTCCTCCTCTGTGTTTCCAACTATTTTGCATTCATTTCTCTCATGTTTCTTGCCATGATATGCTGTAAATATCTGTTCATAAGGCTGTTTGGCTAATTCCCTGGATATGTCTTAGCCCTACCTATAAACAAAGTCCAAATACATTGGCCTGACATTCAAGACTGTCCTTACCAATCTAGCTTCAACTAGACTGGTAAGACTGTCCTTACCAATCTAGCTTCAACTACATTGCTAACCTGATCTCCCTCCCATCATTTCCCTTCCCAAGCTCCAGACTCCAAGAAAAAGCTACTTCTCACTATTAGCCAACACATCACATGCTTTCTCAACCCTGTGACTGCCTCCTCTGCCTCCTCATCTCTTCATGCCAAAGTCCAGCTCCAATTGCCCTCTTCCAGGAAGCCTTGACTGAGTCCCTTAGCAGGAATCAATTTCCCCCTTCCCTGAATTCCCATAGGCCCTTGCTGGTGTCCTTATGTTTTACTTATCCTGCATAGCTGACCAGATTATGAGCTCCTGGCAAACAAGTGTGTGCCCTATTCATCTTTGTGTCTCCAGAGCTGACAGCAAGTGTCCAATGCAAGTTTGCTGAAAGAATAAGGATGCATTCTCAGGGCTATTTTTAAAAGAAAAATCCTTATTAGGAACATATGAAATGCAAATTCTAGATTGTGCTCCTTTTGCCTCCTTAAGAAAACTATTATTAGACGCCAAATTTCTCTTAGGTTGTACAACATATTACCCAAAGAATACTGAAAAAAAAACTCATGAAAGAAACAACTGCAAGAGAATGGGGAAAGGAAAGGATAATGCCTTTTGATGGCTTCTGATGTGAAGTTCTTATCCAGCCCTCTCCTATTAATATATGCTCTTAGACTATGATCTCCATTCATCAGAAATTAGGAATATGAAAAGACCCTGTGCACCAGTAGGGGCTCAGCTTTGATGCATTATTTTTTGGCCTGCTTGTCTCCCTATCCCCTTGTAGTAATGACTTTAGTTTTGTAAAAAGAAAAAAATCAATTTCATATCTAAATCCGATGCTTTTCCTAAAATACATAAGTCTTTAATAACAAATCAGCATGCCCATTGTTCAACAGCTTCCTGAGTAGGCCTGAGGACTTATCACAGTCATGTGAAATAGTGTGCTAATTGTTTTCTTTTCAATGTGTGATTTCCAAATGAATGAATAAGTTAGAATGCTAATGACTTTATACAAGAAAACAATGGATTATCTTCTCTATGTTGTGATTATGATATTGCTTTGACATCCAGCTGATTCATAAATTTTTCAGAAGTGAAGAATATGTACTGTTCTATTATTTTCCTCTATAAACATTCAAGTCACTTCAATGTGACTGGTTCTCTCTTTCCTGCAAAAACAAACTGAAGCACATACCTAGAATGTGTTTTGGCCCCAGTGGGTTTTCAATATAGTTGTTTAAAATTATCTTCATCAAGATATGATTCCAGGCTGGGCGCAGTGGCTCACGCCTGTAATCCTAGCACTCTGGGAGGCCAAGGCGGGCAGATTGCTTGAGGTCAGGAGTTCGAGACCAGCCTGAGCAAAAGCGAGACCCCTTTTCTACTATAAATAGAAAGAAATTAATTGGCCAACTAATACATATATAGAAAAAAAAAATTAGCCAGGCATGGTGGTGCTTGCCTGTAGTCCCAGCTACTCAGGAGGCTGAGGCAGGAGGATTGCTTGAGCCCAGGAGTTTGAGGTTGCTGTGAGCTAGGCCGATGCCACAGCACTCACTATAGCCTGGGCAACAAAGCGAGACTCTGTCTCAAAAAAAAAAAAAAAAAAAAGATATGATTAAAAACTAAGATATAACTCTGTATTTCTATTTTGTTTATATTAAATTTCCTGCTGTTCCATAAAATTCCTATATACTTTCATAAACATTTGAAATGGTTTTGAAATTTTTTTTAACTCCTAAATATCAGGACCCAAATCTAATTTGAGTAGAAAGTTATACGTGATTAATTTGGTGGCTATTGGGCTACCCAGTGGCAGACTGGAAGGCCAATCTTAGCAAAAGAACACATTAACTCTTTCTGGCCAACAGGTCATCTGGGGAGATGATAATCAGCTAGGCCAACAGGAGCCATACTTCCTGATTCAAACATTGGGCTTGTGTCCAGACTCCTACTCACATTGCTTGCACTTTCCATTTCTTCCTTCCTCTTGCCTTCTCTCCATTTTCTGCCGTTGCCTAATCTGGTTTCCGCTTTCTTGGCTCTTAGCTCAAACCAGGTATTTGATCCAGCCTTGATTTCCAACATTCTAGTTTTAGGAGTAGGACATTACTTAGTGAACTTTTGCACAAATCTCTAAACACAAAGTCTTTAAAGGAGAAACAAAATCACCTTTTTCACTATTGATACACACCAGAAAGCTCTGGGGACAATTTAGATAGTATCCATAAACCTTATGCCAGAACTCTGCAACCTCAAATTAATCTTTATATTCATGTTCCAATAGTAAGAATCTGCTGGAAGACACAGATTTTCTCAAATCAAGATACAAATTGTACATAACACCTGATTAGGCTAGGAGACTTGCAAATTTTATTACCCATGACTTTTTTTTTTATCCTGAGCCAAGAACCAAAAGACACTTTAATTTCCAGATTTATATTAGACATATGCCAGCCTCCAGCTTACTTCTACTATCAGGCAATCAAGAAATATTCACTAGGCATATATTACAGACTATGTACTAAGGGAGATTCAAAGGCAGTATAAAACCTAACTGGCCCCAATCCTCAGAGAGATTAGAATATAATTAGAGAAACAAAATGTCTACAAATTTTAAAAGTTAGTTACCAATCTAAGGAAATTTGAAAGTATCAATGAATAGTAGTGTCAAAAACATAACACAGGAGGTACTTCTGCGATTGCAGAAAACAAACCCAACATGACAGAAATGTCTGTTTGGAAAGAAAAGTATTAAGAAGTATACAGTGTCCTGCTATAAATGAGAATATATGGGCTTTAGTTACAGCTAAGCCTTTATCTCTCAGGCCCTGAATCAGCATTTTAACCTTCCTCATTCTCAACTGTCTCTACTATACATTGGAACAAAAGCAACCTGTCCCACCTACCTCATCAGATTATTTAAAAAACAAGCAATATGATCAAGGGAAAGCATTTCCAGAGCTATTCTTTGCTATGACAAAGAACCTCGGACAGGTCCTTTGCCCTCTTCTGGCCTCAGTTCCTTCAACTATAGAAAGAACAGTGGGATGATCTCTGAGGTTACTGAGTTTAGGATGACAAAAATGGAGAGAAAGGATATGAGAGACATCACTTACACCATATTTCCAAACATCAATATTTCTGTCCATTCAGGTCTAACAGCCCCAGAGCCAAGTATATATGTATTTTCATGCTAACACCCTAACAATCCCAACACAAACTTAGAGGCAAAGCCCACACTCCACACCACCATGTCACATAAGCAATTTTTGCGCTATCGCAAAGTTTGAAACTCTCTATGAAAACCTCAAGTGGGGGAGGTAGGGACAGATCCAGAGTGTGATTACCAGAGATAAAACATCTCAAGAGCCAGCTGTATATCTAAGGGCTTTAAACAAAGACCAAGCAAGATAGGCCCAGGAAAACATTACACCATGTGTTTAATGTGATCTCAATCTGCATAACTTGGGTGTTAGCTCTATAATCATAATTTTGGTGTAAGGTCTGCAATCGCAGTCAGTTCCTTTTTTCCATTCTTTGTCACAAACTCATTCCAGTTATCTCCCTACTTTATCTTCTGATTACAGTAAAAAAATAAGAAATTAAACTGCACGTGAGTGTTCTAGATCCTTTATATATTTCTTTCCTGATTCTAAAATTATTTATTCAAGGAAAGAAAAGAAAGAGAGAGTGAGCGGGGAGGGAGGGAGGGAGGGAAGGAAGGAAGGAAGGAAGGAAGGAAGGAAGGAAGGAAGGAAGGAAGGAAGGAAGGAAGGAAGGAAGGGAGGGAGGGAGGGAGGGAGGGAGGGAGGGAGGGAGGGAGGGAGGGAGGGAGGGAGGGAAGGAAGGAAGGAAGGAAGGAAGGAAGGAAGGAAGGAAGGAAGGAAGGAAGGAAGGAAGGAAGGAAGGAGAGAGAAAGGAAAAGAAAGAAAAGAAAAGAAAAGAAAAGAAAAGAAAAGAAAAGAAAAGAAAAGAAAAGAAAAGAAAAGAAGAGAAAAGAAAAGAAAAGAGAAAAGAAATCCAACACCCACACTACCTCTTTTTAAAAATACATTTATAAATTGCAAGCCAGCAAGATCAAGAACTGATAGGTGCAGGTGATTAGATACTACAAGTAACTTTTTACAATAGTTTTACTTTACAGAACATTTAACTCTATGGTCAATATTCCATGATGCTGTCTTCAGACTCCACCAGTTATTTGGGAAAGAAATAGATCACAACAATCCTGAGAGTGGTGTGAAAAGAAGAGTTTTGGCAAGGAAAGCTCTTGCCTAGTAATTTCTCATTTTTAATGAAAGCCCTTTCAAAATATTAAGACTGTCTCAGTGCTTCAAGAGTCTGGAAGGATTCTTCAACTACATAGGAACTCTGAGACAAGAACAAATGACCTGAGACTTACCAGAGATCATGGCAAATCCAAGTTAGCTATCTCAAAGTGGACTAATAAAGCAACACACTCAGACATGGTCCCTTATTATTTTTAGTATTTTTTTTTACCCTACTACCACATGTTTTCAAACTTTTTATAATCTCCCCTGAGTTGACACCAATTTTCTCATTCAAAGAAATCATTCTTTCATTTATTTAGAAGAAAGATGCATCTCTTTCCTCAGAAAATCCATTTTCAATTTTTATTTCTGCTCAAACAGTATTAAGATACACAATCTTGTGATTCTAGGACATAAATAAGAACAAACAGATGAACTAGATTCATGTTCCAGCTCAGTTACTTCTTAGAAGCATGATCATAGGCAAATCATGTAACTGTTCTGTACCTTAGTTTATAATCTAGATTCATAATCTCACATTCATAGTCTCTTAGTTCATAATTTCACAAATTATGTGAGATGGGGATGATAATAAAAACAACCTCATAGGATTGCTGTGAGTATTAAATCTGCCTCATATGTGAAAAGCACTTTGCAAATGGCAAATGGATGACTGTATGTTTTAATATATGTACCTACCTGGACTATAGAAGTATCTTGAACTGGTCTGACTTATTTCTGTATCCTCAGCATTCAACACTGAGTGAGGCACAAACTAAACACTTAACAGATGTTTGATGAAGGCATAAATGACTGTAAAGGAACGTGTTCCCTCTCTACAACAAGAGCAAAGACAATATCCTATGTATTTCTGTGTTCCTATTATCCAGCATAGAGTCTGGCCCAAAGTATTAATAGTTGGTCAAATAAATTTCAACTGATGAATGAATTAATTATCCAGTTGGAATAGGCCCATCACCAACACTTCATATTCACTTTTACTTTCATTCCTGTCTCCCACTGCCCCCACTTGGACTTTGCACTCACCTGTTAATACTACTGTCATCATAAAGCTTTCTCTGAGTTAACCTATCCTTAGCATGCTTCCTCTGAACACCTCCCACATGGACAAAATAAACAGCTTAGCTTTATATTTTACATTCTTCCAAGTTGCTCATCACCATTTCACATATAACCATCTAAGATCACCAATCAGGATGCAAATTCTTTGGGGGCAAAGACCCCCAGTCTGTCAAATTCTTTACAATGACCAGCATCATGTAGGGCACAAAACTACATGATGATCTTCTGGAGTGTGCATTCCCTAAGGGTATTCTATACACAAATAACTCAGAGCTGGGTAGCCACTGCAAGAATTCTATTATCCAGAATCCTCAAACATTGAGTTCGCTGAAATATTGGGAGTTATTTTTTTAATTCTGTTTCTCTGTATATTATAAAAAACCTCATTCTAACATACATCATATACTTCCTTTACTTTTCTGGTAGAAGATCTCAAATATGATTTAGCCAAATATGTGCACCAGTAATTATAATGGGCTACACATACAACTTAAGATGGAGACAATGATAATGTGTAGTGGGGCTGCCTGATTTAATTGTTGTCTGTGTGTAGTCATTGTCCCCTACAACTTCTACACCACACAGGTTGGCATACTGACCCCCTCCCCCAGGGACTACTGGGCTGACCTGTATTCCTGCCTCCAAATACACACAGAAAGTAGAAGTACCCTACATCTGTGCTGCTTTCAGGTACCATTTGATTCAACAGCCACTCACTCAATGATTCTTATGTGCCAGGCACCACATGAGAATGGTTCCCTAGTTTACTAAAGGTTGAAACAAACAGAAAAGACAGTTTATAAACATGTAACAAGATATGCTTTTTAACAGCAGCATTTGGATAGATCACTGAAGCAGTAAGATACATAGATCACAAAGATAAACCGATTCATTTATTCATGTGACAACCATTTACTCAAGGCAGCCCTACAGAGTCCAAAACTCAGAGTCCCTGCCATTATGTGGCTCACAGTCTAGTGAGGAGCGGACATGCAAATGAACCGTTGTGATGCAATAAAATCACTACTTCTTTAACAGAGATGCTTAAATTGCAGTGAAGCTCAGGGGACCAGCAGCTAGGTCTGCCTGGGGGCATCTGGGAAGGTCTCACAAAAGAGGTAGCATAGGGCATATAGATATCAGCCCTGCCCTTGAGGATCTCAATCTAGCTGGAGTACTGAGATAAAATGAGCAGCTACGCCTCACCCCACCCCCACCCCAGGAAGGCAGAGATATACTGTCAGCTGCCTCTTCTCTTCCCTTCTGCCCTAGCAGTCTCCATGGCCCACCTTAGTTGTAACAACTACCTTCTTCAGCTGTCCAGCTTCCCTCTGCAGAGAGAGTCCAGGCCTCTGGTCAGGGGTAGAATTGAGGGCAGTTGAGGCAGGCTCTAATCTAGACCCTGAGGGGAAGGTAATGAACACAAGGAAGGGCACCTCTGAAAGAAAAATCTCCTGTCCAGCTATACTCATCCATTCCACAAGCGTAAAGTGTCTACTGTGTACCCAGGCACTGTGCTTGAATTACACTAGTCCCCGTCTTCAAGGAGCCCACAGTCTAGTGAAGAATAGACTCATAAACAGATAATATCATGCTGTATGCTAAGTGCTATAATCCAGAAATGTACTAATAAAGTAGTGAGATAACAGTGGAAATTACCCACTAGGCTTAGGGAGAAGTAGGGGAAGTTGAGGAGGGCTGATGTTTGAACGGGGCCTTGAAGGGACTGTTGGGGCTTTTCCATGTAGGTGAGGTATGGAAGAACTTTTGTGGAGGATACTGGTGGGTTTCAATGAACAGAATTCCTTCACTACCACCTTTTCCCTCTCCAACAGAACTCAGACTTTATGCAGACTATTGCTTCAGATAGACACCCTCTAGGCCAATAATGTCTGTAATGAGGGCTTAAGTAACAATAATAATAGTAGTAGTAGCAAAGACTTATATAGTACTTACTATGTATTTGTCACTATTCCAAGTATCAGATACATTAACTGATTTAATCTGTACAACAACCCAATGAGGTAGGTACTATTGTTATCCCCATTTTAAAGATAGGGAAATGAAGGCAGAAACTCTCTGTGCTTAACTCTACATCATATTGCCTCTTTATTATAGGATGCTGAAGGTGTGTGGACAGCAAAAGGGACTTTATGAGCAGTCTCAGAGGTAACTTGGCTTAAAAATGAAGGAGTAAAAATCAAGGAGAAGGGACATTGGAAGGCATTTCCTAAATAGTTTAAATTGTCCTTCCTGAAAAACTTCCAATCTTTGAACTTCAATAGAATCATCTGTCTTTTTATGTTAAATAAATTGAAGGTGGTTTCTTTTTGTGTCACATAAGGTGGCTTCTTTTGAAATTGCATATTGTTCTAGTTCATATAGTATTAAACGTTCTATAATATTTCCATCACTGAACGACAGCGAGGAAGCAGAAATGCAAGCTCTCCTGCTGATTCAGGCCTGTCATTTTCACACTACATTATCTTTTATTTGTCAATAGTAAATTGTCCACATGTTCCCTTGGGATCGGGTGGGGAAGGTATCAAAATGAAATAATCTTGGCTATGAAAGCTTAGAAACTAAGCATGTAATTTCAAATGTGAATAATGCTAATTTCAAGAAAATTCCTAATAAAAGACTATGTATTTCCTAGATGGCTGAATAATCTTCTACCAGCAAAGGCCTTCTAGGGAAAAATCAAGTTTATTCATTAAAACAAAGTACACTTACATGTATAGTACTAGACCAAGTGCTTTCACATACCATATATTGTTTTATTCTCCAACAAGCTTAGTAGGTGCTTAATGTTATTACTCTCATTGCAGAGGTTCACAAAACTGAGACTCAGTGAGATTAAGGAAGCTCACCCAAGGGCACCCAGTTCCTGTCCTCTTTCCACAAAATACACAGTTCCTTTCTTCCCCACCACCCCATTCAAATCTTTATATAACAAATGAGCACCAAATTGAAGACAAAGAGGCAATGCAAATCAGCAGCCCCTTCCCAAAATTAAAACAGCCAATTTTCCTAACATGGACTCACTCTCATGCTCTATTTGCAAACAACTGGCAGATAGGACATGCCAAAAATATGCCAAAAGTACCACATGCCTAGATCTCGTCTAATGGAGGTTGGAGTAATAATTTTTCACTTTGGGATTGTTATCTCCCAACTATGGGATTAACTCTCCCCTTCCAGACCTAGTGGGTCTTCCCCACCTTACCTACCTGGAAGTAGCAAGAGTTAAGCAGAGCACTGAGGATGGATATGTAAACAGTATGTATCTCCTAGTCCTAACATTAATCCACAGAAAATACTGAACAGAAACACCCCTCCCCAAAACTTCGAGTCACATACTACTCAATGCAAGTGGCTCAACACTGGTCTCACCTGCACCTTGCAGGTCCTCAGGAGAGGCTGATCTATCTAGCTGATACTTCCTCCTAGTTTCAGGAGCCAAATGGTCTAAAAGAGCTCAAGCTGAATCTATGTACAAGAAAGATGCTCATTCTTACAAGATATCAAAACAGTTCATGTTTTTCTTTGCATAGATGAAAATCTGACATGCTTGCATTTGCAAACTATCAAGTAGTTTCAACACCAAAGCAGGAATATCCATGAGTACATACCAGCCTAACATATGCAAATGTTATCTGTATGCATATACAGAAATTTCAGAGAATACAATAAAAACAAAAAAGCAGTTCATTTACTTTTAAGATTCAAATAACTAGAGACTACATTTGAAATTCTGCCTTGCAGAACTTACACAAGAATGCAGAAGGAAGGACTTCACTGTTGTTCAATAAAAACCAACTCTAACTGCCTGACTTCTGGGTAATACATATTTTATTCTTGGGTACTTTTCTTTTCCATTAGGCAACATGCAAAAGTTGGCAACCCTCTTCCACAGGATGTTTTCATGGCTGTCTCTCAGGTTTTTACTCAAATATCATCTCAGTGAGTTCATTCCCTAACCACCATACTCAAAACTGCAGCCATTTACCACTACCACCACACACACAAACACACACACACACACACACACACACACACACACACACACACTCACACTCACTCACTCCCAGACTTATTTTCCTCCATAGCACCTGTCAGCAGATAACACATCTTTTTACCTATATACATTGCTTATTGTATGTCCCCTACACACACACACACACACACACACATGAATGTAAGCAGCCCACGAGTGCAGAGATCTTTGTTTCATTCACTGCTGTATCACCTGTGTCTAGAACAGTGCCTGGAACATAGTAAGTAGGCAATAAATATTTGTTCAATGAATGTTCAATGAAAAAAAAAAACTTGTTTCCAAATTTGAAATGCAATGTTATCATACAAACCATAAGTGTTATTTCAGAATGAACCATATTTTCCATTTCTCCATTTGCTAATGTATTTCTGACTTAAAATGAAAGCACTTGAATGCATATTCTAGGACACTTTATTGGGAGGACTCTCAGTATTACATCCTCAAAAGTAAACCATTTAGTTCCAGCTCATGTACTGATGAAACCAGCTTTGAGAAGTACTTATATTAACTTTGTTTTACGCTGGAGCAAAACTCATTAAATCAGATCCAAAAATACAGATTTTATAAATCCCACAGGCTGCCAACCTTTAACTATCTATGGGGAAAGGGTATGTTAAGTACCTTATAATACTTGTCAACCACTCTCACAATAATTGCTTTAAAAAATAAGAAAAAATGTTAAAGATATTTATTTCTTCATTATGGAAAATCATGAAATCCATAAAATTTTGCTAGCTAGATTTTCATGTTACTTTGTATGCTTGGGTATAATAAAAGTACCTTTTTAAACCCATTATATAATACTGGCTTTCCATTCTACCATTCAGAGGACACATAACCCCTGATGCAATGATTGCAAATCAGTGTGTCTCTGCAGTGTTGACCTTAGGATCTAGCCTTTATCAATACAAGTACCAATCCCTGTACATTTCCCCTTTGCTAGGATTGGATTCTCACCAGTTATGGTTTTAGCTTTTACATTTGGTATTTCCGAAATAAGAGAAGACCATGTTGCACAAGACTATGTAGAGTGGATTCTCTTCCCTAGAAAGAGTAGAGAAGAAGCCCCTAGACAGTGGGAGTCCACTGTGTGTGTCCAGCCCATACCCCCAACTGCAGTAAGTGTGGGATAGAGTCAAGACATAGATTCTCTGCAAAAGCTCCTCAGAGGCTTCTGTTCCTCTGCCTTATGCCACTTCCAATAACACCTGGAAGTTATTAGGGGAAAGGTCTATTGTAAACACCAAATGATTAAAAGCTATTATCTTGTTAATAATAGCACCCCTAAAACTTAAGTCAGGATCTGTCATTATCATCCATATTTTAAAAATGTTAATATTGACATAAAGCACTTAAGTGATTTTCTGTCACATTAAATAAAGGCAAGATAATAGTAAAGTAGGGGGAAAATCTGAGTTCTTAAGTCCCAGTCCAATAAGGGGGACCATTATACCACACTCACTCTAAGGTTTTATTTCCACTTTTGACTAGTTTAGTCCTCATTTGAAAACATATTCCCAGCAGTAAGCTCCAGATAAGAAAGATTAAATATGCTAATCTGTACCTAACCAGGAAATGCACCTGCATAAGAATGTATCTACATAATGCCAGTTCATTTATTTGACCAATATTTATGGAGGGTTTGCTATGTACCTTAGAAGTAAAGGATATTAGGGTCATTATGAATCACCATTGAAAATCAGCCTGCAATCAGAGTGGGGAAACGTAAGAGATGAAGAAAAGGAGATGCAGAGAAGTGATGCTGCCCAATCACACAGTTTATAAGTGCTACAGTTGGGACTGAATTCCAGAAACATAAGAGTCATCATTCTTGACCTCTCTCTCCCCATTAATTAAATGAGATGTCAATGTACTATTCATGTTATTATTGGCACCAAATCCAACCTCCCTCGATCCCTGAATAGTGCTCTCAATATGTAGACACTGTTTATCTTCATTCCTACCCTACCAAGTCTCAGCTTGGACCACTGCATCAGCCTTCTCACTACCTTCCTTGCCAGAAAGACATTTTAAAAGTGTACATCAGGCTTGCCATGATGAAACCCTCCAAAGCCTTCCCAGTGCATTTGAAATGAAATCTAAACTCCTCATCCTGATAGACAAAGCCTTTGATGCCTTTGTGTGCCAGCCCCTGCCTACCTCTGCAGGGACACCTCATGCCTCTCTAGCTATAATGCATGTCATGCAGTTGTTGACATTTATATCTACATTCCAAATCCCCTCCCTCTCCCTCTCTTTCTCTCTCCTTTCCTTCCCTCTATTCGTCTCACTTCTTTGTCTTCAGATGTGCTGTTTTTCTCCGATTGAAACTCTCTCCTGCTTCCTCCTTGCCATACCTGGTCCAAACTCATCCTTTCTGATCTCAGCTGATCTCTCCCCTCAGGTACCCTTCCCTGACCCCTCAAGGCTGAGTTAGCTGCCCTCCTCTGAGCTTGCACAGCTTCTGTGGCATCCCCTATTATAGTACTGGTCACACTATGTTTGTCCCAATCAACTATTGATATTTCCTTGTCTGTTTTCCCCACTAGACTGTGAGCCCTTCAATGGCAGGGACAATCTATAGCTTAGTCACCTTTGACCAATATCTAGAATCAAGTCTTGTAGAAAGGTAGTACCCAATACATGTTTATTGAATGAATAAGTGATATGAAAGGAACTATCCTGAAATTTCTGTGTGGCAACGTCTGGGCATTATTTTTGAAAGTACATTTACTTTCATGCAACTGCTGTAAGTCAAAGCTGAAAGTAAACATGAGTTATGTAACTTGAAGTCAGAAATGAGTTGTGTTCTGCCTGACTACACCCCACGCTGTCAAGAATGGTATTATCTGTTAAATATCAATGGTCTTTCGGACTTGATAAAAATTTATGACCTACTAACAGTAGCCATGTAACTATGTAGTTTTGTGCAAAGTTGATTAAGCTTCATTCTAGATTGGTTGTGTCTTATTACTAAATAATCAATATTCTAAATAGCTAAGAAGCCATCCCTCATTCATGTTACCAATAAAAGAAAATCACGGTTGCAGACAGATATAGGGATTTCTGATCATGGAGCCCACAATCAACAAAACCCCAAGAACTCTAATCCTAGTAGAAAAAAACAGGCTTCTACTTAAGATCTAATGACTTTTATTCATTGAAAATGATAGCATCCTGAAGTTTTGTTCACAGCTGGCATTTAAACAAGTACATTAAGTTACTATTGAATTTGCTACTCTCTCCATAGATTTCTTCTTATTTGGAAACCTCCTTGTTAATGCATGGAAAAAGTGGTACTTTTGATATACCTTCTTTAAAATTGGAATCAATGAGACTGTCCACTGAAATGAGAGTGGCATAATTCAGCATATGCAGGGACTATCCATGTAACTAAGGTGACTCATTCCTCTAGGAATAATGAACTTCCATCAGCCTTCTAAGTAAGCTATCTTCTTACTCATCTCCCAGCCTTTATGTGTGCTGTTCCCACTTTCCAGGGCACTTTTGTTCCTCCTCATCAACTGACAAACTGTTACTCATCCTTCAGGTGTCAAGTTTAATGATCCTTCTGCTACCATCACCCAACTATGTCAGCTCCCTTTCCTATGAGCTTCCCTAGCCCTCTGTGCTCCCCAGTTAGGATGCTCCTTCCTTGTTTATTTCTCCCACTGTCATCTCCGTAAGAGCAAGAACAGGGACTTTTCCTCATCAATATTTCCCCAGTGCCTGGCACTGAATTTGCCATATGGTTGATGCTCTTTGAATGAATAGAGTATAGATTCTCAGGTATATGTCTCAAAAGTGTTTTCTATCACCTGAAAATAAATGTACCTTCATGCTTTCTGCCCATCAATGGCGAAAAATATACATTAAATATTGCTAGAAGCTTTCTTAGAAACCAGAGCCTACTTTGGGAGATTTCTACTTCTGGAAACTTATAAAGATGTTGGAGAGGGCTCAGAAGAAGGCAGGGGGCATGAAAAACAAGGTTTAGGAGCCAATACGTAGAGTGGGAAATCTGTGCCCTGATACAAATACAGCACTCACAGCACTAGCTGCACAACCCAAAGCCACACACAATACTTCTTGTGCATAGCATCTTCAGAGGTGGCTGGGAGGAGAGAATGGACAGTGGAAATATCAGAGGGACCTACCCAAATCAAAACTAAAGTCAAGGTGTGGATATTTCTTCCATTTAATGCTAAGTATTTAACAAATGTTTCTCCAACTTCCCACAAAAGGTACAGAAAAAAAAATCTAATTGCTACATACTTTTAAGCCTAATCTGTGCTCCTAAACATGAGCCATGTCTTACATATAGAAGAAACAAATAGAAACAAATAAAAATGTCAAATTGTTCCAAGACTAACTAGGAAGTTAATTTTTTCCAAATGACAAAATGAGTCAAATTTCTACTCAAACAAGTATTTATTACATTTACTTGATGTGTCAGGCTCTGTCCTAAGTACTGGGAATCTAGAAATGAATGACAAGGTCCCTGAGCTCAAAAAGTTTATAGTGCAGTGGGAAAGACATACAAAGGAAAATGGAAATATATGTCAAAGGGCACAGGAAGGCACAATCCAGTCTAAGTGCAGTGATAAAGGGTCATGGAGGCTATCACAAGAGGAACTACATTTTCCCACAAAGAATCACTGTACAAAAGTAAACATAAACAATAAGTAGACCCAAGAGGACCCAGAAAAGTCCTATTCTCACTTCTTTTGGTTTGCAAACATGCAATCATTTGCATTGGCACCTCAATACTCCAGGTTTCTGACATTTGGGTTCTTTGTTCATTTTATTCACCATGTTATTTTGATAACCTAACACTAAAAATTGAAGAAACAACCCGAATATGTTAAAGCCACTTGTCCCATCAATTAAAAAAAGATCTACACCCATGTTCATAGCAGCATTATTCATTATACCCAAAAGATGAAAGCAATCCAAATGTCCCTCCATGGGTGACTGGATAAACGAAATGTGGTCTATCCATACAATGGAATATTATTTAGCCTTATAAAGGAAGGAAATTCTGATACGTGCTACAATATAGATGAACCTCGAGGTCATTATGCTAAATGAAATACATCCATGGCAAAACAACAAACACTGTATAGTTCCACATACATGAGATATTTAAAGTAGTTAAAGCCATAGAAACAGAAAATGGAATGGTGGTTACCAGGGAGTTGGGGGAGCAGGAAATGGGGAGTTGTTTAACAGCTATAGAGTTTCAGTTTTGCAAGATAAAAAAGTTCTGAAGACCGATTACACAACAATGTGAAAATACATAACCCTACTGACCTATATGCTTAAAAATGGTTAAGATAGTAAATTTTATGTTGTGTGTATTTTACCACAATTAAAAATAAAAATAAAATTTTAAAGAAGGATCATGCTACAGTGCTATGTGGTATATTGTCTTGAAACTCGCCTTCAAGAAAACAGGGCTGTGGTACCCAAAGGCCCCATATGTGTAACCTGTGTAGAAATTCTATACTCTATCTAATGAAGGTTTCCTCACTTAATACATAAATAAGAAAAATGCAATGCTTCAGTTCTTTTAGTTAGGGATAAGTACATTGGTAAAAGACAAGATGAACATACTCTTAAAACTTGTTGTTGCCTTTGTGGGGGGAAAACAATACAAGCAAACTTATTTAGGTCACCACAGTTATTGTAAACATCCCAAGGAAAGCTTATTAATAACAGCCACCCACAAAGGACCTGGTTTCAACCATGGAGTGGCATGGGGTCAGTGGAAGGAAGGCTAGAGGAGAATTCTCCTGTATCTTTGAAATTAGAATGTTAGCATCTTTTTATAGTTCAACTTGGATTAAGAAATGGCAAATACAGCCAATATTTTAAATAAAGAATTTGGACTAGATGGTGTCTGAAGGGCCTTTGGCTCCAAACCATAATGATCAGTTGCTTGCTTGATGAAACAAAAAATAAAAAATCCTAAATATTTAAACCAATCTTTAATTCTGCCATCAGTAAAGGAGGCCACCTGCCTGAATCTGTCACTATGTAAACATACAAATACACTGGGCTAGGACCCTGCCATTAACGTGCTCTATGACCTTGAGTGGGTCACTGCCTCACTGTGGGCCTGATTCTTCTTCTCTGTAATGGGAAGATTGGACCAAATGATGATTAAGGTCCCTTCCAGCCATTATAATCTATTATTAAGAATCTGGGGAATATGGTGACAATGGCTGCAAAACAACTTGAATAGACTTAAAGCCACAGAACGGGACACTTAAAAATGGTTCAAATAGTCAATTTTGCGTAGTATATTTTATTTCAACAAAAAATTTTAAATAATTAAAATTTTAACAAGAAGAATCTGGGAAGCAAAACCAGCTACTCCAAGCAACAGTTTCTGATTGAATTGTAGGAAACTCAAATGCTTCAACAAGAGGCCTCTAGACTTAGCTTTTATTTATTTCTTTTAAATCAAGTAGTCCTTGATCCCTAAAGAAACAGGCAGGTACACTAAAGATGATGCTATTAAAAGAAAAACTCTTCATGAAACAATAACTCTTCCAATATTGTAACAACCTCCCCTTTCACCACTGGAGTCCAATTTGTATATATAAGGTTTTCATAAACTGAGCCTCACTTATATACAATATGGTCAAGAGAGATCCATCCTGGACCAAGTCTCACTGTCAGAAGAGCAACTACTCTCATTTCTAGCCAGCCATGTAAGTGAAGCAACTCAACTCTGGCTCAGAGGCAAGGGAACAAGTTTATTATCTTCTACCAGGGTTTTCAGATCCTAGAGAGATGCCTCTGCACTAAAAATCAATACAAGATTTTTAAAGGTATTCAGTTTTGTCACTTGTCCGGAGACAATGGCCTCAGAAAAGAAGATGAACTGCCTTACTTCCTTTTCCTCCCTTTTTGTGCATGCTGCCCTTTAAAGACATGCTCTTTGTGCCATAAATTCAAAGGTTGCTTTTATGTCCAGTGGGGTGGAGGGAAGAAGCTGGGTGTTTTTTAAATGGTGAAATCTGTCAAAGTCCCAAAGGCTCTTGTGATACAAATCAGGTCATCCTATACAGCCTGAACCCCCAATTCCACAGAGGAAATAAAAACCATTTATAACTCAAAGTAACTAGCAGTAATAGGTCAATGTACTTGATTGGTCATGAACTAATTACAGAGACACTGGGGCCTGAAAGATGAGAAGAGGTGGGGATGCACCTAAGCCTGGCTCAATCCTCACACTCCTGCTCCCACCTCCCACCCCCACCCACTGCCAAACACAGGCAGGGAAAGTGACGTTCAAGCAGAAGGAGAATTATCTTACCCGTCCCACATCATCCTGCTCTGGACTGGCAGAGGAATATCTTAGAATCCCATTCCCAACCCCTTATCCCACCACGTGAAGATCCACTGAGGTTCAAGCCACTATAAGGGTCAAAAAATATTTGGCATTGACTTATGCCATGCTAACAGCTGTGCTGGGATTTCCATCTCTGAATGGCATGCCCAAAGCTCCTTCCAATCCCTGCCCTCTCTAGAGGGGCCCAGGCTTTGAAATTTTCTTTCTTCCCCATTTTCTCCTAATGAGAGACCAGCAAGAGGAATAATGGAGGCAAGATTGGCAATTACAGAAAAGAGGCACAAAAGGAGAGAAAAGAGGCTTCTGAGCAGAATATTTGCATGTAGAAGAGGCGTCAGACTGGGAGGATCTTTAAGGTTAATTCAACCCAGGAGGAAACCGAAAACACACAGATGACAAACAACTCTGGGCCTAGATTTCAGGGCTCTACCTGATGTAACATTTTTGGAGTCACTGTCCACTTTGAGAATCTGTTGAAAGCCATAGAGCCTGCTCACCTGAAAAATGCACATTTACACGTAATTTCCAGGGGTCCTGTGATTATCTCTGGGAAAATGTTTCCCCAACTTGTCTAATGATAAGAATCACCAGGACACTGTTTACAACTCAGATTACCAGGCTCTCTTCCTAAAGCTCTGATTCAATAGATCAGGAGGAATATTGAGTTTTTTTTTAAAAAAAAAACAAATCCTACAGGTGATTCTTAATTTTAGACAAACTTGAGAAACACTGCTCAGCAGCAGCAAGTCCCTAAACCAATTGTGCATTACAACCTCTTAAGGAGCTTAGCAAAAATATGGCTTCCTAAGCCTCATACCCAGATCTACTGAATCAAATTCTCATGGTGGGATATATGTGGTGGGATGTGATGCTGATACCCAAGCAGGTTCAGGAACCACAATTTTAGTGGTCCTTGAATCACAGATTTAACAACCCATATCGCACTCCATCCAGGTCACCTCATTGGTAGTTTGGCCTGCCCAAACCCAGATGGCTGTGATGGGCACCAGATCACTCACTACTTGACATACCATCAGCATGGAGCAGAGTTCTCTGGGCACTGAAAGTCTGTTTCCCTGAAGTAAACTTGTAAAATATGAACTTCATGAAGGCAGGGATAGTTATCTGTTCTGCTCACTGCTGTATTCTCAGTGTCTAAAATAGCAGCTGGCACATAGAAGGTTCAATAAATATTTATTGAGTAAATCAGTGGATGAATTAATTAATACATGAATTAGAATAACTGAAATCCCTTAAATTGGGGTATGACTGTCAGACAGATGTGTGAATCTATAGAGTTGTTTCTATCACCAAAAAGCCCTCTAACAAGAATCCTCTACCTTGAATAACCAATATGGGAATCACTATTTCAGTAATATTATCAGTGTCAGCATTGACCAAGTTCTATGTACCTGGCATGATCTTTGATGTTTTCCATATATTATCACATTTAATCCTTAAAATAATCATATGAGATCAATATAATTATCTTCATTTTGGTGTAACTAAAGCTGAGAAAGTTATTGGACCAAGATCATTCAGCAAATAAGTAAAGGAACTTAGATGTGAACCCAAGTCTCTAAAATCCATGCTTTTAGCCATGTAGCCATTTTTTTTTTTTTTTTTTTTTTTGAGACAGAGTCTCACTCTGTTGCCTGGGCTAGAGTGCCGTGGTGTCAGCCTAGCTCACAGCAACCTCAAACTCCTGGGCTCAAGCGATCCTCCTGCCCCAGCCTCCCAAGTAGCTGGGACTACAGGGATGAGCTACCATGCCCGGCTAATCTTTTCTATATATATTTAGTTGCCTGGCTAATTTCTTTCTATTTTTAGTAGAGATGGGGTCTTGCTCTTGCTCAGGCTGGTCTTGAACTCCTGAGCATGTAGCCATTTTTATGTGGAAGATGGCCCATTGTGGCATAGCAACGGTACCCCAAATTAAATTAGTAATATTAAATCCACCTAGATTGTTGCTGTCATTCTAAGGGCTTTTAGTACAGTTTCAAAGATACAGGAACATTTAAAGAAACCTAGGAGGGATGCTGAGCCTTGTCAGTAACACATTTATCAAGCACCTGTTTTGTGAAAAGGACCCTTGAGATTACAATCTATTCTGGGTGAGAAGACATAAACAGGTGAAAAGTTAAGCATGAGATATACCCAAAGTAAGCCCACAGTGATTGCTAGACAGGTGACTCAGAAGCCCAGTACGCGGAGTAAGCCCTGCTGGGAGGGTAGAAGAAGGGCTTCCTGGAGGATGTAGGTTAAGTTTGGACTTGAAGGATTATAAAATGTAGAAATAATAAGAAGGGCATTCTGGATCAAGGAATGATGGGAGCTGGAGCAGAAAAGTCAGTTAGAAGATAATAAGCAATATTTTATTTATATTATCTGTTATTATACCATTAATATAATTATATATGTCCACTGTAGAGAAAAATAGAAAATATGATTAAAAACTATAAGCTTCCATGTGCCACCCACCCAGATATTCCTTTTGGTGTATATTCTTTCAAGATTTATTCTAAGCATATTTGTTGTGTATTTATTTAGACCTATGGATAGCTGTCTACATGTATTTAATTTTGTATTTACAGATTTATACATGCATATAGATAGCCCCATATATGTGCATATTCATATATGTACTTTTATAAAATACTAATAATGCTTGTGGAGTCCAGTGAGAAAGATCTCAAGAAAGTGCAAAAAAACCTTTCACACTCCAGGCACAAAATCACCACCTCTCCTTTGTCACCCCCAATTCCATACCCAGTGTACACACTAAGAATGATGGTGCAGTTTATTTAATGACATAGAATAACATTATAAGATGTTGAGAAAAAAGAGCAGTTACAGTAGATTCCGCGTGATCCCACACACATACTTAAAAATAATCATCCATGTCTATGTGTGTATTATAATATGCAGAGAAAAAAGACTAGGAGGAAAACCTCAAAAAGTTAACTGGGTAGTGGAAAGTTGTGTGATACTTTCTTCTCTTTGCTTTTATGATATCCCAAATAGTCTCTGGTAAATGTGCATTATTTTGCAATCTGAAAAGGCAATGCAAAATAAAAACACACAAATAAATTCAAAACTGCTCAAGATGCATCCTCAGGTTTTTGAATAGCAAAAATCAAATTAGCATTAACTAGAAGACAGAGAAAGCAAAGCTCTTGTGTTGGCCAAGCCCTGACTGACTTCAAGGCTCTGATTGGAATCTTGGTCTTCCGTATCTGCCTTTGAGGCACCCAGTGGGTGGGTAGGGGGTAGGACAGCAATAGGACAACAAGGACGGCCTGGATAGGTGTGAGGCGGGAGGAGGAGGAGGCCTCCCTCGACCCCGCCCAGCCACCCCCAGCGCTGCTCTGGCTGCCACCATGTTACCGCTGCCTCCCACTGGCAACACGCCAGCGGTCTAGACTAGGAGGCCGTGGGCTGCACCCGGGCGCCCACATTCTCCCTCCTCCTGCGGCCGCCACAACGCCTGCCCCGGCGCCCTGGCCCGGGCCATGGCTCCCTTTGTGGCACCTCCACGGGAGCAGGCTGGGCTGTGGGCACAGAGGGCAAGCAGGCAAAACCCCCTGGTTCCCACTGCCGCTGCCGCCCGGAAGGAGCTTTGTCATGCCTGGCTCGCCGAGCAGCTATTCGCCAAGTTTCACCTTCGGTGACACAACTTTTCCGTGTTTCTTTTTTAGGCAGCGACCACATCACGAGGTTAATGAGCACACTAAGGTTTGTAATAAACCCGCCTGCCAGATTCACGGCGACTGAGGGACGCTTGTTGACCAGACCGTTCAGCACGATCGTTCGGTTCCCAGCTAGTCGGAAAACAAATGCTCCCTGTAATAAGAGCATCTAGGAGCACCCTCCCCTGTTTCTAGAGAATGGCTCGCATCGTTCCCAGAGCTCCGAAAACCCCTCACAAATTCCAGAGCTCTTGGAAGCCTTAACGTTCAAGCAAGCATACACATAGAGAATCAAAGGCAAAATAAACAGGTCAATTCTCAATACTTTCAAAGTCATAGTTGAAAGAAGATTCTGAAAATATCTATGGGCATATTCAAGAACTGCACTCAGCCTGCCTTCTTTAGGTTGTTTACTTCTACTTTTAACAGCAAGATAAATATTTTAAGAACTCTAGCTGTTTACTAACCCTCAGTTTCAGAGCAGTACAAATGCTACCTACATTATTTGGAAAGAGTTTTGAGAACTGGGTTTCGTGTTTGTTATTAAACTTACCTATAGCTATGCAATAAACCCATCACTGTTAATTACAGCTGTTAAACATAGGTTCTGCAGCATAGAGAAACACTAAATGATTCCCAACTTTGAGAACTATAATTAATATGCTCATTCAAGGCGTGTGTCTCTGTTAACAAGATGTATTTTTGGAAATATTATCTAACTGAAGGCAGCATAAATAGTATAAAAAATAAAGCTCGCACTTTTTTATTTTCCCATTTAAAATGAGTTATATAAGTAGTAAAAAGCCTCTTCCATGGAGCTACACTTTGGGCAGGGGGCATTTCTTTCACTGCAATTAATACGGGTATCAAAGGAGAAAAATCCAGAAATGAGAAAATGAGAATCCTCCAATGAGCTCAGCACACTCTAAGGAACCCCATCCGGTTAATAAAAACCACTGACATCTGTTGACAAGAAAGGGAGGGAGGGCAAAGAGGGGAGGGGAGAGAGAGAGAGAGAGAGAGAGAGAGAGAGAGAGAGAGAGAGAGAGAGAGAGAGAGAAAGGGAGAACAGGGTAGGGGTGAGAGAAAGGCAGAGCAGAGAAGGGAAATGAGACATATGATTCTGATGAGAGACAGACTAAAAGCATATGCCACATAATGAAAAATAAAATAAACAAGTGGTTTTTACTCAACAGTGAAGTAAGAAGAAGTGTAATCTTGAAAACACCAGTGAAACAAGCTTTCACATACAGTTCTGGAAAAAAGGACCATTATTTTCAAACCGACAAACTATTAAATCATGAAGGCTACAATCACCTGGCCAATGTCCTGTAGCAATGGTTCAACAGAATGGCCAAGTGAGGTGAGATACACATTGGAAAGTGAAAAGCCAAAATGTCCAAGGTCAAATGGGGAAAAGAAAGGGCATTCTGATAGGATGGGTTTCTTTCATCTCTGTATACCAAGGTTCACTACAATGCCTGGTATAGAAAGCCAAGAAATGTTTAGAGATTTGTTCAGCTGAACAAAGACAATAGCCCTGGAGCAACCATGCATTTGTATAGACACATTCTTCCTAATTATGTCCGTTTTGGTGAATGAAAGTAATTTTTTACTTTGTGCAAGCCTGGATTAGAAAAGCATCAACTGTGCTGTCTAGGAAGGCAGTATAACATAGTGGTTAGAGGTTAGGAGGTAGACTTGGAGTCAATCAAATCTGGCTCAAATCCTCACTCCACCCATCTTCCTATCTGAATGACCTTGGGATGGCCCTAGTCTCTGAGACTCAGTTTGTTCATCTGCCAAATGGGAATACTATGGATATCTATACTCCATAAATTGTTACAAAGATTTCATAAGATATTTCATGTCAAATCCCTGGCATATAGTCAGTGCTTAGAAAATACTATTATTTTTAGGACCCCAACCAAAATCACTCCCCCAACTTATATAGGTGTTAGAAAGTCAACCACTGATGATTGATTTCTTTGAGTAAAAGCTCTGTCTCCAGCAATACTTGGGTAAAATGTAAATATCCCCAGGTATCTATCAGATTAAGCTGCCAAGAGGCTTTGACAAAGCCTTTCTCTATCACACTGCCTTCCGATATGACAGCAAAACAAGAAGTGAGCAAAGCATAGGACCAATGAGTTTTTATACGAGCACTGCACTTGCATTCCACATTTATTGATAATTACAAGGCCAAGTACTGTGCTAGTAATTTGCAAATCATTAGCTGTGTGACCTCATACAAGCTACACAATCTCCATGAATTTAAATTTTCTCATCTCTAAGTCCATATGCATTAATAGCTATTGTACTTTATTTGGCTGTCATAAGGATTAACTAAGATATATGTAAAAATAATGTTTGCATAGTAAATAGTGCTCAATAATTTAGAAGCTTACAATAATAATGACATCAGTGTTCATTATTGTTATCATTATTAAATGATGAATAAAACATACCACTGCTTAAAGGGATTCCCTACCTCGCCCAGGTCATTCATCAACTACTCCTAAGTAGCCCAACCAGGTACAAGACCCTATTTTGTGTCCTACGGTCGGTCGGGCAGGGTGGGGGTCTTCCAAGAAACCAGAGGATGACACAAAAAGAAGGGGTAATAACAAGTGAAGGAAGCATGCTGGAAAGGGAGGGGGGAGGGGATGGGTATATACATACATAATGAGTTCGCCAACTGGGGGATGGTCACACTTGAAGCTCTGACTCAAGAGGGTAGGGGGGGCAAGGGCAATATATTTAACCTTAACATTTGTACCCCTATAATATGCTGAAGAATATAAAGAAAGAAACCAAAGAGTACATACAGGCAAAATAGATGATGATAGAAATCAAAATAGTAGTTGCCTTTCAGAGGATAATGACTAGAAAGGAGCATGAGAGAACTTTCTGGGGTGATAAAAATATCCTATGTCTTGACTTTCCTGTTGATTACATGGCTGTAAACATTTGTAAAAAATCATCAAGATGCACACTTAAGATTTGTGTATGTTACTGTAGGTAAACTTCAATTACAAAAAGAGGAAATCAGGTTTGTACTATTTTTAAAAATTTAACGTTTTTTCTAATTCAGCCTCTGACCAGGCCTGCCTTTAACCAGAAGGATTTTTGTTTCTTCCCAGGTCCTACTTACAGGATCCAGAAAGAAGGGCAGACATGTACAACTAGGAATTCCTTTGGGCCAAATAGTGATTGTCTACACCAAATCTGATGACTCTGGAGCCAGGCCAAGCAAGCCACTTAGCTCAGGCCAGCCCTACTATACTCCTTAGAATGTCAACCACAACTGTACACCAAAAGAAGCCAAGAGTGCTGCCAAATTTAAAACAGTCAGCAAGGACATCTACTCCCCTCTGCCCTTTGCCCACAGGGAAGGTCATTAGCCCCTAACACTAATACTATTTCCATTTGCAAATCAATGTTAAAAGTAATTTCAAAGGGCTGAGACAAGAGTAGGCCATGAGAACTGCTTTCCAGCAATCTCAACATACAGTAATTGTAATTTAGGCTTAATGCGTATTACAACCCAGTTCCCATAATAAAATAGCCCTTCATGTTTCCATCGTGCCCCAAGAATCAAGAATTTATCTCTTTTCTAATATAAAACCACCATTTTCAGAGTTAGTACCCTGGAAAACACTGCTTTAGAGGAAAAAAATGTCCATCCAATTCAACAAGAAATTGGACCTGAGGGCTGGAGTGGTGTCATAACAACTACTATATGTTGTTTCACTTTCTTTAAGAAATTAGTGCCTTTACCTGGAAATCCACACCCCCTAGGAAATGTTTCATCAAGATATGACATTCAACAAAGTGATAAAATGCCAAGTTAAAAAATGTCAGAAATAAGATTTGATTGGGTTTGTAGAACTGATTTGTCACAAATAGATAACCTACATTTCAAGTTGATGAAGGCTGACTAAGATGAACCACATTACACAGGACAACAAGCCTGGAATCCACTCCTCAGCCTATGCTGATAAATCTCGGTGATGATGTGTCTTCCGGGTAGGGAAACGTAAATCGGTAACTGCAGAAAATGAGTTATGCAGACGTGTGTACTCTGTACTAATTACTAAAGCCATATTATGTGCCTAATCCTCACATTTCAAAAATAACGTAAGCTGAGCAAGGTAATAGACATATAGGATGTCTCCACACACTGTACTTTAATTCATGTGATTTTTTTTCCTTGAACTGTTTAATCTTGGCAATTATTTTCCATTCCTTTCAAATTTCTCAACTCCAAAAATATAAATCATAATGAAGCAGACACTAGAAAGCCTTTTTATTGGATATATTTGAAGAGCTGCAACACATTCCAGTTGCTCTGTGTTGATTGTAATTTCCAGAATGAGGAGTTGATTTGGACATAAAACAGCACAGCTGCAATGAGACCTGGGACGCTAACAGTTTCATCTTCTTACTCACTGCCTCACAAATTGGCCCTCTGGCTTATCACCTAAACCCTGATTCCAATTCTCTCTCCAGTCCTAACCCTGTCCTCCAGGCCACCATACATCTTTCTGCTGCGGGCATGGACCTCAACTCCTTCCTTCATCACGCAGCTCACTTTCTTCTTCTCACCCAAACCCCAATCCAACATCCATTCCCACTCCAACCTCACCCACATCTCCAGCCCTAGGATGCATCCTAACTCCTTTTAATGATTTGCACTGTACTCAAAAGCAACATAGAGGAAAGAGTACTAAGTTAGGGAAAAGGTACAGTACCCCTAACCCATGCCTCAACTTCCTCTAGCTTCAGCTTCTGTCAATAAAGACACTACACACCACTATAAATAATAATGAAGAGAATTTGGGGACATTGTGCATCTATCTTCTGCATCTATCCCCATGAACAGACTAACATTTCTGATCAGAGATCTCCCTGGCCACACCTCTTCACCAAAGCTATGATCACCACCTACAGCACGGAAGAGACTTTGTTGTTTGTGACACTGTACATAAAACCATGGGTCCATGATGACAAAGTGAAAAAATAAGTTCCTACATGAGTAATAGACAGATTACAATTGTTACTTTTTAATAAGAGGTCACCAACGTCACACATTCCTATCAGTAAAATACTTCTAAACACCTGCTTTGCCTGGCTCAAGCCTGAGAAATACACTTGACAGAATCTATTAAAGTAAACCACCAACACCAAGATGATCTTTTGGAAGGCATTCAGGACTCAAGCCTTGATGTGCTGGCTGCCTGACCACAACGCCCTGGCCTTCTTAGGTAGGGTAAAATAGAGAGAATGTTGGGAAAGCATGAGAAGTGAACGAAAAAGGAGCTGTGGCCATAAATATATGTGGGCACCACAATCCATTACAGCAACAGCTGTGTAAGTGGCTAGCTTCTTGGACTATGCATGGAATTGTCCTCTGTCATCCAGCAGCCAGCATGAGCCCAGCCTGACACTATTGCTGCCTCACCAAGAGAACCCACAGCCCACCTGCCCTTGAAACTTGCCTGGATATGGCAGCTCTCAGCCTAAGCACAAGGAAAGCACAACCAACTCCAAACATGTAGCTACAAACCAAACAATGGTTTTGAAATCGAGAATTGGCTAGCACTTTTATTTAATTCAAAAAAGATTTCGTTTTATCTTGTAGCAAGCTACAAGTTTTCTGATGATACAGGAATACAGTTACAGTAAACCAGACACAGCCTTAACTGAGTGCTTTTCCAACAGAGGACTGCTCAAAAGATCTTATGTGACAAAGAGAAGAGTTAGTCAAAGCTAAGCAAGTATCTGCTAGAACAAACAAATGTTATGTTTTCTTCTTCTGTGAAATGGAAATAGATCCTGTGTTTCAAGAGCTGCATGACCCAAAGAATATACACATCTGCCAATTTTAAAGTTTATGCAAAGCATAAATATAATACATAAACAGTAACTAGGTGTACAAGAGGCCTTTTTGATAGTTTCAAACAGAATTAAGATTTCCATGCCCCTCCCAAAGAGAACAGCCTACCTTGTCTGGCTACATTATTGAAAAGGTTATCAAAAGATCAGTGTCCATCACTGGTCTTAATGTCAATGAGCTGAAGAAATGCCATTTAGAAAGACCATCAGCAATATATATGTCCTTAAAGCCATATTTCATTCAGCAACAAAAAATAACTTACTGATTACCTTCTACTTGAGTTTTAAAAACTTTAGAAACACTGTACTCTATAGTAATCTTCTATGCAGTTATGATAGGCTTTGGGAATGAGCCCCAACTCATGAGGTGGGAGGCTGAATTTAAACGAGTGGTAGGCTCTGAAATCAGATTATGAAATTCATTAAAACTGTTTCTAAATTATTTGACTTGATTCAATCATTTGTCACATCATTATTCAAAATTAAATGTGTATATATTCAAAGTATCTATTAAATGTTTGATCCTACATCTTGCTATGTTACAAATGATATGCTAATGAGTTCCTTAGCTTAAAATATTCAAAGATGACCTATATATAGGAAATGTGTAAATAACAAAACCTCTTCATAAATATGGTCAATATCAATAAACTTTATTGGCCAAAAAGATAAATAGACCTGGTATCTTTTATCTCTAACATAAAAACTAGTCTTAAAAATTTAGTCATACAAGACTTTTCACATACTCAAAGGGAGAAAATACTAATGACTACTATGCATTCACTATTTTGAATTATTAAATTTAACAACCAACAGAGAGGCTGAAATGGCAAACTTGCTCTTAGCAGCCATAAGCTCCCCATCTCCTAGGGAAAGTAAACTCCCTTCTTAAAAGTTGCTTTATAAAATTACTCTAATTTGTTCTAATTACAACCATAATTCCAAGTGCTAATTACCCAATTCCTACAGAGAGGTATGGTAAGTGAGTCAACATAGGAAAATGTTATGACATACGCCTAGTAAAAATTTTCATTCTTGAAATATAGAAAACTGGTTTCCAGATGTGTTAACCCATCCTGGACAATTGCAAATTATATTCCTAAAACAGCAACTCATTTTCTATGAATGAATTTGGTTTCAGGGTCCCCAAAGGTAGCCTGAAATAAACCTTAGGTTACCACCTGATGGAACTCAGGAACCAAAGTTCCAGAAACAAACTTGATATACTCAATATACCCCCAGATTCAAAAAGGGAATAACTTCCCTAGATCAATTTGGCGCTACAATCTTCTATTGCATTTACCTCTCTGGGCCGTCAGTGGAAACCAAAACCTTTTAACAATCCTGAAGTCATGTTCCTTTATCATATGAATGAATGTTTGAGACTCCTCCACAATTAGTACAGCCCTGGAAATACATAACAGCAGTTCTACTTTCCAAAGTTACTCTTTCAGGTGGGATTGAATTCTAGCCTTGAGCCAGGCCCATGGCAACACCGACGTTTAGGACAACAGATCTAAACCCCACAAATTTTCCAAGCCTTTCCTCACCCCTTTGCCTAGTTGGAAAAGAAACAGCTCCATTTAGAAAAAAGGATAAAGGCCCTGAGCTGAAGACTTTGACAACTTTCCGCGGGGGAGGGCTGGCATTGCCCTAGAATTTCCTGGGAAAGAAAGCTCTGAGAGATGGGGAGAGGCGAGAAGGAGGAGATGAGAGAGAAAGGAATAGGGAAAGGAGTGGGAGGCAGGCCCCCCCCAGGGCTCAGGGAGGAACTGGGGCCCCATGAACGAAAGCTGGGTCTACCCCTGGTACGACCCCACTTCTACAGTGTGGACTGGGCATGAGTCACTGCGATTCAGTGTGCGTGGGGTTCCCAGGGCTAGTCCAGCCCAATCCAGCATTTGCTTTGTGGCCTTTGCGGACACTTGCACCTAAGACACCTGCCATTCCCCATTGCATTTCCACACCCCCTTTCTGTGCCTCTCTCAGCACCCCTGTCTCCAAGGCTGCTGTCTCCAGTTCACATCGGGAGCTAATCCCAGTCCTCAGAAAAGCAAAGGCTGGGATTGGAGAGGGGCTGGGGGCGCCACTTCCTTTGCCTGAGTTCTCTTCAGCCTGAGCCCCTTTCTGCTGCGCCTCCCCAACCCGCCGGTGGAGACCCGAGCCCAAGACGCACACTCCGGGGGACCAGTGGTTGGACGCCCGGGTCCAGGTGGCTGAACCCCAGCAAGGGGAGGGAGGGAACTTTCCCCTCCCGCGGAGGCCCACTCCCACTGGACACTAGTGGCAAGGGGACAGCAGTCTTTGTTCTCCCGGGGTTTGGCTAGGCTTCGCTGCTGAGGCGCAGAGCGGGCGGCGCCAGGGCACTGGGATTGCTCACTTTTGCACTCGGCGTGTCGAGGGGTACAAGCTCCTGCCTTTCCTGGGGGGACGGGGGGCCTAGGGAGTTTGGGTTTAGGAGGTGTGAGGGGGAAAGAAGCGTAGGGGGAGGGGTTCTGCTTGTCGGCCAGGCTCTTTGTTTGCATTGGGGGCGGGGAGGGGGTTGAAGGTGGGTTCCAGCTTGGGTTCTGAGAGCAGCGCAGATTCCTGAGTATGTCACCATGTTGCACCCGCGCAGTACACATATGCACACTCGCGCGCGCGCGCGCACACACACACACACACACACACACACACGCACTCGTATAGACAGGCTGCCGGCCGGTAGCAGACAGCGCGGTTCCCGGCGCTCCGGGCTGCAGCAGCTTCGTCTGCCCGCAGCGCCACCACCGTGCGTCCAGAGGGGGAGTGGAGGAGGCTGGAGGCACTCGAGGGGCGACAATTCCGCGAGGAAGGAGGGAAAGTGGTACAAACCCTGACCCCCACCCCAATGGCCCTGGACACCCCCTTTGTGGCCCGGGGTCGCAGAGGTCACGGGCAGCTTAGGCTCCAGGAGGGAGGCAGGGAGCCACCGGAGGGCGGCGCGCACGCGAGGGGGCGAGGGAAACCAAGGGAAGGGAAGCAGGCGGACTCGGCTGGCGGGCTTACCCTTAGAAGCATCTTTCTCCTCTTTGGGCTTGGTCACCTTTCCACTCATAGATCCCAGCTTGCTTGACAAGGTTCGCCCAGAAGACGGAAGTCCTCGCTGAGCGGGCCGCACTTGGGAGAGTGCTTAGGGCAGCAAGTCAAGACCACAAGCTCCCCTCGGTGTGGCTTTTCCCCCACCGCTGCCGCTGCCACCGCTGCCTAGGAGAGAGTGGGGAGGAAAAGAGAGGGGTGAAGGAGGAGCCGCCGCCGCCGCCGCCGCCACCACCGCCGCGAGCCCAAGCGGCCGGCAGCGGGAGGAGCCGCTCGCCGCGCTCTAGAAGTGAAGAGACAAAGCGGCGCGGCGCTTCACCCGCGCCCGGCGCCCGCCGCTCCTGCCCGCCCGCAGAGAGCCGCGCTCGCCACCCCCAGGGCGGCCGAGAGTCTCGGCCGGGACTCCCCGGGCTCTGCGCGGGCCGCTCGCCGGGAGTTGCCTGGGTGGGCTGCCCGCGCCCCGGCGGGCTGCTTTCGCCCGCCTCTCCCAATCCGCTGCGGGCCGCCAACTCAATCAAAATAAAACCCCGAGGAAGATTTTTTTTAAAAAATCATAACAAAGACGAAAATATTCACTTAAAAATAACAAGCCTCCCCGAAAGGGAAATGTTTGAACATGTGATGAGCAACGTGTGAGCCTATTACACCGCAGAACCGCACAGCTTCTCGCCCGCGGGGAATCGGGAGGGGAGGATAGCCTCTTTCTTTCTTTCTGTTTAATCCATTTTGGGGTTCCTATTATTTTGCCATAAAGGGGACCTGAGTTGCCTGCCCGCGGAGGAGCGGGAACCGATGGCCCTTACCTGCTCTCTCTCTCTTCCTACACCCACACCCCCTCGGAGCTCGCCCGCTCCCTTGCTCGCTCTCTCCTTCCAGAGAACTCTCCAGTCCCAGAGAGCCGCGAATCAACACAGCAGCGCATTCTATATAAACGGCAAGGTGTGGGCACGCGGGGGTTGGGGGCCGGCGAAGGCGGGGCCCCACAAAGACGCCTGCAGGCTGTAGTAAAAGGAGAACTCGGCAGGGGCGCGCCGACGTCAGCCTCCGGTTGGCAAAACCCTGGCGAGCCCCGCGGACTGCGGACAAGCCTGTTGGCCGGGACTCCCCGGCCGCTTCAGGACAGGGAGGGCCAGGGGTGCCACTAGAGTGGGCTTGCCCTGTGGGCCGGCTGTGGAGATCAAAGCCCGGGTCCCCTCCTACCCGCCCCGCTACTCCCTCTGCTTCCAGCGCTTGCCTTCTCGGCTGGACTGCCCGGGCCCGCGCTGGTTGCCACCTACACTTTGGGGACTCCTCTGTTGGCAACTGTCTGTACCGAGCGGTGGAATCTCCGTCCGGGAGTCGCTGATTCTTCGCCTCCGGCCAGCTGCCCAAGTTGAGACTGCTGGGCTCTCTTGGGGAAGAGAGAAGGGCGCTCTGGGATCTGGATTTCACTAGGGCAGAGAGTGAAACTGACCGCGGCGGCTGCCACCTCCCAACCCCACCCTCACCCACAGGCCCCTCCTCCTAAGGCTGGTCGCTCTGGTTGGCAAACTGGATGCAAAAAGTGCCCACCGCCCAGGACGGTCAATGCCAGGCAAACGGGGTGACTTGGAATTGAGGGAGAGTGCTGAAGAGGAATAAGTAGGATCGACATGTCTCCTGGGGCATAAATGTGACAAAACCCAGGGAAGGACCCTGAAGATTAGAACTAGAGAAGGAAAACTGCTCAGAAATTGTTCTACAGGGGGCAAATGGGGAAGAAGAAAGAGTCCAAAAGAAGAGAAGGAGAGGGAACGGGGTAGTCAAGAATTAGCCCCTGGGGCGTCCTGAGAAACTCTTTCCGAGATGGCCTTTCCGGGCGTGCAGATCCCGAGAAGCCCAGCGCTCTGTTGAGGGACTGAGGTGGCCGCTAGCAGGACTTGGTCCTCAGAGCCGTACATTAATCAGACTTTAGGCTTCAGTCTGGCCATGGAGACACGGTAGCAACTCCCATGCAGAAAATCTGTTTCCCCGTCCCACTCAGCCCCACCCGCTTCTTAATTCGGTTTTGTTAATGGCATTAAACCAGGCGAAGAAATCTTATAGATGGATTAGTCCTATTGAATCCCAGGCGATAACTCAATTACAAGAGCCTGCTGTGGCTTTCAAGACCAGGAGTGTGGGCTGCCCCTGCTGCCAGCCCTGGTCTAAAGGTCGGCAACCTCTAAACTCAATTTGCAGCCTCCATCCTCAGTCTGGGAGGAACTAGAGGCCTATTTTTCTTGTAAATAATATCTAATAATCTGGAGCTTGATGACACAATGTGATTATCCAACCCCAGGTTAGACCATTAATTAATATCAATGGTCTGGGAAGGAAGGAATTTCTGTTCAAATGACCGGAACTCAGAATGGGGTGGAGACTTGGATGAGTTTAAAGGAAAGGGCAGGGGAAGGGGGTAAAGAGTTCTTTAATAATTTACACCCCATAACAGTTACCATCCATTTAGCACTTACCCTGCGCCAAACAGCAGTCTAAATACTTTACATCATTATCTTATTTCATCTTCACAACAGCCTTAAGGAAGTGTTGGTACTGTTGTTATTTCCATTTTACAAATGAGGAAAATGAAGCTCAGAGAGGTTAAGTAACTTGCCTGGAGGCCACACAGCTGGTAAGTAGTGGAGCCTGAATAACAAACTAGCAGAGCCAGGATAGGAAACCAGGTGGGTCTGTGTCTAAAACCAGTGTTCTATTATACCACATGATCTCTCAACAACCTATTGGCCTCTTAAAAAAAAGAGGAAGGAAGCACATATTCACTGGACCTGTCTGCCAATCCCAAACTCTTAAGTCTTTTCAAACTCCACAACTCAGCATTCAATCAAAAAAAAAAAATTCGTACACATGTGCACACACACCCACATATGCACACACCTCTTGTGCACACACACATAACATTAGCTTTGTCCACGTCCCCCCAATGAGCAACAAGACCTTATTTTGGGAAAAGGGTCAGTTTCTGTCTTGGAAGATCTTAAGCATGGTATCTATGTGAATCTTGAGTGTTTCAGCTTTCCTGCTACATTAAGATTTCCAGGAAAATTCTCTGCACAGACAAGATATGCCCTGTCTACCCCTCAAGCCCTATCATCAATGGCATTTCCAGCAAGGGTAACTTCCAACTGGAAGCCATATAGATTACTCTGTTTCTTAAAGGACACTAATAGTCAACATATACCTATACCTAGGTTAGTTTAATATAATTGAGGTGAGTCAAGGAGATGTCTGCTTGGGAGTATTAACAGAGTCTGTCTATCCATGAACACAAACAAGTAAAAAGCATGTGTTTCTTTACTGTAAACCACCTTGCAAAAAGAAATAATCCGAAGATAAAGGAAATAGATACCGCATGCAAGAACAATTTAGTGGTTTCTGTCCATATGGGAACAAATCACTGACATTGTAAGGGCATTCATGCTAGAGACCAAAGGTAATCAATATTCAAGTGCAGGGACAAGCAATCTCACCTAAACAAAGCTTCTGAAGACACTACTAGGGAGGTCACTGGCATCTTGTTTTGTGAAAGGAATGAGAGCCTTCTCCTCTTCAAAGCCCCATGAGATGTTTAATATGAACAAAGTGTTGTTGGTACTGGCTCATAAAAATGTGTGCCCCAGTGTCCATCCCCCAAGCTATTTGATAATGCAGAATGGTCAGCTGGAAGAGGATCTGACATCTGTGGGAGGGTGGTCAGGGGAGGACTTTCCCCACCGCCAAAGGGACTCGGTCTTGAAGCATCTCAACAAAACCCTGGTTTAGCTTATAGCACTTCCTACCCCACCCACATCCATTCCCCCCATTCCACTGAGGAGAAATTACCCTCGGTTTTCAGTGTAGCCATTTGCACTCTCTGGTCACTTCACATCTCTCTGCCTTGTCACTATGGTAAAATATGTCCCATCCTATCTCTGCTGCTCCTATGAGAAACAATTCCATAGACTGATAGACTACAGGGCTGAAGGGTTATCCTACGTAGTAATTTAGTCCTGAAATTAAAGCAATATTCTAAAAGAAAATGTTTCATGGGCACTCCTCTAAAGAGGGCTGGGCTATTTTATGGAATAAGTGGCAGAGGCTTGGATCTTTGGTAGTAAAGTGGAAAAGGTCCTGAGAGTCTCACCCTGTTGGCCCTATCATCTCCCTAGTGTCAGTTTCCTGCTAGCCCCAAACGCCTCAAGACACCAGCCTCTGGATTGCAGGTTTGCTCATCTTCCAGCAGCTTTAAGCAATGTTTCCAGGTAAGAGAGCATATGGTTCCATTGTCTGTGCTGGTGGGCAAGATTGGGGTGAGCAGGGGTACAGAGGACACTAAGGGCTTTCTCTGGCAGTTTTGGATTACCTGAGTGTAGAGAGGTTGTCACTGGACACCACCTAATTAGATGTTTTAGTGACAAGACAGCTTCCTACTGGACAAAACATGTATTTCATTTGTGAAAACATTTCACAGCAGAAAGCTGGTTCAAGCTACATTTCCAGCCAGGGTACTTGAGATAAAGAAAGGCTCTGGGAGCTGGAAGTTGCTTTAATTTTTAAGTTCACATCTCAGCAATTGGAACTTTCAGATCAAAATGCTAGAGCTTTCAAAGGTATTCATTACTGATTCAAACCTTGCAGTGTCTATGTACATCATGCTTAAGGTTTCTTTCTATCCAAATCTCAGGTTGAGTTGGTAGATCTCTGTAACATAAGAGCTAGGAAAGATAATCTCCAAAGATAGCCACAGTGGCAGTTTTAAAACATGGCCACTGAGACGTGGGCACTATGTCCTCTTCCCTTTGATCCTGACTGGGCTTGTAACTGCTTCAGCCTATAAAGTATGGTGGAAGTGATGCTCTGTTATTTTTAGGCTTGGTTAGAAAAGGCCTGGCCCTCTTGGGGCATTGGCTCTCAGCAAAGCCAGCCATCATGTATGAAATTTGCACACCCTGAGACCACCATACTAGAGAGTTCATATCTAGGCTCTCCAGTTGACAGTGCTAGCTGAGCTTCCAGACAACATCCAGCATGGCTTGCCAGCCAAGGGAGAGACCTATCTTAGATATCCAGCCCAATCAAACCACCAGATGACTGCAGCCCCAGCTGACATCTGACCGTAGCCTCATGAGAGACTCCTCAGTGAAGTACCACTCAGTGGACCCCCTCTTACATTCCTGGCCCATAAAATAGTGAGCAAAATGAAATGTTAATTTTTAATTTGCCTTTAACTGCAATATGCTATGTAGCAATAGTAACTGGAATAGTGACCCAAAGTTCTCCTAATCCTGTATGTATATATGCCACTCCACCCTGTAGAGTGAATGTCTATTTCCCTTCCCTATGAATCCAGGCTGGCTTGTGATTTGTTTTCGCCAATAGAATGTGGCCAAAGTGACACTGTGTCAGTTCCGGGCCTAGCCTCTAAGAACCTTGGCAACTCTACTTTCCCTCTAGGAGAAGCCAGCTACCACACCAAAAGTCAGACACGCTGAGACTCATGTTGTGAGGAAACCCAAGCTGGCCATATGAAGAAGCCATGTTAAGGAAACCTGCGGAACCCAACTAGCAGCAAGAACCAAGGCTCCAGACATATGACACCAAATAAGCCCATCTCAGCCAGCTCCCAACCATTCAAGCTGCAAGGCTCCAGATTTCATGGAGCAGAGAAGAGCCACCCTGCTGCACTCTGTCTAGGTTCCTGACCCACAAAGTTGTGAGCAAACTGGTTGTTGTTTTAAGCCACTTGGTTTTGGAGTGCTTTGTTACACAGCAATAGATAACTGGAATGAGAATTCCAGAATCACTTTTGGACCAAGTCTGTTCTGTTCCCTACATTTGTCTGCTACAGACCAGAATGGGTTTTTGAAGTGAGGGAAGGCTATAAGATAGAAAGATGTCAATGATTTATCCAACAACAGCTTAACTCTAAGACCTTTCCATTCTATATCAAGCAGACATGTGCTTTTCTGCTTCCTGTAAAATTGAACTTTTGGACCATTAAAATGTGATGTTGGAATGCCTGTCAGAAACAAACATCTTTAAATGTTTTGTCACTTTCTTCTCCAGTGAAGGAGCAGAAAATGAGCTAGCTTTTTCAAAAACTCAGTCTTACTCCCCAACAACAAGTATCACCAGGCAGCATCAGCTCTCCACCCAGAATCCCTATGATGCCATAGCATTCAGAAACACCTGTGTCAAAGAGGAACAGGTAAGCAAAGTTGTCCTTTTCCTCTCAGCATGCTCCTGACTTACTCTACATCTGAAACAGGGGACCTAGCCATTTTCTCTCCCAGGCAGTAACATAAACAACTTTGGCCTATGTCAATTTCCAGATTTTCAGATCTTATTCTTGCCTTCATTTTAGTAGTCATAACCATGGTGGAAGAAAACAGTGCAGGTAAGAAAATTTTCTTTCTCAAAAAGTTTCTTGAATATAGTAGTAAGTTATTAGCACACTTGCCTTTGCCTGTATCTTGACTTCTCTTGATGAGATCATAAGTTCCTACATGACAAGGACTATATGAAATGCTTCTAAGACTTACTCGTCCCATGCCCACTATATGGCATAACATAGTGCCTGGCACATAAAAGGCACAATAAATATCCTCATCATTATAATGCCATTTATTTAATTTCCTGGGTTTCTTCAACATGCTAAATATTTACCCAGATTATGCCATTTTATAGTCAAAGTGACCCTCTGACTTAGCGACTACTATTATCTCCATTTTCCAGATGAGGAAACAAGTTCATGAAAGTGAAGCAACTTACCCAAGATAACACAGCTAGTAAGAGTTACACCCAGGACTGAGATTCAAGTAGGTCCTTCTGCTTCATCTTTCCACAATATGACACTGAATATTTTGTAAATATTATGGAATAATAAGTACCTCTAAAACTTCCCAAATATATAGTCAAGCATTAGAGCAAATGCAAAGATCTCAGGGCTTACTGGGCTCTCACTTGTTTTCTGTCGATGCCTGACTACTCCATCCCACAAGCATGGTAGACATGGATGTATGGCTGTCCAGCTTCCCCTTCCAGAAAAGGCTTGCTGCTCAGCTGTCAGGAGTATAGGCATTAGGCAGCCTCCAGCTGTCAGCTCTCTCGGTGTCTGCCTCAGCTGCAGAACTGCTTCACCTGAGGTTATGTCCTTCCAGGTAAGCTCACATCCAGTGACTGACAGAAGTCTGGCTACTTCAGATCAACACAGGCACTCTGACAGACAACACTCACTCCAGGCCCTCTGCCAGGTTGTCTAAGGCTTTGTTGGTCCTGTTTCACAGTTCAACTTCTCCCTCTGCCCAACCCCGCCTCCTCCCACTTCCTTTCACAGTTGTTGATTGCTAATGAACATCTTCTACCACAAACTCCATCTGCTTTCAGAGATCCCAGTCTGTGACACCTTCTCTCTCTCTTTGTCTCTACCCATGTCTCATTACACAGGCTTTTGATAAAGAAAGATTCTGGAAATCTTCCTCTTTCTCTGATGGTTTAAGTGATCTACACAGTGTCACCAGTTCCTTTTGCCACTCATTCTCTGTCTTCTTGGGTGGCTGCTTGGAGCCTTCTTTAGAGTGCCAGGGGTTGGGACATGGATTTATGCCTGACCACAGAACCCTGAGACCCAGCTGTACTGTATGCAACTGTTATGTTTTAGGGAAAGAGGAGTAATTTGCAGATGATCAAGAAATAACAAGTGGGGTTTCTAATGATCAGGAACCTGCACCTATACTTTCCTTCACTTGAAACTGCTTATAACCCAGTTGTTCTGATTTCACACAACACAGAATGCCTGTGTGCCTGCCACATGGTTGGAGTGACTTTACTCATTACACTGTTGTCATAACTGTACCTCACATAATGTGGCTAACTTTGGTCTCCTCTAAGGGACTCCCCTACTCAAGTAGTCTTCTTAATATTCCACTTCTGGGATTCTTTATTCTTCCCATTCTACTTCTCCCAGTGCAGTCTCTGGTGCTATTTCCCTTTTCATGTTCTCATCTCCTCTCCCATACCAGGGTCTAGCATGGCCATTCCTTATTACAGTTTTCCTATTGCAGTTTATTCCATAAAGCCTCGCCCCTCCCTACATCACCCAGCCTGCAAGGTGAGGATTTACTTTATTCTACTTTTGGGAAGAGCAACTGAGAACTGTGATAGGAGATTTGCCTCACTGCTGCTGGGATAGCCAAAGAGGAGCCCCTTTGAGGTTTCCTACTTGTTATAAAAGAAAACAAGCAATGGCATCATTTTGCTTTGCTGTAGGCTTGCACCGGAGGCACTGTCAAGGCAATGCTAATGTCAAGGCTAATGACCAAAAACAGGGGAGGCAATTAACATATGGTATTATATATAAACTCTCATTTCATCCTTGGAACTGTTCTAAACATTAGATATTGTCACCCTTGATGTATAAATAATGAAAAGAGCCGAGAAAAGACAATGTACCTGCTCAGATTCCCACAGCTATTGAATAGCACTAGCAGGATTTGAATCCAGGTCTTTCTGTTGCAAAAGCCTATGCATTTTGCACTGTCAGATGCTGACATTGTCAAGAAGGCTGTGGTTAGCATGGGCCAGAGGAGTTGGAAGAATCCATGAATAATCAGTGATGCTCTGGCTTTGGTGTTAGTGGAGAGAACATTTCTAAGAACCACATGAAATTGTGCCATTCAAAAAAGCTATGGCACTGTGACCCAGGGCAGAGCAGTCCTCTCCAAAGGATTCCTTAGCCACATCCGTAATTCTATACTGCTATTCTTTGTTCTTCCTGCTGAGGTACTGTACTAGATTATCTGATGTCAATTTACCTACCACTTCTGGTTAAGGCTGGGGGCTAGTTTTCCCAGAAGCTCCTTCCCTATATAGTGAGAGTTTGCCACTGAGAGAACTCACTCAAGACTTGGAAGGTGGGAGTGAAGCAGAAGTCACTGTACTCAGGAGGCTGTAACAGCCAGGCAGTGTGGCTTTATAGATCTCTCTATGAGCTCCCACTTCCCAGTGGCCTTATGCAGCTAGACCTGGTGACTTCCCAGAATTCCAGTGAGCTTTGGTTTCCTCTCCTCCTCCAGTACTTCAGGTTGAAATCATTAGAGACATTTGCCTGACTCTCCAACATGAACATTTTAGACCTTCACTCTCCTAGCTCCTACGTTGCACAGACCTAGTCTTTAAAATATATTAAATCCCTTATCATTATAATATTTTAGTGGTTCTATTTTCATGACTGTATCAAAACTGATTCAGATGCCCATCCTGAACCTCACTACTAGTTCTCTGTTATTAGAAAGTGACTCCCTAGGAGTCCAGTCACATAGAGGCCTTTTTTCTTCTTCTCTAGAAACCACAGAAGGCTCTGAGAAGATGGTGACTTAAGCATGTGTTGTTTCCCATTCCCCATTCCAGGCTACCTGCCTCTCTTCAGGCAACTAGGCAGTGAGGCCTATGGAGAAAAGCTGGATATGAGTGAGGTACTAGAGGTTGTGGGAGTCTCAACAAAAAGAAGCATTGTTAGGCTTTCTCTCCTGAGTGCCAAGCAAAGCCTGGATCCATCACTGGAAAGGTTCAGCAAAAAAAGATCAGGAAATTGAGGAAACAATATCAGGCTTGTGTTCCTTGTCTCCTATGCCTTGAAGAGGCCAAGAAGGAATGAACTAAAGCAGGCGTCCTCAAACTACGGCCCGCGGGCCACATGCAGATGTTTTTACCCGTTTGTTTTTTTACTTCAAAATAAGATATGTGCACTGTGCATAGGAATTTGTTCATAGTTTTTTTTTAAACTATAGTCCAGCCCTCCAATGGTCTGAGGGACAGTAAACTGGCCCCCTGTTTAAAAAGTTTGAGGACCCCTGAACTAAAGGAACAGATGGGGTCAGTGTAGACCTAGGGAGAGGGCAGCTTCCTCCAAGTACTTAGTTTCCCAACACTTGAGGACCAACTACCACTTAGGTATCTCTCCCGCTACCATGAGCTGACCTCAGTGAGACGACAACAAAATATTCTATAACCACCTCTGTGGGTCCAGCATCCAGAGAAAGGTCGATTAAGTGATGAATACCAAAAGAAAATAGCTGACAGGAGGAGGGACAAATAACCCGAAAACCAACAACAACAATGACAAAATAGGAGCATAAAAGGAGATTCAAGTGCAGCATAAAAATAGACTTTCCTGAACTCAAAAAATGTGATTTTCTGAATAGACAGTTTCATAGATGAACTGAAGGAGACGCTGACCATATCTGAGACCCAAAGCAGTGGCCTGGATGATAGAGTAGAAGAATCACAAAATACAATGTCAAAAATACCAAGACAGTGAAATCATGAGGGAATATGTAAGAGCCTTGGAGGATAGATCCTGAAGAATAGTTAAGTCCTTCTAGAAATAAAAAACAGAAAAGCAATAATTTTTAAAAAGATAATAGTGTGAACTAAAATAATATTTTAAGGTTCACCCCCACTGGCTGACTGAATGGACCCCCTCGTGGCCAGAGGAATATCCCAAAACTAAATTGTCTGCCAAAAGGAGGGAGGTCAGACATGCCTCATCATGTTCCCCTCCCTTCTTGGAGACATCCTTTATAACCCATTAAGAGACTTAAGGATATGCAAAACAAACCTGCAGGTCCTCAATTTACAAAACAAATGTATGTCCGGTGGCTTATCACTGATAAACAGCTCCTTCTGTTGAAACATTCCAAGCCTTTAGACAAAGCTTCATGTCTTTAACCAATTACAAGCCAAAGAATCTTGAAACCCACCTATAACCTGCAAGCCCCCCCCCTCCCGCCCCCTGGGAGATGTCACACGGGGTCATGATCCTCAAATTTGGCTCAGAATAAACTTCTTTCAAATATTTCAGAGTTTGGATTTTTTCTGTCCACAATAGAAAAGAGCTTTTCTGAGCATAACAGCTATAATATTTAAATAAATAATTTAAAAGATGCAAAAATAACTAGAAATTAAGAAATATACTCCTAGAACACTGGATCAAAAGTGAAATTATGAACTATCTAGAAAGTAATTAAAAAGAACACATTACTCCAAAACCTATGTGACACAGAGAATGCTATAGTCAGAAAAAATATATATTCTTAAATGTTTTAATTATTAATGAACAAAGATGAGAAGGTAAATGAGCTTAGAATTTCTCTTAAGATATTTGGAAAAGGACCACAAATTAAACCAAAAGGAACTAGGAAAAAGCATTAATAATTTTAAAAAGCTAGAATTACAAAAATAGCCAAAAATTATTCTTTGAGAAAACCAATAAAACAGACAACCCTCTTGCAAGTCTAATTAAAGAAAAAGAAAGTAAATATTTACAACACTTGAAAAAAGAGACATAACCACAGATAAAGAAAATTTTAAGTAATTATAAAAGACACTACATTAAACTCTACAACAGCACATTTGAAAACCTAGAGAAAACAGATTTTCTTTTTTTAGAAACCCAATTTAACTCACAAGAAGTGGAAAAATTGAATAGGGCAATTATCAAATAAGAGAATGAAATAGTAAATAAATATCTACCACTGAAATTGTCATCATAGCAGAGAGGTTCATTTGTTTTAATGCAACTTTTTCTTTTGAAACAAGTAATTTCAATGTCATTTAAACTATTCTATGCCATTAAAAAGAAGGGAAGCCCCTTAATTCTTTATTATGAGGTTAACCTAAATTTCATCTCAAAACCTACAAAGGTAACTACAAAAAATATATATATAGAAACTAAGTTTTGACTATTGATGCTGACATTTTGAATTAAACATTAGTAAATACACTCTAGTAATCTTTAAATAAAGTAAATTTATAACCAATTAGGTTATGGTGGATTATAGTGTTGGTCCCAATTCTTCACCCCTACCTGTGTTCAGGAATTTTTTCATGGTGTGCATTTCCTTGTCCCTTAACTTTTGCATCAGCCAAGTGATTTACTGTGATGAATAAATTGAGATGCAAGTGTGCCACTTTCCAGCTGAGGCCTTAGGAAGCTTTGTGCACTTCCTCCTTCCCTCTTGTGTCTCTAGAGTCAACTTGGGAATATTCTGACTAACCTGTTTGCCCTGTCAGGAAGGAAAAAGTTATCTGGGGCACAGCCCCAGCAGCCCCACAACCTGAAGCAAAGCCACCCTAACAGACCAACAGAACTACAGAGACAATCAGAGCCACTCAGCTGACCCCAGACTAGATCAGCCAGACCCCAGCTAACCTGAAGACACATAAACAATAACAAGTGATTGTTGTTTTTCAAGCCAATGAGATTTGGGATGATTTGTTTTACAGAAATTACTGACTGACATGTAGGATTAAATTTGGAAATGCAAAGGAAGTTCAGTATCAGCAAATCTATCAACATAATTCATTACATCAATAAATTAATGAGGAAAGCCATACGAATGATGATATCAAGAAAGGCATAAAGTCAATTGATAAAATTCAGCTACATTCCTGATACATTTCTAAGTTAAATAGGATTAGAATGAAACTTTTTAAATAGTACAGGTTGTTTACCAAAAACAGATGTCAAATATAATCCCAAACTGCAAACCACTGACATATTCAAATAAAATTCAGAACAAGACAAGAATGCCGCCTATCCTTATTATTATTCAACATTGCCTTGGACGTTCTAGCTAATAAAAAAGACCAAAAAATAAACTCATGTAAACATCAGAAAAGATATCTATTTCTTTGTCTGTCTGTTTCTTTATTTGTATAGCTAGGAAACCAAAACACTCTAGTAAAATCTTTGAGACTTATTCAGAGAATTTGGCACTGTGAAGGAATACAAGGTTACTTTATTAAACAAATAGTATATTTCTATTCAAGCAATAAACACCAAGAAATGAAAATGGGAAAACTTATATTCACAATAATGAAAAAACCTATATGATACACAGGACTAAATTTAACAAGAAAAGCATCAGACCAGTATGAAGAAAACTGCAATACCTTATTGAAGGATGTAAAACAAAATCTGAAAAAAAGGAAGGAATAAATGAATCATAAGACTTTAATATCATAAAACTCCAATTCTCCCAAAATCAATATTATTTTTTAAGTTTCAATTTAAATTCCCAGTGTGATTTTTCAGGAGGAAAACAGAGGGAATTTATATAATATAATCTTAATACTTATGTGGAAGAATAAATATCCTAGAATGGTCATGAAAATAAGAATAATGAGAGAGAAATATCTTAAATGGATATCAAAATATACTCTAAATTCATTGCAATTAAATCAATATAGTATTGTCAAAGGAATAATAGATCAAAGGAACAATAATTGATCAAAGGAACAATAAAAAATACAGAATTAAATAACATATGTAAGCATTTAATACATGAAAAGGTGATATTTCATTTCACTTGTGAAAAGATGGGCTGTTAATGAACAGTATGGATGGGCCTGCCTATTAAACTGAAATAAATTGAACCTCTGTTTTACACCTAAAATCAATATAGTTTGCAGATAAACTTATATATAAATATAAAATTAGCAAAAATCCTGTAAAAAAATCTAGAGAACTACATGCATAACCTAAGAGTGAAGAGAGCTTTTCAGCCAATTCTCAAAACCCAGACATTGTAAAGGAGATTTCATTATATACAATTTTCAAAATTTTGACAGAAGATTCAATTATTAAAATCAATAGATAGGCCGGGCGCTGTGGCTCACGCCTGTAATCCTAGCTCTTGGGAGGCCGAGGCGGGCGGATTGCTCAAGGTCAGGAGTTCAAAACCAGCCTGAGCAAGAGCGAGACCCCGTCTCTACTATAAATAGAAAGAAATTAATTGGCCAACTAATATATATAGAAAAAATTAGCCGGGCATGGTGGCGCATGCCTGTAGTCCCAGCTACCCGGGAGGCTGAGGCAGAAGGATCACTCGAGCCCAGGAGTTTGAGGTTGCTGTGAGCTAGGCTGATGCCATGGCACTCACTCTAGCCTGGGCAACAAAGCGAGACTCTGTCTCAAAAAAAAAAAAAAAAAAAAAAAAAAAAAAAAAAAAAAAAAATAAAATCAATAGATAAACAAAAAATTGGAAATATTGCTGCATCCAGAGAATAGATGAGGGGCTTATAGCTATAATATATAAGGAGATCTTACAATTTGACAAAGAAAAAAAAAACATTCAAAAATAGGCAAAAGGATAGGAACAACCATTTCACAGAGAAACAAATTCAAATGAGCATTTTTTTTAAAAAAGATCTTTGTACTTATAAGTAACTAGAGAAACTCAAGTTAAAGTAACAATGAGATGACTTTTTTTTTTTATCTATAGGACTGTCAAAATTTTAAAAGAGCAGTAAGATCAACTCTTGGTGGGATTGCAAGGGAAAAGGGAAATGTATACTCCCATATGTTGCTGGTAGAATTGTGAATCCCTTACATTCATTTTAGAAAGCAATATGGCAACATTTAATAAAATTAAAAATAATACACATACACTCTGAAATGAAAAACAATATGCATACTCTTCAATCTAGCCTGGAATCTGTTTCAGAACAATAAAAACAACAGTATGTAAGGGTATATCTACAAAGGTGCTTGTTGCTACGTTGCTTTTTAGTGGCAAAAGAAAAAAAAAAAACTTTGGAAGCAAAGTGAATGTCCACTAAAAGGGAATGGTTGGATAAATTATTTTCCATCTACATCACAAAATGCTAGGTAGCCATTGAAAAGAGTGAAATCAAGCAATTGCAGTTGATGTGTAGGTTTTTGTTGAATGGGAAAAATAGTAACAATAATCATAGCAAATGTTCATATTAGCACTGTTTTAAGTGCTTTACGTATTTTAACTCATTGAATCTTCAGAACAACCCTATGAGATAGGTTTTATTATCATCCTCATTTTCTAGATGGGGAAACTGAAGCCTAGAGAACCTAAGATCACACAGCTAGCAAAAAGAAAGAAGTGTAAGATACAGAAAGTGTGAGTAACATGATATAATTTCTGTAAAATAATCTATAACAAAAGACAGACATGTGCATATTATATGTTTTATATAATTATTTAAGAATGGAAATGTGGAAGAATATGTACTAGACTAGTAACATGGATTATTATATATATTATATAATTATATTTTCTATTATATATGTAAAGTATATTATTATAAAAATAATTAAGGAACACAGCATTTCAATAATGGACAATTCCAGCAGCAGCAGTTGCTGTTCCAGGTGAAGCCAAGAAGAGAATCAAGTGATCTCTATCACTTAATGTCTCTTGCTCTCCTCCGTACCCCTTGGCACTGTGCTGATCCCTCCCTTATGCAGAACTACTGTATTTAGAAATGCCAGGTGCTTCCCATCCTATCTAAGCCAAGAGACTCCCTGGAATCCAGTCATCACTGGGCTCTGAGATTTCCCAACCATAGAAAGCTTCCAATATCCCACTTTTGTGCATGAATCTCCAATTTGGGGCATGGAGATAGAGAAAAAAGATCTGCCTCATGTCTACATCTCCTAGGGAAAATAAACTTTGTCCTCGGGACAGGTTCTATCCTCCCTCCCATCCATGGCAGAGATTTAAACTTTGCCACTCCCACTGACACACTTCACACTCATGCCTAAGGTGAGTGCCTTTTTACAGAGATAAATAGGCAGATATCTCCTCTCCCAAAGAGCTTGAGATCTTGACAGAAAGATATACCTTTTATATTAGGTACTCAATGAATGTTTGTTGGGTGAGGAAAATAATGACATATATGAATAATTCAAATACAAGGTAGAGAGTGAAGTGTTAAATTATAGAACCACAAACAAAATGCTATCTGAGTTGGAGTGGGCAGGGGCAAACCTTTCCAGAAATGGTTTTGTAAAGAGATGGCATTTTATACTGATGGAAAATGGCTGAGGAAAAAAAAAAAAAAGAGAGATGGCATTTGAGCTTGATGTAGTGTTTCTGAATGTATGGTCAGTAACAGATCCCCTGAGGTGCTTAAGAATTCCAGATCTACTGAATCCAAATCCCCAGAAGTGACACCTAGGAGTTGGTATTTCAAAGAAGTCCTCTACGTCATTCTTATACACACTATATTATAGACCATGAGAAATGGGGTAGATTTGGGTATGCTGAGAAGTGAGGAAGTACACAGCAGTAAAAGGCAATAGCATGAGTCAAGCGTCCAGGCATGAAAGCAAAATGGAAAACAGTGGCTGATTCAATGTGACTGGGGGCATTGGAAGTGGTGAAGAGGAATAATGAGGAACAAGATTGAAAAGGTAGGTTAAGGTTATATCCTGGAGGGCCTGGGGAATGCCAAGTTAAGGAATGCGAGCTTTTTTTCTGAAGGCAAAATAATCCATGAAAAGATTTGAGACAAAACAAAAATAGGAGGGTCTTGACTTTCACAGTGTCTTCCAAACCTCACCTCAAATGTATCAGAATTACCAAGATTGCTTGCTAAAAGTCCAAGCTCTGTGGCTCCACCCCAGATCTTCTGAATCAGAATTTCCTGGGATGTGGACCAGAAACCATATTTTTAAGTGATCTTTCAGGTGATTCCTGGGCAGCCAGCTTGGCATTGGTTCATGAAATGGAGATTGGGAACCACTCCTTTACTGGTAAATGTATTCCTAAAAAGTTGTTTATATGCAGAGATTTTACTATTATAATAGAGTCACTGTTCAAAATACTAGGAAAGTGGGCTATTTAGAGGCAACCTCTAGCAAATTTCCTTGTTCAGAAACAAAAAAAGAAAAAGAAATTTTCTCCAGAGTGGTTCCATAAAACGCACACCTGGTTTAAATGCAAAACCCCTAACAACTTTCAGTAAAATGTGACAACACGTTTGGATGCCTGGTATTAGTGATGCCATATGGTTACAGAAATGCACCATGGGAAAAATAATTCAAAATGTTTAAGTTTCATCTAGCTTTTCAGCAAAATGAGTGAACTCTAAAGTGATATTGAGAAGAAGAAAGTGGTAATAGGATGCGAGGCTGATAGAGCCATGGCTTCAAAATGGATATATCTATTATACTATGTAGCCATTTTGAGGTTGCAGGGTTAGTTGAGGCACCAATCTAAGTAGAGACCAGATGGCCACTCATCTCAACTCATGCTCCATTAATAATTAGACCACATGACTTCCAAGATATTTCTTCTAGCTTTAAGATTTTAAGTTTATGTTATTTGGATACTCATCTACCTCTAAGATGGGTGAAAGGAAAAAAAAGTGTGGAGGGGATATAATGTTCAAGTTATCAGTCTAATTCATTTTTATAAAATATGCATAGACACAGATGATTCTGAATCTGAAGGTTTGTTTTCTTAAGCCATGTGATATTTTAAGATTGTCATTGTCTTTTAAATAAAGCATATTTGTCATTTTCATGAAAACACCTTGGTTTGGCTAGCTGGAATATTGGCATAATAGTTTGCTTAGCACAATACTCAAAAGCCAACTTTGAGCAAGAAATTGCTAGTGTTTACCCTTTAACCTTCCAACAGCCAGGCCTGCTTCTTTTCCTCTCAGAGGGTTCCTAACCTCACCCCCAAAACTTTAAAGCTCCCCTCAATTATAACTCTTTTCTTAAGGCCCATTGCTATAAACAGACTGGAGATCAGCAATGAGTACTGACAGCAGTATTTTAGGAAAGAAATGGGATCCAAGCAAGTCTTTTGTGCACCTGTGTTGGAATCCCTCTTTCACAGGGACTGCCTGAACTATAGGAACTCTGCCCTATGCAGCTTTATATTACTCTCCACTACTGTGTAGCAGACAAGGCAAACACGGATAACCAATGCCCTGAGCCAAATTAAAATTCACAGTAATGAGACATGAAAACAAGGGCCCTGGAATAAAGCAGCTCTATGTAGAGAAGTTAAGAAAGGGTTAAATTTAACATTTGAGGTACTTTCCTGCTGATTCCTTGGCTTTTGGGTGAGAGGGTACAAGGAAAGCAATTAATTCCCAAACATTACTGTGGATCTATCAGTGTGTTGGTAGCATGGACTTGTATTTTTATTTGCAGGCTATGTCCTGGCCTGACATTTGTTTCTCTGCCCCAGGCTGAGAAAACCTGCACCTGGGTTACCCAAAAGGATCCCAATTCACATAGCATTTTTCCCCAGTGCATTTGATTTCACCTACCTTAGAAGTGGAGACGCAATGGACCTGGTGGTGAAAAACAAGCAAGATTCCACCATGGACCCAAATCTTAAAGGGCCCTGTTGTTATTAGTGCCAATGGTCACTCACTCCTGGGGGGTAGGAAGCTTCTTGGTCATATCGTCACTGTGCGTTTCTGAGGTTTGCAAGAGTCTGCATCTGAACCAAAGGACCCCCAACTCCCTAAGCCCCTTCTGGTTTCAAGGGCTCCAGGCTGGAAAAACAAATAGTCCAAAGTGATTGCAGGGGCCAGTGGACCCTGTGCAGTTCATATCAGACTGTTCTGAGGAGTGGTAAGTCACAGGGTCTATATTGCAGCTATTTTTAGTGAAACTGAATTCCTTTCCAAAGTTCTCTTGCTTCCAACTTGTTCTAAGTGCAGGAGACCAGCTGTGGTCAGATCATCTTACTGGACCAAGTCTCTGTCAAGGCGACGGGACCAAACCAGGGAGGTGGAACAAAGAGCTCGAGACTGTTGGTGCTTTGGCCCTTTCTCACTGTCTTAGACATCTCCAGAGGAGGAGGATCCTTTGGAAAGGAAAGTGTTACTACCCAGGGGAGTGGGCATTCCCCTCCAACCTGGCAGAAACCTGATAGGCAGATGACATGAGAAGGAAAAATTGAGAAGTTGGCAGACCTTTTCCTCTTTTCTCCAATTCCTGCACACACACACACACACACACACACACACACACACACACACACACACACACACACACACAGGTTCCGCAGGCCAAATCCGGATCTTGGCCAGACTTGCTAGAAGGGTCTAGAAAAGAATGTCATCATCCAGGAGCCAGGCCAGGGATGAAAGTATGAGGAAGACTGGTGTCTAGTCACTTTGCAGCTGTTATTCATTATCCTAAGAGGTAGTTTTAATGGGGGAAAATTTCATGGAAGATGTATTTTGGTTTCAAATCATGGCTAGAGGTGTTAATTCAGAAGATAGTTCTCTGGGCTACTAATTGCATTCCCAGATTCATCTAGGCAAATATTTTACCAATTGTGGGCTATGACACATTAGACATAAATGCAATTTGTTTAGCGGACCATCATCAGCATTAAAAGGAAAATAAATGAATAGAATAGAGAGTACAATAAAATAGAGTGCACTGCATGTAGTAAGAGTAGGTTCTGTGAAACTTTTGTTTCTTCTATGTATATGCATAGTGAATCTCTACTTAAGATGTATTTCTTACTGTTGATCACCATAAAATTTCACTTTTTTGGAAAATTCTGATCCAGATGATTTGTGGAGAAGAACATGAAGATAAACCGTTTGGCCACTCCCAATTTCATAAATGCTACTACTACTACTACTATAACCACTATTTTGGGGTGTTCATTATGTGCCAGGCACTATTCTAAGTATTTCATGTTCATCATCTTGTTTAGTCTTATCACAACCTTTGGTGGTACATTTATCTCAGTTTTACAGAAGAACCAGATGAGGCTCAGTACAAGTTCAAGCAGCTAGTAAGGGGAAGAGCTGGGGTGTCAACTTAGGTCTGTCTGTCTCCAAAGATTGTGTTCTTAACAATTCTAGACCACTTCCCCCCTTAATTGGCTAATACAGGGTTAAATTCATTAAACAGATATGAAAATCTAGGCTGTGTTAGATTTATATAAAATAAGAAGGACATGTTTAAAATAATAATTTAAGATTCCTAGAAATTTTTAGTAACCTCTTATTTAAAAAGAGGGTTTAATTTTGAATTAGTTGCCTATCTGACTCAGAACCCCACGCCCCAAACCCAGCCTCAGTACTCTCTAATGGACATCTGAAAAGTCAGCTGGAGGAATATAATTTTAAGGCACTATATTTTCATGGTCTCACCCCTCTTGTTGCTTCCATTCTATTCCACACAGAAATCTTGTCCCAGGGCGCATTTGGTTTTTGTCTTTTTATAGTTCGAGCTAAATCAGTTCAACCACTTTTGAGTTGATGAGGGAAAAAAAACATACTTATTTCACTTCCAAAATAAGCTTCTCTTTTGGGTACACAGAAAGCTCAGAAAAGGCTGAAACTTTAAAACTTCCCACTTCACATATGGGGACTTCTAGGTCCTCATTACTTTTAAATGTATTTTAAAAATTCCTAGTGATTTGCTCATTTTGCAAACTCCTGTGTTCTGTTGTCATTTTTGTAATTCCCATGGTACACACCCTGAGTGCATGCCCAGTATGTTATAGACTGGCCTCAACAAGTGCCACCATGTGGAATGTGTGTATGAGTGTGTGTGTGTGGGGGGGTGGTAAGTAGGAGGGAAAATATTGAATACAACCTTCTGCAGAGCCCTTTTGGCAGTGCAGGTTAGGTGAAAGATGCCCCAGAGGGGAGGTTCCCTTTTATTTCCTCGCTGCTTAAATGTGCCAGAGCCACACTCCGTGGCTACTGGCTTTAGAATGGTATTTTCTCCAGACCAGGGAAGGCTGAAATTTGACTTTACTGGCTATTGGCTTCTCTGTAGCAGTTTCTGGCCACTCATCAGAGCTCTCTGATCTCTTTGTTTGGAATGAAAACTAATTGACTCATAAACATGTGCAGAATTTCCAGGCAAGAAGTTTTCCGTTGTTACCAGGGCCACAGATGCAGTCAGGAGTCCAGCCCAAATCTCAGTTCCCCACCATGCCTCGCCTAGCAGCATCCTGGCTGGGCTTCTCTCTGAGGGGCAGATATTCACCCCCACCTGTAGCCACATCCTTCCGACACTTTTCAAAACAGGAACAGTTGTCTAAGTCCTCGCATTCTCCTGGCTATTCTATTTTTGCCAGGATGGAATAGGATATTGCAGGCGGGCTCTGGCCAGAGCTGGGCTGACTTGTCCAAAGGGAGCCCAGGACTCCCAGCCCCAGGGTGTGCTCCTTGCCCTACTTGTTCTAGTCACCACATTCATGGAAGCAGTATGGGGAGGAAAAAGAAAAGGGGCTCTACTTCTCTACCTTAGCATTCTGCCTAAAGTTTCGATGAACAAAGGATATTTAATAATAGAATTCCTCCTCTGGTATTTATAGCACCAATTGCTCAAAGCTGTTTTAGGCTTTATTTTTAAAATCCCAGCCTTTGTCACAACCTCCCCAGGAACTGGAGCAGAAGGCAGATATTAGCAGCTCCACTTTGCAGACCAGGAGACTGAGGGATCAATGAAGAGAGATACAACAAGCAAAGGCCCTTGAGAAGCACAGAGCCCATTCAAGCACTGAGACAGGATGATGATACTGTAGTCCTTCACTTACTCATTCATCCATTCATCCAATATTAAATTCTGATTCTTTTTTTAGCTGCTTCACTAGAAACCAGGGATACAGAAATGAACATGTTATGGTCTCATGTTCTTCAAAAAAGAAATTCCAAAGAATCAAAAAAGGGAGAATGAACTTAATGGTTGAAGGAGACTTGAGAGATACATCAACCAAATGTAGTGTGTGGACTTTGTTTGGACCCTGAATTAAACATAACAAATGCACGAACACATTAATGAGATAAGTGGGAGAATTTTTAATATGAACTGGATATTTGTTAAGGAATTGTTAATTTTTTAGATATAATATAATTACTGTTTTTAAATTACCTTACCATTTAGAGATATATACCAGAGCATTTATAGATTAAATGGTATGATGTTTGGACTTAGACAGAAAGGGTAAGGATATGGAAGAACCAAGAATGCTCTTGATTCTGAAATTTAAAAAAAAATTAAAAAAAAATAAATTATATTAAAAAAAAAAGAATGCCCTTGAGTTGATGATTATTGCAGCTGATAATGAGTACAGGGCAATTATTGTACTTTTCTCCTTAGTTGTGTGCATGCTTAAAAATTTTCACGATAGATGAATATAATTTTCACAAAAAGAAAAGTCACGGTACCTGCCCCAAAGGAACTCCTAGAGTTTGCATTCCCTGGAGAGTTTTACTGACACTTGTGATGAGCTCAATCTCTCCTGAGCTACAACAGTCAAGATCAAGGAACATGAGGCCCTCACATGGGCAATAGGTTCAGAAACAAGAGCATAGACAAAGCAGGACAGGAGCAGCCATGACTGATGCAGGACCTGATGTCACTTCTCTCATAATCAGGGATTTACCAGGTAACATTTGAACTGGAAAGGCCCTGAGGTCCTGAGATGGGGAAACTGGGTTAAGAAGATATAAGTGGCTTCCCAACGCTACACAGAAAGCAAGTGGAAAAATCAGCAATCTTGACTCCCACAGCAAGACTATATTCTTTAAAACAACCATGCTAGGCACTATTACACTGTCATCCCACCTCCAGATCCACAAAGACAGAGAAATCCATATTTCTTCCATTCTATTGTCCTTAGTCCAGTATTCCCTACACAGTAAGACCTTGACTGGAGTTGGATTTAATTAGGGTTGGGTCTTTAAAAGCAATTTTTCTTTCTCTTAATTTGGCATATAGTATGGGTTGAATTGTATCCATTCCCCTTGGAATTCCTGTGTTGATATCCTAACTTCCAATACCTCAGAATGTGACTATATTTGGAGATAGGGACCTTGTAGATGTAATTAGTTATGATAAGATCATCAGGATGGTATGTAGGGAACTGACATTATATTTTCCTGGTTTACGAATTAAATTTAGTGATGTATGTGCTCTGCCCAGAGCATTTGAAAGTAATGTGTTCTGGACAAGGTCCCTGTGACAAACAAGGTTGTTGCCCAGAGGCATAACAAAGGACCTGAGCTGCAAGTAAGCAAGAGCTGCCCAGCCCCATGGTAGTGGGGGTCTGGAGGCCACATGATAAACACATTGTTTCTGTGATTGCTGCTTAGCCCCATAAGATGGCTGGTTAGTCAATGACGAGTAAGACCCCTCAAGGGAGGGGCAACCTAAGCCAGCGCAGCTGCAGGGGATCAGCCTAAGAGGAACTGGGAATGAAAAATTCCCCCTGTGGCTGCCTTGCCCATCCTTGCTAATCTTGGTCTGTGACCTATGCCTGGCGCCTAGAGCAACCACCTGGAAACCTTGAGTCAGGGGACATCTGTGTCCTTAAGGGCTACGAGTTCTGGAACTTATGGCCATTGCTGTAATGCCTGGGTGGTTACGTATAGGGAACTAACTTTCATTTTTAGAGTACAAAATAAAACTGACTGGTGCATTGGACACTTGAGTCATGTAATTGTCTTTATGTGTGTCCGCAGTTTTCTTTGTGTTCTGTGTTCATCCTCCATCCTGTAAACGGGCCATGGCAATGGTAGACTTTAATCCAATATGACTGGTGTCTTTATAGAAAGGAGAAATTTTGACAGACAGATGCACAAAGAACGAAGACAATGTGAAGAGACATAAGGAGAAGATGGCCATCTATAAGCCAAGCAGGAAGGATCCTTTTTTCTTAGCCCCTGAAGAAACCAACTCTGTTGATACCTTGATCTTGGACTTCTAGTCTCCAGGATTGGGACACAATAAATTTCTACTATTGAAGCTACCATTTTGTGGTACTTTGTTATTGGAGATCTAGAAAACTTATACAGCATATGTAAGTAGGCAGCTGAGTAGGGAAGGGTATGGCTGAAGGGTGGTTGATGGAGAAGGGACTCATTGAACAAACATGTATTGTGCCCCTTTGATATGGCAGGCACTGTACAAGGCACCATGAGGGCCATAAAGATGGCCTTTTGCTCCCAGTGCCTTGATAAGTGGTAGTCATAGAGATGACACATTCACTCACAACTATCATATACAAGAAGGCAGAAAGTAATCAGAACCATGAAGGAAGTACTGATAATGTGCCAGTTTCAGGATAGACACAGAGCAGAAGGTTTGAGGCAGAGAAGTTAGCTCAGAATGGACTTATTGAAACTTTCCCTCAGGTTCAGAGCTATGGCAAGCAGAAGGGTTGGAAGTCACCTGGTTTAGTAGACTAATAGGACTTAGATGAGTCAGAGTGTTCCTACTCTGTGCTAAGCCCATGCCAGGCCCTGGCCAGGGCCAGTAGACCCAGCAATAAGCAAAAACATGGTCACCATCCTGGTGAAGCTCAAGTTGGGGAGGATGGGGGAAGTATATAACAGCTAATTGTACATTCAATTCATTCCACTTTCAGAAATTCTAAGAAGGAGATATTAAGGAAGTGTGTGTGTGTGTGTGTGTGTGTGTGTGTGTGTGTAAGAGAGAGACAGAGACAGAAAAAGAGAGACAGAGAGAGAGAGAGATCTGCTCTGAGCATGCAAAGAAAGCTTCTAAGAGGAAGTAATATATAAATTGAGACAATAAAGTAAAGGAAGTTGGTGGTGGAGGAGTGGGAGCTAGGAGGAAAGTCTTTCAAATAAAATGAAGGCTCCAAATCGGGAAAAACCTAGAAAGAAAGTCAACATGGTTGGAGCACAGACAGCTAGGGAGAATATGGCATGAGATAAAGTTAGAAAGAGAAAGAAGGAACAGATTACACAGGGCCTTATGGGCCATGGTAAGGAGTGGAAACTATCCTGAAAGCAATGGGAAGCAATTAAAATGTTCTAAACAAGAGATTGACATGCTCACAAATGCATTTTTAAAATGTCCTACTGGCAACATTGTGGGAACTTGAATGGTAAAGATAGGAATAGAAGCAAGGGACCAAATGGCCAACTATAGCAGAGAACTGGGTGAGAGATTAGAGTAGCCTGGAGTAGGGAGATGAATGAAGATGGAGAAAAGTGGACAGATTTGATAAGAATTTACAAAATAGAATCAACAAAATTAGGTACCTATTTGGAAGTGGGGGTGAAGGAGTGGGAGAAGTCAGGGATTACTCCTAGGTTTTGGAGCAAAGCAGCTTGATGACAGGGTTAGGGGTTGGGGTGAGCATATTTAGAAGAGAGTGAAAATCATTAGATCAGTTTTAGAATCCAGTGCCCAGTGCTTACTGAGCAGTACAGCAAGGGTGTAGTGACTTCACCAGGCTGAAGGCCAAGTTCATCTAAGACCCTCTCACTCAGAGAAATCCATGGACTACATGGGGTGTCATGGTGTCCCATTCCTCATTACCACTCCTGTGAGCATTTGCAAGGTAATCATGTTGGGTCTATGCTCCCTGTGATCTGTTTTCCAGAAGCTCCTAACCTGAGACCTCACATGGATGGTTTCAGCCCTTGGGCACTATAGTGCAGGCAGAGTCAAAGACAAGGAGACTGTAGATCAGTCTAAAAGTGCTAAAACAAAACACAAGGCCACTCCCACTCTCACCTCCTACTTGAAGAGACTCTTGAAGTGCTTTCCCAGATGTGAGCCCATTCTTTCTTCACAACAGCACTGTGACAAGGACAGGAAATGAAATGGTTGACAGATGTGGAGGCTGAGATCAGAGAGGTTAAGTAGCCTGTCCAAGTTACTCAGCAAATACATAATGTGTATGCTTTGGGGATTGTGATTTCTTTGTCTGAGATCTTTCTACCTCTGAGTACCTCTAGCACCGAGCACATGGCTTCGGGCTTGGCACAGAGAAGGGACACAGCAAGCACTTAGTGAAAGATATAAACTGGCATCATTCATCTTAAACACAGGAAACAGCAGCACCTTCTTAAAGCTCTCTAGACACTATCTAAAGTTCCTATCTAAAGCTATCTGGACACCCTCTCTAAAAACACAAAACATGCCCCATAAAACAGGTAGTTCTGGAGGAATTGCTTTTATTTGCTATAATTTGTTATACACACACAGTCTCACACACACACATACATTTCAAAGTGCCAGGTATAGTAAATGGTGGGGCCTAACCTTCTAGAATCCATATGATCCTTAGTTAGAAAGAATTTAGTCAAGGAAATCGCCTTCAATAGGCACAAAGATTGTTACCTGGAAAAACGAATTTGCCAGGGAAGCAGCAGACTTTCATCCCAGAAGCCTGGGGTCAGCAATAGAATTGGCAATGCTGGAGATAGGGAGGCCAGGTTAGGGGGCAAAGGCAAAAGAGGAAAACAGCTCTTTTGGTGGGAGACTCCATAGAGGCAGAGTCAGAGGCTGATGGCATGGGCCTGAGGAGAGGGCCAGCTTTGGAGCTGCTTAGGTCCTTCAGATTGGGGTCTGCATGTCATTAGAGCAACCCTACCAAAAGACCAATGGTTTTCTGGTTGGAAAGTCAAGAAGGGAAGGTAGGGAGGGGCTTCCCTGAATATATTAGGATTTTTGATTGCAAGTGACAGAAACCCAACTTAAACAGGCTTTCCCTGTCAGGCATGTCCCTTTCTGATAAGCCCAGAGACACAAGTCTACTGAAAAGAGATCTATTTTCCAATAATTCCAACCCAAATTCTAGAATTGAGTCTCATTGAACTGGATTGAGTTGCATTTCTAATCCTAAATCATCACTGTGGCCAAGAGGCTGGAATTCATCCACAGGCCAGGCCCAGGTCACATGTCTAACCCTAAGGGATCAAAGGGGGTCAATCCCAGCCAAACCAATTAGATTGAGAAGAGGGGCCAAATGGTCCCTCAATGAAAAGTTGGTGTCATCACAAAATGGGGAGATAAATGCTGGGTAGGCAGAAACAACAGAAGTCTACTGCACTGGAAGATAAGACTGTAGAAAACAATACATATGGAAATCTTTGAGGGGAATGAGCCAAGGCAGGAGACAAGGAAACAGCATTGGATGTGGATAGGAGAAGAGTGTTGGTGGATAGAAGGGGCCTTTTTTAATCCACTGGGATATTCTTTAGGAATTTTTGCCTTGTGCTTGGGGCAGCAACATAATTCTTCACAGAACTGATGAGAAAAATGGTCCTCTGCTGGGATAGTAAAAAAAAGGACGCTGGTCATGTGTTGGGGAGCAGCAAAACACATGTAGCAAGGGCTAAGCAGGCGTTTTTGGTTTTTTGTTTCTTGTTGTTTGCTTGGTTCTGTTGTCAAACCACTCTGGTCCAAGCTCCTTCATAAATCTTAGCCATTACAAAGGCTAACATGATTAGTACTGTGCAATATAAGTCCTAGAGCCAGCCAGGAAAGGGCTTTTGTACCACCCACCAGCCATAGTCTGGCTTTCCCAATTATGAAGGGACTCCAAGAGTGAGAAGGAGAAATTGAAAAGCTGTCTGTCAGCCTATTGGAGTCACTCCATTTCTTTGAGCTTTAGTTTTCTTGCCTATAAAATGCAGATAATAATAATGTGTTGGGAAATACCTAGCATCCTACCTAGTTCATGGCATATACTCAAAAATGGTAGTTCTTCTTCCATAGCTCATGCCCTACACCACCACCCCAAGGTGACATGAAAAGCCAAGGCCTTTCCCTAAAAGCATCTGTTTACTCATCAATTGAACCATAACCTGAAAGCCTGAACACAGAGGCAAACCATCCTATCCCTCTTTCCCTCCTCACTCCTTGGGGTCAGTCACATAGAATTGCCTAATGGCTTTCTCCTTATTACTTGCTGAGGAATCAGGGGGTGTTACTGGCCTGCTCATTCTGATCATCCTGCCCTACCAGTGGACTGAGAGGTTCATGGTATTTCCAAAACTCAAGTGAGCCTTAGAGGTCATCTGATCTAATTCTCTCCCCTGTTTTACAGATAAGAAGACTGAGGCCCAGAGGGGAGAAGGAGTTGGCTTAATGTCACACAGTATTTTAGGAACAGATTCAGGTGTAGACATCAGAGCTGAAAGACCAATGTCCTTTCTACTATGTCACAGCCGCTACACAGCTGCTTGTAAATCTTTTTTGTTTTCCCCAAATGTAATATACTTTATAGGCTGAACCCACTTATTTCAACATACATTTACAATAAGAGCTTTCAGAAATGAGGCAAAGGGACTAAATGAGGACTGCTTCTGAAAGGAAAGAGTCGTCCTTCTATTCATCCAACCAAGGCTGATTATGTGGAATGCGGGTGTAAGAGAAGGAGGCCCTAGGTTTGAGCCACATATTCAGAGGGCCTCAAAATCAAACTTTTATTAATCTACTCATGAATTGATGGTCACTTGGGTTGATTCCACATCTTTGCAATTGTGAATTGTGCTGCCATAAACATTCTAGTGCAGGTGACTTTTTGATGAAAAGTTGTCTTTTCCTTTGGGTAGATTCCCAGTAGTGGGATTGCTGGATCAAATGGTAGGTCTACTTTTAGTTCTTTGAGGTATCTCCAATACTGTTTTCCACAGAGGTTGTACTAATTTGCAGTCCCACCAACATTATATAAGTGTTCTTTTCTCTCTGCATCCACTCCAGCATCTATTGTTTCTATATCAACCGGGTCGGGGTGGGGTAGGAGAGGAGAGGCAGGGAGAAAACCAACTTAATGGGTACTATGAACACTATTTGGTGACAGGCACACCTATAGCTGGGACTCAAGCATTGGAAAATGATTCATGTAACCTAAAATATTTGTATCCCCTTAATATTTTGAAATTTAAAAAATGCCAAATTAAACTTTTGACATACTCTTTAAATAACAACAATAACAAGAGCAGCAGCAACAGCCAGCCAACCATAGTATTTGCTATGTAAGAGACCCTGTTCTGGGCCTTTTACAGATAATAACTCATTTAATCCAAATAAGATTATAAAACTACAGTAATATTTTAAGTGTGTGTTAAAATTATTAACATATTAATATTTTAAACATAGCACAAGTGTTGTAACCCTGTTTTGGTATCACTTCTTTTCTCAATGTATCACAAGCTTCAAACAATAAAAGAAGCCTGGGTCTATTGACCTTGGAAGGGCCCTGCCACCATCTATCATCTATCATCCATCATCCATCCATCTACCCACCTGCCCATCCATCCACCCATCTATCCAACATTGCTGAGTTCCTCCCATACACCAGGCCCTGTAGTTGGTGCCAGTGCTACAGAGATGGAGAGGACACAATGCCTGTGCTTGAGTTGCTCACAGTTTGTTTGGTGGAGGTGGAATAAATATGAACAGACAATACAGCATGGAAACCACTATGGAAACAGTAGCAGGGAGGCACAGAGGAGGGGCACCTTGCCAAATCTGTTTGGTTAATTGTTTTAGAGGGAAGTGTCTAGGAAGAGTTGCCCAAGGAGGTGATAGGTCAGAGGAGACCAGGAGAGTAAGAGTAGAAGACTCCCGAGAGAGCAGAATTCTTCAGCTGTTGCAGTCATAATACTCTTGGAATAAATATCTGATAAAAAATTATATATCTCTAGATAAATGCATATATATATACTTGTGTACATGTTTCACGTTTTCAGAGATGAGTTTAAAATCCAACTCCATCACTTGCTACTTGTGAGACTTTGGACCTCAGTAACCTAATTGGTAAAATGAGAGTAAAAATAGTATTTGTTTTTCTCTCAGGGTAGTTGTGACTGTCACATGCAAAATTGTGTGTTAAGCGCCTGCAGTGACTTGGCAATCAATAAGTCATAGTTCCTTTTCCTTTCCCTAAGTGGAATTTTATTTTCAAAAGCAATGAGATGACAACGTAGCCAAGAGGGCAAATCGATCTTTTCTTGTTTTATATGGAATCTATTTTTTTCCGCCTCTTCTATCACACAGGGTAGTCTGTGTGGCCTCATTCCCCCAAATGGCTTCTTATGGCTGACACCTTAAATTATTTGGAACACCTTAGGGTACCCAGAGATCTGATCTCTGTCAGGGCAGGAAGCAGGTCTCTCCCTTGGGGAAATCTTGCTTTCTACTTGAAAGAACTTCATTGCCTTTTCTTGTAGGGCTCTTAGAAGTTCCTCAGTCATATTCTATTCCTCAGTTTTAACAGAGTAATAGCATGGACTGGAGGTGCTGCATTAGGACTTTTGGGAAATATCTCTACCACCCCAACTAATCTCTTAAATTACCGTCTGGGGTCTGTATTAGTTTCTTATGGCTTCTGTAACAAAGTGCCACAAACTAAGTGGCTTAAACAACAGAAATTTATTATCTCACAGGTCTGGAGGCCAGAGTTAGAAATTAAAGTGTGGGTAAGGTTTGTTCCTTCTGGAGGCTCTGAGGGAGAATCCATTTCCTGCTGCCTCCCTCCAATTTCTGGTGGTTGCTGGCAACGCTTGGTGTTCATTGGCTCATAGATGCATCACTCTGATCTCTGCTGCCACATTCATGTCCTCTTCTCTGTCTCTCTCCTTTTTCTTAATAAGGACACTTATTATTGGATTTAGAGCACATTCAGATAATCCAGAATGATCTCATATTAAGATCCCTAACTTAATTACATCCACGAAGACCCTTTTTCCAAATAACATCACAATCATAGGATCTAGGAATTAGGATGTGGGCACATATTTTGGAAGTACATCATAAGACTCTATAGGCCTTATTAATATTTCTTTGACCAAAGTCCAGCCTTTTCAAGCCTGGTGTTTAGGCTTTTCCATGATGTTACTATCTTTGAGTAAAAGGAGAAAAATAATGTGTCATTTACAATTTGGTGCTAGACACAGTGCTGGGGGATGTATATGCATTATGTCATTTAATCCTCACAATTTTTGTAGGAGGCAGTTGCTGTGATCATCCCCGTTTTGCAGGTGAGGCTGAGAGTACCTCAGTAATTTGTCTCAGGTCACACAGCTATTATATAGTGAAGTTGGCATTCAAATTCATCTCTGTCTGACTCTGAAACTTAATTGAGCACAGATGCTGGGCAAGGTATGCTTCTATGTGCTTCACAAATCAAAACACATCTGAAGTTCACAAAGACGCGAAAAATTAAGTACATTATTAATAGCTCATCCCTCATAGATGAGGAACCTGAGGCACAGAGAGATTTAGTAACTTGTCCAAGGTAATAGAGCTAAAAGACCAACCATGAACCTAGATATCCTTGATCTGTAAGATTAGGAACAAAGGATTATTGAACACCTACTACATGTCAGACACTGTGCTTTTTCCCACATTGAGTCTTCCCTGGAAACCTGTAGAACAGATGCTATAATTATTCCATTTTACAGAAGGAGAAACAAGATTCATGGAGGTGAAATGACTTGTCCATATATGACAGAAGTGGAACACAGACCCTGGTATTTGCAATTGGCCAACTATGTTCTTTCCATTGGCCCTCACTGCCTCCCAGAGTTGTCATGAGGATCTAGGAAGATAATTTGTGTGACTAGGACTCACTTTGTAAAGAAGGATCTTATGAAAAACTAAGTAATTATTAGCATCCGTTTAGTATACCTTCTCCTCATCATTATCATTGTCATCATCATCAGTCTATTATTGCAGTTCCCCAAACTGAAAATTCTAAGGCCAGGGTCAGCAATTCTCAGGGGGTGCTATTGGCTTACACAGCTCTAATCTGACTCTGATATTTTTGAGAAAAAGTTACATAACCTGAGGGAAGGAGGATGAGTCGGCATGAAGCACACAGGTTGGTCACATTGTAGTCATGCTTAAAGTGTCTAATTAAGCATCAAGTGTGTGCTTCTTGGCAATAGCTGAAAAGAGGGTCAGGACAGAACCACGCATGCCCTACACAAACAAGGGTCTGAGAAAGTAGAACATGAAGGTGCAACAGAGCCAGGTGCCACCAAGGGCTTCTCAAGGTGGGCCTAGCTATTAAAAATCCTGGGGCAGGGTTGGGGACAGGGGTGAGAGGATAGAGTTGATGCCACCAGAAACAGTCTACTTATGCACAGCAGAGGTCAAAGACAGCAGAGATCCAACCACACAGGGCATGTTCCCCAATATACTAGGTTTCCTAGTGTTTCTTATTGAATGATAAAGTCAGGCCTGAACCTTCAGGTGGCCTTGACTCCTTCTTCACTCATAACTCCTGTGGGACTCTCATTGTGGTATTGGCCCTTGTCCCAGAAGTCTCCTCAGGTGTTGTGCCTATGGTCTCCACCTCTCTTTTGATAAGCTGTTCCTCTTCTACTGTGACTATATAGTTCTAGGGAGCTTCCATTCATAGCACTTCACCTCCCATCCCTGCTGCTGCTATGGGTGTCAGTCCAACTATATGGTGCTCATAAGATATAAGCCTGGCCAATCCACATCCTTTTCTGGGATTTTTCCCATTGGAGCTGGAGATAGGACCCTTTTTGTTCTCGGGACAATGGCCTGGATGGATGTGAACTTGAGGGTGCTCTGTAGTCAGGTTTCTCACCACATGGAGAATGCCAACCTCCAGCAGGAAAGAACACAGCTGACACATAAAGAGAAACGAGATGAGAGGAGGAAAGAATGCCTGAAAGCATTCTTCTTTTTGATTTCCAGCTGTCCCCAAGGCAAGCTCCATTTTTGTCTTTCCCCTGGCTTGATCATGGCAGCCAATGCATTCTTCCTTTTGGGAAGGGGTAAGCTCAATTGAGCTGTGTTTCTGTTACTTTCAACCAAACATCTCTTATACCTTCACATGCCAATAAGAGTCATAATAATTCTATGTAGTCCAACCCATTGGGTGCCTCATAACATTTCTCCGAGTCAGCTAGCCCCATTTTACAGATGAGGAAGCTGAACCACAGAGATGTGAAATTAATTTTCCTAAATCCTACAGCTGGTTGATGGGAAAGTCTGGAATCTGTGCTCTTTCCCCTCCCCCTTGCCACTAAATATTATTATTTTATCCCTGCAACACGTGTCATAGCTCTCCTTTCCTTTCTGTCTCTCCTGCCATCCACCTAGGTTAAGGACCCTTCATCGCAGTAGTGTCCTCACTAGTGCCCCTGTCATTTCCCGTCTCCGTTCCATTGTTTCCCATCAATATTCCTAAAACATACTTACTGGTTATGTAATTCACTCTGTTAAAACATATCTGAGGGCATCTTATTGCCTGCTCAATAACTTGTTAGCCCAGCATTCAAGGCCATTAACAATCTGAGCCTAATCAACCTTTATATATTTCTCTTCCTTTCCTTTGCTATTCATTCTCCAGATTTCAGCTATACCATACTTGCCCCATGCATTACTACTTCTACCCCTTTGCTTAAGTGTGTTCACTAGCTGAACTGCCCCGGGGCCCACTGTGGATATCCAACCAGTTCTTTAAGCCCCATCTCAGAGGCCATCACTTTCATAAAGCCTTCCCAGGTCCACTAATTGTCTGTCATGTTCCCCTCTCGGATTCTCATCAACCCTTCCTTCCCTACCCTCTTTTAGGTACCTTTCACATTCTGCTGGGTATTATAGCCATCCTAAGGTTTTTCTCAAAATCTTTGGCAAGCCCAGAGTGCCTGGAAGACAGAGTCTGTGTCTTGTTTCCTGATTTCATTCAACATACATTTTTCAGCTTCTTCTGCATTCCTGGCCTTGTGCTTTGTGCTGGGGATAGTTATTATAACAAAATTAGAGAATATGCTAGGCACTAGTCTAACACCTTTATCACATCAGCCCATATAATTATTATAATTCTACAAAAGTAGGTATTGCTGTGATTATTTCACAGGTGACGAAACAGAGGCACAGAGAAATAACTTGCCTAAAGTTGCACAGTTAGTGAGTAGAATACAAACCCAGGCAGTCTGCAGAGGCTGTGCTCTTGAGCACTACACCAGGCTGCCTTTGTAAGCTCTCTTCTCTCTCAGAACTCTCTTCTTAGATGATACTGTCTACTCTTTAATCTCCATTTCTTTATTCTTTCATCCACTCATACCACATAGTTTTATGGGATGCCTAGTATGAGCCAGGTAATGATGGTGATTGGTAGTATAGTGGACTGAATGATGGGTCCCAAAGATATGTCAATATGTCCATGTCCTAATTCCTGGAACCTGTAAATATCACCTAATATGGCAATGGATGTGATTAAATTAAGGATCTTGAGAGGAGAAGCTTATCCTGAATGATCTGGGTGGACCCAACATAATCCCAAGGATCCTCTTAAGAGAGATGAGGAGGATCAGAATCAGTAGAGATATGGCAATAGAAGCAGAGACTGGCATGATGGAGTCACAAGTCAGAGAATTCTGGCAGCCACCAGAAGCTGAAACAGGCAAAGAACAGATTCTCTCGTAGAGCCTCTGGAGGGAGTGCGACCCTCCTGATACCTTGATACCAGTGATACTTATTTCAGACTTCTGGCCTCTAGAAGTGTGATAAAATATATTTCTCTTATTTTGAACCACCTCATTGGTGATCATTTGTTATGGCAGCCCTGGGAAACTAATACAAACAGTGAATAAGATAAATGTGATTTCTGTTCTCATGAAATGGGCAAGATAGATACTAATAAAAAAATTAGAAGGTCACTGAGGGTTAGAAATGGGAAGTGCAGGGCACTATGAGAGCTTCTATACCAGCAAATCCAGAGCTCTCCTACCACATCATACACGTGAGGGGCACAAAGGGATGAGAGGGCTCGCTGAGCGCTGGAGGAGAGACTTAGTGTACTGAACAAGCATAGCAGCAGTGCATTTTGACCACTGCTCCTGAAAATGAATTTACAATGGCATTGCTTTATGAGACTAACAATTAAAGGACGTAGCCCTCATCCTAACTGCTGTCAGCATTTTCATAAGAGTTACACAGAGGCCCTTGTAGCCCCTCCCTCAAAAAGTGCCTCTCTCCTTGGTTAGCATAAATGTGCAGGTTCCTGTGGAGACAGTCATGTAACCGTTTATGCCAGGATGACAAGTAGTCTCCATTAAACTGGTAGTGACTGACTACAGTGCTTTTTTGAGAAAGACTCTGAAGGCACTTTCAAGTTCAGTCAGAAAGGGTGTCATGACTGATTAGCCATACCTGCCAGAGGCTACATACCATGGAATCATGCCTTTCTGACGCTCTAGACATTGACTTTCAAACTTTAGTTCACAATAGAATCACCCAGAGGACTAGTTAAAACAAGATGTCTAGGCCCCACTCCCAGAGTAGGCTTGGAGCAAGGCCTGAATATTTATACTCCGCTCAAGTTCCTAGGTGATGCTGCTGCTGTTAGACCAGGTATAACACTTTGCAAACCACTGCTCTAGAGTGCTTCTCAAACTTCAATATGAGTGCAAATCATGGGGAGTCTTTGATAAAAAGTAGATATTCAGCAGGTGTGAGTTGAAGCTCTGCATTTTGTATTTCTTAGATCCCAGGCAATGCCTATGTTATAACATGGGCTACACACACCTGGAGGAGGAAGGAGCTAAACACATTTTCTGTTCGTGTCCTCCACTCACAAATGTAATGCCTTTTCTGTCTTAGCTAAATACTTATCATGCACTGTGGCCATAACTTTTGCAGTTTGAGGTTCCACAGCAAAACTAGGATAAATTTCTTTTTTCTTCTTCACAATTTCATGGGTAGAAGATTCTTTTATTTTTATTTTTTTTTATTTCGGCATATTATGGGGGTACAGATTTTAAGGTTTCAATAAATGCCCTTTCCCCCCTCCCCCTACAAGTCTGAGTCTCCAGCATGACCATCCCCCAGATGGTGCACATCTCAGAACTCATTATATATGTATATACCCGGCCCCCTCCCCCCTCCCCCCTGCCCAATACCCTATTACTGTAGTACCTATGTGTCCACTTAGGTGCTACTCAGTTAATACCAGTTTGCTGGTGAATATATGTGGTGCTTGGTTTTCCATTCTTGGGATACTTCACTTAGTAGTATGGGTTCCAGCTCTAACCAGGAAAATATAAGATGTGCTATATCACCATTGTTTCTTAGAGCTGAATAGTACTCCATGGTATACATATACCACATTTTATTAATCCATTCTTGGATTGATGGGCACTTGGGCTGTTTCCACAGCCTTGCAATTATGAATTGTGCTGCTATAAACATTCGAGTGCAGGTGTCTTTTATGTAGAGTGTCATTGGATCGTTTGGGTAGATGCCCAGCAATGGGATTGCTGGATCAAATGGTCCAGGAGTTTCTTCGTTGAAACTTTGGGGTTTTCTAAATATAATATCATATCATCAGCAAACAGTGAAAGTTTGATCTCTTCTGCCCCTATTTGGATACCTTTAATTCCACTTTCCTGTCTGATTGCTGTAGCCAGGACTTCCAGCACTATGTTGAATAGAAGTGGAGATAGTGGGCAGCCTTGTCTGGTTCCAGTTCTAAGTGGGAATGCTTTCAGTTTTTCCCCATTCAGTATGATGTTGGCTATGGGTCTGTCATATATGGCTTGTATCATTTTTAGGTATGTCCCTTCTATGCCTATTTTCTTAAGTGTTCGTATCATGAAAGGGTGTTGAATTTTGTCAAAAGCTTTTTCTGCATCTATTGAAAGAATCATGTGGTCTTTGTTTTTGCTTCTGTTTATGTGGTGAATTGTATTTATAGATTTACGTATGTTGAACCATCCCTGCATCCCTGGGATGAAGCCCACTTGGTCGTGGTGGATTATTTTTTTGATAAGCGTCTGGATTTGGTTAGCTAAGATTTTGTTGAAAATTTTTGCATCTATATTCATTAGGGATATTGGTCTGTAGTTTTCTTTTTTTGTTGCATCCTTTCCTGGTTTTGGTATCAGAGTAATATTCGCTTCATAAAAGGTGTCGGGAGGTTTCTGTTCTTCTCGATGTTGTGGAATAGTTTCTGCAAGATATGTACTAGTTCTTCTTTGTAAGTGTGGTAAAATTCGGGTGTGAAGCCATCTGGACCGGAACTTTTCTTTTTAGGGAGATTTTTAATTGCTGTTTCTTTTTCAGCTCTTGAGATTGGTCTGTTCAGGGAATCTATTTCTTCCTGATTGAGCCTAAGGAGGCTGTGTGTTTCTAGAAATTTGTCCATTTCCTCCACATTTGCCAATTTGTGTGAATAAAGATTTTTGTAGTACTCATAAATTATATCTTGTATCTCTTTGGGATCAGTTGTGATATCTCCTTTTTTGTTCCTGATGGAGCTTATTAGAGATTTCTCTTTTCTGCCTTTCGTTAGCTTAGCCAGTGGCATATCAATTTTGTTTATTTTTGCAAAGAACCAACTTTTTGTTTTGTTAATCTCCTGAATAGCTTCCCTGTTTTCAATGTCGTTTAGTTCTGATTTGATCTTGTTGATTTCACTTCTTCTGCTGGGTTTGGGCTTGGTCTGTTCTTCCTTTTCCAGCTCTTTGAGTCGTTTCATTAGATTGTCTATTTGTGATCTTTTTGACTTTTGGTTATAGGCATTTATGGAGATAATCTTTCCTCTCAGAACTGCTTTAGCTGTGTCCCAGAGGATTGGATAACTTGTCTCTCCATTGTCATTTTCTTCATAGAATTTTTTTTATTTCCATCTTGATTTCTTCATTTATGAAGTAATCATTTAGTAGGAGGTTGTTTAATTTCCACATTTTTGTGTAGAAATGTGAGTTTCTGTTACGGTTGATTTCTACTTTTATTTCACTGTGATCTGAGAAGGTACATGGTATGATTTCTATGTTTTTAAATTTCTTGAAGTTTACTTTGTGTCCTAGGATATGGTCAATCTTAGAGAATGTCCCGTGTGCTGATGAGAAGAACGTATATTCAGTGGATTTTGGGTAGAATGTTCTGTAAATGTCAGTCAGACCCAATTGTTCTAGAGTTTTGTTTAAGTCCATTATTTCTTTATTAATTTTCTGTTTGGAGGATCTGTCTTGTGCCGTAAGTGGGGTGTTGAAATCTTCGGTGATTATGGAGTTGCTATTAATCCATTTGCTTAGCTCCAGTAAGGTTTGCTTTATGAATCTGGGTGCACCTAAGTTGGGTGCATATATATTTAAAATTGTTATCTCTTCTTGTTGAACTGTGCCCTTCACCATTATATAATGACCCTCTTTGTCTTTCACTACTTTTGTTGCTTTAAAAACTAAATTGTCTGAAATTAGAACTGCCACGCCAGCCTTCTTTTGGCTTCCACTTGCCTGGAATACTGATCTCCACCCTTTTACTTTCAGTCTATATGCATCCTTGCAGGTTAGATGTGTTTCCTGAAGACAGCATATACTTGGCCTGTATTTTCTTATCCATTCAGCCAGCCTATGTCTCTTGAGTGGAGAGTTTAAGCTATTCACATTTATTGAGAGAACTGATAGGTAAGGTAGATTACTGTTCATTCTGTTGGGTTGGATGTTGTTGCTTAGATTTCTATCTTGAGCCATTGTAATATCTGGCCTTTAATCTTTGGGTTTTGGTTGTTTTTATATTCGTGGGTTATTATTATGATGTTCTGTGCGTAACGCTGTTTTGAGAACTTCTTGTAGGGCTAGACTTGTCTTGGTGAATTCTCTGAGCCTTTGCTTGTCTGAGAATGTCTTTATTTCTCCTTCATATACGAAGCTTAGTTTTGCAGGGAATAAGATTCTAGGCTGGGCATTGTTTTGTTTCAAAAGAGTGAGAATGGGGCCCCAGTCTCTCCTTGCTTGTAAAGTCTCATTAGAGAAGTCTGGTGTTATTGGAATTAGCTTTCCCTTGTATGTTACTTGAGAAGATTCTTTTTTACCATCGATCTTACCAACTTCAGCATATGATTTTTTTCCTTATTAAGTCGAGAACTTTCACCTTTTCACTTAACAAATGCACTTTATGGCTCCTCTTTTGCATATCTGAATAACCAGCATCACTATTCTTGCACTTTGGGGCCATTGTGAAGTAAAATAAGGGTTCCTTGAACACAAGCACTGCAATACTGCAACAGCCAATCTGATCACCAAAACGGTTACTAAGTGACTAACAGGTAGGAAGTTTCTGCAGCATGGAGAAGCTAAACAAATAGATGATTCATATCCTGGGCAGGATGGACCAGACAACACAAGGTTTCATTGTACTACTCAGAAGGGTGTGAAGTTTAAAATTCAGGAATTGTTTATTGCTGAAATTTTCCATTTAATATTTTCATACCTCAGTTGACTGCTGCTAACTAAATGCCCCAAAGCAAAACCACAGATAAGGGGGGATAACTACTGTATAACTAATTACTATGTCTAAAAGTAAATTAGAGGAGATTCATTGTTTTCTATGTTTCAAAAAGCCTGTCTTTTACTTGTGTCCTTGTATAGTATGAGAGAAAGAGATGCAATTACAGCAAACCCACTAGGAATTGTGCATAAACTTAGAGACCATTCATCTGTGCAATAGTTCATAGTGCTTGTCATGCCTCTGATGGTTATCTATTGTATGTAGCAGCAGAAAAAGGTGAAGTTCACTGAGCTAGAGAGTTTGGATGCAGTCCTTTGGCAAAAGAAAACCTACTTCTTTGCCTTAAGCTGAATTACCAGGATACCATGAAGGGTGAGGAAAGAGATAGTAGTAAGCTCTATAATAAAAAAAAGGCAAGTGGGAACACAATAGGGTGACCAACCGCTCTGGTTTGCCCAGGACTGGGTGTCTGCTCAGGATACAGAAATTTCAGTGCAAAAACTTGCACAGTCCCAGGTGAACAAGAACAATTGGTCACCCTAGTACCCAGACTTTTTTTTCTGCCCTTCTCATATTTCATGTTCCCATACTACATAATTCCCTGCCCCTCACCAAACAAACCATATTCTCTGGAAAGTTCCTGGTGTTTTTCTGGAATATTGTCATTGTTTACAGAATGTTAGCCGTTATTATTGCAACTGTGGAACATTATGGGAGACACATAATCTAACTTCCAGTTCCCACATGTCTCTCCATCTCCAAAAAGTCAGAGAGAAGAGAAAGATGAGCGGGATAAGAAGAGGAAGAAGAGCTCTGATGTGGCCAGTGGCCATGCAAGTGAGCAGGGAATTGTGTTTTCAGAGGTGGAGAGAAAATGCTACACATTTCTTTTTCCTTCCTGTGGATCCCCCTCTAACTAGTTTTGTAGCTTTCTTTCCTCTATCCCCTACCTTGCTTGGTTTAATGGGTATATAAAGTGGGCCCTCCTCAAGGTTCTGATTTATCATAAATAAGCTGGGATCTTTGTGGATAATGAAGGTTGGACAAACAAGGGAAAATTGCCCTCCCAAAAACCTGCTGAAATGGGGTCATGCATAGTGTTCAAGCCCACTCATCCTCTACATATAATTGATAAGCCCTGATCATACTTGCGTAATTCAGGAATTCCAGGCTTGGGTTTTCCCCACACAAGATCATCAACAAAGGGAATAGCAGAACAAAGGACTTTCTTCTTGGGGCGGGTATCTTTTGGGGCTGTAGAAGAAGAGATATAAAATGAAATCAAACTCAACCGTCATGTTTAGAACCTTGATTCTTTCAAAACCCAAGGTAATATCATGGTTTGCAACTTTTCCAGAAGCAGTAAGCTTTGGTTAGTAGTTAGATGAATTCCAGTATGTTGAGGGAAAAGAAAACTCTAGGCCATGTGTTATGGGTATGAATTTTAGAAACAAATATGTATATGCAAAAACTAAATTTCATTTCTCTAAAGCTTAACTTAGCTCTTAGGCCTCCTATTTCTACTGAAGACACAAAACATAACCTTACCAATACAAGGTAAACTGTCATTTCTTAGTGTTTTTATTCAGTCTCTTTTAAGTACATACTTAGACAATTCAGGATACTCCTTCTCCCCCTTCTTTCTTCCTTCTTTATTCTAGAAGGTTTATATAGAGTCCAGATATGTCTGACGTGCTTCTTGGTTTTGGTCAGTTTGGACCTAAGTTGGCATCTACTGTCCATGTAACTTTTCCCATCTGTTCTTTGCTATGTTGCCATGTCCACTGCTATAGTACCCAAGTCCCCATCTAATTTTTATTCCCTTGGACACTGCAGATTGTTTTGCATTCTCTCTGACTGTTTAGTCTCCCCAAGCGCACTGGTGTACTTTTAGGCACCATCCCCAAATCACAGGAGCCAGGAAAGTATGTCAGGCAATGTCCTTCTAATCATTCCATACTGCATTTGGTATTGGAAAGGTGTTGTGAAGTAGAGGTAGGTTTCTTTACTGGCCACAGAATATCTCCTGATCAAGGTATACCTCTGTCTTCAGAAGGCAAAACAAGAACCATAGTAGCTCCGAGGAAAAAGAGACAAGGAGCAGGTTGCTTAGCCTGCCTCTGGTCTGGGCTTAAAAGTGGGCCATGCAGATCAGTTCACCAGAGAAGTGACCTCTGGGATCAGAGTTCCAGCTACATGTGTTTTAGGTTGTGCTTTATACCTTCAGGAATCTACAGCAATGGGAGTAAATGGCTTGAGGGTTAGTAGATTTGGGGATCTGGCCAAATTCTTTGTAGCATTCAGGAACCAATTGATCTTTTTTATTTTCCCTAACTATAAATTACAGTAATTTCTGTTATTTCCCCCATCTTCTCAGTAACTTTTTTTTTGCATTAGCTCAGCTCAGTTATTTTGGCATAGCAAGAAAACACTTTTCCCCATAAGGCAGAAGTTGATGTAAGGTGATCTTTATACACTCTCTCAGGAGGCTTGATTATTGAAGCCCCCAAAGAATCTCATTATCAAATGTTTTAATGATGACAATACTGGTATGTGATCCTTCCTATTAATTTAGCACTATGTACCTGTTTTTTAAAGATACATCTCATCTCAGTTCAACAGAAAAAGCATTTTAATCAAGTACATATACATGTTAGTAAAGAAGTAGTTTTATTTGATATGGAAATTATAATGTTGGACTACTATAGCAGTAGCTGAAGGAAGTAGATATGCAAATTTCTCCTGACAGCAATTTGGCCATATGTACAAAGAAGTCCTAAAAATGTGTTTATGCATATCCTTTGTTTCAATTGCACTTCTAGGAATTTATAGTAAGAAATAATTAAATATGTATGAATGAAGACTCTGTATCTGCTTAGGATATAGAAAGTTGCAATATAAAATCCCTTCCACCCCCAAAATGAGAAAAAGCTGGATAATTTATAGAAACATAACATTTCTGGAGATCATCAGAAATCTGAAGTCATAGGGTATTATATTCCATTTGTGGTTGGTATAAGGGAATACCTAAGGTTGGGTAATTTATAAAGAAAAAAATGTTTATTTGGCTCACAATTGTGCTGGCTGAAAGGTTCAAGATTGGGTATCTGGTGAGGGCCTCAGGCTGCTTCCACTCATGTAGGAAGGTGAAAGGGAGCCATTATGTGCAGGGATCACATGATGAGAGAGGAAACCAGAGACAGGGAGGAGGTGCCAAGCTCTTTTTAACTAAAAGCTGTTTCGGGAACTACTAGAGTGAAAATTCACTTACCACATCACCAGGGAGGGCATTATTTATAAGGGATTTTCCCCAAGACCCAAATACCTCCCATTAGACACCACCTCCAACATTGGGGATCAAATTTCAACATGAGGTTTGGAGTGGACAAATATACAAACTATAGCATAGGGCAATCAAGTAAAATGAGTTCCAGAGTGACCAACCTTTCTAAGGAGAGATGAGATACAGGATCTGTTTCATCTTTGGCAGAGCAGAGAAGAAAGTGAGGCTGCCACATAAGTGGTTAAGAATAAATATGCTAACATTCTAATTAATTATTAAAAGCCAAGTAGGGGTTAACATATCAGTTCGGAGTGGATAAAAACTGTACACATAAGAAGAGCTCACATTCACCTCCACAGACCTCCACTGGGTGTTCACCAGACAGATTGAAGGAATGGCAGGAGACTGGAGAGAACTCCTTTCAGTGATGCAGGCCATACAAAAGGTGATTGTCTGCTGCTGAGGGACAAGGCACAAGTCCCATGTGCTTCCCTCACTGTTCATTTTTCTGAAGCAAAAGCTTTAAGTCACTGGAGAAAGGACAGTAAATTCTTTTGTTTCCAGGCTCCGGAAGAAACCTATTGTTTAGGAGGAGAAGTAGAAGTGAAAACCTTCTGTCCCTGAGAGAGAGGCAGGAATCGATCTTGGGCTCAAGATCCTGCAAGGATACCATATCACCTGGGAATGAGGAACAAAATTCCCTCACCAGATCAACCATAAAACATTCTGTTTATTTGATTAGTAAGGCATGTGATCAATAGTAAGCTATTACTAGTTAAGTTGTTGGAGAGTCAGAAGTCATATATGGATTTTCAACTATGCAGGGGGGTTGGTGTCCCTAACCACTGTGTTATTAAAGGGTCAACTGTATATAATGACCCCTAGAGCAACCACTAAAACCAATATATGGAGAGATATACAGAAACAGGGTAAAAATTTTCAAATAATTCAACGGAAGACAGGAGAGGGGGAAAAAGGCAAAAAATAAAAATAAAAAACAGAGGGGACCAACAGAAAACAAATAATAAATTGGTATACCAAAATCCAAATATGCTAATAATGAAATTAAATATAAATGGTCTAGACACATCAGGCGAAGGACATAGATTAACAGAATGTCTTTGGTTTCTTTCATCAGCATTGTGTAGTTTTCAGCATATAAGACCTGTGTACATTTTGTTAAATTTACACCTGATTCTTTCATTTTGGAGTGATTATAAATGGTATCATGTTTTTTTTTTTAAGTTTTTTTTTTTTATTTCGGCATATTATGGGAGTACAGATTTTAAGGTTTCAATAAATGCCCATTTTCCCCCCTCCCCCCACAAGTCTGAGTCTCCATCATGACCATCACCCAGATGGTGCACATCTCACTCATTATGTATGTATATACACGCACCCCTTCCCCCTCCCACCTGCCCAATACCCTATTACTGTAGTACCTATGTGTCCACTTAGGTGCTCCTCAGTTAATACCAGTTTGCTGGAGAATATATCTGGTGCTTTTTTTTCCATTCTTGGGAAACTTCACTTAGTAGTATGGGTTCCAGCTCTAACCAGGAAAATATGAGATGTGCTATATCACCATTGTTTCTTAGAGCTGAATAGTACTCCATGGTATACATATACCACATTTTATTAATCCATTCTTGGATTGATGGGCACTTGGGCTGTTTCCACAGCCTTGCAATTATGAATTGTGCTGCTATAAACATTCGAGTGCAGGTGTCTTTTTTGTAGAGTGTCATTGAATCATTTGGGTAGATGTCCAGCAATGGGATTGCTGGATCAAATGGTAGATTCACTTGTATCGCTTTAAGGTATCTCCATATTGCTTTCTACAGAGGTTGAACTAGTTTAGTTTTTATGAAGCAAATATTACTCTGATACCAAAACCAGGAAAGGATGCAACAAAAAAAGAAAACTACAGACCAATATCCCTAATGAATATAGATGCAAAAATTTTCAACAAAATCTTAGCTAACCGAATCCAGACACTTATCAAAAAAATAATCCACCACGACCAAGTGGGCTTCATCCCAGGGATGCAGGGATGGTTCAACATACGTAAATCTATAAATGCAATTCACCACATAAACAGAAGCAAAAACAAAGACCACATGATTCTTTCAATAGATGCAGAAAAAGCTTTTGACAAAATTCAACACCCTTTCATGATACGAACACTTAAGAAAATAGGCATAGAAGGGACATACCTAAAAATGATACAAGCCATATATGACAGACCCATAGCCAACATCATACTGAATGGGGAAAAATTGAAATCATTCCCACTTAGAACTGGAACCAGACAAGGCTGCCCACTATCTCCACTTCTTTTCAACATAGTGCTGGAAGTCTTGGCTACAGCAATCAGACAGGAAAATGGAATCAAAGGTATCCAAATAGGAGCAGAAGAGATCAAACTTTCACTGTTTGCTGATGATATGATATTGTATCTAGAAAACCGCAAGGATTCAACCAAGAAACTCCTGGAACTGATCAATGAATTTAGTAAAGTCTCAGGATACAAAATCAATACACAGAAATCAGAGGCATTCATATATGCCAACAACAATCTAATTGAGAACCAAATCAAAGACTAAATTCCCTTCACAATAGCAACAAAGAAATTAATGTACCTAGGAATATACTTAACCAAGGACATAAAAGACCTCTACAGGGAGAACTATGAAACACTGAGGAAGGAAACAGCAGAGGATGTAAACAGATGGAAATCCATACCATGCTCGTGGATCGGCAGACTCAATATCATCAAAATGTCTATACTACCCAAACTGATCTACAGATTCAATGCAATGCCTATTAAAATCCCATCAGCATTCTTCACAGATATAGAAAAAATAATTTTACGCTTCGTATGGAACCAAAGAAGACCCCGAATATCAACAGCAATTCTAGGCAACAAAAACAAAATGGGAGGCATTAATATGCCAGATATCAAACTATACTACAAAGCTGTAGTAATTAAATCAATATGGTATTGGCACAAAAATAGGAATATTGACCAGTGGAACAGATGTGAGAATCCTGATATAAAACCATCCTCATATAGCCATCTCATCTTTGACAAAGCAGACAAAAACATACGCTGAGGGAAAGAATCCCTTTTCAATAAATGGTGCTGGGAAAACTGGATAGCCACCTGTAGAAGGCTAAAACAGGACCCATACCTTTCACCTCTCACAAAAACCAACTCATGCTGGATAACAGACTTAAACCTAAGATATGAAACTATTAGAACTCTAGAGGAAAAAGTTGGAAACACTCTCCTAGACATCGGCCTGGGCAAAGAGTTTATGAAGAAGTCCCCAAAGGCAATCACAGCAGCAACAAAAATAAATAAATGGGACATGATCAAACTACAAAGCTTCTGCACAGCCAAAGAAATAGTCATGAAAGTAAACAGACAACCTACAGAATGGGAGAAAATTTTTGCATCCTATGCATCCGATAAGGGACTGATAACTAGAATATACTTAGAACTCACGAAAATCTGGAAGAAAAAATCAAATAACCCCATTAAAAAGTGAGCAAAGGACTTGAACAGAAACTTTTCTAAAGAAGACAGAAGAATGGCCAACAAACATATGAAAAAATGCTCAACATCTCTAATCATCAGGGAAATGCAAATCAAAACCACAATGAGATATCACTTAACCCCAGTGAGAATGGCCTTTATCAAAAAATCTCCAAACAATAAATGCTGGCGTGGATGCGGAGAGAGAGGAACACTCCTACACTGCTGGTGGGACTGCAAACTGGTATCATGTTTTTAACATCTGTTTCTGCATTTTCATTATTAGTATACAGGAATGCAATTGATTTGTTTTTATTTCAGAATATTACAGGGGTACAAGTGTTTTGGTTACATGGATTGCTTTTGTACTGATTAAGACAAAGTTATAAGTGTGCCCATCACCCAGATAGTGTACACTGTACCCATTAGATATGATTTCACCCATCCCCTGCTGCTCTCTCCCACCTGCTTGATTTCTGTTGGAGTTCTACTCATCAACTGACTTTTGTGAGTTGCTCTTGTATCCTGTGACATTGCTGAACTCAGTTATTAGCTCTAGGAGGTTTTTCTTTCTTTGTTTGGTTGCTTCCATGTAGTTTTTAAAAAAAATTTTCTATGTAGAAAATCATGTTTTCTACAAATAGAGGCAGTTTCATTCGTTCTTTTCCAAATTCTATAGTTTTTTTTTTTTTGCTTTATTGAAACAGCTAGAATTTCCAGTACTATGTTGAATAAAAGTGGTGAGAGTAGATGTCTTTGCCTTTTTCCTCATGTTAGGAAGAAAGCATTTAGTATTTCACCATTAAGTTAGAAGTAGAGTTTTTGTAGATGCTCTTTATCAAGTTGAAAAATCCCCTCTATTCATATTTTCATGAGAGTTTATCATGATACATGTTGAATTTTGTCAACTGCTTTTCTTGAACAATTGATGTGATAATGTGATTTTTCTTTTGACACCTGTTGATATAGTATATTACATAAATTGATTTTTATTTCTTTTTAATTCAGAATATTACAGGGGTAAAAATGCTTTGGTTACATAAATTGTCTTTGCCCCACCTGAGTCAGAGCTACAAGTGTGCCTATCCCCCAGACAGCACACACAGAACCTGTTATGTGTAAATTTACCCATCCCCTCCTCCCTCTCCAACCTGCCTGACACCCGATGAATGTTACTTCCATATGTACATATATGTGTGGATCAATAAGTACCAATTTAATGGTGAGTACATGGGGTCCTTGTTTTTCCATTCCATTTTCCATTGTGATACTTCACTTAGAAGAATGGGTTCCTGCTCCATCCAGGATAATACAAGAGGTAGTTCACCATTTTTTGTGGCTGAATAGTGCTCAATGGTATACATATACCACATTTTATTAATACACTCATGGATTGATGGGCACTTGGGTTGTTCCCACATCTTTGCAATTATGAATTGTGCTGCTATAAATATTTGAGTGTAGTTGTCTTTTTTATAGACTATCTTTTTTTTTTCCTTTGGATAAATACCCAGTAGTGGGATTGCTGGATCAAATGGTAGTCTACTTTTAGTTCTTTGAGGTATCTCCATACTACTTTCCATAAAGGTTGTACTAGCTTGCAGTCCCACCAGCAGTGTATGAGTGTTCACATCTCTCTGCATCCACACCATCATTTGTTGTTTTGGAACTTCTTGATAATAGCCATTCTCACTGGAGTTAAGTGATATCTCATTGTGGTTTTGATTTGCATTTTCCCACATGACCTCCAATGACACCATGAGGTAGAGGGATGGTCTCATTACCACTCAGTGATGGTAAAAAATCCTGACTCTTCACTAGGCTTCCTCTAACAACACCCATTGGAAAGCTGGGAGGGTACCCCATTAAAACCAGTTGGGAATGGAAGTCTAGGCTTCACATTAATGGGAAGCCCAATGAGAATGGAAGTCCACGCTCTCCACCTGGTCTCCACTGATACTACAAACACAGGTCCTCATTACCAGCGGCAAGGATGAAAGTCACTCCCTACTTAGTCTTTTTTTTTTTTTTCTTTTTTTTTGAGACAGAGTCTCACTTTGTTGCCCAGGCTAGAGTGAGTGCCATGGCGTCAGCCTAGCTCACAGCAACCTCAAACTCCTGGGCTCAAGCAATCCTCCTGCCTCAGCCTCCCAAGTAGCTGGGACTCCAGGCATGTGCCACCATGCCCGGCTAATTTTTTCTATATATATTAGTTGGCCAATTAATTTGTTTCTATTTATAGTGGAGACGGGGTCTCGCTCTTGCTCAGGCTGGTTTCGAACTCCTGACCTCGAGCAATCCACCCGCCTCAGCCTCCCAGAGTGCTAGGATTACAGGCGTGAGCCACTGGGCCCGGCCCCTACTTAGTCTTCTCTGATCCCATCCTGGTGGCAATAGTGAGTCAACTTGTTACAGTCTACAAGGATAGAAGTCTAGGCTCTCTATACTGCACTTGCTTTTCTGGGTGCAGGTAGGACAATACTTTTTTTCTTTTGTGTTTTGCTGGAGTATGGTAGTTATTGTCTAAAGTTTCTGTCCCGCTAGGCATCCTCTTTCCTAGTCCTTTGGCTAGAGAGGCAGTGTTTTCAGGGGGGGGGGTGTTATTTTACCTGCAACCCATTATTATTTCTGGGTTTCTGGCTTCTTCAGTTCTAAGTCTGGAATACATGAGACAAGGAGAAAGCCCAGGGAACTCAGTACTATGTCCTAGCTCAGGTTCTGAAGCCCTTAGTCAGTCTGCATTCTTTTGTCCATGTTCTAGAGTCTTTTTATGTTATATATATATATATATATATATATATATATATATATATATATCTGTATGTGTATGTTCTAGAGCTTTTAGTTGTACTTAGCAGAAGAAATAGGTAAAGTATATCTAATTTATCATCTCAGAAATGAAAGGTCTCTACAAATATTTAAGAATTGAAATCATACAAAGTATGTTCTCTGGTCACAAAAAAATAAACTAGAAGTCAATAACAAAAAGATATCTAGAATATACCCAAATATTTGAAAATTTAAAAATATACTTCTAAATAACTTATGAGGCAATAGAGAAGTCACAAGGAGTATTTTAAAACATTTAGAGTTCAATACAAATAAAAGCATAATATGTCAAAATTTGTTGGATGCAGCTAAAACAGTGCTGAGAGGGAAATTTATAGCACTAATTGAATAAATTAAAAAAAGAGGAAAAGTCTCGAATTAATAAACTCACAGTCCAAAAACTTAGAAAGAGTAAATTAAATTCAAAATAACCAAAATAAACAAAATAATATAAAAATGAATAAAATACAAAATATATAAAGATAAGAGAAGAAACAAATGGTTTTACTTGGGTTTAGTCCATTTAACCCAGGAATGTAAGTCTGGTTCAAAATTCAAAGACCACAGAATACTGATGAAAAACTTTGGGGTTCTGAGTTCTTAGTTTTCCTAAAATCATAATCACAGGTAGCTTTTTACCCTGCTGAGGCAGGCCAGCTATCTTATTATTTTTTTTAACAAACAATTCCCCCCACCAGGTACTTTTATTGGTAAGCCTTATTGACAAAAAAGAAAGAACAAACCCTTTCATTCCTCCTGAGAAATAGAAGAATATATGAGGAAGTGTAGCATAGTGGAGTATTAGAGAGACTAGAGTCCATGCTGGGCCCTGTGTAATGGACCAACCTAAGCGTGTGATTCAAATGGTGATATCTAGGGTGAGTGAAAATGTGTTTGTTGGGGAAAGAGGGGACACTAGTGGCAGAACATTCTGGGCTCAAAACACTCTGGGCTCAAGTCTGGAGTTAATGAAATTCTTTTGAACCTTTTTTTGTGTATATTGCTTAATATAGGTAACAATATAAAAATTATTTCAAAAACTCATCTTTAGGCCGGGCGCGGTGGCTCACCCCTGTAATCCTAGCTCTTGGGAGGCCAAGGCGGGCGGATTGCTCGAGGTCAGGAGTTCGAAACCAGCCTGAGCAAGAGCGAGACCCCGTCTCTACTATAAATAGAAAGAAATTAATTGGCCAACTAATATATATAGAAAAAACTAGCCGGGCATGGTGTCGAATGCCTGTAGTCCCAGCTACTTGGGAGGCTGAGGCAGGAGGATTGCTTGAGCCAGGAGTTTGAGGTTGCTGTGAGCTAGGCTGACGCCATGGCACTCACTCTAGCCTGGGCAACAAAGTGAGATTCTGTCTCAAAAAAAAACAAAAACAAACAAACAAACAAAAAAACCAAAAAAAACTCATCTTTAAAAAAATGTGTAATGGTATGACCATGCAGTAATTTGGTAAATGAAAAAACGTTTATCTCAAAAAAAATATTTTTGATAATTAAGACAATACAGTGAAAAATTAGATAAAACTCTTTAAATGAAAGAGTATTCATAACTTTTGTTCTGATACATTTCAATGAAAGTAAACAAAAACCTTATACTTTTGTCACTCCTAGGTTTAAAATATGTTAAAATAAATAAGATTTCTTTAAAACAAAATTTAAAAATATTCAAAGACCAGTTAATTCGCCATAACAATAGATGAATTTTTTTAAAAAATATAATCTCACTTTATACATGAAAAACATTTAACAAGATTCAACATTTGTTCATGTTAAAATTTCTCAGGAAACAGGAAGAGAAGAGAAATTACTAAAACTGATAAAGGCATCTACAAAAATCTTATAGCCAGTAGATCTTCTCTAGAAAAATTGCTATATCATACTAAATGATGAAGGAGTTAATGTTTACCCACTACTATCTGTCAAGAATAATACAGGGATGTCCAATCTCATCTCTCTTATTTCAACATTGCACTGGACATTCTAGCTACAAATGTAATAGAAGTAAAAGACTGTACATTAAAAAGGAAGATATAAAACTGTCTTCATTTATAGACAACATAATTATTTCAGTAAAAAATTTTCAAGTAATCTACTGAAAAGCATCTAGAACAAATAAGTGAATTTAGCAAGTTACAGGATGTGGTGTTGATACACAAATATAAATTGTATTTCTATATACTGGCAATGAAAAATTGGAAAATTAAATTTTAAAAGATACATTATCATTTACGATAGCACCAAAACCGTAAAATACTTACATATACATCTAACAAAATGCATACAAGAATCTTCAAACTAGATAAATGTCAGTAATAGAGGACAAGATGAATAATGTATGGTTCTTTCAAATAAAATAACACTTTTCAATGATTAAAAAAGACATTGCAGATGATTACTTATCAAAATGTGGTTTTAATATGTTTTGCTTAAAAAGCAAGTTTAAGGGCCGGGCGTGGTGGCTCACGCCTGTAATCCTAGCTCTTGGGAGGCCGAGGCAGGCGGATTGCTCAAGGTCAGGAGTTCAAAACCAGCCTGAGCAAGAGCGAGACCCCATCTCTACTATAAATAGAAAGAAATTAATTGGCCAACTGATATGTATATAAAAAATTAGCCGGACATGGTGGCGCATGCCTGTAGTCCCAGCTACTCGGGAGGCTGAGGCAGAAGGATCGCTCGAGCCCAGGAGTTTGAGGTTGCTGTGAGCTAGGCTGAGGCCACGGCACTCACTCTAGCCTGGACAACAAAGCGAGACTCTGTCTCAAAAAAAAAAAAAAAAAAAAAAGCAAGTTTAAGAAGATATATGCAGTAAAATTTAATTTAAAACTATACATGTGTATGCAAAGCAATAAAGCTGAAACAAATATACATCAAGGCTTAAATTACAATTACCTGTGACTAAGATTATGGGTGTTTTAAACTTTTTCATATATTTGCTTATCTGTTTTTCCTCATTTTAAAAACTGAACACTTATAACTTGTATCATAAAAAATAAACAATAAATATTTTATACACTAAATTTGGTCTCAATTAGCTTTCTTATATGGCTTATATGGAAAGTTACAGAGTGATATACATGTACCATCTTTCTAAATTTCTCTACATTCTTCCTATCTCTATCCAAGTAGCTCTCTAGATAAATTTGGCCCCAACCTTATCACACAACTATGTTGATATTCAGGTGGTTCCATTTGACCTTCTTATTTTCAATGTTCTAGAATCTCAATTACATTTCCTATTTCCCCCAAACACTTTAATATTCCCCCATATTTTGACATTTGTATTCAATTTTGCCTTTTTGAATTTCCTTTTTAAATTTTCTTATTAAATTTGGTGTAATAATATGACATATCACTAATTCCAACAGCAGTTTTAATCAAACAATAATATAAATAATCACATTTCTATTTGCATTTTAAAATATCACTAAGTATTCATATCATGTATATATTTTAGTTGGATACTGCTAGGGAATGTAATTTCTGTTTTACTTGTATTGTCTGCCTTGGAAAAAGTCACTAATTTACATTTTGAAATTATTATTATGTTAAAATGTTCCTGACTAGAAATCATATCCTAGATCATCAAAAAGGCTTTTGTTGATACTTTTTCTATAAGAAACCTATTTTCTTCTCCCCTTTAAAGGGTTATGGAAATCATTACACATTGGCCAGTCATTAGATTTGAAAGAGAATACTGACCCAGGGTTCTAGCATATGATGACAGAATTGAATGAAAAATCAAATACTGGTAACTGATTTAGTCATGACACATCTGTAGCATTTAGGAGAACAGAATCAGGAGCAGTCAGCCTGCTTGGATTCCAAATACTGGTTTACTAGTCAGTAGACCTTGGAAAAGTTACCTAATCTTTCTCAGCCTCCATTTCCTCTTCTGTAAAATATGGATAATATTAGTACCTTCCTCAAAGGGATGATGTGAAGATTAGTTTGAATCATTGCAAAAAGCACTTATAACAGTACCTGGAACATAGTAAAGACTCAATAAATATTGTCTATTATCATTTGATAAACTGATGGCTTGGGGTGGGGAGTTTCAGGAAACACTATAATAAACATTAGATTAAGAGGCCCTAATTAATCTAATGACAGCTACATGACTGGCAAACTATATTAACATTTACTTATTGAGTACTGGATTCTGTGTACTGGTGCTAAATGCTATTGCATAGCATTATCTGGTTTAATGTAATCCCCCCAATAATCCTATGGGATAAGTATTAGCATCTCTCTTTCATAAGCAGCATAGCATAGTAGTTAAGAATTCAGGCCCAGAATCAGACTTCCAGGATTTTAATCCTTGCTCTGCCATTTATTAGCTATATGACCTGGGGAAGATCACTTAAAAATTCAGAGCTTCCTCATCTCTAAAGTGGGGAACACTTTAAGCAAAGAAGCCTATGTTATAAGGTAAATTTGAGGATTAAATCAGCTACTGCATATTAAGGGTCTTAGCACAGTGCCTGGCACATAAGTGATCAAAAATTTAGCTGTTATTATTACTACTATAACAGATGATAACAAATATCTTGTTTTAGGTCACAAAGCTCCCTAGTTCTCAATCTCATGTTCTTTGCATGCATTGGGGCTGCTTATGATGACAAATTATATTTTCTTAGTTTCAGTGAAGATTCTGATCTTTAAAATAAGTGTTGGATCTCTGGCTGTATTTGTATTTGTAACAGGAGATTTGTTTTTGATTTTACTGTTACCTCATGGGACTGTTTTGACAAGAATTTCCTTTGGCTCAATATTTGTAGGAACCAAAAAGTTGGTATGGCAGTTTATAGTACAACTGATCCCAGATGAAGGATTTAATGATAAATTCCTTTTGTTAATGTGCATTTTACTTTACAGTTCTTAGTATTACTTATTTGAAGCTATACTTTCAAAAGACTTTCCTCAAACAAAAATATAGACTATTTACATTTTATTCTCATTTACTGTTAAAAGTTTTATATAGCTTCCTCAAAGAATAATTCAATAAAAAATAAATGGTGCAAGGTTCAGAATGAAGTAAATAGGCATTATGCATAGCCATATCCTCTCATATTATTTTCCTGGGACTTTTCACCAAATTCAGTATTCTTGCTAGGATGTCTCTAGACCTTTTTGACCTTTTTGACTTCTGAATTGTGATCTTCAAATTTTTTAAAAGATCTTTCAACCACATTGCTCAAGGAAAACAAAAACTCAGGTTGGTTTGGTACCATTTATTGTTCAAGCTATGAAATGTAAGTATTAAATGGATTTTAATATCCACAAGTGGTCCTGGAACAAATCCCCTGCAGATAACAGGGGATGACTATACAAAAATTAGCTCAAAGGGGATCAAAGACCTAAGAGCTAAAACTATAAGGTTCTTAGAAAAAAATAAGATTTATATATCCAAATAAGATATATAATCCAAAGAATATATATAAATGGGCAACAAATACATAAAAAGATGTTGAACATCACTATCATTTGGGAAATTCATATCAATACCACAATGAGATAGCACCTCATACCCATTGGGGTGATTATTATTATCAAAATAACAGAAAATAATGAATGTTGGCAAGAACGTGGAGAGATTGGAATCCTTATGCATTGCTGGTGAGAATGTAAAATGGTGCACCCCTTATGAAAAACAATATGCTGTTTCCCCCCAAAAATCTGTGGATGCTCAAATTCCTTACATAAAATTGTATAGTACAGTTGGCCTTCCAAATTCGCAAAATCCATGGATACAAAGTGCAGACTGTATGTGATGTAAGGCAAGAGTACAACTTCATTCTTTTGAATGTGGATATACAGTTTTCCCAGATTCTCATTTATATGTGGGAGCTAAAAAAGTTGATTTCATGAAGGTGGCAAGTAGAATGATGATTACAAGAGGCTGGCAGGGGTGAGTGAGGGATGAAAAGAGGTTGGTTAATGGGTACAGACTATACGCTTCAACAGAAAGATTAAGTTTTAGTGTTTAATAGCACAATAGTGTGACTATAATTAATAATTTATTGGATATTTTATTTTATTTTATTTTATTTTTAATTTTTTTTTTGAGACAGAGTCTCACTTTTGTTGTCCAGGCTAGAGTGAGTGCCGTGGCGTCAGCCTAGCTCACAGCAACCTCAAACTCCTGGGCTCAAGCGATCCTCCTGCCTCAGCCTCCCGAGTAGCTGGGACTACAGGCATGAGCCACCATGCCCGGCTAATTTTTTATATATATATATCAGTTGGCCAATTAATTTCTTTCTGTTTATAGTAGAGACGGGGTCTCACTCTTGCTCAGGCTGGTTTTGAACTCCTGACCTTGAGCAATCCGCCCGCCTCGGCCTCCCAAGAGCTAGGATTACAGGCGTGAGCCACAGCGCCCGGCCTATTGGATATTTTAAAATAGCTAGAAGATTTGAAATGTTCCAAACACAAAGAAATGATAAATGTTTGAGGTGATGGATATCCTAAATACCCTGATTTGATCATTACACATTGTATGTATCAAAATATCACATATACGCCATTAATATGTACATTATATATCAATAAAAAAGATCATCCTTTCCTCATTGAATCGTCTTGGCATCCTTGTCAAAAATCAATTGACCATAGATACATGGGTTTATTTCCGGACTCTTAATTCTATTCCATTGTTATATATATTTTTCCTTATGACTTTATCATACTTTTTTGATTACTGTAGCTTTTTAGTAAATTTTGAAATTGGGAAGTGTGAGTCCTCCAACTTTGTTCTTCTTTATCAAGATTGTTTTGGCTATTTGGGGTCTGTTGAAATTCCATATGAATTTTAAGATCAACTTTTCCATCTACACACATACAAAAAAGGCCATTGGGATTTTGATAATGATTGCATTGAACCTTTAGATCAATTTGGGAAGTATTGCCATTTTAACAATATTAAGTCTTTCAGTTCATCAATAATAATGTCATTCTGCTTATTTTATTATTTAATCTCTTATAGCAATGTTCATATAATAGTTTTTAGTGTATGAGTCTTGTACCACATTAGTTAAATCTATTGCTAAGTATTTCATTTTTTGATGCTATTGTAAATGAAATTGTTTTCTTAAATCCCTTATGAAGAGTTCATTGCTAGAGCACAGAAATACAACTGATCTCTTTATTTTGATCTTGTATCCCATAACTTTTCAGAATTTGTTATTAGCACTAAGTTTTTGTGGCTGCTTTAGGAATTTCTGTATGTAAAATTGTGTCATCTGAGAATAGAGATAGTTTTACTTCTTCATTTCTAGTTTAGATTATTTTTATTTTTACTCCTTGCCTAAATGTTCTGGCTAGAATTTCCACTACAATGTTAAATAGAAGTGGCAAAAGCAAGCATCCTTGTATTCTTCCTGATCTTAAGTAGAGAGCTTTTCAGTCTTTCACCGCTGAGTGTGAAGTTCACTGTGGGTTTCTCATGAATGGCCTTTATCATCTTGAGGAAGTTCCTTTCTATCCCTAGTTTGCTGAGCATTTTTATCATGAAAGGGTGTTAGATTTTTATCAAATGTTTTTTTCTGTATCAATTGAGATAACCATGTGGGCTTTTAAATTTCATTTTATTAATGTGGTATATTACATTGGGTTGTGGACTAATTGTGTCCCCCTAAAATCCACATGTTGAAGCCTAAATGCCCACTGTGACTATATTTGGAAATAGGGCCTTGAAGGAGGAAATTATGGTTAAATGAGGTCATAAGGTTGGGGCACTAATCAACCAGTACTGGTGTCCTTATTATAAAAGGAAGAGACACCAGGAGTGCCTATGCACAGCGGAAAAGCCATGGGAGGACACAGGAAGAAAGCAGCCATATTCAACCAAGGAATGAGGCTTTACCAGAAACCAACCCTTCAGCATCTTGATCTTGAATAATCAGCCTTCATTCAGGATTGTGAGAAAAATAAATTTCTTTTGTTTAAGCTACTCAGTCTGTGTGGCAGCCCTAGCAGACTAATAAACATTGATTGATTGTTTATTCTGTTGAAGCTCTTACATTCCTTAGATAAATCTCAATTGTTCATGGTTTATAATCTTTTTAAAGATTTCATCTTTGCCTAGAGCTTCTGAGTGTGTGTGTGTATTTTAGGTGCATGTTTACATGTTCCAGCAGTTTACAACTCTGCCTTGGCTTTTATTTCCTGTGTGTGCAGGGCCTCAATGTCATCCCTAGGTGAGATATCAGGGCTTTCTCAGGACTTTCTTGTGCATGTGTATAGTCCTGGGCACGTACACATTCCTACTCACATGCATGGCCTTCTAGATACCCAGGACTTTGTTAGAGTTTTTCAAAACATCCCATGGACATTTCATTCCTCAGTTCTTCCTCTAAAGGTTTTTGGCTGGCCTCTTTTTTTTGCCCCAATTGGTACTGCTGCCTCGGGAAGTTGCACTGTTAAGTTGTTGTTGCTGATTGTTTTTACCAAGCACCCCATGGATGGGGTTGTTCACAATGAGCAAAATCTGAGTCAGGGCAAAGAAAGAAAAGCCCTGAGAATGGGACTTTTCTGAATGTTGACAACCAGGTCAATTAGTGAAACTTCTCCAGGGACAGGCTTTTCAGGAGCTTTAATCCATTCTTCCCTTTCCAGTGGTTGTTAGGCTGCTGGTTTTCAAGGCTATTGTTGAGTTGGAGAGAGGAGGATGTGAATAGGGAAAGTTAAAACACCACAAAGCTCTCTGTTCTTGAGTGAGATTTAGCCATTTTCTTGAATAAAATGCTTCGTGGATTTTTACAAGCCTTTTGTTAATTTCCAGAGTTCTGCAAAAGTTAATTTTGACAAATTTTCCAGTGTTTTCATTGCTTATTTTTGGAGGACCTTACTCTACCATTCTGTAAACACTTCTCTTTTTCTATTGCTCCTTGGTTCTAGACTCATGTTGCCTCTGTGACCTTGGGCAACTCACATTACTTCCCTGAGCTCTCTTCCTCCGTACAGTATAGAGGGGTCTGGAGGTATGAAGGGTAATCTCAAGAGGATTTTTCTTATGGGGTCAGCTTTAACTTTTCATGATAAAATATATTAATACTCTATTTCATTGACCCCAAGATGTACTTTTTTCAATTTTAACATCACTGAAATTGGAATGCATGTTATAATTGCAGTGTAAGATAGCATTGTGTCACAGCTGAATTGTCAGTATAAAAGCAATTTCTGAGTGGTATATAACATAAGAGAGCATCTTACATAAGTGGATCTTAAATTATATAAGATACATTAAGTTAGTCCTAGTCAGAAGGTTTTAAGGTATGAAATCATGGCAAGCTGATTCAACTTTTTGATAAAGTTGACCAGATAATATATTTCTTCTCATCAAGCCCTGGACCTAGCCTAAAGTATTGTTTGACTATCTAAAACATTCCCTTCTTTATAAACCTCATAGCCTGGAAAAAGCAGTGGAGATGGATTGTACATCTCAACCTGTTGATTTGTAATCTTAGATCATTAAAACTGGCAGAAATCCTAGAGATCAATGTCCAGCATCCTCTTTGTGCACCCTGAGACACCGAGGGCAAGCTTGGCAAAAGACCTTCTCAAGGTCAATCAGAGTTAGTGGCAGAGTGGAGTTAGAACCATGGTCAATGAATCAAGCTGCCTCTCTTTATCCCTTCCCTCTCAGCTTCACATTTATCTGTATATCATTTATTAAACCATTCTAAAGGCATTCACCCCCACCTTAATGCACAGTTAGAATGGAGACAGCTACATATTTTAAAGATCATTAAATTATATTTGTATTTCAAGTAATGTGATTCCCATTTGGAAATGAGTAAAAATGCCAAGATAAGCCAGAGCCCTTTTGCAGACCAGGTCCTCCTCCTTCCAGGCACCAGACAGATCACTGTTGATGAGAAGGGGTAGGCAGGCTGGCAGCAGCTTTTGTTAACCCTTAGTGGTAACCCAAATGTTTGCAAGTCATTGAGTCAGGAAATACAAGTTTTAGCCCTGGCCCTGACAATAGCTAGTTGGGTGTGTGACCTTAGGTCTTGATTGGCGAGGCAACACTTGTACTGAGGCTTCTGCAGTCAAAAATGACACAATCTTGGAGGCAATATTTTACAGAGAAGCTGGATCCAATGCCAAACAGATAGGTATTAAGAACCTTGAAAAAGCGCATAGCCCTTGATGTAGAAATTCAGTTTCTAGAAGTTTATTCTTGGGAAATAATAAGATAGGCATACAAAAATGTCTTATATATATTATATATTTAATACAGAAATTCTGATTACAGTAAAAAACTAGAAATAATTTAATATTCAACAACATGTGATTGTTTAAGTATGTTTAAGTAAATGATAGTTCCTCTACAGTGAAATGTGATCATCATCAAAAAAAAATAAGTATTTATAGCGTGGAAAATGTTTCACAATTGATCAAAAGGAAGATCATAAAATAGTATATGAACTAAAATGCCATGTTTATAAATTAAAAATATATGTACCTCTATATGGATTGGAAAAAAAAGACTGGAAGTATGTCCACTAAATGTCAGCAGTGGTTTTCTATGGGGAATTAATGCATTTTTTTCTTTTTTTGTTTGTCTATATTTTGTATATCTCCTACAAAGACTATGTATTTTTTATTAATACATAATTAAAAGGTTTAGGTCTTAATAAAAACAAGACAGCCCATTTAAAACAGAAGAGCCTAAGTAGCAGTGAAGACTATGGGAATGAATCTGTGAAGCTGATCCCAGACAGACTAAGCAGTGCCGACTACGGAAAGGAGAAACATCACCCTGTGATAAAAGCTACTTTGGCTTTCTGGAAGGCTCCTGTGCAGGAATACAGGGAGGATCCTGAAAGCTAAAGGGCCAGTGCTCCGGAGGAGGAAGGAACTGTCTTTTGCCCATCCTTTGACTCACTCCCCCAAGCAGCACCTAGCACAGTGCCCTTAATAAATGCTCTGTAAATGTTTAATGGCTGAATGATAAACAGATACACAGCTATTTGTCATTCATTAAGAAACACATTTTTTACATAACACAGTAGAGGCAAAAACTGCATGATTTCAGGCAAATCTCCAAATTAATATTTCAGAAAGAAATACTTCATTTACAACACTCTGGTATCTTCAAATACATATATACACAAAGAGATTACTCATTCATCTATTTTTCTACAACTTCCCTTGAGTTTGGGGAAAGATACGCCTCTAAGCCCAGTGCACTGTAAAATATTTATTGCATTAAAATTATTTCTTATCTTTACAAAATGATAAAACCCAAGTTAGCTTTGAAAGGGTCTGGAGCAATCAGCCTTAATCTAGTTTTCACTTTAGTATTGATCAGCTATGGGATGTCGAACATACTATGTCCACCCCATTCTCTGAAGCCTTTATCTCTACAATTGTGCAAAACTGTCCTCCTGATTTAAAAGTAATGATTTCACAGGTGGATGAGAACTACAATAAGGCTGTTATCACCTGTTAAAAATATAGGCGCTTCTTTGCACCCCTGCCTAAGGTCCTGTCTCCAATTATGTTTCCCATACTGAATATGCAAATCCTCTCTCCCCAATGGGTTGATTCTGCTTGTATTAACCCTCCTTGGTCAGAGTCCTGCTGAAGGGTTGAGGGGACAGGCTCATGTCCAGATAGACCCAGAAGGACTGGTAGAGAGGACGGAATACCTCCCTCAGGTCAGTAGTGGAGAAATACAGGGGCTGATCCATGAGTTAGCACATACATAGCACATACATAGAAATTGTTAACCCATTGGTGTCTACTGCTTTAATCAACTCTACATGGGGAATTCACTCAGTCAAATTTCTGTTGATTTCTTTTCAGGGGGGAGAAGAGAGGAATAAAATGATATAAGGAAGTGGAGAAAGGAAGTTATTCACCCCATCATATATCATTTCTTCCTTATCAGTGTTTCAGTTTTTCTTGGCTTATTCCATTTCCTTCTTTCCCATCTACATTATAGACATCCCAGTATTATTTTTTCTTCTATATTAGTTGAGGTAGAAAAAGCTAGCTTCTGTATCTCAAATGTCAATGGCTTAACAGAAAAAGGTTATTTCTAACTCATGTCACAATCCAATGCAAGTATTACTAGTTGGGCAGTTCCCACATTGTCATCCAGGATCTAGGCTCCTCTGAGTCCTGAGACTTCTCTGCATGAATCTAATATATTAGAAAAGGGAGTGAGGATCACCCAGAGTCATTAAGGGCTAGCGATCTATATACAGTGTACATCATTTCCTCTCATATTTTACATGGAATAATCACATGCTCACACCTTATTGCAGGGGAGCCCAGGAACTACAGTCAAGTTGTGTGCCTAAGAAGATTAGAAATGAATGTTGGTGAGTGCTAGGGGTCTCTGCCACATCCTCCAAAGCTAAGGGCTTCCATGTTTTGATTTTCAATCAGGACAGCAAATCACGAAGTTACTGCAATAAATCTGAAGATGAATAAAGACTAAAAGAGAACAAGTGAGGATTCTGAAACTGACCATAGCATGACTAACACCTCCTCTAAATAACCCAAAAGGAAATATTCAGGCCGCAAATTAGAGGTTATTTGAATGAAGACAGAACTTTCTACTGACAGAAAGGAGCTGCTCTCTGACAGTAAAGTACTCAATTGGCTGAGTCACATAATTAGAGTTGAATGACAGGTGATACACTACCGCTCAGTCTATGAAATCATGCTGCTACTCAGGAGAAGTTTAAAAAATGAGACCACTGGAACAGGTGCAGTGGGAGAGGTTGCAGCATTCCCCATGTGTCTACAGACATATGTCTAGGCTTTGGAAGATGGTGGGTTTAATGGAAAGAGAGCAGATTCTGGAGGTAGAAAGTTTGATTTTAAGTCCTGGGCCTGTCATTTACCAGGCTTGTAGCCTTGTGTAAATAACTCAGCCTCTTCAAGCCTGATTTTCTCATCAGTAAGATGGGTATAATAATGATACCTTTCTCACAGAGTGAGTGGGAAGAGTAAATAATTTGTGTAAAAGTGATTGGCATGAAACTTAGCATAGAGTACATGTCCAATAGAGGGCCTCTTTTAAAAATTATTTGCAGGCTAATTTCAAAATGTGGGACCTGCTGCTCTAGCCTGCCACCATTTCTCAGATACTCAACCAAGTAAAGGGGGAAAGAGGAGGCAATGAGGTCAGAGAGCTAACAGGGACTTGTGGGCCACTGTAATGGCTTTGCCTGCTATTCTGAGTGAAGTGGAAGAACCTTGAAGATAATATTAGTACCTACCTCCTATGTCTGTCTTGAAGATTAAATGAAATGATATTTGTCAATGCTTAGCTCAACGACTGGCACATACACATCAGCTCTTACGATACACGGTACTGAAGAGATGAAAGTGGTGCTGGCTGGGTACAGACAAAGGGGAAAGAAACTGTGGCATCCCTGTGGCTGACCTGTCTTTTAAGTCACATAGAGGGTGGGGTGGGGATGCAATGGAAGGCTTGAGGCAACTCACAAAGGCCTGGCAACGCTGCCATAGTGGATGCTGTCATCCTAAGTCCAGCCTCACAGGGAGACGGCTGAAGACAGGATGAGATCATGCCTGGAAAGTTATTTGTGCTCCAGAAGAGAAAGATGTCCTGAAAATTTAAGTTGCTATTATTTTGAAAGCCAAATGTCAGGCTTTGAAATACAGCCTGCCTCTCTCTTCAATATCTAGTTATGTTTCCACAGCACAGGAAGAAAGGGGGAAAAAAGGCAACTGCTTATACGCAGTAGTATTTCTGGTAACTGAACTTATTAGTTTAAAAGGCAATATTTACAGAGCTCACAAAACAGCATGCTTTCTGTCCACAGAGACCTGTTTTAATTAAAGCTCTACCTTTAAAATTCATTAAAGTAATCAGTTCTAAGAGATTAGGAGCCCGAATATTAGATTTCAACATATGAGTGCTACGTATTCCCTTCTGCAGGTGCAGGAGGCAATGATTTAAACAATCGTGAAGATCTCTTTTTTCATTTGATTTCAGTTATATTTAAAGGCACTGACTCGCTAGCCTGAGGAATTTCACTTTTTTATTAGGCATGAACAGCTCAGTTGCCTATTATGTAGATCACCTCATTATTATCGTCACCTGGGCAGAGCCATGACTCAGAAGCTGGAGCTGGCTCTCCCAGGGAAGAGAGGATGGAAAGGGGGCAGTTGACTATTGGTAGACAAAACGTCACCATATTCGCTTGCCACAAAGAGTCTTTGCTCTTATACCCTGGATAAGGGTTGCAGGAAAGACAGATGGCTAGAAGAGCTCAGTGGGGCAGCTTAGAATGGTGATGATGTAATAACAATAGCAATCACAACAATTACTATGACAACGTATGGAGCATTTATATGTGTTAGGTATACACACTATATGTTGTAAGCCTCATAACAACCCTATGAAGTGGGCACTTTTGTCACCCTCATTTCTTAGATGAGCCTTAAAGAGGCTAGGTCTCTTTCCAAAACTCACATAGAGATTAAGTGATAGGAAAGCAGTGTAGGATTGGCTTTGGGATTCCATTATGGTCACTTTCTTGATGTGAGCTCTTTGACTTCGTTCCCCTGGGCTTTGGTTTGCTTGTATGTATAACAGGAGTGATTATATCTGCCTTTACAAGGTTGTGGCAAGGATCAGATAAGGAAGCACAAGTAAAGCATGTAGCGCAGAGCCTGGCACAGAGGACACGCCCAATGTGGGGTAGTGACTTCTATCATGAGACCATGAAACATGAAGCTATGTATCCAACTGTCAGAGAACCATCACTCCTGTGCCTCAACTACCCCCTTACAACCTTGATTGGGAGGCCAGAGTAGGGGGCAGGAAAGGTGCCCTGCAAAGGGATGATGGGAGTTTAAATCAGCTTGTGTTAGGTTGTAGGAGAGCCCTGGGGGTGAGGAGGCTGTGGCAGCTAATGTAACAGCCCTTCTCATCACAGAGGAAGTGAAGCAGAGGTTTCATAGAAGGCACTGAGGTAGGTATCCTAGGTCCAGGCTGACAAGGTAGAACAGTGAGACCAGGGAGACAACAGCTTCAGCCACTTCTCCCAGGAAAACAAGCTGTCACTGCCAGCTAGAAAGACTAAGAAAGGCTCTTAATGGCACTCTTGCCCCACCTCCTCAATTTACACATGGGGATACCAAGGCCACAGGGTATAATCACATAGTTGTAAGTCTATTCCATTTTCTTTAAGGTCCAGAGAGCAAATCTCAACACAAGAGTTCAAGATGACTCTGCCACCTTCCTAGTTGCATGGCCCTGATAAAATTACCTAATTCCTTCATGCCACAGTTTTCTCACCTATAATGAAGCACTTACTTCACAGAGTTTTTCAAGAATTAAATGAGACAGACAATGTCTTTAAAACCCTTACCACAGTGCTTGGCATCTGGTAAGCATTCAATACATCAAAGCTGCTACTTATCTGTTCCAAATTCCAGGGAACTTTACCCCCTGTCACAATCGCCTTCTCTGCTATCCCCCTCCTCTGCTGCCCCTAAAAGCCAGCCTTCAAAGCTTGCCTAGATGCCTGTTGTTACTCACTCCCATCACCTGCAGCAGTTAGGCCCTTACTACTAATGCCCACACTGGAAAGGTGTCTATTCTGTGGGCCCCTGGTGAATGGAGGGCCTGCCTCAGTGTTTCTGCTCTGGGAGCCACCCAGACACAGCTGAGCCCCAGAGAGATTAGCTCCCAGAAGTGCCTTATGAACAAGCCTGGCTTACCAGCTATAGTTTCTCTTGCTGAGAATATGGACATGCTTCTTGCAGGCTTGGTACTCAGTAACAGGCTACTACAGTTTTCTTTCTTGTTGTCCCTGAGGTGAGGCTGATGCTTACTCCTGAACCCAACCCCCTTACTGCTTCTCCAGTCACTGAGCTGGGCACTGAGACTGCAGTGATAAGCAAAATCGAAGTAGTTTCTGCCCTCAGGGATCCGAAACAACACTTGATTAAACAAGAAAAAACAACACAGGATGATTAAAGATATTTATTTACTTATTTAACCAGTATGAACTGAGCCCATATTTTGTGCCAAGTCCTATGCTAGGCATCAAAAATATGATGGTAAACCAAAAGCAGACACTGTCCCTGGCTGTATGATACTTAGAGTCTACAGAAGGGGACTGTATAATTGGACTTACATATACTTCTTGTATTACTTCTCTGACATCTAAGGGATGGGAAGAAAAGGAATGGGTTGCTAAGAGAGCAGAACCTGACCAAGCCTGGAGTATTGGAGAGGTTTCCCCAAGAAGGTAATGCTTGGCCTGCACTCTGAAGAATGCAGTTATCTAGGCACAGGCAGCAAGAGGCAGGGTAGTGGGTGAGAGAAACCATTAGAGGCAGAGGAAACATGAGGGAAGACCTGAAGAAAGGAAATCATGTGGCAAGTTTCAGGAGTTGAGAGATGGCCGGTGTGTCTGGGTGTAATCAGCAAAAGGAAGAATGGCACAAAATGAGGTGATGATGGTTAGTGGTCTCAGATCATACAAGGCCTTGTGTCCATGATAAGGACTTTAGACTTTCTTTTAGGGGGTATGAGGAGTTGTTGATGGATTTTAAGTCAGAGGGTGACCTGACCAGACTTGCTTTTGAAAGATCTGGCTGCTATATGAAAAATGAATTATGGAAAAGGCACATCAGAGGGAAAGTGCAGAGACTAGTTTAGATGCCATTATCCAGTGAGAGATGGTGATAGCTTGGACTAGGGGGCTGGTAAGAAGGAATGACAGAAGTGGGTTGATTTGATAAAGATGTCAGAGTTATAACTGAATAGATTTGGTGATGAATTAGAAGTGGAGTGTGAGGGACAGGGAAGTGTCAGGGATTACTCCTTGCTTCCAGGCTTGCACACTGGGTGGATGATAGAGCCATTCACTGAGATGGAAAACACAGGAGGAAGGGCAAGTTTGGAGTGGGATGAGAGGATGGAGGGTTCATTTTGAGCTATGTTGAACTGAGGTGCCTTTGAGACATGGAAGTGTACAGTTCCATAGACAGATCTGGAGCTCAGAGGAAGAACACAGCCCAGAAATAAAAACTTGGATGCTGTCATTTCATCACAAAGGTGATTTGAAGCCAGGGAGGGAATAAATTCATTTAGGAAGAGTGGAAAGTAAGAACAAAAGAGGACTAAATATAGAACTCTGATAATCTCTAACAGTTAATTCAGGTAAAGGAGTATAAACTGAAGAGACTGAGAAGAACCAGCCAGAAATGAAACTAGGAAAGAGAGTGCTTCAAGGAGCGAGTGGTCAACAGTAGCTCCTGGGACAGACGTCAAGTAAGATGGGATTGAAAAATACTCATTATATTTAGCAACATAGAGGTTATTGGGCAGGGTGAAGAACTGGCTCAGCCTCTCCTGCCCTCCTCTTTAGCTGAGAGGCATTCTTTTGCTGACTGGCCTTAGGTTGTGGAATCCAACCTCAAGTTCTTCACATGTCTCTTTGCCCTTTGTCCAGGCCCAACCACGTGTTGAGGAAAACTCCAGCGGTTGCACAGGACCACCCTTAGTACTATTCATTAAGTTTTATAGGTCTCTGGGTTACTCCCAACTCATTGGTGTTCCAGGCATCATTTTTATAACTACCACTTATCACTAATTTGGTCTTAATTTTGGCTTCATGTTATTTTCCTTTTAAAAGCTAATAGTTATGCATTAGCTATAATTTATTCCTACAATTACTTTAGAAGGGCTCAGCAATGATAGTAGTTTTCAACCCTATACTATAAAATGTGTTTTCTAGGATATTATAACCACATAAATAAATGAATGAACAAATTATTCAAAGCAGAATGCTGTTAGACTCCAGGCATCCCATCTTATTCTTTAGTACTCCAGGTACCTTCACTTTCAGGTACCTTCCATTAACGTTCCTCATCCCTATATGGATACATAAAAATTAAGGCACAAGCCTGTATTATCATAGGGGTAGACAAAAGTTTTCAGGTTCATCTTGGGAAATTTGATGATGCAAAAGTCACTGAGGAATGGGTGGCTATTTAAAACCACAGAAATTCATAATTTAATAAACCAAATGCAGGATCATAACTCAATTTCTGTTTCAAAATCAGTTGTGGTTTTCTCATATAGAAAATCAGAACATATTAAGGGTGGATTTACCTCACATTGTATAGGTTCATCCATTAACATCTCTTCTGTGGATTATCATCAAGTTTGGTTTCAAAGATGCCATTATCGACTGCTTAACATTTGGGCAAAGTGGTTCCCTCTTACCCTGCACTTGTGTTTGAATCTATTAGGAATGTAATTGAATGTTATCTACCCAGGTTGGCATCACAAAAATACCATATAATTGTGGGTAAGGAAGACAATACCAAATATGATGTGTGCATATCCTATATTATGGATGTGTGGCATAAAGTCTGGCAGCTCCTTCAAGGAATTTTGCCCATTGTTCTGAACTCCAGGCCCCACTCAGCAACCTGGGAAATATACACTCTCAGTAAGCTGAGCACTTCCTATCAAATAACTTTAAAAAACAATTACCATGTAACACTGTGCCCTCACAGCAATCTACCTGGTTTCCACTCCCTTTGCTAGAACCCAGTCTCAACTCAGATAAGGATCTGCTTCTAGAAGTCTTACTTCCCACTGGCTGGCCTCCCTGGTTCTCCTAAGGTTTTCTGGTTTGTGTCCTTGTTTCTTCTAGTGATCTTTTAAAAAGCCTTCTCATTTAAGAAAAAGGCCAACCGCACAGTGATCACCACTCATGAAGAGACCCATCTCCTTCTTTGTAAACTCCCTTACTCTGCATTGCTGGTGATCAATGAAACAGACCTCGAATAAGTTAGAGTCACTAATGCTGTGGCCCACACTTATTGTCCTTCCAATCACACTTGATAATTGGGACATTCTTTTTCAGAAGACTATACCCTAAATCTCCACAGGCTTCTCCAGACCCTTGTTTATGTCTTAGTTATCCAGAAGGGACCACCGAAGTACAATACGTTCATTAGTCTACCAGGAAGCAAAGAACCCCTAACACCCATTAGAGGTTTGGCTTTTTTTTTAAAAGGTAAAATTTTCTGATTTCAACTGATTTCCTTATTAAAGATTTCAGTCCTGTAACTCCAATTTAAAAAATGAAAGAAAACTCTTCCTCCACTATTTGAAAAGCACAGGGCCAACTATTTCATTTTGCAAAGGAAAATAAAAGCAAAACCAAAACCAAAAGTCTTACTGTCATTATCTTAATATTAAACACCTGGCTTCCCTTTTATTTCAAGATCCACTGGATTTTTATCATTGTTAGTTTTGAAAATCTCCTACAAAGTTTCCAAAGCTTGATGTTACAAGGTTAAGTGGTTCCAAAGTCAAGTCAGTATTTCCCAGGACTCATTAAAATGGGATATGAATTTCTAGGTGAGCTGTGCTCTACAATGAATAGCTTATAAATAAGCAATACACTTGTGATTTGGGGCATTACTGATACACCCTCTTTAAGAAAATCCTACCCACAAAACTCAGAAACAATAGATTAGAGCGTTTATTTGCATTACAAAAGGCCTCTTCAGTTTACAAGAAGGTTCACCACAAGGCTTCTTTAATGAGAGAGCATTTGGACAAGATTTCTGTTTGCAAAACAAAAACATCAATTTGTACCAGAGTTACAGGAACTCTCTAATGGGTAATATGAGATCCACCCTCTGTTAGATGATTTATCTTGGGGCAGCTGGGATTGAAGGCCACACTCAGGAATGTGCTAGCTGACTCCACCAGGACCCTGGAATCCACTGAGTAATTCTAAACTCATATTTCTCAAATGCTGCGCTCTCCTTATGTTTTCTGACTGCACCTGTGTGGAAGAGTATCCTCAGGAAATAATTTTTAAGGGACATTTCAACTCAGATAAAATCTGGCCCAACCGTGTCATCCCAAACTTGAGAAATCATACCACTTTTACTCTTCCTTTTTCCAGGGAAGTTTGGTGGTCACTTCCCCCCAGATCCATTGGGTGTGACCTTAATGCTCATCTGTAGAGACAGGTCTCTATATCCCTGCTCTGATATTGAGTTTAAATGAAATTGCTTTAAGTCTCCATTTAAAATTTTTGTTAATGATTGGCTTTAAACATCCACAAAGGCTCTTTTCTGGTATAAGCCCCAATTTGTAACTGGAAGCCCTGCCAAATAAGGTCATTTGTTAATTTAAGCAAGTATTAAAAGAAGCTCTAAAGCATATTTTCATGATGTTACATTTCTTTACACTTAGTAGTTTCCAGAGAAAGAAGGAAATGACATTTAAAAAAGAACCATTTTGTAATTCCCCAAAAAGAAAATCAATGAACAATCTTTACCATTCAAGGGCCTATTCTACTGTGGTGGGACAGCTTCTCCTTCAGTTTCAACTGAGGGAAAAAATAGGAAGAAACAAAGTGAGCATCACATAAACGTTCACTGCTTCCCTTGCTCTGGAGATGAGCTGGAAAGGCAGCTGGAAGCAGTTGAGCATATTATTAGAAAGAGCCTGTGGATCTTGGCAGCTCAGTAGACCTGGGTGTGAATCATAGCTCCAACATTTATTCCCTGTGGAACTCGGACAAGTGAATGCATCTATCTCATGAGACGGTTCCTCATCTGGGAAACTAGGAGAATACTGTCAACCTTGCAGGGTTGTTGTGTTAAATGAGATGGTGTATGTAAAAGTTTTAAAGAGCACAGAGCCTGGCACATAGTAGGCACTCAAGAAATGTTGAATTAATGAATGACTACATATAAATATTGACACTGAAGCTGTCCCTTTAATTCTTTCTAAAGCTTAAGCATAGTCAAGAGAACAGATTAATGAAAAATAGACAGATAATTAGGCTTTTGAAGCAAATCTTAGACTAAAGAAGGATTTGATTCTCAGATAACATTTACAGTAAGTTAACAAGGATGGTCTAATCAAAGCCTGTAAGCAAAACCAGACTCAGATTAAATGGGGGTGATTACCACTGAGAGATGGTAAGATTATCATCTCTGCAGTTAAGCCCAGAACTTTCGCTCATAGAACCAGTGCACAAAGTGATAGCACGACTTCTTTACATACAACTTACCTGAGAGGAAAAATAGTGCCAGTGGAGACCCTGCTAGTCTTATTACCTCAAAAATGCAGTATCCATGATAACAGCCCTTTGTAATCATTGTCAGTTACTGAACTTGGTTCTTTACGAGAATGCAGAAGAGTCCAATGTTGTCCCTTTCAAGTCTGACTCCCAGTTATAGAGGTTTCAAGAACAAGGTGAAATCCTTCTGAGGGTCTCCTTATAGCATCAAGCCCTTTGGCTGCTCTTCTTGTTGTCTTGAATTAGTTTAGTGAGAAACACATTGTTCGAAATAGAGTGATATTAACAGGTGTTCTACAAAGCAAAACAAAACAGCATGAAACTTTCTTTGGCTCAATAAAACTTTTTCTTCATGCAGTTTGGTATTAGAGAAAATGTTAGCTGACCTCTCCAATTCAAGCCACACCAGCAACCCTTTGCCCTGTCCTGCAAATGAATTTACCGTGTTTCCCCGAAAATAAGACAGGGTCTTATATTTATTTTTCCTTAAGAACACACCCTAGGGCTTATTTTCAGAGGATGTGTTATTTTTTTAAGTACGGTATAACAATCTACATTTATTCAAATATAGTTAAGTCGTCTTCTTCTGGAACATCATCATAAGTCTCCAAACCCCGAATTCCATCCTGAATTTCTTGCGACTCTATTTCCTTTAGAACCATTGACCCCAATCTCTCATGTGGAGCAATAGAGCTCTCATGGGGCAGATGAGAAGGGCTGCTTGTCTTCTTTACTGCTCCACGATGAAATGCATGGGTTGTGCAGATAGGCTGCATAGCCACGCCCGTCACTAGGTCTTATTTTCAGGGTAGGGCTTATATTGCACAAATGCTTAGAAATCCTACTAGGGTTTACTTTATGGGTAGGTCTTATTTTCAGGGAAACACAGTACTTTATTTGAGAGTGAATGACTTGTTTTCCTGTGTTCCCTTCACCAGAAATCAAGGCAGACTTTCTCTCCCTTTATTTGCTTATGAGAGAATTCATAGCCTTGTGCCATAGAAATGTGCTGTGGGCTCCAAAGTACTCTTTATGCAGGGACTCCATTCTGGCCACCTCAGAGCTCTTCAGGCAAACATGAAGATTAGGTTTCATTTGTCCTTGGGCTACACTAACTACCACAGGTAGTGTTTCTTACCTGCAGTTCACCTTTCACCTTCTACAGGTACCATTTATGTATGACTTCATCAAGTGTTTACTGAGCACCACAAAGAGGAACACATTTGTTTGGCAAATTTGGGTAGATTATCTGAACATTCTCAATTCACTTCAGGCTTCCTTTTTCTTGACAGCAGTTGTGTTCATGAGAGCAGGTGTTCTACTCTGTTCCTCCAAGTCAGCGGCCTGTCCTGCTCCTGTGCTGTCTATTTTTAGGTGAAGTCTGCTTACCTTTCGCAATCCATTTAATAGACACTTTGACTTTCTCATTAATCTAGGTCCTCTAGCCTGTCCTCCATCAATAATGAAATGTATTTTAAAGTATTTACTGTTTTGTGTATTTCTCAATGTGTTCAGAACCTGGATGATAAAATGGACTGCTATTTAGTGGGGCCTTTGGAAGACCCCCATGAGCACCAACTGCATTATGTGCCAGGTACATGGTCTAAGTTGTGGGAATATAATTGTAATCATTGTAAACAAAGGTCTTGTCTTCATGGAGCTTATATATCTATATCTCCCAGGAGACATTTTTAGTATGGATTGCATTTCTCTCATCATCACTTGTGCAGCATGTTATCTCCACAGAATAGGCCACTGGGGTGGCTCCCCAGCCATATGACATCAGTGGCAGAGCCAGATATTCTGCCCTGCTTTTTTGCTCATTCCTTTTCCTAAAATGGTTTTGCTTGGAATTGTATCCCTAAAGGATGAGACTGTTGCTGAAATAGAGATGGACTCCTACCTATTATACCTAATGTCAAAACTTGGCACTTTTTTCCTTTATTCCTTTATTTTATATTGTTCTCTTTTTGTTTAGAGATCACATCAATGCCCTGTGGCAGAGTCAAAGCTTTTGAAGGTTCACTGTTTAGGATTCATCATTACTTCAAAGTCTTGGAAACTTTCAGCCTTGATCAAATATCAGATATAAATTTCCAAATAAAACCAGAGTTTCCAAAAATATTCTATATGGTGCACTGTGCTTAAAGTTCTGAGGTCATTTCAATGTTCTTAGGTGTGCAAGTCCAGAACCACAGCTGGGAACCAATTATAATTTTAATGGATATGTTGGTATTACCTCCAATAAGTAGTCTCGGTCAACACGTTTTGACTGAGAGCCAATGATGCATGCACAAGTGAGGTAACTGTCAAGCCCTGCTTGCTCCAGCTCTGCCCAGTTTTTGGTACAAAAGCCTATAAAATATATGGAGAGCAGGATACCAGAAGCCCAGTCTCCACCAGGGGTAGACATAATCTCAGTCTTGCTGCCTGAAACTTGCTCCCTGGTATATCTAAGATAAGATTTTGGGCACTCATATGCCAACTGAAATACATATGGCCTCCCCTCCAAACTTCATTATATATGACAAACCACAGTTTCTCATTATCATTCCAGTTTCCCACAGGTACTGGAGCCTTGCTCTTCTCCTACTGTTCACATTAGCATATTAAAAGAAACTCCCATCAGCACCATGACAGTTGACGAATGCCAGGACAACTCCCAGAAGTTACTCTATATCATCTAGAAACAGGAGGGAGCCTTGGTCCAGGGAACTTCCTACCCCTTTCTCAGAAATCTTATGGATAATCCTCCCTCCGCTTAACATAAAATTAAATACACAGTATAAAATAAGACCCCAGAAATGTACAAAGTGCTACGCTCTGTTGCTCTGAGAGAGAGCCACTGCTCTGCCTATGGAGAAAGCCTTCCTTCTGTTTCTTTGTTACTTCAATAAACTTGCTTTTTCTTTACTCTATCAGCTTGCTCTAGAACTCTTTCCTGCACATAGCCAAGAACCCACTTGGCCTTCAGCCTGCACTCCAGTTTTGGGGTCCATTTTCCTGTACCATCTTGGGACAGCATATAGTGAGGGAGAGCAGGTGACAGGGATCCATTTTGATCTTTTTCCAATAATGGTGATATATAGGTCTCATGAATAATTGTGAACCAGGAGATAGGAAATGAACACTGGCTAAGCATTTTTCATTCACCATTAATTGATTGTTTACTCATTTCTTCAACAAACATTGAGCACCTGAGCTTCTGGGGATGCAGGGCTAAATGAGCAAGGTCTCTTGTCCCAAGGAGCTCATTAACAAGCATTAAGAGGTGTTAGGTTTCACCGAAAAACATAATGAAAAGTGGGGATGTGGTGGCGGAGGTGTTTCTAAATAGCACCCTCCCTTCAGGTATAAATTATTTGTTTTCAAACTGGACCTGGAGCCACAAGGTTCCACTTGGGTGTTTCTGGGACTGTTATGGGAAGAAAGTAGTTGAGGCTGGATGGATGAGACATTAATTACAGCAGCTCTGCTTCAATGCAATGTATACATTGGGATTCTTCACATGGTTTCACTTGAAAAAAGTAGTTTTACTAGTTGTGGTAGGCTGAATAACGACTCCTCCCACCAATAAATCTGTAACATCCTAATCCATGGAGCCTGTAAATATGTTACCTTATAAGACAAAAGGGACTTGGCATATGTGTTTAAATTAAGGATCTTGAAATGGGGAGATTATCCTGGATTGTATGGGTGGGACCAAAGTAATCACAAAGGTCCTCATAAGATGGAGATAGGAGAGTCAGAGTCAGAAAGAGAGAAGGCAATATGACAATGGAAGCAGAGGTTTGACTGATGCAAGAAGGAATATGGGTGGCCTCTAGAAGCTGGTATAGGCAAGGAATGTATTCTTCCCTAGAGCCCCCAAAGGGCCTCTACACAGCCCTCTGGACACCTTGATTTTAGCCCAGTGAATCCCATTTTGGACTTTTGACATTCAGAACTTTAAGATAATAACTTTGTGTTGTTTTGGCCACAATGTTTGTGGTGAGTTGGTACAGCAACAGTAGGAAACTAACACATTAGTATAAAACATGATGTTTGAAGGTCTATCTAATCAAAGCCAGACCTCTTTTAACCTAGAAATTGATGTTTTCCCACAGCAGTGCTTCTCCATGACTCTTTCTAGGGCCCTTCTAATCCTGAGACTGCAAGTAGAATTCTAGGTATGAGCTACCTAAGGGCCCCAATTTTGAGATGATTCTGGCCCCACCAGCTTCTCCAGGCCAGAAGTTGATTGTCTCTTTTCTCAGGTACAGATCATAAACACCTAGTTTTTCCCTCTGTAAGAGCACTGACCCACCTCTGCAAGCCATTGCTAGTTAGTTAACAATCTGAAAAGGATATGAGAATGCTTATTCTTCTCCTTCCTATTTTCTAACCTGGCTATGTTAACAGCTAATCAGAAATTAATGCTATGAGTAGGCACTCTTCTGACTCAAGAGGGAGCAAGTCAGCAAAATATTTAAGTGACCATTTTATTGCTCGCCTCAACTCCAACAAGGTTAATGAGCATGATCAGGGAACTTAGTTGTCATCATTTCCCATTGGGATCTTGGCTGCTCTTGAATCTAAAACAAACCAGGAAATAAACAGTGCATGGTAAAAACTTGTTACATAGGTCAAGGAATGTTTTTCTTCAGTGCCTCTTTCCATTTGGAGCAGGGCAGAGGTGAGGAAGCCTCAATTAGATTCAAGTTATAGTCCTTGTTCTGCTACCCACTTGCAATGTGAGTTTAAGTCCCTCAGTTTACTTATCTGTAAAATTGAGATGAAGAGGTTAACGTTGAAGAATATTTTCATCTTTGGCAGTCAGAATAAAAGCCTCCCCGATTTTTAGATTTCATGGACCAATAAAATTTCCCCCAGTATACATAAGTATACATAAATTGAATATATACCACACATGTAGGATTTATAGATACATACATGTAAATATATATTCATAAACATATATAAGTAAATATTCATGTATATATAAAATATATATTTATAAACATAAATATATAAATCCTACCCTATAGAATATTTATATGTAGGATTTATATATGTTTATATATGCATGCATATGCATATAGGATTTATATATGTGTATATCTGTGTATATGCACATATATGTGTGCATATACATATATACACATAAATATACATGTACATAGTATCTGCAAACTTTAACTGCCAAGTGAAGGCATTTTTAAAAACTACCACCATAATTTTATAAAAGAAAAGACATTTTATCATCAAAAAAGTTGGAAGGGCATAATCTCAAAATAGAGGACAGTTCATTATGTTGAATCATTTTAACTTTATTAAGAATCTCACTATTTTGACTTTATTTTTTCTTATTTAGATATAGATATGGGAAATATTGTCTAACACTGGCAAAGTCCCTCAGACCCACCTTTAGAATTCAATGTTCTATAGCACTCAAACTTTCTGCTTTCTCTCCTTAAGTCCCCCTGGGTGGGTGATTGGTTCCACCAAATCTGCTCACTGCTGTTCCGGTCAGAATCTCATCAAGGGAGATACCATTAGGCTTTTTCCTCTCCAGAAGAAAAAAAACCCAAGCTCTGCCTAAAAGCCTCAGCAGAGAACAAGAAAGAGATAAAGTGGCAAAAGAAGCTGGGTTTGATGAGTTGGAAAAAAATCAAACAAACAAATCAAAAGAACATGTGTGAGTGTGCACACATACACATTCCAAAAGAAGAATGTAGGAAATTTGAAGTTTGGCCTCAGGCATCTGAAGCTGGTTCTTATTCATGTGACTCAGTTCACAGTGGAAAATGCCATGCCCCAGGTCATTCCATGCCTAAGGGCAGGCTGGGCAGCTGTTTTAAAGTCAGGCCTGTCTCAGCATTTCAATGAATGCCCCTGAAATAGTTCCAGCTCAGAAATGTTGGGGCTGCGTATTGATTCAGAGGATGGTTCCCTGACCAGTGTTGCCACATTGTACTTTTTCTCTCATAGATTTAGAGAGGTTAGGAGACTTACCCAAAGTCACAAGTCGGTCAGTGGGAAAGCTGAGATCCCATTGAGGACTGCTGAAATACAATGCCTATGTTCTTAACCACAGCATTATACTGCCTTCCAAATAGTTCATTGTTTCTGGAACATAGGCTGCATGGTGGTTTTGGTTGCCCATTCATCAACAAGTATTTTTTTAATCCAAATAATACAATGAGAATGATAAACCAATTGTGGCAAATCTGGGTGAGGAATAATTGGGAGTTCTTTGTAGCTATTTCTATAAGTGTGAAATTATTTCAAAATAAAATGTTGCCAAAAAAAAAAAAAAAAAAAGACCGAGGAAAACTTTAAATCTGCCAGGTTTGTTGAAAATTATCACTAAGACCAGGATGGGTTGGATGCTTATTATGTGTCAAATACTGTGTCAAACACTTTAATGCATCATTTCATGTTATACAAGAGCACATGGAGTTAAGTAATACAATTATCCTTCATTTATAAATGAGGAAACTGAGGTACTGAGAAATTAAGTAACCTGACATAGGTCACCAACTAGTAAAGCCCAGGCTTGAACCATGATCTAGATTAATGCTTTCCTACTATAACACACTGCTTGGATATAAGCCATTAATATTTTAAGCATATAGATGTGAATAGATAATACAACAAATCTCCATTTGCTCACATTCACTGCCATCAAATCTTAACTTTAGGTCATATTTGCTTCAGACCTTATAGTTTTAAGACATATAAACCATTTCAGAAAGTGTTGAGAACCCAATTGTATCCTCCCCAATTTCATTCCCCACTTGTCTCTTCTTCCTATTAGTTAGGAAATCAGTAATAAAGTTCCCATGCATATTTCTCATAATTTTACACCATACATATACACCCATAAATAATACATACTATTGATTTGTGTGTTTTCAACATTTAACAAATGAGGTCATACTATATCATGAGGAAACTTTTTTTTTTTTTTTACTCAATATTATGTTTTCAAGATGTTGTATGGTGTCTCTGTGCAGAATTTTTTCATTACAAAATTAAGTTTATCAGTCGTTCCCTTTATGGTTCCCTTTATGGTTTATTGTCTTAGTCTATTTTGTGCTGCTATAACAGAATACCTGAGACTGGGTAACTTATGAACAGAAATTTATTTCTCACAGTTCTGGAGGCTAGCTAGGAAGTCCAAAATCAAGGCACTGGCAGGTTGGTTGTCTGGTGAGCACTGCCTTCTGCTTCCAAAATGGCACCTTGATGCTGCATCCTCCTGAGGAGAGGAACGCTGTGTCCTCACATCATAGAGGGCAGAAAGACAGAAGGGACAAACTCCCTCCATCAAGCCCTTTTATCAGGACACCTAATCCTACTCAAAAGGGAGGAGCCTTCATGGCCAAGTCACTACTTAAAGGCCCCCACCTCATAACACTATCACATTGGCAACACCTGAATTTTGGAGGGACACATTCAAATCATAGCACCTATGGTCATAAACATTTTCTCTTGTGTTGTTTGGTTTTCCTATTATGTGTAATGGAGGTTTAATTTTATCTTTCCCCATATGTATAACCATTCTACTGGAACCTTATATTGAATAATACACTTCTTTTCTCCCACTGATCTGAAATGTCACCTCTGAAATACATCCAAGTTCTATGCATATATAGGTATACTTCTGAGCTCTCTATTCTAGTTCATTGGTGTTTTTGTCTGTCCCTGCACCAAGACATAGCATCATTATTACTTTAGCTTTATAGGAAGTTTTAATAAAAGTGAGGGCAGGATCCTCTACTTAGTTCTCCCAAAATCTCTTAGGTATTTCTCCTCCAATTTTATATTCTCTGAAACAATTTGTAAAAGATAAGAATTATCTGATCCTTGAAGATTTGGTAAAACTTTTCTGTAAAACTGCCTGAGCTTAGTGTCTTTTAAGGTAGAAAACATTTGAATACCAATTCAATTTCAGTGATGTTTATTGGTTTATGGAGTTTGTGTTTTCTTCTTTTGTCACATTTAATATATTTTCTAAGAAATTTATAAGTTTTCAAATTTATTGGCATGAAGTTATAATTTTATCTTATGATCATTGAAATCTCTGATTTATCTGTACAATCATTGTATTTCCTATTTTGTTCCTAAAATTATCTGTGTCTTTTCTTGACCATTGTTGATATTTTCTCATTGTAATCATTCTCTTTTCCCCCAAAGAACCAATTTTTTATTTTGTTGATCCTCTCTATGGTTTCCTTGTCTTCTACAGAATTTATTAATTTCTGCTCTTATTTTTATAATTTCCTTTCTAATTTACTTTGCTGTTTTTCCCCCCTCTGGTTTCTTGATTTGAACACCTAACTCATTTTTTCAATCTTCCTGAAGGTTTTTATTAAATGTAATTAAGAAAGTGTACAATTGCCTTTATTACTTTAGCAAGATAACACTAAATTTTATAGTATAATACCTTTATTATAATATACATTTGGGGTTTTTGAATTTGATAGAAAACTTATAAAAGTAATAAAAGAATTCCTGTGTACCACAACCCAAATTCCACAAATGTTAACATTTTCCCTTTTTTATTTAATTTTTTTATTCTCTTTCACACACACGTACACATGCAAACACACACATCTGTATATATTATATGTATGTGCTAAACTTCTTTGTTGAAAGAAAGTTGCTAGTAAAAACCCTCTTTATGTTTTATAATTTAGTGTGTATTTTCTAAAAACAAGGTAATTCTTTCACATAATTATAGTAAAATTATCAAATATCAGGGAGTTGGCATTGATATAACATATAGATCTCATTTATATTTCACCAGTTGTCCCACTAATGTCCTTTATAGCAAAAGGTTTCAATCTAGAATCATATTTTGCATTTAGTTGTCATGTTTCTTTATCCTCCTTTAATTTGGAATACTCCCTTGGCATCTTGGAATTTTTTTGTCTTTCGTGATCTTGACAATTTTGAAGAGCTTAGGCCATTTATATTGTAGAATGTTCATCAATTTGATGTTTCCTCATGGCCAAATTGAGATTATGTAATTTTGGTAGAGATATTACAGAAATTATGTTATGTCCTACTTGTTGTATCATATCAGGAGATACATGATACCTATTTGTCTCATTACTGGTGATGTTAATTTTGATCACTTGGTTATGGTGATGTCTTCCAGGTTTCTCCACTGTAAAGTTGCTATTTGTCTCTTTGTTATTAAAAAGTGCCTGTAGAGGAGATCCTTTGCAAATATGTAAATATGATATTTCTGATTAATTATTAACCCACTAGTTTTAGCATCCATTGATGATTCTTACCAAATGGTGGTTTTCTATATTATTCCTCCTACATTTATTAATTCTTTTTGAGAGTGAGGAAGAGCTTTCACTCCTTCTCCATTTACTAATTTAGTTATATTTGTATTGACTTGAGATTCTTAGCAGGGCCTAATAAGGAGAATTAGGCAGCTGGGGTGCAAAATTTAAGGAGACACTCACTCTCAGTATCATACATTTCATAGGAGTGACATGGCCAGGGCCCCTTTTTTTCTGTTTATGCTTCTATTTTTATCCATTCCTATCTAGCAGTTTTATAATTGTCTCCACATAGCCCTACAGGTCTTACAGAGTCGATTTAGAGTTTCTGCCCAGGAGTAATATTTAGGATATGGTAGATTCTTTCACTGAACAAATGGACAACTTGGCTTATTCTTAAATTATGAGACTATATCTGTGTTTTCCTACCTTCTTATGCCTGTATCTTGCAGGGACTATGATCTTAGGTAGCATTTTGCAGCATCCTTGCATGAGCCAAGGTAGAGTGTTCTGTCTCCTGTTCCCTGTTCTTGATTTTAAGCATTCAGTTAGTCCTGATTCCACATATGTGTGAAACACTTTAACCTCCTTGTCACCAAAGGACCTAAATCCTTGGCCATTATTACCTATTGTTAGACCAAGAGCCCAGCAACACTCAGCCCTGCTCACACTTGCACTTTTCTCTTCTGTATCTGATCCATAGTGATGCTTGTCTTCTATCCAAGACCAGTATGTCCTTTTATTTATCTTTTCTATATTTTGCCTGTCAACACTACTGACTGCTGCCAAGGAGTTATCAAACTGTGTCATTTCTCTTATTTTTCATTCAGAGATATTTAGCCTATAAGTGTATAGATACTTTATAATTGATTGATATGTTAATTATTAATATGATTTTAAAGCCTCCTAAAGAAATCTATATGATCTCTATTTTATTCATGCATTAATAATCTAGCTAACAATATATTCCAGTGTTAAACATAAGCTTTATATTTCAAATAAGAGAAGCTGGAGAATTAAGTGCAAACAAGATAGGAGAGCTCCATAAGAAAGCTTGATTACCATTGTAAGGTGAAGAAGGAGAAAAAGGGAATTAGTCCTGCTAGATATTACAGATTGAGCTTTTAGCTTCTGTAATAAATACCTAAGAAAGAGAAAGGGGTTGCTTTTGTCTTGTAAATGTATGCAAATTTGTTTTCATTAACAATTATGATAACATCTGCTTTTAGAGGAGAGGCTAATTATCCATTTATCTAGGTTCTAGCTAACTTTACTACAAAATTAATTAAGTGGCATATACAGTATGTTTAATAATCAACTAATAAAGTTATTTTAAGAAGGGACTAGAGGTTGGCATTTTAGGCCTTCAGGATTTTTTGGTATAGGATGAATATTGAAATCAAAGGCATGTTTAACATTTTCAACTTTTAAGCTCATTCTTTCCAAGGCCTGATTTCTGTATCAAAGAGCTGATATGGGTTTGTGGTGGAAATGTGCAGCTTTAGCTATCTAAGTGACTAATTACCCTGGACAGCAATTACATGAACAACCTCCCTTTAATTAAATATCAGACTTAATATCTATAACATTAATGTCAGTTCAGAAATATAATGGAAATGATGAAAATGCAAGTCTTTTAGAATCATAGAATAAAAGATTGTAAATATGAAACCCAATCTTTCATTTTAGGACTCATTTTCATATATTCTAAAATCCCTTGCTTTATCTCAAAACATTTCATTTCAGTAATTAGGCTTTGGGAGATATGAATGGAAAGGCTTTGGAAGATATAAGATCAACAAACTGAATGCTTAAAGAGTGATAAATATAGATATTACACAACGCGACTCAATGTCTTGCAGTCTAACAAAAGCCCTACAAATAATACACTGCACATGATAGATACATTTCATGTTCAAATCTGTTCTGCATTTGATGGCAAAATATTCTGGCTAAAGTAAGATTCTTTTTCCTCAAAAATCCAGCCGTGCAAGGAGAGGTCACTGTCTTACACTTAACATCATTATTTCCTTTCTCTCTTGCCGCTGTCTCAGGATGGGCTTTACCACATCATGCCAAGATTACTATAACAGCCTCCAAGCTGGTCTCACTGCTTTTCATAAGAAAAAAATGATTCTACTATGGTTTGAATATTTGTGTCCTTCCAAAATTCATGTTGACACTTAATCCCCAATGTGATAGTATTAAGAGGTGGGAACTTCGGGGAACTGCTTAAGTCATGAGAGTTCAACCCTCATTAATGGGATTGTGCCATTATAAAAGAGCTTCAGGGAAGGAGTTCATCCCTTTCTGTCCTTTCCACCATGTGAAGACACAGCAAGAAGGCACCATCTTTGAAGAGGAGAACAAACCCTCACCAGATAGGGAATCTGCTGGTGCCTTGGTCTTGGACTTACCTGCCTCCAGAACTATGAGCAATAAATTTCTGTAATTTTAAATTACCTAATGTAAGATATTTTGTTAGAGCATCCAGAGCTGACTAAAATAGGTTCCCATTATTACTATGGGTCAGACACTGGGTAGAGCATTTTACCTGTTTTGTCTCATTTATTCCTCACAGCATTCCTGTGAGACAAGTTCAGGTTGAGTATCCCTTACACAAAATGCTTGGGATCAGAAGTGTTTTGGATTTTAGATATTCTCAGATTTTGGAATATCTGCATTATACTTATTGGTTGATGGCTGAGCATCCCAAATCTGAAAATCTGAAATCCAAAATGCTCCAATGAGCATTTCCATTGAGCACCATGTTGGTACTCAAAATGTTTTGTATTTTGGAGCATTTCAGATTTCAGATTTAGGATGTTCAACCTATACATTGTATTATCATCTTCATTCTAAGCTGAAATAATTGAGGGTCAAGAAAGAGAGAATGCCTTGCCTAAGATCACACAGCTAACCAATGACAGGGCTTGGCACCTAGCTTCAGATTCAGGCCTCCAGGGCTTGTGCCTATTGCACTGTGCTTGGACTGTAGACATAGCATCTTGCCTTATTCCAGTTTCTGCCATTCAATTCATCCTTGAATTCCAATGCCTGAGAATCTTTCTAAAACACAGCTCTCATTATATCCTTTCTGACTTCTCAGAGAATTTGACTAACTCCCCATTGTCAATAGGATAGAGTCCCAGAATATCTGTAATCTACGCCCAGCGGAACTTTTTGATACTACTGTAAATTCTCTGTTCCAACCACACCTCTATTCATGGTCCCTGGGCCAGGCCTGTGCTTGCTTCCCTCTGGATATCTGTTCATGCCACTCACCCACATCTGGCTACATCATCTTGCTTAGCCTTTGTTTGGTCATCTACAAAATGGGAATAATGACATTGTTCTTTGAGATCGACACATAATGGATTTTTTATTTTTAAATTTCAGAACATTATGGGGATACAAACATTTTGGTTACATACAATAAAATATATTGCCTTTGCAACACCCAAGCCAGAGCTATAAGCATGCCTGTTTCTCAGACACTGTGTACTCCGCACCCATTAGTTGTGAATTTACCCATCCCCCCAACCCCCTCCCACCTGCCTGTCATCCGATGAATATTACTTCCATGTATGCACCTAAGTGTTGATCAGTAAGTACCAATTTGATGGTGAGTACATGGGGTGCTTGTTTTCTATTCTTGTGATAGTTCACTTAGAAGAATGGGCTCTAGCTCCATCTAGGATAATAAAAGTGATGCTACTTCACTATTGTATTTTATGGCTGAGTAGTACTCCATGGTACACATATACCACATTTTATTAATCCATTCATGTATTGATGGGCACTTGGGTTGTTTCCACATTTTTGCAATTGTGAATTGTGCTGCTATAAACATTCAAGTGCAGATATCCTTTTTTATAGAATGCCTTTTGTTCCTTAGGGTATACGCCCAGTAATGAGATTGCTGGATCAAATATTAGTTCTACTTTTAGTTCTTTTAGATATCTCCATATTACTTTCTATAGAGGTTGTACTAGTTTGCAGTCCCACCAGCAGTGTATGAGTGTTCCCATCTCTCCACATCAATGCCAACATTTGTTGTTTTGGGACTTTTAGATAAAAGCCATTCATTCTCACTGGAGTTAAGTGATAGCTCATTGTGGTTTTGATTTGGATTTCCCTGATGATTAGAGATGTTGAGCAATTTTTTACATGTTTGTGGGCCATTATTCTATCTTCTTTTGAAAAGAAGACATATCCTTTGCCCACTTTTTAACGGGGTTGTTTGATTTTTTTCTTGTTGATTTGCCTAAGTTCTGTATAGATCCTAGTTATAAGCCCTTTATTGGATGTGTAGCATGTGAATATTTTCTCCCATTCTGTAGAATGTCTGTTTGCTCTCGTGATAGTTTCCTTGGCTGTGCAGAAGCTTTTTAATTTGATAAAGTCTCATTTATTTATTTTTGTTGTTGCTGTGATTGCCTTTGGGGTCTTCTTCATAAATTCTTTGCTTAGGCCAATGTCTATAAGAGTTTTTCCAACATTTTCTTCTAGAATTTTTATAGTTTCATGCCTTAGGTTTAAGTCTGTTATCCATTTACTGAATAAGGATTCTTTTTCCCCGTGTATGTTCTTGTCTGCTTTGTCAAAGATCAGATGGCTATACAAGGATGATTTTACATATGGGATCTCAGTTCTGTTCCATTGGTCTATGTCTCTGTTTTTGTGCTAGTTCTATGCTGTTTTAGTTACTATAGCCTTGTAGTATAGCTTGAAGTCTGGTAGACTGATGCTTCCCAATTTGTTTTTTTTTTTCATAATGGGTTTAAAGTATCTAGTGCAATGTCTGAAAATAGCCAGCTCTAAATAAAAGGAGGTTTTGCCTTTTCAATAATTATTTATCCCTCAAGGATGTGCCAAATCATGTCCTCTTCCATAGGGCCATTTACAAACATTCAAGTCAGAAATGGTATCTCCATCTTCTAGAGGACTACTTCCTCTTCCTCCTTCTCCTCCTCCTTCTTCCTTTCTTTCTTTCTTCCTCTTTCTTTTTCCTCTGCTTCCCTTCCCCCTCCCCTCCTTCTCCTCCCTTTTTTTTTTTTTTTCATTACTCATGTGTCATTTACTGCATTGGGCTTTGTGTTATAGTGATTTGTGTCCAGGGTCTATTCCCCACTGATTAGAACACAAATTCATAATGGGCAAGGATCTTGATTTATTCATCTTTGTAGCCTCCTTGCAGGCTGGCATTTTAGAATCAGAAAATCTGATATTGAATCTCAGCTCTGTACCATGCAAGTTAGATGACCTTGGGGAAGTTATCATGTACCTCGGTTTCTCTATCTGTATGATGGAGGTGATAATAATACTTACCCCTTAGGGCTTCTGTGAGGTTATTTTTTTAAAAAGTGCTCAATACAGAACTGGACACAGTAGTTTAATGAACACACTATACAATTTTTGTTTTGATCTAGTATCCTCAACAATGCATCAAAGTTTTTAGGTTGGTCCATAAATGAGCCAATGGTTAAGAGCACAGGCTCTGGAATCAAACCACCTTGATTCAATCTCAGCTTTGCCTCCTACTGTACGTCCTCTAGAAAATTAGTTTCTTTGAGCCTCATTTTCCTCATATATAAAATTGGTATGATAATAATAGTCCCTTTCCCACATGACTGCTTTGAAGTTTGATACTACTGTTAGTTAAGCATCTACTACAATATTCCAGCATATTGTAGGTGTTTGATCCTTTTACATAAGCAATATTAGTAAAAAATAGTATGTATGTTTATGTGTGTGTATGTGTATTAGTGGTAGGAATGGATTTGTAGTTTCTGCCATACTCTTATGCCTGCTTTTGGGATAATGGCTGGCAGTGAGCATGTCAACACAGAGGACTCAGTGATTTGGTAGTAGTAGGGGTAATGATACAAACCTACTTTAGTCACTATGCCTCTTTCATGGATATGGCTTGCCCTGCTTTCTCACTTGCCAATGAAAAGACTAATATCCACAGCAGTGAACTGATCCCCGTGCTATTATAGCCAGAACACCAACCCAGAGCTATGTCTGGTTCTAGCCTCATTAGAATATATGGCTTTAATATTGTAGAACTAGAGAGTCTATTTGCATTCACTGTTCATAAGAAAATAAAGCTAGCATCTAAATACCATATGTTTTAGTGGTAAAGGGAATACCATGCTAGGAAACTATTAATTTCTCTGAACCAAAATGACCTCTTACTTCAAAACGGGGGCCCAATAATGCTCCTTCAAAAAGTATAGTTCTGTTACTAGAGTGCCCCTTCATCTGAAAGGAAAATTGCCCATTTATACAGTAGAGCAAGGATGAATAAAACATGCTGGTAGTGAAATACACTAGGTATAAGATCCCATTTAATTCCATTTCACTGTGTCAGCACATTCTGTAGAGATAAGTTCCCTAGACTGCCACAGGGTTTTGCTATTAAATACTCAAAATAGCAGGGACTGATTAGCTTGTTGCTTCCTATCATGCTGAAGCAGGCTAGTATCCAAGTGTAGTGTGTAAATGTAGAAGTGTCCCTGCTTATCAAAAATATGTGTGAGGTTGATACATTGAAAATAATGCCTCTACTTATAAGCCTCTATTGTTTTGGTACAAATCCGAGGGTCTCAGGGTTAGGCTAGCTTCTCTTAACATATCAGCTACTTTCTGAGAGGCATTCTCCATACAAAGTGGAATCATTATTTGCAAATCTCTCAGGTAGTATTTGGTCCATTAAAACAATGAATGACTCTTTTAATAATCCTCATTTGAGAACACAAGGATTAATGAGGCAGATGAATTCATTATCTTATCATAATAACAGGATAATTGTCATAATAACAGGATAATTGTCATCATCATTGTTAGCACTTGCTGTTATAGACTGAATGCTTATTTTGTGACAGGCACTTTACAACATGCAACTCTGGGAGATGGGTATTGTGATCTCTACTTTCATTACCAACAATGTGACCTTGGAAAAGTTATTTTATTCATTGGTTCCTCTACCTACTCCTTGGTAAAATAGTGTCTGTGGGAACTTTTTGTTCCCATGGTTATAAACTTACACAGGGACATATACAGATGTCAGAGAATAAAACCAATTATTTGTCACTGTGTGTTTGTGAGAAAACTTGATCTGTGTCTGAGACACCCTTAAGAGTGTCGGGCACTTCAAAATGAGGGCTGAAATTGCCAACTGTATCCAAATTACTACAGCAGATACTTGGTGTAAAGTAAACATCACTGAGCACTGAGATCTGGACATGGGTTCCAGCTCAATTGCTTATTCACCAGGGGACTTTAAACAAGGAACTTAACCTCTCTGAGATTGCCCTGGAGACACACTAGCCAGATTTGAATCCCAGTCCTGCCAGTTGCTAAATTTGTGCCTTTAAATGAGTTATTTAAAATTGTCATATCTCATTTGTGTTTCATTGTCTTTATCTATGAAATAGAGTACCTATCTCATGGGGTTCTTTTGAGGATACTTTCAACACACTTAGCACAATTTGTGTCCCATAATGTGTGCTTAATAAATTTCCATTGTTACTGTTATTTTCTGTAAAGCATGGATGAAAGTACTTAATCTGCGTGCCTTATAGGATTGTTGCAAGGGCATTGCATGGGTACTGTCATGACAGCTTCAAATGGGTAGCATTTTAAATTCAGTTTTTAAGCTGGAAGAGACTTTAAGTGCTCAGTTCCTGTTACCTCTCTTCCCTACTCAAGTATGCCAATACCACAAATGAAATGTAGCTGCAAATGTTTCATCCATGTAAAATCTTTATAGTAGCCAGAATTCCCTCAGCCTCTGTCCTGCAGGTCCCTTTTGGTAGCTGTGTAATGCTGTAGACCCTACCTTAGATCTCCTGAGGTGACCAAGCCCTTTCTGATTTAGTAGGGTTCAAGCCCATCTCCTTATTCTTCTCCTTATTTCCAAGACATAGCTTTTTGAATGCTTAAAAATAATCCAAATCTATTTTTCATTCAATGGCCATATAAGAAAGATGCTTCTAGTATTGGGTAGAATCAATTACAAAGTATATTAAAGTCAATTTTAGCTGATTGATATAGATACTATCGAGAATCCATTATATTTGACAATATGTGTCAAGGGCCTTAAACATGTGTATATATTTCAAACAGTAATTCTACTAAGAATTTATAACAAGGAAATAGTCAAAATATATTCAAATTAATTCATGGTAGAATTATTTATAATTGGTTTTTGTAATGGCAAAACATGAGAGCAGAAAATGTCCAGTAATAAGATACTAGTTAAATAAATTATGGTACAGTTGAATGACATGCAATCATGAAAATGTTTTCAACAAAATTGAATGACTTGAAATGTGCTCACAATAAGTGGTTAAATGTTAAAAGCAGACTACAAAACCATGAATAAAACCTGTTCATTAAAAAAAAATCTCCCTATCCCTCAGGGGTAAAGACTTGGAGCAAGTGTACAAAATGCAATGGATATCTCTAGGTTAAGGGATTATGGATTATTTTTATTCTTGTTGTTTTCATTATACTTTATCCTCTTCAAGTTTGCTCTAATTGTCATGTTGGAGGTAGGATTTGGTAGCAGTAAAGTGTGCAGGCTCCAGAGTCCAAAGATACAGGTTCTAATTTTAGTACTGCCACTTCTTAGCTGTGTGACTTTGAACAGGATACTGAATTCCTTTGGACCTCAGTTTCCTTCTGTTTTAAATGGAAATAATAATATTTACCTCAGAAAGTTGTAGGGATTAGTCAATGCATGTAAAACACTGAACCCAGTACTAGCTCTTAGTATGGACTCAAAAGTGTGTGATTATTATGCATTAATTTCATAATCAGAAAGAAAATGTTATTTCAGAAATAACTCTGGACTTCAGTACCCAAGGTTGGTCATAGGCCCCAGGCACTTTGTTTGCCTGGAAGCTTGCTGGATAGCAAAACATGAGCAGAGCAAAGAAAATGCTTAAATAAAAGCCCCATTTAAAACACATCACATAAAAGTTGTCCTGAATGAAAAAGAAGTTACACTCTGAAGCTCCTATGGGAAAAAAAAAACAGCTTCTTTCAGTTTGAGCACAGAGTGAGTAAAATCAGATCTCAGCTCCCTAAGATATTTACTGAGGTATGTACTTGAACGAATACACTGCATGCTTCACCATATCATGCATTTTGGTATTTTGTGAGATGTTGCTAGTGTGAGTTGTCTCAGCACTGTGTCAGAGGACTGTCCATCTCTCCTCAGTGATCTTTTCCAGATAAGCCATGTCAGGCTGTACTGTGCACGTCTATCAGCTTCCTTACACAAACTTGGGATGTCAAAGGACATTGGACAGGTGACAGCATGAACTGAACTATAAGTAGATCATTAATCACTGTCCAAAAACCTTAGCAGAAACAATTATTCCCTCCTTCTTCAGGAAGTAATCAGCCATAGGTAAGATAACCCAGAGTCCTTTGGAGATGCCAACTTCACAACCCAGTTTCAGGTCAGGAAGAAGGAGATGGACTGAGTTCAGACACAGAAGGAAATATAGACAGTTCACCTAAGCATTGTATATAGAGAAATCAGAGTCCAGTATACACTAAGGTCATACTGAAGTCAATGACTGAAGATACCAAGCCAGAGCAGATGCAATGTAAAGAATCAGAATCTGAGGATTCAAGCTGAGATTGAAGATGGCTCAATGCACAAGAAACCTAGACAGGGGGAACAAGATACCAAGAGATTTGGTAGAGCAAGGGAGTGTACATTTCTGCTTGTTTGATTATTCAGGGATAATATGAATACGATCAACAACTTCATGAAAGCTCCCTGGGAAGAAGACTACCAAATCAAATCAAAATAACTGCACTGAAAAATGATACAAAACACAGTGCAACCACAAGTGCTCAGTAGACTCATTAGAGGCTATGAATGCTCACCAGTATCTATGCTCTCTTCTTCCTGGGCACACAGCTAGATTACATTTCCCAGCCACCCTTGCAGCTGGATATGGCCATGTGACTCAATGCTGGCCAATGGAATATGAGTGGAAATGACCATATCACTTCAAGGCTGGTCTCCTAAAACCTACTACATGCAACAGCTCCCCCAACCCCAGTCCCTGTGGAATTATATTAGACTATAAGGGGAAAATAAACTTTGTTGTGTTCATTCACTGAGCTTTGAGGTAGTTTATTGCAGCAGTTAGTCTCCCCTGATTATACAGTTGATCATATTATTCCCTTCCTTCTTAGATGAGCACCACCATTATACCCTAAAGTAACATCTATTAAATATGCTGTCAAATCTCTTTTGTTTTTAAAATATTTTTTCTTCTTCATGTAATAGCAATAGTACAAGAAATATAAGAAACATTGGACAACACAAAGAAGACAAATATCATTCATAACCATCATCCACTATTCAGAGATAATCAAGGTTGACATTTTCATTCATATCCTGCCAATATATTTTTAGGAGTGTTATATATGTATATATTTCAAAACTGGAACCACAGTGCACACCATGTACATTCAATACATGTGCTTCCCCATCATAATTTTTACAGCTGTATAGAAAATTATTTAATAAGAATAACATTAACTTTCTAATTTATAACAACCAATTAGAAAATATAATCAAACAACCTATTTAAAATAGCAACAGAAATGATTCGTACTAAAACAATTCTCTCAAGAATATTTATAAATTTCAACAACCCAAATAAAATATAGTAGAGTGTTTTTTGAACCAGCCACATTTATTCTAAAGTTCAAACAAAAATATGACTTGTAAGAAACCCAAGGAAAATTCTGAAAAGGAAGAGTATTGAGAGGATGCTAGCAATACCTATTAAAATATCATAAAGATTGTGTAATTAACACAGTTTAATACCAGTATATGAATAGACAAATCAACGCAACAGAAAAGAGAGCCTGGAAATAGGCCTTAATACATTAAAAAATTTGATTTATTATAAAGGAAGCATTTCAAATCAACAGGGGAAAATAAATTAGTCAATTAATGGTATTGAGCCAACTGGCTAGCCATTTAAAAAATACAGTTGGATACCTGCCTCATTTCTTATATCAAAATAAATAACAGATGAATAGAAATCATATGTTTATTTTAAAAAGGATACCACTAAGGTAACAAAACAAGCAAAACTATTTTTTTTTAATATTCTCAAAAGTGTTTTGTAAGTATGATACATGCCCACAGAATCATTATATAAGAGACAGAGACAAGTGACTAAATTAAAATTTAAAATTTTCCATTTATAAAAATACCATGAATAAAGTAAAAATACAAGTGGCAGACAAAATACTTTCAACATATATGGCAAAGAATCTAAATACTCAATGTATAAAGATGTTTTATACACAAGTAAAATAAATTCAATAATCCATAAGATAAATGGTTAAAGAACACATACATAACAAAAGAAAAGTAAATTACTTTTAAACATATGAAAAGATGATCAATTTACTCATAGCAAAAGAGATAAAAAACCAAACTAAAACATATAATCATTTTCCAACTATGATTGAAGAGGTTAAAAAACCTATAGCATGTTAACCCAGAATGTGAAAAGACACACTTTTCACTATTGGTGATAATTAAATCAGGACACCTCTTTGAAGGACGATTTGGAAATATTTATCAACATTGTAAATATATTAATACATACACTGTGACCCAGTGATTCCAGTAACAGCCAATGACTCTACATGCACATACAGCAATGATGTGTGTAAGATGATAATGCCTTCAACATTATTTGTAACAGCAAAAGACCATAAACAACTTTGGGACTGTTTGCATAAATTATGGAATATCCATATATTTGAATACCACACAGCCATTTAAAATAATAGGGAAAGCTAATCATACTGAAATGGAAATATCGCCAAGACACATTGGTAAATAATGAAAACAAGGCTCAAAACAATGTGTAGAATATGCAGTCAGGTGTATGAAGAAAGAAGAAAGATAAAAATATACAGATATTCTTGTATATGGGCAGACTATCTCTTGAAAGACACAAAATAATTGCAGTGATTACATCTAAGAAGGATGACTTGTGGGTTGGGAGTGATGGGAAAGGGGAATTTATTCTTCAGTGTATAATTGTTTATAGCTTTTACCTTCTTCTTCATGTGCACGTATTATTAAAAATATAAAGTAAGAAAAATAGGTCAAATTTTGGGACCCTCTTTTTGATGTACATTCTTTGAGAGACTAGCATTTCCACGTAAACACCCAGAGAACAGAAAGCTTGGACTTTTCAGAGGGGAAAAATATCGAGTACAAAGTTGCCCCAGCTTAGTTTTCCAATTTATCCAAATTCTAATGTAGAAAAAATTATATATTCCTAATGTGAAAAATAGTAGAACTATATTTCAGCCATGACTACTACAAAGCAGAAAATGAAACCTGCCAACTGAACAAAGAAGGGCAAGATCTATAATTATAGGGGAGGAAAGGGTAATGAACAGATAGACATTGGATGCTGCATGTACTTTCTCATTTAATTTTCATGGTAAATTTGTAACTTACTTCCATTATACATATCAAGCAACAAATTCATAGAAAGGAATGAATTTTCCCAGGTGACATTGCTGGTGACTCTGAGAAAGCAAAAAGGTAACAGTCCACCTTCCATGTTATTTCTCAGAGGGCCACTGATTAAAAAGAATAGGAGTTTTTGCCCTGCTTAGCAGCTCAGGAAGTGTTTAATGAAATCCAATAGCATATAGCCCTTGTACTCCCCACAGGCATTCTTATGTTCACCATTCTTCCCTACCTCAAAGGACATGAAGTTTACAATTAACAGATGGTACCTAATCTTTATGAATCCCAGATTCCTTATTCATAAAATGGGAAGCACCTATTTAGCAGGGCTGTTAAGAGGATTCAAAATAAATTCTATAAATTGCCTGGTACATCATGGACACTCAATACATGGTAGTCCCTAGCATTGTTACCATGAAATTTGCATGGACAACAGTGGGATTCTGATTACAGACTATGGAAATTTCTGGAAGCAAGATAGTGAAGGATTTAAGAATTTGAGCTCTGGAGTCAGACTGACCTCTCTCTGAATCCTGACTCCACCATTTCTTAGCTGTGTGATGCTGAGCAAACTGTTTAACATTTCCTCTTCTGTAGAAAGGGGATGATCACTTGCAGGTACTATCTCATGGGTTTGTAGGTCAACGATATGATATACATTATTTCTTTAGCAAGTGCTTGAAATCATGATAAGTGATCAATAAATGTTATGTTCTAATTTTTATTCATAAACTTTTCTGTACTTAAATGTAGATTTCTATGTTTTGTAACAGAACTCATTGATCCTGGTTGTGGACGTCCAAGTACAGAGACATCCATAACAAAGAAAGAGGGAAAACATATCAATAGTCACCTACTATTAGTCACCTACTATTGTTATTACTACTATTATTATTACTACTATTATAACCATTACTATTACTAATTACTATTACTATTATCACTACTATTACTATTACTAATTACAATTACTATTACTGCTATTACTATTACTACTATTATTACTATTACTACTATTGTTACTATTAATACTATTATTACTACTTATTATTACTACTTATTACTTATTATTATTACTACTATTACTACTATTATTACTACTAGTCACCTACTATTATTACTATTAGTCACCTACTATTAGTCACCTACTATTACTAATAGTCACTAGACTATTACTAATAGTCACCTTCTAAAACATATCAATAGTCACCAACTAAGTAGACCTACTATTTGATCCAGCAATCCCACCACTGGGTATTCACCCAAAGGGAAAAAAGTCATTTTATCAAAAAGACACTTGATCTGGAATATTTTTTGCAGCACAATTCACAACCACAAAGATGTGGAACCAACCCAAGTGCCCATCAATTCATGAGTGGATTAAGAAAATGTGGTATATGTATGTCATAGAGTACTACTCAGCCATAAAAATGAATTAATACCTTTTGCAACAATCTGGGTGGAACTGGAAACCATTCTCCTAAGTGAAGTTTCGCAAGTATGGAAAAACAAACACCACATGTACTCACTATTAAATCGGAATTAACCAATCAGCACTCATGTGCACAGATGGAAGTGAAACTCAGTGGAAATCATGCAGGCAAGAGGGGAGAATAGGAGATGGGTGAAATTATACCTAACGGGTACAATGTAAACTATCTGGGTGATGATGGGCACATATATAACTTTGGCTCAAGCAGTAGAAAAGCAATCCATATAACCAAATCATTTTTACCTCTCTAATATTCTGAAATAATAAAAAAGAGGGAAGATCAGGTGTCACCAAGTAGGTGCTGAAAATGAAAATGTCAGACAGCATTAAAAGACTCATGGTAATCTACTGACTGATATATCAGTTTAAATATTCAAACATTTGTCAAGTGATAACTATGTGCTAGGCATACAAGGTTAACTAAGGCTCCCTATCCTCATGGATCTCACTGTATATGGAGAATATAGGCAAAAGAACTGCTGATTATGGCAAAGTATAACAAGCACTCTGGTAGAAGTAGACCCAGAAGGTGGTACTCATATACAGATATGGAGAGCAAGATCTAAATTCTAGAAAGGTAGAATTTTAGAGTTAGGATGGATTTCAGAGAGGAACAGTTTAATCTGTTGCAGCAATAATAAAAATTATTTGTTGAATGCTTACTATGTATCAAGCAGTAGGTTAAGAGCTCAACATGTCCTTACCCTCACAATAGGCCCTTGAAATATATATAATTACATCTTCATTTTACACATGAGGAAACTGAAAACCAGAAAGATTAGGTAGCCCTCTCAAGGTTGCATAGCTAGGAGGTGGCAGAGCTGGGCTTTATTTAACCCATGTCTGTCTGGCTACAAGCACAGGCCCTTTGTTCTATGGACTGTTGTCTGCCATTGTGGCAAAATCTCTCCTCCTAATAGCCCTGGGATCAAGGTTCCTGGATATGCACCCTTGGGTCTTTATCAGTGCTATAGGGATAGGCTTTAGTGAGTTCTGAGCTCTAGAAACCATTTCCAGAGTCAGAATCCTGGTCCACATATGGAAACTTCAGCCACTCTCTCTTATGTGTATGTGTCAGGCTATGGTCCCCTTTGAAGGTAGAGAAGCCCAGCCTTCAGCTAAGTCATGAGGAATCAGTGAGGATCATCACTTTCAGCGAGCTTCTGCTCCTCTCAGTTAGGAACCTACTGAGCCTGGGGCCAGAGGTCCCACACTGTCTTATTCCAAGTCTTACTGGGGAAAAGTCTTATATGGCAGGACAAGCCTCAACTGAGTCTCTGAGGACAGGATTTCTCTTCACTGGACTCCCTGACCTTCATCCAGGGAAGCCAAAGTCATAGATAACCTAGATATTCTGGAGTCCAGAAGAGGAAAGAAAGAACCCACTGAGAGAGGCACAGTCCCAACCATCCTTTCATCTCCAAAGGTTTCCATTCCTAAGTTGGAAGTCAACTCTCTTAAAATAGAAGTTTGGAAATACTTTTACAGGTTGAAGTGGGTGTAGGGGCAACTCAGGGTCACTTTGTATGGCTCCCTGAGAAATTAGTGGACTCTCTGAGGCAATTTTCATAGAGAGCTCATCCCTTCAATAATGGTTCCGGAAATGCACTTGTCTGAGCCATGGCCAGTCTGCATGATCCTGGCACCCCTCTTGCTATCATAGTCTCTTAGCCTTATTCTACCACATTTTATAGTTGATGTGATTGCATCTGTGATGGGGAAGGAAAAAACAAAGCAAGTATCTGGAGGAACACAGGGAGGAGTTAGAATCTGCTCTGCTATCCACTGGCAGTGTGGTATTATTTGACCCCTTATTGACCTCAATTTCTTCATCTGTTAAATGGGGACTAACGATGCTTAGGCAGCTGTAGGGACTATAGGAGGAAATGCATATAAAAGTGTTTTGTAAATGTAAAAATGGAGTAGAAGCAACCTAGTGCCTGACACATAGAAAGTGTTTGAGAAACGTATAGTTGTAATGAAATGTGAGTTAGGGAATTCTGCAGTGATGGGTAGTGGAGAGAATAGTGAAATAGTGGAATAGTGAAGAGCCCACTATTCACTGGAATAGTGAAGAGCCCACACAAGAGCCCAGCTGAATCCTCTCTTCAAAGGCAGCCAATAGTTTTCTCCCTACCCTCCACAGCATGGTATTATTGCTTCTGACTTTGTTGAAGCCATGGTTGAAGCTGGCTAATCTGTAACAACTGTCCCTAACGGTAATCTTCACTTTGTCTAATCCAATGTTTTATTATTAAGTATATGTTGAACTGAAATAGAATTTCTCAGATTTATTCAGAGTAAACACAGCTTTGCAAATTACCCACTTTGCCCCTTCCAGATGGTGGTTATAAATGCTGGCCAACTGCAAACATTTGTTGGGTGCATTTATTTAGGTGCCAATTTAGGTTCAAAACTCTGCCCTCTGCTACTTGTGTGCAAATAAACGGAAATTTATTTTGAGAATTGGAAGACAAAATTTTAACACTGGCTGGTACACAAACAATCAATTTCCAAGTTGTCCTAACTGATCACTATCTTTGCTGGCATTCTAGGATGTAAAATGAGGTTGATGCGTCCCATGTATAATGAATACCAAAGTCAATACTTCCTGCACCAAGCTTATGTGCAGTTCATTCAAGCGTTTTCATCTGGGGCTTGAACCACTTTCATATCCTCATCGATATGTGAAAACAACTCTGAGTCCATGATAAAGTGCTAGGCTTTGCCATACTCCAAACCAAATCATTTGCCACGAAATTTAAGACAATTCCAATTGAGTTACCAGCTAATCATAACTCAAGAAACAATACAAACCTAAAAGAGTAACTCAGTTTTTGGTGACTGACAAACATCAAATTTCACTTTCTGAGACAGAGGCATGAAATAAAGATGTCTTAAGTTGCCAACAATAGGAAATTCCAAAGTAAATCAAGCCTGAGCTGTGAAAAGTGTAAAGCTAGAGCCTCCTGTATGAGTTGGCTCTCTGTATTTATATAGGTTGCTATTGGATGTAATTCTCACCCAGTGAATAAATGTATAATTCCTATCCCTGCTAGGTCAATGGATAAATACTATTTATTTTTCAATAAATATTTATTGAACACCTACTGTTTACAATGAACTAAAAACTGGTAGTAAACCCTGCCCTCATGGGAATTACATATCTGTGGGAGAGACACTAAAAAAGTAAACAAGCAAATTAATGATTAAATATTATGATAAATAGCAAAACAGAAAAAAGTGGGGAGGAATTATAAGGAATAATAGAGTTGGGGTAAATAGTCTTTTCTTCCTTTTTACTATGCTTAATATGTTTTTTGTGAATATTTTCACTGGCATTTGGCTTGCACATTCATTTTAATGGTATTTTTTAATAAACAGAAGTTCTTTATTTGCATTAAGTCTAATTGACCAACTTTGAAAATATTTCACTCTGTGTTCTATCTATAAAAACATTGCATACCTCCATATTTCAGACATATCTGCTTATGTTTTCTTCTAGAACCTTTATAGTTTAAGCATTACATTTATATTTGTGATCCATCTTGAATTACATTTAATGTATGGTGTGAGGTGGGAGTCAAAATTTATTTATTTTTCTCTATGGTTATCCAGTAATTTCAGCAATATTTTTTCCCACCTGAACTACTTTGGCACATTTGTCAAAACTCTATTGAATTTAGAAGTCTGAATTTATTTCTAGAATATCTATTCTGGTCCCTTGATCTAGTTTTTATCCTTATGATTGTAGCATACTGTCTTAATTACTGAATCTTTATAGTAAGACTTAAAGTCATGTATATATAAGCCGCTAACTTTGTTCTTTGTTTTCAATATTTGGCTATTCTAGGCCCTTTGAAATTCCTCATAAATTTTAGAAACAGATTTTCAATTTTTGTAAAAGAACCTTCTAGGATTTTTATTTTATTTCATGAATCTAGCAATTACTTTGAAGGGAATGGATATCTTAATAATATTTCTTCTTTATACAGTAATTTTTGTGCTTTCAATGTAAAGATCACATATGGCTGTTGAGAATTTTTTCCTGAATCATGTTATGTTTCGATGCTATGGCAAATAGAATTCTTTGCTTAAATTTTTTCCAATTGCTTTATGCCACTATAAAGATATATTAATACTATTGCTTTTTGTGTATTAAGTCACACCACCTTGCTAGATTCACTTATTAGCTTGAATATCTGTTTTATAGATTCCTTAGAATTTTCTCCATAATCATGTTGTATATGAATAGATATGCTTTTACATTTTCCTTTCCAATATTTATGTCTTTGGTTTATTTATCTTGCCTTATAGTATGTGCTACTATCTCCAAAACAATGTCCAATAGAAATGATGAGAATAGGCATCCTTGCCTAATTTTGAACTTAGGGAAAAGTGTTTGTACATCATCATTAAATGTCATGAGAGATGTAGTTTATCAGATGAAGGAAGTTTCCTTCTATTGCTAGTCTGCTGAAAGATTTTTTTTTAAAAAATCATGAACAGGTAGAGAGGATCAAGATGGCTGAGTAGACACAGGTAGCTTGTGCCTCCTCCATGGAGAGGGACCAAAAGACTAAGCATGTTCTGACATTTCCAAAAGATCGTCTAGCAAAGAACACTAGGATTCACTGGGGAAGTGACAGAAAGCACAAAAAGTGGGTAAGGATACAGTTCAGGACAACTTGCCCAACTGAGGGCTGGCTAACATCCAGGAGAAGCTCCTGGATGCGATGAAACAGTAAAAGACAAGCCCCTAGGGCTCCACTCTGAGACGAGCTTTTACAATCTTGGCTACAAGAGAATGCCCCAACCCGTGCAGGTCTCTGGCCTACCACAGGGAACAGCTTGGAGACTGCACAGAGATGTTCCAGAAAGGGAACTCATGTGGAATCCCACAGGCATCTGAGCCAAGAACAGTTTGAGCTGGGAGCCATTGTAAGAATCTAATTACCAGGGAACCACAGGCATGCCTACAGCCACTATGCAGTTCTGAGGAGGGATAGAGGAGTCCATATGCTCTCATGCACCCCAGGGAAGGTCTCCACCACCCTTCTGTGGGCTGTGGCTGAGACTGAGACATGAGCAGATAGCATTTTCCATAGTTTCTTGCCCATGCTGCCTGCCTGGGTGGGGACCCAGCCTTCCCAGTCACAGGTCCAAGGCACAATTTTGTGAGTCTGACACTAGGTGGTGCTCTGCCCTTAGGCTGAGTTTGGACATGACATGTTTGAAGCCCCCACCTGGCTGGGGAGGGGCAAGGAAAGCAGGCTTTCCAGCACACATCTGTGATGGTGCCCACCATCCAGCATCCAGCTGCTGTGGGATCAATTCTCAAGCAAACTGTACTCTCCACAGTTTCCTGCCAGTACAGCCTGCCCCAGAATGGTTCTGTCTTCTCTGGCCACAGGCCAATGGTTCCATTTGGGAAGTTTTAAGCCAGGCAGCATGCTGCCTTCAGGCTGACACAGCCCCACCTAGCTGAGGAGAGATAGGGGAGCCCAAGCTCTCCTATGTATACCTAGGACAATTTCCATTTCCCTGCTATTGGCTGCTGTGAGATTGAGACATGAGAGGTTGGCACTCCACTCAGCATCTTGCCCATGCTATTTGCCTGGAAGAGATGCCACTCTCTCTGCTCATAGTCCCAAGGTGCCATTTTGGGAGTTTAAAGCTGGACAGCCTGGGAAGGGACATGGAAATGGGGACTTCTCCTCCTCAAATTATCCAATGCTGCGGACCTAGCCACCTCTGCTCCCAAGTATGAGTTTTTGGTGTGAGTAAGCTGTGGGATGGCCAGTTTTAGGCTTACATGGAGGTACACACACAATAGTACTCTGCTCACCATGCCAGGGTTCTGCACAGAAAGTGAGGCTTATTTCCCTCCCCTCATGGACAGGCAATGTTTCTGCAGCTGTTTCGATCAAGGAATCTCAGCTGCTGGGTCTCTACATCAGTGGTTCCACAGACAATGTTCCTCAGCACCCAGACTGCAGCAACCTTGGAGAGCCTGGCAGATCCTAGGGAAACTATGGGCCTCTCCGAGCTTGAGCATCCAGAGCAAGCCCCTTCCAGATGAGAGGAGAGTACAGCATGGCAGAGGGCCCCTTAGAACAAAGGTAGACCAAGGAACCAGCTCCAGAGCATTGGGGGCCTTCTCCTCCTCCACTACTCCCCTTCCTACTGCTGCCAAGGCAGCCATACATGTTTCCACTTGTGACTAGTGAGGGTTCCACAGGGGAATATTAAACCAAGGCACCTGAGAGTGTCTGCTCCACCTCTGACGGGACACCTATCACACCAAGGATTCCATGAAGCTTGGGATACATTATTTTCCCTCTAAAAAACCACAACAAGTGCTTTTATGGTACCCAAGCACTAAAGGTACAACCTCCCCTGACTGAGAATGGGGCTAGTAGACCTTTCCTCAAGCTGTCTCTTCTGGGAGGAGCCTACCCTCCCTGGAGGCAAGTTCCTGGCACAACCACATCCCTCCTGCCAGAGCACTTCAACCACAACCTATAGCCAATCAGGTAGCCCTCACACAGTGGGTTAAGCTACCCCCACCACATCTGTTGTAGCTGGGTCAGAGTAGAAGCTGGGAATTTGGGTGCTTTTCTGCCCCTGAAGGATGGAGACCACTGTTACCACAGTGGGAGGGAGGGAGGTATGAGTAGCATGTGCTTCCCACAGCTGCTTATGTCTGCTAATCTCATCAAGAGGGGTTTGACCTTCCTGTTGCAGGTTCACAGTGCATCCACATTTCTCCTGTCTGAACATTCTTTCCATCTCTCACTATCACAGCCAGAACCTGAACTCAGGGAGGAGTGAGGGCATGTTTGCTAACCTGATATCAATCTGGCCCACAATAACTCAAGTATGCCATTCCAGGACCTGGGAGCCAGGGGTTACTTAACCTAGGCCACCACAACAGGCACCTAAACACTTTGCCAGTGGTCTGAGGTCTACCTGACTCAAATTGCCAGCAATACCACAGTGAGTATTTATCTGCATGAGCTGAAAGGCAGTATACCTCTCCCTCTCTACACTGGCCAACAGAGGTTCTCAGAAGAAGAGAACAGGCAAACTGCAAAGCTATCAGTTTTGAGCAGAGGGAAAAAGAACCAGTATAACAACACTGACAATATTAAAAAGTAGGCTCTTTCAATACCCCCAAAGGATCATACTAGCTCTCCAACAATGGCATCCAACAAAAAGGAAATTTTCTAAATGTCAGATATAGAATTGAAAACTTTCACAAGTAAGCTCAATTGGACTGATGAAAAAGTTAGAAAATCAAAACAACAAAAAAATTCAGGACATGAATGAAAAATAAACTGAATATACATATATTTTATAAAAACATAACAGAACTTCTGAAAATCAATGAGTCATTTAGGGAATTTCAAAATAAAATAGAAAGTCTTAACAATGGACTAAAACAAGAAAAGAAAGAATTTCAATTTTCATTGAATCTTTGACAAAGCAGACAAAAATATACACTGGGGAAAAGAATCACTTTTGAATAAATGGTGCTGGGAAAACTGGATAGCTACATGCAGAAGACTGAAACTGGATCTCCACCTTTCACCTCTTACAAAAATCAATTCTATATGGATAATAGACTTAAACCTAAGACGTGAAAAACCTTAAGAATCCTAGAAGAAAATGTAGGGAAGACTCTTTCAGACATTGGCCTAGGCAAAGAATTTATGAAGAAGACCCCCCAAAGCAATCACAGCAGCTACAAAAATCAATAAATGGGACCTGATCAAATTAAAAAGCTTTTGTACATCCAAGGAAACTATCATCAGAGCAAATAGACAACCGACAGAATGGGAGAAAATATTTGCCCTCTACATATCTGATAAAGGGCTGATAAAAAGAATCTATCTAGAACTAAAAAAAAATCAACAAGAAAAAATCAAACAACCCCATCAATAAATGGGCAAAGGATATGAACAGAAACTTTTCAAGTGAAGACAGAATAATGCCTAGCAAACATATAAAAAAATGCTCAACATCTCTAATCATTAGAGAAATGCAAATCAAAACCACAATGAGATATCACCTAACTCCAATAAGATTAGCCTTTATCAAAAAATCACAAAGCCTGAGGGATGGACACGCTTGAAGCTCTGATTTGAGGGGTGAGGGAAGGCAGGAGCAATCTATGTAACCTTAACATCTGTACCCCCATATTGTGCTGATATTTAAAAAATCCCAAAGCAACAAATGCTGGTGAGGATGTGGAGAGATGGGAACACTCTTACACTGCTGGTGGGACTGCAAATTAGTGAAACTTCTGTGGAAAAGAATTTGGAGATACCTCAAAGAGCTACAAGTAGAACTACCATTTGATCCAGCAATACCACTTTTAGGCATCTACCCAAAGGAACAAAAGTCATTTTATAATAAAGACATCTGCACTCAAATGTTTATGGCAGCACAATACACTATAGCAAGGATGTGGAAACAATCCAAGTGCCCATAAATCCATGAGTGGATTAATAAAATACGGTATATGTATACAATGGAATACTACTCAATTATAATAGATGATGGTGATTTAGCACTTCTTATGTTTTCCTACATAGAGCTTGAGCCCATCCTCCAAAGTGAGGTGTCACAAGAATGGAAGATTAGGCACCACATTTACTTGCCATCAAACTGGCACTGATCAACAACACTAAGTTGTTCACACAGTAGTAATATTCTTTGGGGGTAGGGGATTGGGGGTGGATAAACTCAAAACTAATGGATGCAGTGAGCATTGCAGGGGAGGAAAGGGCACATCTCAAATCATGGCTGGGATGTGGCAAAGTCATAACATGTAACCAAAATACTTGTACCCACATAATTTCCTGAAATAAAAAATAAAATAAAATAAGAAATAATTTCAGAGCTTAAAGACAAAGTTTTTTAATTAACCCAGTATAAAATAAAGAAAAAAGAAGCAAGAGAAATGAAAAAAGTCTCTAAGAAATATGGGATTATGTAAAGTGCTCCAGCATAAGAATCATAGATCCCTGAGGGAGAAGAAAGACAAAAACATGGATAAACTATGTGGGGGAATAATGGAAGAATACTTCCCTGGTCTTGCTAGAGATTTAGACATCTAGATGGTAGAAGGACAACGAACTCCTGAAAGATTCATTCCAAACAGGACATCAACAAGGCAGGTAGTCATCAGTCTGACCAAAGTCAAAGTGAAGGAGAAAATCCTACAAGCTCTGGGATGACAGAATCAAATTAATTTACAAGGGAAAACCCACCAGACTAACAGCATACTTCCGAACAAAAACCTTACAACGGTTGGGGTCTCATCTTTAGTTGTATTAAGAAGAATGGGGGGGGGGCAAAGCAAGATGGCAGATGAGAAACACTGCCAGACAGAGTGTCTCCACAAAAAAGACAGTTTCTAGAAAAAATTAGAAGAAAGAAGCAAACAGACAAGCATACATCAGCCAGGAGTCAGAAGGAGGGGTACCAGAGACTACGGGAGACTCCACGGGAGGAGGTTGCAGAGGAGAACTGGAAGCAGAAACCTCCCAAGAAGCGTGGAGACCAGCGGCAAGGGTGGGTGGAGTGGTTAACTTCCACCTCTCTTGCGTCTCAGACTGCTGGAGGGCTCCTCAGCAAGGGGAGAGACCTGCGGACACCATCCCAGAGATGGCCACCACCAGTGAGGGGTAAGCCTGTAGTGGATACGGCACCAGACTCCCAACTCCTCAGGCACCTCCATGTGCACAGACCCGAGCCATGCAGCAGGCACCGTACTGCTCTATTTTCCCCTCTCTCATCCCTATCCGCAGCTGCTGAGAGAGATAATATAGCCACCAGCTGGAAGCATTGCCGGGAAATGGGACCTACCCTTTTGGGGCCCTTCAGCTGATTGAGGAGAACTCAGACTGTGAGCTCTCTACCCACCAGCCCTCCCAGGAGCTACTGGCCTGGTGATCCCAGGAAAACAGGGCAGACGCTGAGGCTAAGAGACATAGACCAAGCTTGGGCTCCAGTGGGTGAATTGGGACTGGCACTCCTCTCCCTGGTGGGGTCAGCGATTGAATTCCAGGGTCCAGAGGTCAGACCTGTGGACCAGATCCCATGAACCCAGGTCTCACATTGCCCAGGGAACAGAAGGGATATATGTGAACAGCCTACTGAGATGTATGTGCCTTTGAGGGCAGATCAGCATCCTTGAGGGCAACCCTCCTCCCAAGGGGGCACCGTGTACCCAGCCCAGGTGGCGATCCTATGTAGGGAACCTCCTGGATGGCATCACACCCAGGGGAGAACCGGTGACGTGAGGTCTGCCCTGCTGGTAGAGGCCCAAGAGAAGCCGCAGAGTTGGGGAAGGTGGAAAGTAGCGAGGCCTGCTCCAGACTGCAGGTCTCAGATGGCCCCACCCCCATAGGCAGACTTTTGGACAGACTGGGGGACATTCCAGCCCCTCCCTGACAGCTTTTGCTGGAAGCAGAGTACAGAACTTTGACCCCTGCTAACAGCATTGGTGGTGCCTGAGGGCAGTCTTAACCAACCCAGCTCTGCACAGACTCACTCCAAGACCAGCCCTCACTGAGGTGGAGAATAAGGACATACCTGGAAGTCCCAGAGCCCCACTCACCACCTGAGGCATTAGAGTGCCTCTACAGAGGATCAAGAGCTGGTTATAGGACACCACAACAACAGGGTAGCCTGCTCCTCCCAGCAAGTGCCACCTACTGACAAGGAGGACATTCTGCACACCATTTTACATCATCTACTGACTCATCATAAAGGGTGTGGTCGAATCTCACCCACAGGTACCACCTACTGGCTGAGAGACTAAACAGGGTGTGTCATTAACCAAATGAAAACCTAAAGGAAAGAAGTAACAACTGATCCAGATGGGAAGAAATCAGCGAAGGAAAGCTGGAAATATGAAAACCCAAATGGAAAGCACATCCCCAAAGAGGAACACCAGCCCCTTGGAAAGGGATACCAACCAAAACCAGACAATTAAGATGGCAGAAGAAGAATTCCAAGCGTGGATCGTAAGAAAATTTAACAAGTTGCAAGAAAAACTGGAAAACCAACATAAAGAAAATGCAAAAAAGATTCTAGGACCTGGAACAAAAATTCACTAAAGAAATTGAAACAATGAAGAAAAGTCTAACTGAACTCCTGGAAATGAAGAATCAATTCAGGGAAATACAAAACATAGTGGAAACCCTCAAGAACAGGGTAGACCAAACAGAAGAAAGGATCTCAGAGATTGAAGATAACACCTTCCAATTAAATAAATCAGTCACAAAGATAGAGCAGAGAAACAAGAGAAAAGACCAAACCCTACAAGAGATGTGGATTATGTGAAGAAACCTAATGTGAAGGTTATAGGATTATCTGACGGGGAAGAAGAAAACACTGAAGGGTTAGAAAAGCTATTTGAAGATATAATAGAGGAAAATTTCCCAGGCCTTAGTAAAAATATTGATGTACAAGTTCAAGAAGCTCAGAGGACCCCTGGGAGATTCAATGCAAACAGGAAGACGTCATGACATGCAGTCATCACACTGACCAAAATATCAACTAAAGAGGCCCTTCTAAGAGCTGTAAGGCAAAAGAAGCAAGTTACATACAAAGGAGAGCCAATCCAAATAACTCCAGACTTCTCTACTGACACTTTACAAACAAGGAGAGATTGGGGCCCCATTCTCACTCTTCTGAAGCAGAATAATTCCCAGCCCAGAATCTTATTCCCTGAAAAACTAAGTTTTATATACAAAGGAGAAATCAAGACATTCTCAGATAAGCAAAGATTGAGGGAATTCACCAAGACAAGACCAGCCCTTTAAGAAGTACTCAAAACAGTGTTACCCACGGATCAGCACAATAAACACTCATGAATGTAAATCTACTCAAAAGCTAAAGATCAAATCCCAGAAACCATAATAGCTCAAGAGAGAAAACAAAGCAACAAAGTTGAACCCAACATAATGAACAGAAATCTGCCCCACCTATCAGTTATCTCAATAAATTGACCAGTGGAACAGAACAGAGAACCCAGATATAAAACCATTCTCATATAGCCAACTAATCTTTGAAAAAGCAGACAAAAACATAAACTAGGGAAAAGAATCCGCATTCAATAAATGGTGCTGGAAAACTGGATAGCCACATGTAGAAGACTGAAACAAGACCCACACTTTTCACTTCTCACAAAAATCAACTCACGTTGGTTATCAGACTTGAACCTTAGGTGTGAAACTATTAGAATCATAAAGGAAAATGTTGGAAATACTCTTCTAGACATCAGCCTTGGCAAAGATTTATGAACAAGACTCCAAAGGCAACCACAGCAGCAACAAAAATAAACAAATGGGACATGATCAAATTAAAAAAGCTTCTGCACAGCCAAAGAAACTGTCAAGAGAGCAAACAGACAACCCACAGAATGGGAGAAAATTTTTGCAAGCTACACATCTGATAAAGTGCTGATAACTAGAATCTACTTGGAACTCAGGAAAACCAACCAGAAAAAATAAAACAACCCCATCAAAAAACGGGCAAAGTACATGAACAAAAGCTTTTCAAAAAAGGCAGAATAATGGCCAACAAACATGAAAAGATATTCAACATCTCTAATCATCAGGGAAATTCAAATCAAAACCAAAATGAGATATCACTTAACTCTAGTGAGAATGGTCTTTGTCAAAAATTCCCCAAATAATAAATGCTGGCATGGATGCGGAGAGATAGGAATACTCCTACACTGCTGGTGGGACTGCAAACTAGTTCAACCTCTGTGGAAAGCAATATGGAGATACCTCAAAGCGATACAAGTAGATCTACCATTTGATCCAGCAATTCCACTACTGGGCATCTACCCAAAAGATCAAAGACACTCTACAAATGGGACACCTGCACTCGAATGTTTATAGCAGCACAATTCACAATAGCAAAGCTGTGGAAACAACCCAAGTGCCCATCAATTCATGAGTGGATTAATAAAATGTGGTATATGTATACCATGGAGTACTACTCAGCTTTAAGAAACAATGGTGATATAGTGCCTCTTGTATATTCCTGGATACAGCTGGAACCCATTCTACTAAGTGAAGTATCTCAAGAATGGAAAAACAAGCACCACATGTACTCACCAGTAAATTGGTAGTAACAGATCAACCCCAAGTGGACATATAGGAATAATATTTATTGTGTGTCAGGCAGGGGGGAGGGGGGAGGAGGGGAGGGATATATACAAACACAACGAGTATGATGTGCAACATTTGGGGGATGGACACGCTTGAAGCTCTGACTCAAGGGGGGAGGGAGGGCATGGGCAATATATGTAACCTTAACACTTGTACCCCCATAATATGGTAAAATAAAAACAACAACAACAAACAAATAGTAACTGTCAGCTGAGAATTTTGTATCCTGCAAAACTAAGTTTCATAAGTTAAGGAGAAATACAATCTTTCCCAGACAAGAAAACACTGAGGGAATTTGTCACCATTAGACCTGCACTACAAGAAATGCTCAAAAAGTACTCTAAACACTAAAAAGAATGGTAGATATTTACCAGTGTAAAAAAACTTGAAAGTAAAAGTTCACAGTTTTTATAAAACAGAAACACAAGGGAGGATACAAAGTAGGTAACAATCAACGTGATGACTGAAATGGTATTTCACATATCAATATTAACATTAAATGTAAATGGTCTAAATGCCACACTTAAAAAATAGAGATTGATGGAATGGATAAAAAAGCACAAGCCAAATATATGCCATCTCCAAGAAACCCATTTAACTCATAAACAGTCTCATACACTCATGGTCAAGGAGTGGAAAAATACATTCCACACAAAAGGAAACAAAAGTGAGAATTGAAGCTATTCTTACATCAGATGAAACACACTTTAATCAACAACAGTAAAAAAAAGCCAAAGATGGTCATTATATAATGATGACGATATCAATTCAACAAGAAGATATAACAATTCTAAATATATATGCACCTAACACTGGAGCACCCAGATTCATAAAACAAATACAACTAGACCTAAGAAATGAAATAAAAAGCATCATAATCATAATGGGGAACTTCAATAATCCATTGAACTTGACAAAGCAGACAAAAACATACGCTGGGGAAAAGAATCCCTTTTCAATAAATGGTGCTGGGAAAACTGGATAGCCACCTGTAGAAGGCTAAAACAGGACCCACACCTTTCACCACTCACAAAAATCAACTCACGCTGGAAAACAGACTTAAACCTAAGGTGTGAAACTATTAGAATTCTAGAGGAAAAAGTTGGAAACACTCTCCTAGACATCGGCCTGGGCAAAGAGTTTATGAAGAAGTCCCCAAAGGCAATCACAGCAGCAACAAAAATAAATAAATGGGACATGATCAAACTACAAAGCTTCTGCACAGCCAAAGAAATAGTCATGAAAGTAAACAGACAACCTACAGAATGGGAGAAAATTTTTGCATCCTATGCATCTGATAAGGGACTGATAACTAGAATATACTGAGAACTCATGAAAATCAGGAAGAAAAAATCCAATAACCCCATTAAAAAGTGGGCAAAGGACTTGAACAGAAACTTTTCTAAAGAAGACAGAAGAATGGCCAACAAACATATGAAAAAATGCTCAACATCTCTAATCATCAGGGAAATGCAAATCAAAACCACAATGAGGTATCACTTAACTCCAGTGAGAATGGCCTTTATCAAAAAATCTCCAAACAATAAATGCTGGCGTGGATGCGGAGAGAGAGGAACACTCCTACACTGCTGTTGGGACTGCAAACTAGTTCAACCTCTGTGGAAAGCAATATGGAGATACCTTAAAGCGATACAAGTGAATCTACCATTTGATTCAGCAATCCCATTGCTGGGCATCTACCCAAACGATCCAATGACACTCTACAAAAAAGACACCTGCACTCGAATGTTTATAGCAGCACAATTCATAATTGCAAGGCTGTGGAAACAGCCCAAGTGCCCATCAATCCAAGAATGGATTAATAAAATGTGGTATATGTATACCATGGAGTACTATTCAGCTCTAAGAAACAATGGTGACATAGCACATCTTATATTTTCCTGGTTAGAGCTGGAACCCATACTATTAAGTGAAGTTTCCCAAGAATGGAAAAACAAGCACCACATACACTCACCAGCAAATTGGTATTAACTGAACAGCACCTAAGTGGTCACATAGGTACTACAGTAATAGGGTATTGGGCAGGTGGGAGGGGGGAGGGGGGCGGGTATATACATATATAATGAGTGAGATGTGCACCATCTGGGGGATGGTCATGCTGGAGACTCAGACTTGTGAGGGGAGGGAGGAAATGGGCATTTATTGAAACCTTAAAATCTGTACCCCCATAATATGCCGAAATAAAAAAAATAATAATAATCCACTGAAAAAACTAGACAGACCATCATGGCAGAAAATCAACAAAGAAACACTGTACTTAAATGGAACTCTAGAACAAATGGACCTAAAATCTTTTACAGAACATTCTACCCAAACACTGCAGAATATATATTCTTATTGGTTTTTTTATTGCTTCATTCTAGTTTCATTTTATTATCATTACAAAATATGACTTGTAAAATTTGGCTTCTTATATGGCTTCTGATCAACTTTTGTAAATATTACATAGGTAGAAGAAATGAATGTATAATCCATGTTTGTAGGCTATAAATTTATTAATATATCTATTGAATCAAGTATATTGATTTGATTATTTATATTCTTAATGCCTTATTTAGATTTGGTTCTTAGATTTGAAAAAAATCTGAAAGAGCTATAATAAAATCCCCTACAATAACTTCATTTTTATTAAGTTTGCCTTAACATTTGAGAAATACTTTTATATCTTTAGCTGCTATTTTGAGGTTACATAACTTATGACCACTAAAGCTTTTTTTAATTTTAGTTTTTCATTGATAATGTCTTTTTTTCTGTTTAAATTCTTGAAGTTGAATTTTATTTAGCCCCATATTCATTGTTCTATTCCTGCTCCCTTTTTGCTTCTATTTAGATGTTATCTCTTTCCTATTTACTTATTTCTTTCTTTCTTGTTTTTTAGGACAGGGTCTCACTCTTTTGCCTAGGCTGAAATACAGTGGCATGATCATAGCTCACTGTAGCCTTGAATTCCTGGGCTCAAGGGATCCTCCTGCCTCAGCCTCCCAAGTAGCTGGGACTATGGGAATGCACCATCATGCCTAGCTAATTTTTTTTTTACTTTTCTATAGAGATAGCATCTTACTATGCTACCCAAGGTGGTCTCAAACTCCTGGCCTCAAGCAATCCTCCTACTTTGGCCTCCCAAAGTACTGGAATTACAAGCATGAGCCACCATGCCTAGTCTATCCACTTATTTTATCTTTTTTTCATAACTTTGGTTTAGGTAGGTTCTTTTGAACAACATATAGCTAGATTTCTCACCCTTTCAATGGGGTAATTCTTCCTATTCATATTAAAACTGATAGGCTTAGACTTTTTCCTGACATCTTGTTTTGTTTCAGTTATATAAGGTATATTCTCTCTGGTTCTTTTCTTTCTTTTCTTGACTTTCACTGGTCAAGTTAGGCTTTGTGTCCTTTTATCCTCTTGTTGGTTTGGACTATATTTTCAGTTCTGTTCATGGTTACTATTACATTTTAATAATCACAATTATACTTCTGTTACTCTACTATTAAATGAATAGATTTTATCCTGCTTTCCTGTATACATTTTCTAATCTTCTTCATAATTTTAGAATGACTTTATTTCTGCACTGCAGTGCTATTTTAGTTTCAAAATATTAATAGGCCTTGCCTTACAGTATGCCTCTTATTTCAACAACTGCTATTTTACAGTTATAGTAGAAATTCCTTATCACAGTATGATCATTTATTTACATTTGAATAAATACAATATAAAGTTTACTATTCACTATTGTTTTCTGTCCTCTTTATCTTTCCCTATCCTAAGGTATCTATTCTGATTTATTATCTTTTGTCTGGATTCTAACTTATGAAATCTGCCTTCTCCAGTAAATTCTTCAGGTATGCTATATGCATAGTCATATACTTTAAGAATATTTACATATCTGCCTATGTCTTTCCTTCACTCTGAAAAGTGAATATCTTTTTTTAATTTCAGCATATTATGGGAGTACAAATGTTTAGGTTACATATATTGCCCCTGCCCCACCCCCGAGTCAGAGCTTCAAGCATGTCCATTCCCCAGACAGTGCACATTGCACTCATTATGTATGTATATACCCATCCTCCCACCCATCTGCCTGACACCCAATAAATGTGATTCCTATATGTCCACTTAGGTGTTGATCAGTCAATACCAATTTGCTGGTGAGTACATGTGGTGTCTGTTTGTCCATTCTTGGAATACTTCACTTAGTAGAAGGGGTTCCAACTCTATCCAGAATAATACAAGAGGTGTTATATCATCATTCTTTCTTATAGCTGAATAGTACTCCATCGTATACGTACACCACACTTTATTAATCTACTCATGTATTGATGGGCACTTGGCTTGTTTCCACATCTTTGCAATTGTGAATTGTGCTGCTGTAAACATTAGAATGCAGATGTCTTTTTTTATAGAATGTCTTTTGTTCTTTTGGGTAGATGCCCAGTAATGGGATTGTTGGATCAAATGGTAGATCTGCTTGTATCGCTTTGAGGTATCTCCATATTGCATTCCACAGAGGTTGAACTAGTTTTCAGTCCCACCAGCAGTGTAGGAGTATTCCTATCTCTCTGCATTCATGCCAACATTTATTGTTTTGGGACTTTTTGATAAAGGCCATTATCACTGGAGATAAGTAATACTTCATTGCCATTTTTATTTGCATTTCCCCGATGATTAGAGATGTTGAGCATTTTTTCATGTTTGTTGGCCATTATTCTGTCTTATTTTTCACTTTTTATTTTTTTATTTTTTTCAGCATATTATAGGGGTACAAATGTTAAGGTTACATATACTGCCATTGCCTCCCCTCCTGCCTCTAATCAGAGCTTCAAGCATATCCATCCGCCAGATGGTGCACATCGCATTCATTATGCATGTATATACCCATCCCCTCCTCCCTCCTCCCACCCGCCCAACTATTCTGTCTTGTTTTGAAAAGTTTCTGTTCATTTCCTTTGCCCACTTTTTGATAAGGTTGTTTGATTTTTTTCTTGCTGATTTTCCTGAGTTCTAAATAGATTCTAGTTATCAGCCATTTATCAGATGTGTAGCATGCGAATATTTTCTCCCATTCTGTAGGTTGTCTATCTGCTCTAGTGACAGTTTCTTTGGCTGTGCAGAAGTTTTTTAATTTGATCAAGTCCCATTTGTTTATTTTTGTTGTTGCTGTCATTGCCTTTGGGGTCTTCTTCATAAATTCTTTACCTAGGTCAATATCTAGAAGAGTATTTCCAACATTTTCCTCTAGAATTTTTATAGTTTCACATCTTAGGGTTAAGTCTGTTATCCACCTTGAGTTGATTTTTGTGAGAGGTGAAAGGTATGGATCCTGTTTCAGTTTTCTAGATGTGGCTAGACAGTTTTCTCAGCACCATTTATTGAGTAAGTATTCTTTTCCCCAGTGTATGCTTTTGTCTGCTTTGTCAAAGATTAGATGGTTATATGAGGATGGTTTTATATCTGGGTTCGCAGGTCTGTTCCATAGGTCCATGTCTCTGTTCTTGTGCCAATACTATACTGTTTTAATTACTATAGCTTTGTAGTATAGTTTGAAGTCTTGAAAATTGATGCCTCCCATTTTATATTTTTGCCTATGATTGCTTTTGCTATGCGGGATCTTCTCTGGTTCCATATGAAGCATAAAATTATTTTTTTCTATGTCTGTGAAAAATGATGTTGGTATTTTAAAAGGATTACATTGAATCTGTAGATCACTTTGGGTAGTATAGACATTTTAACAATGTTGATTCTGCTGATCCATGAGCATGGTATGGTTTTCCACCCGTTTGTTCCTTTGCTATTTCCTTCCTCAGTTTTTCATAGTTCTCCTTGTAGAGGTCTTTTACTTCCTTAAATATATTCCTAGGTACTTTATCTTCTTTTTTGCTATTGTGAAGTGTATTGAGTCTTTGGTTCTCAGTTTGACTATTATTGGCATCAATAATTATGGATGATTAATTCTAGATGCTGTCAGAAAAGTATAAGCTGAAATACTTGAATTTGTTATCTAATTCTGTATAACAAATTACTCCAAATCTAGTGGCTTTAACAAACAAACAGTTATTTTTTGTTGTTCCAATGTTTCTATTGGTCAGGAATACAGGAATAACTCAACAAGGTGATTCTAGTTCAGGTTCAATATATGGTCAGGACTGAAGTCATCTGAAGGCTTGAGCAAAACTGGGGATCCTCCCCCAAGATAGCTCATACACATGACTTCTGCCAAAGGACTCAGTTTCTTGCTGGTTGAATTTAGGAGTCTCTTTTTCTTACCATGTGGATCTTTTCATAGTTATTTTAATGCCCTAAATGCATAGCAGATAGCTCTCAAAGTGATAATTTAAGAAAAAAAGCAAAGATGAAGCTGCAGCATCTTTTATGACGCAGTCTACAAAGTTGCACTTCATCACTTCCATTTTTTTAAAGTCTAGCCCATACTCAAAGTAAGGGTAATGAGACTTCATTTCTTGAAGGGAGGGGTGTCAGAGAAACTATGCCATCATAATACGAAAGTCAAAATTTTGAGGGTAGAAATTGAATACATAACCTTCAAACCAATAGGGCAGAAATTATGTAAAAAGAAAAAGTGATGACTCCAAAAAAATGGGCATAAAATATGTCAGGAGAAGTAACTACAAAGTCTGATAAACAGTAAATAGAAAATAAAATGGTGGAAATTAGTCCAAGCATATCAGTAATCACAATACACTTTAAAGGGTTATGTTCTCCTAATTAAAGAGAGATTCTCATATGAGATTTTAAAAAATCTAATTATGTGATTTTTTTTAAAAGGCAAGTAACTTAAAACAAAATGATACAAGAAGATCAACAACAAAGAGAAGTAAAAAGAAAGGATACAGAGTAATTGAAAAACAATTAACAAAAATAATTTAATACCAATTTAGAGAAAGTTTTACTCAAAGATAATCTACCTTCTTTTCAAACACATAGAATAGTCTTAACAATTAACCATGTACTATTTCACACATACACACACACACACATGCATGCACACATATCTCATCAAATTATAAAAGTAGATGTCATAGAGCCAACATCTATTGAGGATAATGCAATAAATTTAGACACTAACCAGAAAATGGTGACTGCCAAAAAGAAAAAAATCTACAAACAGAGAAACAGAGATTCAAAAGACTCTTCTAGATAGCTTTTATTAGACATTTTAAATAATATAATGTAGCAACTCTAGAAATCAGATTATTTCCTTCTTTCCAGGGTTTACTGTTGTTGCTGTTGCTTCTACTGCTTCTACAGTGACTTTCCTGAATTAACTCTATAAAGTCTATACTCTTTGTCCTGTGTGGCCACTGAAGTCTCTGCTTGGTTAGCTTAGTAGTCAGCTAATAATTGATAGAGTTTTCATTACTTTCTTTTTTTTTTTTTTTTGAGACAGAGTCTCACTTTCTTGCCTAGGCTAGAGTGAGTGCCGTGGCGTCAGCCTGGCTCACAGCAACCTCAATCTCCTGGGCTCAGCGATCCTACTGCCTCAGCCTCCCCAGTAGCTGGGACTACAGGCATGTGCCACCATGCCCGGCTAATTTTTTTTGTATATATATTTTTAGTTAGTCAATTAATTTCTTTCTATATTTTGGTAGAGACGGGGTCTTGCTCAGGCTGGTTTTGAACTCCTGACCTCGAGCAATCCGCCCGCCTCGGCCTCCCAGAGTGCTAGGATTACAGGCGTGAGCCACCGCGCCCGGCCTTCATTACTTTCTTTAACCATCTGATACCTGCCCATTAGTCACTTAGTATTCTTCCTTGGTTCATGGTTCAACTGTCTCAATATCACAGTGCTTGTGTTAAAGTAACCTTTCTTTTACTTGACAGTGACCTCAAAGTACAAGAGTAGTAATGTTTGCAATTTGAATATGCCAAAGAGAAGCCATGAAGTACCTCCTTTAATTGAAAAGGTGAAAGTTCTTGACTTATAAAGACAGGGAAAAAATCATATACTGAGGTTGCTAAGATCTACAGTATGAATGAATCTTCTATTCATGAAATTGTGAAAAAGGAAAAAGAAATTCATGCTAGTTCTGCTGTTGCACTTCAAACTGCAAAAGTGATGGCCAGAAGACAAAACAGAAAACATATTCCGACTGATGGCAACATGTTGCACCAGAAGGCATTGAGCCTATATGAAGACTTCGGCAAAGGATCCCTTGCTGACACCAAACCATTTATTGCAAGTAAGGAATGGTTACACAGATTCAGGAATAGGATTGGATTGAAAAATAGAAATCACTTGAGAGGCTGCATGTGCCAATGAAGAAGCTGTTATTACATACCCGTCAGAGTTGAAGAAGTTGACTAAGGAAAAAGGATACCATCCAAAAGCAAGGCTTCAATTGCAATGAAACTTGTCACTTGTAGAAGAAGATGCCCAATGGAACCTGCATTCACCAAAGTGGAAAGAAGTCACCAGTGACAGTCATCTTGTTTATAGATCTACCAATTCTTCGTCCCACAAGTGAAAAAATAATTGGAAGAGAAGGGGTTGGAATTTAAAGTCCTATTATTAACAGACAATGCACATAGCCATCCTGAATCTGTTTGCTGTGGAAATCAAAATGTTGAGGATTTATTTTTACCTTTTATATAATCTCTGGCCAGGCACAGTGGCTCACGCCTGTAATCCTAGCACTCTGGGAGGCTGAATTGGGCGTATCATTTGAGCTCAGGGGTTTGAGAACAGCCTGAGCAAGAGTGAGATCCTGTCTCTACTAAAAATAGAAAAAATTAGCTGGACAACTAAAAATATATAGAAAAAATTAGCCAGGCATGGTGGTGCATGCCTATAGTCCCAGCTACTCAGGAGGCTGAGGCAGGAGAATCGCCTGAGCTCAGGAGTTTGAGGTTGCTGTGAGCTAAGCCGATGCCATGGTACCCTAGCCCAGGCAACATAGTGAGACTCTGTCTCGAAAAATAAATAGATAGATGATAGATAGATAGATAGATAGATAGATAGATAGATAGATAGATAGATAGATAGATATAAAGGAAGAAAAAGAAATACAATCTCATTGCTTCAGCTCCTTGACCAGGGCATCATTTGGTTTGTCAAGGCCACATACACCCATCTGGTATTTGGTCACATTTAATCAGCATTTGATGCAGACTGTAATCTGGGAATAATGCAGTCCTAGAAATCATTCACTATTGCTGATTCAACAATATTCATCAAAGCTTCAATGGATGAAATAAAACCAGAAACTGCAATGCCTGTGGAAGAACTTATGGAGTGAAATCACAAATGATTTTAAAGGCTTCCCAGCAATTTATAGGGAAGTTAGGGAAATAATTCATGCAGCAAGACAAATTGGGGGAGAAGAAGTTTCCTACATGCTTGATGAAGAAGTGGAAGAATATACTGAAGGCTATTAAGAAGTGTTAACAAATAGGAACTGGAAGAACTTGTTGAGTCATCTACAGTGGAAGAAGAAGAGGAAGAAGAAGAAACTGAAGCAGAACCAGCATTGTAGATGTTACTGAAATTTGCCAGAATTTTTCAAATTGCACAGACATAAAGGATAAAATTACAGAGTACAATCCTTGCATGAAATGCAACATTAAAGTCACCCCTATGATCACTGAAGGATTACAACCTCTGCAACAACACTTTGATGAGTTAAAAAGAAAGAGACAACAATTTCTACTTACAATGTTCTTCCAAAAGTTTTTGGCAAAAATATTTTCAATTGTCAAGGATTTTCAACCATCAACATCATCTACTCTTGACATTAAACCATCCACATTGTCATGGCTTGGTGGCTTAATGATCCAGGATCACTCAAAGCAGATAATCCTCCATCTGACATATTGTCAGAAGGTCAATAGTAGCTTCATTCTACGTCACAGTGCCTATGTCATTCACCTCACTTCATCTCATCATGTAGGCATTTTAACAAATCATCATAAGAAAAAATGAGTACAGTACAATGAGATATTTTGAAAGAGAGGGAGAAACTACATTCCTATAACTTTTATTACATATTTTGTTATAGTTGTTCTATTTAATTATGAGTTATTGTTGTTAATCTCTTACTGTGCCTAATTTATAAATTATCCATTAAGCCACTCTATGTCTTTTGATTTGGAAAGTTTAGTCCATTCACATTCAATGTTATTTTTGATAGGTAAGGACTTATTACTGCCATGTTGTTATTTGATTTCTAGTTGTTTTGTGGTCCTTTTTTTCTTACTTCCTGTCTTTTATTGTTAAAAGTAATTTTCTCTGGTAGTGTATTTTAATTTCTTGCTTTTTATTTTTTGTGTATCTACTGTAGGTATTTTTGATGTGAAGTTACCACGAGGCTTGAAAAAAACATTTTCTAACCAATTATTTTAAACATATGACAACTCTGTTTACAAACAAATAAATAAGCAAAGAGAAATCTAACAGAAATTCTACTTTTAACTCCACTTCTTCCACTTTTTGACTTTTGTTGTTTCCATCCATATCTTTTTATACTATCTGTCTCAAAAATGGTTGTGTTATTTTTGATAGGTTTTTTCTTAGTTTTCCTACTCAAGATATAAGTGGTTTATACACTACAATTACAGCAATAAAGTATTCTATATTTGTGTACTTACTGTTACCAGTGAGTTGTATACCTTCAGATGATTTCTTATTGCTCATTAGCATCCTTTTCTTTCAGATAAAAGAACTTATTTTAGTATTTCTTGTAGGACAGGTCTGGTGTTGATAAAATCCTCAGCTTTTGTTTGTCTGGGAAAGTCTTTATTTCTCCTTTATGTCTGAAGGATATTTTTGCAGGATATAATATTCTAGATTTAAGGTTTTTCATTCAGCACTCTGAATATTTCATGCCACTCTCCCCTGGCCTGTAAGGTTTCCACTGAGAAGTCTGCTACCAGGTGTATTAGGGCTCCTTTATATGTTATTTCTTTTTTCTTGCTTTCCTTAGGACCATTTCTTTATCTGTGCCCTTTGGGAGCTTGATTATCACATGCTTTGAGGTAGTCTTGTTTGGGTTAAATCTTCTTGGTGTTCTGTGACCTCGTATCTGAATGTTGATATCTTTTCAATATTCAACTTTCTACCCCGATATCTCTACCTAACTCCACTTTAAGGCCAATAACTCTTAGATATGTCCTTTGGGGGCTATTTTATAGATCTTGCAAGCATGCTTCATTCTTTTTCTTCACCTCTCTTCTCATTCTGTCTTTTTCAAATAGTCCATTTTTAAGCTGACTAGTTCTTTCTTCTGCTTGGTCAAGTCTGCTATTAAGGACTCTGGTACATTTCTCAGTTTGTCAATTGAATTCTTAAACTCCAGAATTTCTGCTTGATTTTTTTTTAATTTTAATATCTTTGTTAAGTTTCTCTGATAGGCTTCTGAATTCCTTGTCTGAGTTTTCTTGAAGTTCATTGAGCTTCTTCAGGACAGCTATTTTTGAACTCTTTGTCTGAAAGGTCACATATCTCCATCACTCCACAATTGGTACCTTATTAAGTTTATTTGGTAAGGTCATGTTTTCCTGGATATTCCTGATGTTTGTGGATGTTAATTGATGTCTGGCATTGAAGAGCTAATCTTCATAGTCTGGGCATGTTTGAACCCATCCTTCTTAAGAAGGCTTTCCAGATATTTAAAGGGAATTGAGTGTTGTCACTGATGTCATATCAGCACTGGGGGTGCCCCAAGCCTAGTAATGCTGTGACTTTTGCATAGAAGTCTGGTATGGGCGGTAGGGGCTGAAGTGAAGGCTGGAGAGAGTACCAAAAGCTACTCGATGGAGGGTTTTGTGTGCCATACTAAGGGATTTGGAATTTACCCTAAAAGCAATAGGGAGCCATTGACAGGTTTTAAAGCAGGGAATAAAATTATGAGATTTGTGTTTTAGTAAATTTACTCTGAAAGCTATAGAAAAGAGTTTCTCAAAGTATATTCCTTGGACCCCTGCATCAGAATCAATGGTGTTTGGAGAAATGTAGATTGCCAGTCAAACTCCAGACCTATTGCATCAGAGAGTAACAAAGGGTAGAGTCTGGGAATCTGCATTTTAACATACTCCCTCCCCCATAATTCTTATGTTCACTGAAGCATGAGAATCATTGAAGTATGGATGAATCAGGAAACTTACTGTATGTGTGCAAAACTTGAAAAGTTTCTTCATCTCCCTCTGCCTCAGTTTCCTCACCTGCAATATGGCAATAATGATAACACTTACCCTATGGAGTTGTGAAAATTAAGCAAAGTAATGAATATAAAGCTCTTAGAAAATACCTAACACACAGTAAGAACTCTATGTATGTTTATTATTATTTCTAGGAGGAATGAGAGTGGGAAGAGAAGACTCTTTTGCAGCCATCTGAATGAGTGATAATAAAGGTAGGACTTAAGGCATTGGCAGTAGGAATAGATGGAAGGGCAGAGCTGAAAGACATTTTGGAGGGACTACCACCAAAAATTGTTCACTGTAGAGGGATAGGGAGAACAAGAAGTTAGAGTTGACGAGATCAAAGTCTCGCTCTTCACTGATGATGTGATATTATACCTAGAAAACCCCATGGATTCATCCAAGAGACTCCTAGATTTAATAAATAAATTTGGTAAAGTTTCAGGTTATAAAATCAATATACACAAATCAAAAGCATTCATATATGCCAAGAACCATCAAGCAGAAACTCAAATCAAAAACGCAATACCATTTACGATAGCCCCAAGGAAAATTAAATATCTAGGAGTATACTTAACGAAAGATACGAAAGATTTATACAAGAAGAACTACGAAACACTAAAAAAAGAAATTGCAGATGATTTGAACAGATGGAAAAATCTACCTTGTTCATGGATTGGTAGAATCAATAATGTTAAAATGTCAATATTACCTAAAGTGATCTACAGAATCAATGCAATCCCCATCAAAATACCACCAGCATTCTTTACAGATCTAGAAAAAATAGTCCTGCACTTTGTATGGAACCAGAAGAAACCTTGCGTAGCCAAAGCAATCTCAAGTAAGAAGAACAAACTGGGAGGCATCAGTCTTCCTGACTTCAAGCTGTACTATAAAGTAATAATAGTTAAATCAGCATGGAACTGGCGCAAGAACAGAAGCATTGATATCTGGAATAGAACTGAGATACCAGAAATTAAACCATCAGTATACGGTAACCTAATTTTTGATAAAGCAGACAAAAATATATAATGGGGAAAAGAATCTCTCTTCAATAAATGGTGCTGGGTAAACTGGTTAGCTACATGCAGAAGATTGAAACAGGATGCCTGCCTCTCACCTCTCACAAAAATTCACTCAAGATGGATAACAGACTTAAACCTAAGGCATGGAACCTTAAGGATCCTAGAAGAAGATATTGAGAAAACCCAATGAGACATTGGTCTAGGCAAAGAATTTTTGAGGAAGAGCCCCAAGGCAATCACCACTGTATCAAAAATAAACAAATGGGATCTCACCAAATTAAAAAGTTTCTGCACAGCCAAGGAAACCATCAGTAGAGCAAATAGACAACCCACAGAGTGGGGGGAAATATTCGCTCTCTACACTTCTGATAAAGGTCTAATAACAAGAATCAATCTAGAATTTAAAAGAATAAACAAGAAAAAACCAAACAATCCCATCAAGAAATGGGCAACAAGATGGCAGACGAATAACACTGCCAGACAGAGCGTCTCTGCAGAAAAAAACAGATTCTAGCAGAAATTAGAGGAAAGAAGCAAGAGACGAGCATACAGAGGACAAGGGCCAGAAGGAGAGGTACCTGAGACCCCCGGAGACTCCACAGGAGGAGGCTGCGGAGGAGAACTGGAGGCTGAAACCACCGGAGCAGCCCGGAGACAAGCGGCAAGGGTAGGTGGATTTGCTGTTTCCCCTCCCCTGCATTTGGAAGTGCTGGTGGGCTCCCCAGCGGGTGGAGAGACCTGCGGACACCAGCCCAGAGACCGCCGCCACCAGCCAGTGGTGAGCCTGTAGCAGACATGGCACCAGGTACCCAACTTCCTCTGGGCACCTCCGTGTGCACAGACCCGAGCCGCGCAGCAGGCGCCATATTGCCTCCTCCTCCCCTCCGCCGACCCTACCCACGGCTGCCCAGAGAGACAATACAGCCACCAGCCAGAGGCACCTCCAGGGTACAGGACCTTCCTGTTTGGGGCCCTACAGATGAATAAGGGGAACTCAGACTGTGAGCTCCCTAACTGCCCGCCCTCCCAGGTACTGCTGACACCGTGTTCCCAGAAGAACGGTGCTGACTCAGAGGCTGAGAAACATAGACCCAGCTTGGGCTCCCTGTGGGTGAATTGGGACCGGAAATCTTCTCCCTGGTGGGGATATAGTTTGAACTGTGGGACCCAGAGGTCGGACCTGCAGACCAGATCCCCTGCACCCAGGGCTAGCATTGCCCGGGGCACAGAAGGGTTATATGGGAACAGCCTACTGAGGTGTGTGTGCCTCCAGGGGTGGATCGGCATCCTAGAGGGCAACCCTCCTCCCAGGAGGAGGCCGTGCGCCCAACCCAGGTGGCGTTCCTGCGCAGGGAACCTCCCCGCCGGCATCACAGTCCGCGGAGGCCTGGTGGCTTGTGGTCTGGCCTGCTGGCAGAGGCCCAGGAGTAGCTGCGGAGTTGGGGAGGGTGGAAAGAAGCAAGGCCCGCTCCAAACTGCGGGTCTCAGACAGCCCCACCCCCACACCCAGACTTTCTGGCTGAGCAAGACCATTCCAGCCCCGCCCTGACAGCTTTCCCTGGAAGCAATGAACAGAACTTTGACACCTGCTAACTGCCTGAGGGCAGGCTTACCCAACCCAGCTCCACCCAGAACAAGAGCTGATAACAGGACACAAAACCAGCAGCATAGCCTGTTCCTCCAAGCAAACGCCACCTACTGACAGGGATGGCATCTTGCACAGCCTTTCCACGGCACCCACTGACTCAATATACAGGGAGTGGTCCAATTTCACCCACAGACACCACCTAACAGCTCAGAAACTAAACAAGGTGTGTGAATACCCAAACAATAACCTAAGGAAAGAAACAACAACTGATTAACATGGGAAGAAATCAGCGAAAGAACTCAGGAAATATGAAGAACCAAACGGAAAACACACCCCCAAAGAGGAGCACCAGCCCCCTAGAAACGGACACCAACCAAAATCAGGCAACCAATATGACAGAGGAGAAATTTCGTATGTGGATCATAAGCACACTCACCCAGCTGCAACAACAACTCAATAACCAACACAAAGAAACCACAAAAAGCCTTCAGGATATGGGAAAAGAAATAGACACAATGAAGAAAAGTGTAACCGAACTCCTGGAAATGAAGAATCAATTCAAGGAACTACAAAATACAGTGGAAAGTCTCAAGAACAGGGTAGATCAAACAGAAGAAAGAATCTCAGAGCTTGAAGATAACACCCTCCAATTAAATAAATCAGTCACACAAATAGAGCAGAGAAACAAGAGAAAAGAGCAAAGCCTACAACAGCTGAGGGATTCTGTGAAGAAACCTAATGTGAGGGTCATAGGCTTACAGAAGGGGAAGAAGATAACACTCAAGGGCTGGACAAGCTGTTTGAAGATATAATAGAGGAAAATTTCCCAGGCCTTGCTCAAAATCTTGATATACAAGTTCAAGAAGCTCAAAGGACCCCTGGGAGATTCAATGCAAACAGGAAGACGTCACGACATGTAGTCATCAGACTGACCAAAGTATCAACTAAAGAGGCCCTTCTAACAGCTGTAAGACAAAAGAAGCAAGTAACATACAAGGGAAAGCCAATTTGAATAACATCAGACTTCTCTAATGAGACTTTATAAGCAAGGAGACACTGGGGCCCCATTCTCACTCTTTTGAAACAAAACAATGCCCAGCCTAGAATATTATTCCCTACAAAACTATGCTTCATATATGAAGGAGAAATAAAAACATTCTCAGACAAGCAAAGGCTCAGAGAATTCACCAAGACAAGACCAGCCCTACAAGAAATACTTAAAACAGCGTTACGTACGGAACATCATAATAATAACACACGAATATAAAAACAACCAAAACCCAAAGATATTAAAGGCCAGATATTACAATGGCTCAAGACAGAAATCATAGCAACAACATCCAACCCAACAGAATGATCAGCAATCTACCTTACCTATCAGTTCTCTCAATAAATGTGAATGGCTTAAACTCTCCACTCAAGAGACATAGGCTGGCTGAATGGATAAGAAAATACAGGCCAAGTATATGCTGTCTTCAGGAAACACATCTAACCTGCAAGGATGCATATAGACTAAAAATAAAAGGGTGGAGATCAATATTCCAAGCAAATAGAAGCCAAAAGAAGGCTGGTGTGACAGTTCTAATTTCAGACGATTTAGTTTTTAAAGCAACAAAAGTAGTGAAAGACAAAGAGGGTCATTATATAATGGTGAAGGGCACAGTCCAACAAGAAGAGATAACAATTTTAAATATATATGCACCCAACTTAGGTGCACCCAGATTCATAAAGCAAACCTTACTGGAGCTAAGCAAATGGATTAATAGCAACTCCATAATCGCCGGAGAATTCAACACCCCACTGATGGCACGAGACAGATCCTTCAAACAGAAAATTAATAAAGAAATAATGGACTTAAACAAAACTCTAGAACAATTGGGGCTGACTGTCATTTACAGAACATTCTACCCAAAATCCACTGAATATACCTTCTTCTCATCAGCTCATGGGACATTCTCTAAGATTGACCTTATCCTAGGACACAAAGTAAATCTCAAGAAATTTAAAAAAATAGAAATCATACCATGTACCTTCTCAGATCACAGTGGAATAAAAGTAGAAATCAACCCTAACAGAAACTCACATTCCTACACAAAAACGTGGAAATTAAACAACCTCCTACTAAACGATTACTTCATAAATGAAGAAATCAAGACGGAAATAAAAAAATTCTATGAAGAAAATGACAATGGAGAGACAAGTTATCAACTCCTCTGGGACACAGCTAAAGCAGTTCTGAGAGGAAAGTTTATCTCCATAAATGCCTATAACCAAAAGACAAGAAGATCACAAATAGACAATCTAATGAAACGACTCAAAGAGCTGGAAAAAGAACAGCAGACCTACCCCAAACCCAGCAGAAGAAGGGAAATAAACAAAATCAAATCAGAACTAAATGAAATTGAAAACAGGGAAGCTATTCAGGAGATTAATAAAACAAAAAGTTGGTTCTTTGAAAAAATAAACAAAATTGACACACCATTGGCTAAGCTAATGAAAAGCAGAAAAGAGAAATCTCTAATAAGCTCCATCAGGAACAAAAAAGGAGATATCACAACTGATCCCAAAGAGATACAAGATACAATTTATGAATACTACAAAAATCTTTATGCACACAAACTAGAAAATGTGGAGGAAATGGACAAATTTCTAGACACACACAGCCTCCCTAGGCTCAACCAGCAAGAAATAGATTCCCTGAACAGACCAATCTCAACAGCTGAAATAGAAACAGCAATTAAAAATCTCCCTAAAAAGAAAAGTCCCGGTCCAGATGGCTTCACACCCGAATTTTACCACACTTACAAAGAAGAACTAGTACCTATCTTGCAGAAACTATTCCACAACATCGAGAAGAACGGAAACCTCCCCGACACCTTTTATGAAGCGAATATTACTCTGATACCAAAACCAGGAAAGGATGCAACAAAAAAAGAAAACTACAGACCAATATCCCTAATGAATATAGATGCAAAAATTTTCAACAAAATCTTAGCTAACCGAATCCAGACACTTATCAAAAAAATAATCCACCACGACCAAGTGGGCTTCATCCCAGGGATGCAGGGATGGTTCAACATACGTAAATCTATAAATGCAATTCACCACATCAACAGAAGCAAAAACAAAGACCACATGATTCTTTCAATTGATGCAGAAAAAGCTTTTGACAAAATTCAACACCCTTTCATGATACGAACACTTAAGAAAATAGGCATAGAAGGGACATACCTAAAAATGATACAAGCCATATATGACAGACCCATAGCCAACATCATACTGAATGGGGAAAGATTGAAATCATTCCCACTTAGAACTGGAACCAGACAAGGCTGCCCACTATCTCCACTTCTGTTCAACATAGTGCTGGAAGTCTTGGCTACAGCAATCAGACAGGAAAATGGAATCAAAGGTATCCAAATAGGGGCAGAAGAGATCAAACTTTCACTGTTTGCTTATGATATGATATTGTATGTAGAAAACCCCAAGGATTCAACCAAGAAACTCCTGGAACTGATCAATGAATTTAGTAAAGTCTCAGGATACAAAATCAATACACAGATATCAGAGGCATTCATATACGCCAACAACAATCTAATTGAGAACCAAATCAAAGACTCAATTCCCTTCACAATAGCAACAAAGAAATTAAAGTACCTAGGAACATACTTAACCAAGGACGTAAAAGACCTCTACAGGGAGAACTATGAAACACTGAGGAAGGAAATAGCAGAGGATGTAAACAGATGGAAATCCATTCCGTGCTCTTGGATCGGCAGACTCAATATCATCAAAATGTCTATACTACCCAAACTGATCTACAGATTCAATGCAATGCCTATTAAAATCCCATCAGCATTCTTCACAGATATAGAAAAAATAATTTTACGCTTCGTATGAAACCAAAGAAGACCCCGAATATCAAGAGCAATTCTAGGCAACAAAAACAAAATGGGAGGCATTAATATGCCAGATATAAAACTATACTACAAAGCTGTAGTAATTAAATCAATATGGTATTGGCAGAAAAACAGGAATATTGACCAGTGGAACAGATGTGAGAATCCTGATATAAAACCATCCTCATATAGCCATCTAATCTTTGACAAAGCAGACAAAAACATACGCTGGGGAAAAGAATCCCTTTTCAATAAATGGTGCTGGGAAAACTGGATAGCCACCTGTAGAAGGCTAAAACAGGACCCATACCTTTCACCTCTCACAAAAACCAACTCATGCTGGATAACAGACTTAAACCTAAGGTATGAAACTATTAGAACTCTAGAGGAAAAAGTTGGAAACACTCTCCCAGATGTTGGCCTGGGCAAAGAGTTTATGAAGAAGTCCCCAAAGGCAATCACAGCAGCAACAAAAATAAATAAATGGGACATGATCAAACTACAAAGCTTCTGCACAGCCAAAGAAATAGTCATAAAAGTAAACAGACAACCTACAGAATGGGAGAAAATTTTTGCATCCTATGCATCCAATAAGGGACTGATAACTAGAATATACTTAGAACTCACGAAAATCAGGAAGAATAAATCAAATAACCCCATTAAAAAGTGGGCAAAGGACTTGAACAGAAACTTTTCTAAAGAAGACAGAGGAATGGCCAACAAACATATGAAAAAATGCTCAACATCTCTAATCATCAGGGAAATGAAAATCAAAACCACAATGAGATATCACTTAACTCCAGTGAGAATGGCCTTTATCAAAAAATCTCCAAACAATAAATGCTGGCGTGGTTGCGGAGAGAGAGGAACAGTCCTACACTGCTGGTGGGACTGCAAACTAGTTCAACCTCTGTGGAAAGCAATATGGAGATACCTTAAAGCGATACAAGTGAATCTACCATTTGATCCAGCAATCCCATTGCTGGGCATCTACCCAAAAGATCCAATGACACCCCTCAAAAAAGACACCTGCACTCGAATGTTTATAGCAGCACAATTCATAATTGCAAGGCTGTGGAAACAGCCCAAGTGCCTGTCAATCCAAGAATGGATTAATAAAATGTGGTATATGTATACCATGGAGTACTATTCAGCTCTAAAAACAATGGTGACATAGCACATCTTATATTTTCCTGGTTAGAGCTGGAACCCATACTATTAAGGGACGTTTCCCAAGAATGGAAAAATAAGCACCACATATATTCACCAACAAACTGGTATTAACTGAGGAGCACCTAAGTGGTCACATAGGTACTACAGTAATAGGGTATTGGGCAGGTGGGAGGGAGGAGGGGGGCGGGTATATATATACATAATGAGTGAGATGTGCATCATCTGGGGGATGGTCATGCTGGAAACTCAGACTTGTGGGAGAGGGGGGAAAGGGCATTTATTGAAACCTTAAAATCTGTACCCCCATAATATGCCGAAATAAAAAAAAAAGAAGAAGAAGAAAAAAAGAGTTTAATTATGATGTGTTTTAGCATCTTTCTTTGGTTTTTCTTTTTCACGGCTCACTCAGCTTCTTGAGTCTGCAGGTTTGTGTCTTTCACCAAATTAAAAGTTTTTAGACACTATTTCTTCAAATACTCTTTCAGTCCCATTCTCTATCTCCTGTTCTTCATGAACACTGATTTTACAATGTTGGAATATTTTGTTATTATCCCATAGGTCCTTTAAGTTCTGTTTCCTTTTCATTTATTTTCTCTCTGGTGTTCAAAATGGGTGGTTCCTATTATTCTATCCTAAGTTTATGTCCTCTGTCATCTCCACTCTACTGTCAAGCGCATTCAGCAAATTATTTATTTGGTTGTCATAATTTTCAGTTCTAATTTCCATTTGGTTCTTTTTTATGACTTCTATTTTTTTGCTATTTTCTAATTTTTTCCTTTGCTTCCAGAGAATTTGTAATTGATTGCAGAATCATCTTTAACTGCTTTGAAATTTTTTTCAGCTAATTCCAACATTGGCTTTATCTCAGTGTTAGCATCAGTTGATTGCTTTTTCTCACGTGATTTTCTTGTTCTTGTTATGATGGGAGTTTTCAAGTTTATCTTGGACATTTTCCTCATTATGTTAGGACACTCTGAGAGCTATTTGGTTTTTTATTTCAACAGGCAGTCACCCTGTTTTAGTTTAGCATGCAGGTCCTGACCTAATTTTGTAGGCTACAGTTCCAATGGCAATTTATTTTCAGGGCCTGTATGGTGTTATTTTGGTCTGCTTCTTTTATCTGGTGCCTTTAGGGCTCCCCATGTTTCCTGCCAGTGCTACCTGAAGGGTATTAAAGTGGGTATCATAAAGTAAGGCTGCAAAGTGTTCTAGTAAGAGAGGGGAAAGGAGGGGTATATTGGAATCCCCTTATAGATGTCCTCAGTTACTCTGATGTCTCTGGGTGGGGATAAGAATATCTTCCCCATGGGAACAAAGAAGTTTCCAAGATCTGGACACTTAGCATTGACCAGATTCATTTTTCCAGTTCCTCCTGCCTACCCTGATGTCTCTCAGTATGGGAAGCGAGTCTGTAGCTCATGGGGACAAAAAATGGTTCCCAGACTGGGCCTTTGTCAACCTTTATAAAAAATATTTCTTTTTAACACCTCTATTGATGTGTAATTTACATAATGTAAAACTCATCCACTGTAAGCCTAAAAACAATACTTTTTGTAAAGTTATAGAATTGCACAACCAGAATCATAATCTAGTTTTAGAACATTTCCATTACCACAAATAACTCATTCCTCTCCTTTTGCAATTAATCCATGCCTCCACCTCTAGCCTCAGGCAACCACTGATTTGCTTCCATTCTCTATAAATTTGCAACTCTAGATTGATCTACCAGGGGGTTGTTGTTAGTTATTAACAGTTAGTTATGGACTTTCTGTACTCGTTGTGTTAGTCTGTTACCCCCTAAAGTGTGCAGCCACTATTGTCCCTGCTTAGGATTTTTAAAATTATTTTTTAAGTCTGTCTTCTTAAGGACACCCCGTGAGTCAGCATACATTTTAAGCAGACAATATTGGTCAGAAGTTGTGCTAAAACACTTCAAGCTATTAGTTTAGTGCAAAAGTAATTTTGACTTTAGCATTGTTGAAACTTTCCATTTGATATTGGAATACATTCTTAAATAAAGGTGGGTATGCTATATATCACTTTAATGCACATTTCTTGCTTTTTTTTTTTGCTAATGACTTATTACTTGCAGTTTCTTTGATATCTACTTTAGACTATGGAAATGGTATTAGACAAAGAGTAAATTCAAGCAATTTTCTTATTTAAGTTCAAAATGGCTTGTAAAGCAGCAGAGACAACTCGTGACATCAACAACACATTTGGCCCAGGAACTGCTAACAAACGTACAGTGCAAGGGTAGTTCAAGAAGTTTTGCAAAGAAGATGAGAGCCTTGAAGATGAGGAATGCAGTAGCCAGTCATCATAAGTTGACAACGAGCAGTTGAGAGCAATCATCAAAGCTGATCCTCGTAGAACTATATGAGAAGTTGCCGAAGAACTCAACATTGACCATTCTATGGTCGTTCAACTTTTGAAGCAAATTGGAAAGGTGAAAAAGCTCAATAAATGGGTGCTTCATGATCTGACTGAAAAAAAAATCGTTATTTTAAAGTGCCATCTTCTCTTATTGTACCTAGCAACAAAGAACCATTTCTCAATCAAACTGTGATGTGAGACAAAAAGTGGATTTTATACGACAACTGGCAACAACCAGCTTAGTGGTTGGACTGAGAAGCAGCTCCAACGCACTTCCCAAAGCCAAACTTGTACCCAGAAAAGGTCATGGTCACTGTTTGGTGGTTTGCCACCAGTCTGATCCAGTACAGCTTTCTGAATCCCAGCGAAACCATTACATCTGAGAAATATGCTAAGCAAATTGATGAGATTCACTGAAAACTGCCACACCTGCAGCCAGCATTGGTCAACAGAAAGGGTCCAATTCTTCAGGACAATGCCTGACCACATGTCATACAACCCATGATGCTTCAAAAGTTGAACAAATTGGGCTACAAAGTTGTGCCTCATCTGCCTTATTCACCTGATCTCTCGCCAACTGACTACCACTTCTTCAAGCATCTTGACAACTTCTTGCAGGGAAAATGCTTCCACAACCAGCAGGATGCAGAAAATGCTTTCCAAGAGTTCACTGAATCCCGAAGCATGAATTTTTACACTACAGAAATAAGCAAAGTTATATCTCATTGTCATAAATGTGTTTATTGTAATAGTTCCTATCTTGATTAATAAAGATGTGTTTGAGCCTAGTTATAATGATTTAAAATGCATAGCCCAAAACTGCAATTACTTTTGCACCAACCTTAGTAGTAACTGTTCCACCTTTGTTTGATGGATCTCTGTGTGAGTTGGACATTGCATTCAAAGTTCAAGTAGTTTATAGGTATGTCCTAGCTTTCACTTCCAACTGGGCCCTCTCATGTCTCCTTCATCATGTGCAAGGCCTCACATTTGTCTAGGGATTTATGCATAGCTAGGGTTCTCTCTGGCCTCTCCTTAGCACTCATGTAGCCTTGAGCACGTGCACAACTTTCTAGACTTTCAGAGACATGTGGGAGCTTATCAAGGCCCACTACAGCTGTCTCATTCCCTGGATTTTCCTATTTATTTTAAGGTTAGTCTGCCATTCTGTTGCTTGCCAATCAGGATCACAACATCAGTCATACCATGATGTTGTCTTTCCCCCATTTGTTTGTCACCAAGAACACCTTTGTTTCCTACAATGCTGGGGTGGGGGGAAAGTTCGCTGGTGTACTCCAGATCAATTCAGCAATGTTTAGCAGCAGAATTGTTAGTTTTACAGTTTGTCCTACTCTAGTAGATTTGCTGCAGTGATAGATGTAGGAGAAATAGGAGCAGTAGGACTAAACATATCAGATTCTTGCTGTTCTTAACTGAGATTTAGTAGGTTTTTTTAAAAAATAAAACAACTCAAAAACACAATACCTTTTACTATAGCCCCAAAGAAAACTAAATATCTAGGAATATATTTAATGAAAGATACGAAAGACTTATACAAGGAGAACTACAAAACACTAAAAAAAGAAATTGTAGAAGATGTAAAGAGATGGAAAAATCTACCTTGTTTATGGATAGGCAGAATCAATATTGTTAAAATGTCAATATTACCTCAAGTGATCTACAGAATAAATGCAATCTCCATCAAAGTACCACCATCATTCTTTACAGATCTAGAAAAAAATAATTCTTCACTTTGTATGGAACCAGAAAAAAACTAGTTTAGCCAAAGCAATCTTAAGTGAAAAAAACAAACTGGGAGGCATCAGTCTTCCTGACTTCAAGCTGTACTATAAAGCAATAATAATTAAATCAGCCTGGAACTGGCACAAGAACAGAAGCATCAATCTTTGGAATAGGACTGAGATCCCAGAGATGAAACCATCTGCATATGGTAACCTAATCTTTGATAAAACAGACAAAAATATACATTGGGGAAAAGAACCTCTCTTCAATAAATGGTGCTGGGAAAGCTGGATAGCTACATGCAGAAGAATGAATCAGGATCCCTACCTCTCACTTCTCACAAAAATTATCCACTCAAGATGGATAACAGACTTAAACCTAAGGCATGAAACCTTAAGAACCCTAGAAGAAGATGTTGGGGAAACCCTTTCAGACATTGGCCTAGGCAAATAATTCTTGAAGAAGATCCCCAAAGCAATCACTGCAGCAACAAAAATAAATAAATGGGATCTGATCAAATTAAAAAGCTTCTGAATAGCCAAGGAAACTATCAGTAGAGCAAATAGACAACCTACAGAATGGGAGAAAATATTTGCTCTCTACACTTCCAATAAAGATCTAATAACAAGAATCTATCTAGAACTTAAAAGAATTAACAAGAAAAAATCAAACAATCCTATCAAGAAATGGGCAAGGGAAATGAACAGAAACTTTTTCAAAGAAGACAGAATAATGGCATGCAAACATAAAAAAAAATGCTCAACATCTCTAATCATTAGAGAAATGCAAATCAAAACCACAATGAGATACCACCTAACCTCAGTGAGATTGGCCTGTATCAAGAAATCCCAAAACAACAAATGCTGGTGAGGATGTGGAGAGACAGGAACACTCTTACACTGCTGGTGGGACTGCAAATTAGTGCAACCTTTGTTGAAAAGAATTTGGAGATACTTCAAAGAGCTAAAAACAGAAATACCATTTGACCCAGCAATAGCATTATTAGGCATCTACCCAAAAGAGCATAAGACATTCTATTATAAAGACATCTGCACCCAAATCTTTATGGCAGCACAATTCACTATTGCAAGGACATGGAAACAACCCGAGTGCCCATCAATTCATGAGGGGATTATTAAAATTTGGTATATGTTTACAATGGAATATTACTCATTTCTAAGAAACGACAGCGAGCTAGCACCACTCATATTATCCTGGATTAAGCTTAAGCCCATTATTCAAAGTGAGGTGACACAAGATCAGAAAAATGGGCTCCACATGTACTTGCCATCAAAGTGGTACTGACTGGTTAACACTATGGTGCTCAAAGGGTGGTGGTGTTCACCAGGGATTCGGGGGTTGAGGGATAGACCCACATCTGAGGGATGTGGTGGACATTGTGGAGGGGAAGGGCATACCTCTAACCCTTGCTAGGGAGAGGCAAAGATATAAAATATAACTAAAATGTTCCTATTGTCATATTTTCTTAAAATAAAAAAATAAAACAATTTTTAATTTTTATATGCCCTTGACTGATTTCCAGAGTCTAGAGATGGATTTTTGTCAACTTTGTCCAGCTTGATAATTGCTTTTTTAGGGAAAATATTTGCTGATCTTCCCTTTTGGCATAATGCATAATAGCTTGTAACTGTTCTCCTTGTTGCCCGTCTTGTCCTGCTGCATTACAATCCCTAGGAACACATCACTGGTTTTCCATAGCACTAAAAATAAAATCCAAACTTCTTATTGTGGCCTACAGGGCCTGACATGATCTCAAACTGTACCCCTTACCCAATCAATCCACTATCTTGAGCCCCAGGCCCCTTCTTTGTGTTCCTGCAATATATGTGCTATTCCCTTCTCTGTTCTCTTGTACTTGCTGTTCTCTATGCCTAAAATGAAGAATATCTGTCTTCTTCTCATCGCTTAGATCTCACCTCCTCAGGGAGGCCTTCCCTGACCGCCCAATCTAACACGCCCTCCAGTCCCATTGCTCCATTTAATTTTGTTCATAGCACTAGTTTATTATTTGTGCTGAACCCTTCTGATACACACTCCATGACGGCAGGGACTTTATATTCTTAAGCACCTCCAGCTGCACCTGGTATGTAATAGGTGGTTGTGGCATTTTTGCATGTCTAAACAAGCAAAAATATATACTGGATATCTTTCTATATTTTTATGATTCTTTGTACTGACTGCATATTTTCTCATTGTAAAATGTACTATCATTCATTTTCTTGAATGTCTTACTATAAGAACTCAGTGTCACATGAGAATTATGGGTATAAACTTTGGAATCAGACAGACTTGGGTTAAAACCCTGGATCAATCAGTTCCTACCCATATGATTTCATACTAGTTTCTAATCTCTCTTTGTCTAACTTGGTTTCCTTATTTGAAATATCAGTATCTGACTCATAGGGGTGTAGTGAATATTAAATAATAGAATGTAAGGGGCCCACGATTATGCCAGGCTCTTAGCAAATAGAAGTTAAATTGCTTTATTTTGCCTTTGCCTGAAGTGGCAAAGTTGCTCCCTAGTGCTTTTTTTCCCTGGAAATCCTTCATAATGAGAACACAACCAAGCCCAAATAGACTAACTAAGCCTGTCTCCTCTTTTTCATTTGGCACTCCTTTTGTACATACACTGATGTTATCTGGGAACCCTGCACTCCATGTTTGGGTAATAGCATGTGCCCAGCAAAGAGAATGAGGCTAATGATGAGACAAGTTCCTCAAAGCACATCAGCTGAGTAGGTTGCTAATGAAGACTGAAACACCTTCTGCTCCTCCTACCAGAACCAGAGGATCATGGACTTCTGGAAACCCCAGAAAATTGTTAAATAAAGTGAGAAGAACTCATTGATTTAAAATTTTCCATGTATAAAGTCAACCATACTCCAGCCACCACTGTAGCTTCTAAGTCTGGTTTTTGGAATCTTGCTTTTAAATCAGTAAAACCCTGAAGCAACAGTGGACTAGTGCCCTTATCAGGAAGAAAAGAAATGTGTTCTGGCCTCTGAAAGCTTATTCTAAATATATGTGTTTTTTTTTTTTTTTTTTTTTTTTTTTTTTTTTTTGAGACAGAGTTTCGCTTTGTTGCCTAGGCTAGAGTGAGTGCCATGGCGTCAGCCTAGCTCACAGCAACCTCAATCTCCTGGGCTCAAGGGATCCTTCTGTCTCAGCCTCCCAAGTAGCTGGGACTACAGGCATGAGCCACCATGCCCGGCTAATTTTTTCTATATATATTAGTTGGCCAATTAGTTTCTTTCTATTTATAGTAGAGACGGGGTCTCGCTCTTGCTCAGGCTGGTTTTGAACTCCTGACCTCGAGCAATCCACCCGCCTCGGCCTCCCAGAGAGCTAGGATTACAGGCGTGAGCCACCGCCGCCCGGCCTAATATATGTGTTTTGTTTGTAGATGGTGGGGAGAGCTGGAAGGGATAGGAGCAAAGGGATATTTATATGATTTACATCTATCTTGCAGAAAGCGGATTCTGCTAGAAAATGAAATTTTAAACCTCAGATTTTTCTCAATTAGAATCTTATAAAAACAGATATATAGTGATATTGTTGATAGAAGGTTAAATCCAGATAACAAAATCTGTATAAATATGGCTTCCTATCATGCAACCCCGATGTGGTAGGAGGCTTTCCTTTCTGACTTAAAAAGCATCCTTGCTAATGATCAAGGCATTCAATTTGATTTTCTCTTGCACTTGGAGGCTCCTTTGTGAGGCCTTTTCCTGCAGGTAACCAGTGGGGACTCCTTGTAATAATCCAGTTGTCAGGGGACTGCCTTTGTAGGGCCATCTTATTCTCAGCAATATCAACATGAACTATGCCAGTTGCAGGCCTATGATCATCCTTTCTCTCCAGCTTCACCAGTATTCTACAAACATACACCAGATTACAGGGGGGAGAGGGATATAAAGTTTTTTATTAAAGAATGAGAGAGAGCAAGAGTAAATGGAAGTCATAGTCTTTTAGAGACTGTCTACTATATTTGATATCTAGTGAAGGGACCACTGCAATTCAATGAGAGTCTTTGTCAACATACAGTGCTGGGTTCATTGCATATCCACGTGGAAAATTAACCATGACACTCAAACAGTACACAAAAATTAACTTGAGATAGATCATAGGCTTAAATATGAAAGGTAAAACAATAAATCTTCTAGAACAAAATATCAGAAAATATCTTTGTGACATTGGGTTAGGCAAAAATTTCTCAAACCAGACATAAAAAGCACTAACTATAGATGAAAAGATTTATAAAGTGGACCTCATTAAAATTATGAACTTATTATTGAGTTTTAATTAAAATACTGTATAAAAATAATACATGAGTTTAATTAGCACTAGCTGCTAAAACCATGAAAGAATGGTTTATTTCTCATTCACATTATAGTAAAATGTGGGTTACCTCTTTTCTAAGTAGTGACTCAAGAACTCAGGCTACTTTTGTCTTGTGGCTTCAAAGTCACCCTGGTATTACTGAGATAGCAGACATGGAAAAGACAGTGCTATGGTCTGAATGTTTGTATCCCTCTAAAGTTTACATGTTGAAATCCTAACACCCAAGATAATGGTATTATGAGGTATAGGAGAGATTATAAAAGAGACCCCAGAGAATTGTCTAGCTCCTTGTACCATGTTAGGACACAGCAAGAATGTGCCATCTATGAACCAGGAATTGGGCCCACACCAGACATCGAGTCTACTAACTCCTTAATCTTGGATATCTTCACCTCTAGAACTGTGCAAAATGAATTTCTGTTGTTTATCAGTCACCCAGTCTATGGTACTTTGTTATAATAGCCTGAACAAACTAAAAGAGATCAGAAAAGGCAAAATGAGTACTTAACCACTTAGGTAGAAGAGACTCATGTCACTTCCCCTCAAATTCTATACACTAGAACCAGTTTCATAGTTGATCCAACTGCAAAGGGTTGCTGGGAAGTGTAGAATAGTTTAGGGCTATCCATGAGCACTAAGAGTCTCTGCCAAGATTAGCTAATGAAAGTCAAAGTATCATTTTGGTACACTAATATTAAGTAAAAGAATTTTGAAATGAGCACATACCAAAAATAAGTGTGAAAGAAAAAAACTAAACTTGAAGTTTAGATATTCAGGGTATCTCCTGCTTTTCCTGATATATAAAGACCCTTTTTCTACCTGCCGGACTCCTGAGATCACTTGAAGGATTTATCCTGGACTGAGCAGAAAGGTACTGGTAAGAAAGAGATGAATAGATTCTGAAGATGAGAGGAAAGAGCAAGAGAAGAGCCAGCAGCACAGGCAAAGTTTGGGGAAGTTTTGGGAGAGACTGACAGAAAAAAATGAGAGAGATTTGGGGTCATCTGTACTGTGAGTAAGCTTCTGACAGAGAATGACATGGAGAGGAAGTTTTAGAAAGAACTTTATGAAGGTTTGGTGTACCTTGAGATTAGAATCCCCTTTGGTGCTTTCCAAGACAGCATTTATAATGCTAATTACAATTGTTTATCATATTTTTCTTGATATTCAGAATAATGTTTCTTTGAATGTGCCCTTGTGTCAAGACTGGGTCTTGAAGTAGATTAACTTTATAGAGTTTACGTAGAAGCTCTTAGTAAATGCTAACAAATGCTTGCATAAAGTGTTCACTTTCAAGGAAAAATGGCAAAGTAGAGGTGCTATGTATGAACTTCTTCTCCTGGAATGACTGCATCTGGTTCCTTGTAAATATAAGGGCATTTATGACTGTGAATGGAACTCCTGTGCCCAGGGACTTAGAATACTCCTGGATATCATTTAATTGATACCAGAAATTGATATGCTTCAAATGCCAACCTTAATGTCGAAGGTAGTATGGCCACAGCACTTCTACTGGGAGGTTAATGAACAAGTAGAAAGGCAAATACAAGTAGAAGCCAACTTGACTTGTGAAAAAGAGTAGAATTTTTGGAATCAAATCAACCTAAGTTTGTATCTGGGTCTAAGTTTATCTTTGTGACTTTGGATCAATTCTTCAAGATTTCGGAGTGCAAATTTCATCCTCTGTAAAATGGTAGAAATGGCATTACCTTGTAGTGTTTATGGTGAGGAATTAGAGATCATAAATATAAAGAATTTAGCACTGTGTTTGGTGCATGGCAGGTGCTTAATGTACATCAGAGGCCTTGCCATTCACCCCCACTTCCTAATTGCCAAAGTACAGAGAATGACAAGATGAGTAAAGCTTTGCATAGGAGGTGAATGATGAAAAGTGGGAACATTCCTGAGGACATGAAAAATACAAGTAAAAGAACTGAAAGTGTGTGCATGGTGGGGGTGGATCATGGCATTTGTAGAAAAAAAGAAGACTTCATGAGGGGAAGTATAAAAAATAAAGTTGTACAGGTCTACCAGATCCTTCATGGACTGGCCTCTCCAGCTTCATCTTGTACCACAGTACTCCTTGTCTCTGAGCTTCACCCACAGTGGCCCTCTCAGTTCCTTGAATATTCTGTGTTTCTTCCTACATCTGCTTCCCACAGGGCCTTTGCATATGCTATTCTCCCTATCTATAATGCATCCCCAATCACCACACCTTTGACTTAGTTAACTCTTATTCATCCTTTATATGTTAACTCAAATGTCAGGTAAGTCTTCCTTGAGATAAAACCTATTATATGCTCTGAAAATAATCTGTAATTTCCCTTTGTATCACTAATCATGGTTTGGAATTATAAATTACTTTGTATAATTATTTGTTTAATGTTTATAGCTGTCAGTTGACCCGATTTATCTTGGTCATCATTGTATTCCTAACACCTAGAGCATAAAAAGCCCTTAATAACTACTTTTTGAATAGATGAATGTATGAGTACATGTCTTTTGGGGAATTAAAATTCAATCCTGTCTTTCAAAGTGTGTCCTCCTAGGCCCTGTAAATAAGAAATTACAAGTTGGTCTCAACCTCCCATAAATATCTTCACACCTCCAACCTGGAGGCAGAACCCCATTGCAATGTGCTTTGCAAGCTGAGGATTGATGCATACCTCTCTAGTGGTGTATCCTCTGGCTGTGTGCTATGTGTGAAATAGTTCTCAAGTGTTGGAAGGGAATTTAGACTCCCTTCTCAAATGCTATACTCCAAGTTCGTTATATAAAGAATTGGAGCCTCTGCTAAAATCATTGCTTCCAGGACCTCTAAACAAGGGCTCTCTCTGTTGACAAAGCCAGTAAGGATGTCAGTGTGGAGGTAAATCTAGAAGCCCTTACTTGAACCTTGTTACTCTTTTCCTACTTGTAAAGAGTTGGCTTAGAGTCTTATTCTGTTGATCCCACAGGGCAGGTCTAGGACCAGTTTACAGAATGACAGACACTTATAATTCACATAAGAAAAACTTTATCAGAGCTGTTCCAAGATTGAATGCATGGTATTGTGAGGCAATAAATTCTCTGTTCCTACAGGTGTTCAAGAAGAGACTGGATAACCCCTTGATAAAATTATCATACATTATATTGGGAACAAAATGAGAAGAGCTCTGAGGTTCTTTCCAACACTGCCACTGGGAGAGACTGAGATATGTATTCTTTGAGTTGTCTCTCTAGTCATGGGTTATGGACTTATACTGAGTCATCTCTCTCCTCTGGATTCCCTTGACCCCAAGAGTCTTCTGGCTGGGATAGGGGCACAGCCTGTGTCCAGGGAACATAACTGAGTTATCACCCTCACAGAGACTGAACCCATGACCTTGTCCTCATTAGCTCTGTCCTCTAATCCCGCAAGTTCACAGGCACACTTCTGATATGCAGCAGTGAAATTAACTCTAGAGAGAGATTTTTACACCATGCAAAGTGATGTCATCCAATGACATCTATTTCAGTATGATAATATTGTGTTCTGTTTAAAAATGAAATTTTCAGGGTGATAAAAAATAAAATGATGGTTTTGAAGTATTTAAGTGAGAAATTTTCTATCAAAGCAAGAGGAAATGTTATGCATAAGGATTTGCAGTTTCAACCATGCAGAGACATAAATATCACATATTAATAGAGTTGACCTAGTTGCAATCATAGTCAGCTTCATTCTCATCTTGTATCCCTCACATGTTTATTCTCTATTTGGATAGCTTACTCTGAAAGCTCATGGGATATCTGTGGATGTGCAAAAAGAATGAGAAGTAGACAGCATGATAAAAACAGAAAATAAAGTGGGTTTGAAAAAATATTTTAGTATTACTAGCTTGACTTAAAATTATTGGGGATCACAGATTATTGGTCCTTATTACTTTTGTTTTCTCTAATTTAAAATCATACATTAGATTATCTCATTACATAGTTAGATTTTCAATTATGCTTTCCAATGGTAAATATGATACAGCCTTCACTGGGCTACCTGTTGAGTTTCCTATTACCCTCTCCTCAACTAATGAAGAGCTGTAATAAAACTGATTAGTAAATCTCTTTGAACTTTAGAGTTACACAGTAACTTAAAAAAGCATCTAGCTCAACAATTCTTAATTTTCTGTGAACATGAACATCTGAGAGTCTGACGAAAGCCATACACTCTATCCTTAGCATACTGCACATATATATTTACACACCTACACACACACACATACACACAGACACACAATTTTGCATAGTTTCTTAGGGCTTAAAGACCCTCCCATAAAACCCATCTAAGGAGCCTATATTAAGGACTTGTGTTCTAATGTAGCTTTGTCCTTTTAAAGACAAGGAATCTGAGAATAAGGACCTATCTAAGTTTATCTTCCCAAAGATCTTGCTCCAATTGCAATATAATTTAAAGAAAAATAAAAAACTTAAAAAAGAAATTAAAGACATAAGGTTTAAGAGAAGATATCGCCTGATAAAAAACACTATGAATAAACTTTGAGATAGTAACCATTTTACTATCTATATGTATCCTGTAACATTATGTTGTAAACTTCAAATATACATAATGAAATTTATTCTATCTTTTAAGATAGAAAAAATCAAAGTAATAAAAAAGACACAAAAATTCTACAAAATTTTGAATAACTTTATGAGTAAAATATTTTTTAAAATAAATAAAATAAAGTTTAACAATCTGGAGTCATTACTAATACTTGGGATTTGCATATGTAAATGAAATAATAGTTTCAAGTGATATATCCAAAGAAGAACAAAGGCCTTTTTACTTGCTTATTTTAAATTCTTTTGCCTCACACAGTCATACTTACTTATATATATATATATATACACACATATATATACATACATTAAATGTAAATATATTAAAATATATATACATATATATATATATATATTTTAACAAATCCACACCTGCCTTTGTATTAGTTTCTTTGGAAACTGCACATATCAGCTGAATTATATTTTTCCCATTCTAAAGAAGGCTTACAAAGATACTGTTTATTTGCTTGTCTGTCTGTAGAAATAAATTCATTGTGGACATACTAATACATGAAAAGGTTCTCCTGAGTCTTGCAGTTAATCTTCTTTAAAGGAAAAATGAAGATTTTCACATTGTTCAAACTCTGGTAGTTCCTATGAGTGTTACCTGCAGTGACTGCTATGGAACAATGTAACTAGAGACTAAGCACTGACTGTAAATATATCATCTGTAAATCTATCAAATTCCAGTTACTCACAGAGTTATGTGAAGGCTAGGACTAAACTCTGACATCAGGAATAGGGATCACCTATAGACTTCCACAAATCCTCTTTTTCCTTGAGTACAATAAATCCACTGGGCTATGATATGCCCTATAAACCTTACAGCAAACGTTGGCATCCTAAAGGCTGAGCACAGTTCCTGGTGAGAATATTGGTGCTAACAGATTGGATGCCATGGAAACTGAGAAAGACCTAATTTAAGCAGAAGCCTTTGCTATTTATTTATTTATTTAGATCAGCCTTCTAAACCTAGAGCGAGTAAGAGTTTGGGGGCTTCTAAAAATAACAGATGTATAATATTTAAAACCACTGTGCTTTACTGAATGTAGGGCAACAAATATCAAATTTTTCTTGCCACTTAATTCTTCTTTGCAGTGAAATAGTCAGCTTGGGGACTATGAAATTCTTAAAGTTGGACTTAAAAATTGTATGGTAATTGGCAAAAATGTGTAGCATTCCCAATCTTTACCTGCAGAATCATATATGTGTACAGCTGAAATTTACCTTGAAACTGGTTCACAGATTAATTAATTCAAAGATTATTTTACTATACTACTGATAAACATACCTGTTCACTTTTCTCCAGAGATATGACATCACAAGATGAGTGTTGATTTTGCCTCCATTCATTTGAACAAAAGGGTGATTTGGTTCACAACAGAATTAGCAAGAGTAGAATCAGTTGACTGATGGAAAAAAATGGCTCAATTTTCAGTTTTGCAGGAGATAAAGCAGAAATCCAGAATATTTATTTCCTGGACATTGACCATTCTTGTTCTTGGTACCAAGAGCAACAATGGCAGAGAAGCAAACAATCTTACATACAGCATAAAGTTCATCACATCACACTCTAGTTTTCATTAACAGCCAAGCAAGTACCATAGCCTAGTTAAGAGTCAAAGCACAGGCATCCTGCCCTCAAAAGATTCTTCAGGATCATACTTTGACCACCTTTCCTTTCCCTGAGGTAGGATGGTGTGATGATTACGTGCACACATTCCAGAGTCAAACTGCTGGGATTTATAATGGTGGCTTCACCAGTTCCTAGCTGTGTGATCTTGAGCAAGTTATATTACCTCTCTGTGCCTCAATGTCTAAATGTGTAGAATGATGATGATAACAATAAAAATGTACCTATCTCCGAAGATCATTGTGAGAATTAAGTGAAATAATGAATACATAAAGCACTTGGAACAGCATCTGACATATATGAAGTGCTATATAACTATTAGCCATTATTACTGGATTTCTCTCCGTTTTCCAAGTGCCAGAACACTTGGCTTCATTCAATAACATACTCAGAGGAGACATAAACTTATTTCTCAGCTATCTTCTTCACTACATGGTTAAAGACATGAAGTAGGGGGTGAGTCCTAAATGGTACTGTTAGGAATCATATCTTTACAAAGGTGACTATTCCAGCAAGGAAAACTCCAACCTTCTCTCCCTCCCCTGCCCAGGCCCATGCTCCAAGCATGCTACAGGTTTCACCATTAATGAGCCAGCCCTCTATACAAGATTTTTCTCTCCATCACTGGAATAAAATGAAAATGAACTGCTTCTCTTTTGAAATGCAATAGTTCCTCAGAAACTAAACCCATAAAATGTTCAGCACCTTAGTGTGAAGGAGTTAGGGTGCAAATCATTTGTAAAGCAACTTCAGCAGGCCTGCTGGTCACCTGGGGAATAAGATACTAGGGCACTAAAGGCTGTGAAACCCAGAATGCAGGGGTGATGACAGCCTAGCTCCTCCTGTCCCTTCATGGTAAGGAGCCTAGTTGCCATGGTAAGGCCTAATTGCCAGCTGATGCATGGTTCTTAGATGCTACCTACTGAGTTTCTCCCCAGAAATGGGCAAACAGCAATCAGCCTGGTGAAGAAGCAAATCTAGGCAAACTTCTGGGATCTTCTGAGAGTCTTGTACTGTGGCCAAGCAATCTCCACATGGCTAAGTATAACATGTGGACTGTGAAGTTAGACAGAACTAGGTGTGAATCCTGGGTGTGCAAGTACTTGCTGTGTGACCCTGGGCAAATTATTTAATATAGCTGTGCCTCAGTTTATTTACCTATAAAGGAAGATAGTAAAACCTACCTTGGAAGAGTACAGTGAGGTTCAAATGGAAAAAAAAAACATAGCTATGGTAATTAACCCTTAGTTACCTCAATAACTGAGCATGTAACCATCTGGCACAATGACTGACCTAGAGTAGGGCACTTGAAGTTTGGTATCTATTATTTTTCTACTTTTTAGCACTGTGTTGCAATCTTTCTTTACCAGCACAGAACAGTCAATAGATTATGCAGCCCTTTGAACAGTGGTCTAGAATCTGCCAAGGACACTGCCTAGGCGACTGACCCCTAAGTACCTCAATAATGGGGTTATTGGGAGTACTGAGGAGTTCAATCCTTAGGAAAGTAAGAAAGAAGAGAGTTACAGAATTCCCATAGGAACTTCTAAGCAGAGAGTAGGGAAGGGGGTATATGAGAGTTAATGACCCAACCTGAATCCGTTTCAGTGAAGACAAGAGATGGTTGCTGGAGTGGGATGTTTACCTCTCTCCATTCCTCTCACCCACAAACATGGCAGACCTCTGACAACTCATAGCCCTGGGCCACCTCTACCCTACTGAACATTCACAAGACTGGTATCATGGACTAATGAGAGCTGACCACAGCCAAGGGTTTGTTACAGAAGAAACAACACTTCATGTACCAAGGCCAATTTGAATTCAAGCTTACCCACTGTAGCTCTTGGCATGAAGTAAGAAACAGATTTGTTTGAATAGAGCAGTCTTTCTATTTGCAATCATACCACTGTGTGCTGTGATCCTATTAATTCTCACAAGCAAAGCAGCTTTATGGGGCTGTCTGCCTCTCTCCATGTGCACACACACATGCAACCTCCAAGGAACACTCAAAATGGTATCATGGAGGCAGTAGGGGGCAGTCCTCTACTTTCTAACTAAGGAAGAGTTCAGGGATTAGAAGCTGTCTTCTGTTGAAAACAAAACTATGGTCCTGAATACTCCTTGAAAAACCACTTTCTCCTTTGATGTTGATGGAAAGAATCAGATCTTCTCCTCACCAAGAGTAGGGCAGAAATCCCAGTTCATCCATAAATGGTAGGTAACCTAGTGTGGTGGATAAGAGCATGGTCTCTGCAGCCAAATTGCCTGGGTTTTCTTCCCAACTCTGCCACTTATTAGCTGTGTGACCTTGGGCAAATTACTTAACCTCTCTGTGCCTCAATTTCCTCATATGTAAAGTATAGGTAATAATAATAAAGCCTAGCTTATAGAGTTGTTGAGAAAAATCAAATGAGTTGATATTTATAAAACAATTATAAAAGTGCTAGCAAAGTGCTATATGATTGTTTATTAAACAAAATAAATAATCTTTATGTGTTTGGCACTGCCTAAATTATCTCAAGGTCAATAATAATTTAGCTGCTTTTCTCCTTTATTAAAAATCTGCAGCTCACTTGCAGAGCCACAAGTACTAATGGTCAAAATAAGTAGAGAGGATTTTATATAGCTTCACATTACTTTGAAATCCATAGCCAAACTCAAGGAATGTTCTGATCCAAATTATAAATCCAGAAAGATGCATCTCACATAAGACACTTAGATAGGGTAGGATAACTACTAGGACAAACAGACCCAAATTTGTAACAGGTTCAAATACAATAGTTTTTTTCTAACTCATTTAAAAGCCCAATGGATGTTCCTATCAGGCAGACACCTCTCTTCTAAATGGTGAGTCAGAGACCCAGGCTCCTCCTACCTATGGCTCCATCAATTTCAACACATGGCTTCCCAGGTCACCATGCTCCTACGCACTGAGTCAGTGAAAAGGAAAATTTGGGGGCTTCTCTGCTTGTATGTTTTTGGGATAGGTTTCATTCATTCAAGTTTCCTTTCTCCTTGAATTCTGGTTAGGAATCAACCATTCTAAAATAAGCCAAATGAAACAATTCTCAGCAGCATTTCTCTGTTCTGTGGAGCCAGGCTTTGGCGATGTGACCCATGTTCCAGCATCTCCCAGAAGCTGAAAATTTGAACATGAACTGTTGATGTCACCTAGTCTTTTCTGAGTGGCAATCAGCCAAGCTCAGGAACTCCAAAAAGTATCCTTCCTTGGATGAAGAGGAGCTACTGGTGCTTCATATTTCTCCTTTTAAAGATTCAAAAGCAAGACTAAAAATGAATTCCAGTCAAAACAATTTTTCCAATTTTCTCTTTGGTAGGCAATATGAATATAAATGGCTTAAAAGCAGAAATGAAATCTGTCAATTATGATTTAAAAATTCTTCTGGTGTGATCAGATGTGTTTCACCATTGGCACCAGGTGTGCTATGGGTTTGAGGACTGATTTAGTCTGAACACAGATCAAAGGCACGGGCATACTTGAAACCAGAGACTGGCTTTCATGCCAACAGAATAGTGCTGTGGATGTGTGTATGTTTATATGTGTATATAAGTATGTGTATGTATGCATATTTGTGTTTATTTGTATGTGTATGAGTATGTATATGTAGGAGTATCTGTATGAAATTGTGTGCATGTATGTGCTTCTATCTCTGTGTATATGTGTGTATATGTATATGTACATATATGAGTATGTGCATCAGCATGTGCCAACATGCATGTGTATGTATGTTGGCACATATGCATGTGTTAATGTATGTCTGTGCATCTATCTGTGCATGTATGTTATATGCATACATATGTTTGTGTATACATATGTTTATGTATATTTATATTTTTGTGTGTGTATATGTATATACACATTAGTGTGTGTTGTGCATATGGGTATATATGTATTTTATGTGTATTAGTGTATTTCATGTTTATATATGCATATGTGCATGTGTATATGTATCTGTTATGTGTTTGTATGTTTGTATGTATGTCTTCATGTATATATGTGTTTGTGTACCTGTGAATATGTGTGCAAGTGTACATATACATGTGTATATGTGGCATCTTTGTGTATTTTTATAGGTTTGTCTCTATTTGTATAAATGTATCTTTATATTTATATGTATAAGTATACATATGGTTTCATGTGTACCCATGTGTATATGCATATATTTATGTGTGTTTATGTATATTTGTGTGTATTATATATATGCATATACATAAACACATTAAACAAGTTTCATGAAACAATATTTACATTTACAACATTCAATGTACTCATTTTTCATCCATTGCTACTTCGTTAATAAAATATCCAGATCATGACGACCTAAATAGTTTTTATCATCTATTAATGGGTTGCAATCAAAGTGTGGAAAATACTGGTAGGAGATAATAATAATAGCAAATCTTTCTTAAGCACCAGCTATGTGCCAGGTACTTTACATATATTATTTCATTTAACACTAATAATTCTATGAGGTAGGCACTATTATTAGTTCCACTTTATGGATGAGAAAACAGAGTCATAAAAGGGCTGATTAACATGCCAGAGCCAGAATTAATAAGTTCATAATGATTACTAAGCAGAACCAGAATTTGAAGCCAGCCTGTGTGGTTCCAATGCACTAGCTCATAAGCAATAGCCTACACTATTCTGCCACCTATTTGTGAAGAGGCCTCTTTAAACCCCCTGTTCATGGTTCTCGTTAAAATTATATTCCTCCCCCATACTCCCCCACTCTATTTTCCCACCTGACATAGCTGCCAGCCTCCCTAACTTTTGCTACAATTACTCAAGAGAATCTGGCACTGCTTACTGAGGCAATGGGCACAAATGTAGTGGAATCAGATGCAGCTGTAAGATGTAGTCATTATTCTCTAGCAAGTTTCATTATCATGATTTTTCCAGTAATAATGTTCCCAAGTCTTTGGGCCCCAGTCAATCACAGGAATTGGAAGATGGCCCCCAGCAAATCAAATTGACTGAATCTTGCTGCCATGTCTGATTGCACTATGGGCATAAATCCATGGCCTTCATTATCTTTATGTCTCTTGTTTTGACATCTACTAAATGAAGATAGTAATAACTGCAACCTTTATTAAGCCCTCCTTACTGATTTCTGTTAGTTTTCATACTTGGCAACTGGATTTTCTCTCTTTGTCTCTCTCTCTCTTTTTTTTATGATTGCTCTCTGCGTTTGATCTCCCTATAAATCATAAGCAATTCAAGGCCCAAATCATTCATCTCATTTCCTGGTTGTTCCTCAGCCAGTTGAGAAAAGTGCTTTGCATGCAAATGCTCCAGTGCCACAGCGCCTCCCTCACTCTTGTACCAAGCACCTACACAAGGTGTCCTCAAACTATGGCTCACAGGCCACATGCGGGTGTTTTTGCCTGTTTGTTTTTTTACTTCAAAATAAGATATGTGCAGTGTGCATTGGAATTTGTTCATAGATTTTTTAAACTATAGTCCGGCCCTCCAACGGTCTGATGGACAGTGAACTGGCCCCCTGTCTAAAACGTTTGAGGACCCCTGAGCTACACTGCGCCTGACACTGTGCTAGGAACTGCAGATACAGAGAGCCAAAAACAAACAGCCCCTGCCATTAAGGAGCTCGGTGGAACTGGCACTCTAGGACATATCATCACCTAACGCTTCAGCCTCATTTGGCTTGAACTTGAGGAGAGCACCCCTTTTCCCTCCATGGGGAAGGAAGAAAAATGCCCCAGCTCTGGTTGACAACTCCCCACTAACACAAATTCCCTTTCTTCAAAAACTCCTGCTGTCAAAAAGCCCCATTCTTCTGCTTATCCAGGCTGGATATGCTGGTGGGAGTGAGAGTCAAAAGAGGTAGCTTAGCCACCTCTTAGCAAGCACTGGAAAGTGGCATTTGGTAGCTCCTTGGCTGATCCCTTGAGACTGTGAGCAGCAGCTGAAAGGTGGCTATGAAGGGCGTGGACTCTCGAAGCAGACCACCTGGATTCAACTCTTGGTCCCTGCACACTTGTGTGATTTCAGGCAAGTTACTTATCATCTCTGTACTCTGGTTTCCTTTTCTGTAAAATGAGTATGATAATAGTACCTGCCTCATGGAGTAGTGTTTAAATGAGTCAACCCATGTGAAAGCACTTAGAAATATGCCTGGTGCTGGATAATGGAACGCTTTCATTATTATTATTTACTTAGCTCCCACTGCCCCCAGTTTTGAGCTTTAGCCAAAGTTCTGAGACTACAGAAAAAGTCCCATTATGCATCCTATAACACTCAACTTTAGAATTTTATCCAGTGTGGCTGGAGCAGAGTGTGAAAGGAGGAGAGTGAGTGAAGATGAGGCTCAAAGGTCAGAAGGGCCCAGATCTAGCAGGGGCTTATGTGACATGGCAGGAAGGATGGGTTTTGTTTGGAATGTATTCAGAAGTGGTTGGAAACTTCTGAGCAGGAAAGTAACATGACCTAATTTATATTTATAAGGGATCACTCAGGCTACTATTGGAGAAAGAATGGATTGTAGGGAGCAAGAGTGACCATATAGAGTGACCAGAGAGACCAATCCAGAGGCTATAGCTGTGTTCCAGGCTAGAGATTTTATATACAAAATATTGTATGAGCATATATAACATATATATAATATCATATTCTGGATGTTTTTTCAAGGTACAGCCAACTGGATTTGCTGGTGAATTATACACACACACACACACACACACACACACACACACACATTCTCCTTTGTGAGAGTAAGAAGTGAAGAAAAGAGACATATTCTATAACAAAGAACATAATGTCACTAAATTTTGAGTGAATGATGGCAATTAACTGTCAGAGTGAACAATTCTGAAGTTATGTAGACAAGGGGTCCTGAAGGAAACAGGTTTGTGGGGGATATATTTAAGCAGAGATATGATCATGTTCTATAATGATATATGATGATGCTGATAGTGATGGTGATAATGATAATGGGTATAGTTTGTAAATAGTGAGGTAATGATCTGACAGTGGCTGGCTGGAAAAAGTTACCACTCACATGAGAAAATGAAGAATATGGTGAATACCCCCAATGCTGCCCATTCCTCAATTACTAGGAGTAAGATCATATCCATTCTCATTATTTCTTAAGTATGGACACATAGAGCTGGTGAGTTTTCTTACAGTGTAGAACAGCTAAAATTAACAGAAAATACTTGTTTTTAAGCTCCTTACACTTTCCTAGCATGTGTGCTATTATACTGCTACCAGTTCAAAGATTTTGATACTTAACTATTGCCTTTAGATGTGAAAGGTTCATTCATCAGTCAAGGTTTAATCTCAGCTGCGAGCCAACACTAAAATGAGTATTACATAATATGCTTTACACACTTTATAAAGAACATAAGATCCTGGTTCAAAGATTAAAAATAAAGACCAGGGCTAGCTGTGCATTCAAGAGCTCTGGACAAGTCTAATTATGGCCTACTTTCACCTGGCCAGAAAGAGAAGCATTTTGTTGGATTCAGGCTTGTAAGGACAAAAGAGAGAAAGGAAAACAAAGCCTCAAAAGTGGCTTTTTGAGTATCTTCAAATCAGTGCTTTATCAAGAAGTATTTAGTGGACTTGAGCTTGGTGAATGCATTATACTGATAAAATTAGGGCAATTCCCTTTGGAGAGGCCATGCTCAAGTCCACCAGCACTTCATTCACCAGGCTACCAACAAGCATCAATAGAAAGCTAAGGAACAGTGGAAGAAAAACTTGCAGCAGCAGAAAAATGTGTTTTTTAAAGTGTATAAAGTATATTGTATAATACTCATTTTGGCATTGACTCAGAGCTGAGATTAAACCTTGACTAACGAATGAAACTTCTTTTTAACCTTCTATTTATGCTTGCTCCATTGTCAAAAATCTATTTGTACGGAGACTGCTCTTTGAAAATGTGGCAAAATAAATTGATCCTTGAGGATAAAGCATCTATCCTTATCATAGCCTAAAGAATTATCAAATTGTCAGTAGCCTCAGCCATCGAAAATAATAGCACCTTCCTTTGAAAAGGTTGACCTTCTATCAGAAAATCCGCCACCCGGTTGATATTCAGTATGATGGTACAGATGGTAGAAACCAGTAAGAGAAAGAGCAAAGGCTTCTGAGGCACAGAGATATAGGCTCTAATTCTGGCTTATCTACTTGTTGGCAACATGACCTTATCTTCTGAGCCTCAATTTCCTCATTGGTAAGATGGTGAAGATACAATAATCATAGGATTATTATAAAGATTTCATGATTTATATGTAAAGGGTTTAGTACGTAATAATCATAGAAGTTAGCATGTATTCTGCTCTAAATTTATTGACTCATTCATCCATTCAAATATCTGAGTGCTGCTTAAGGGCCAGATACTGTTCTTGGTACTAGGGATGTAGCAGTGAATAACTTTTCATGATTATGTTTTTTTTAATTCTCAGAACAAACCTGTGTGGTAGGTATTTACAGAGAAGGAAAGAGCCTTAGAGAACTTAAATAATTTTAATCACTTCAAAACCACTTTCACCCATGTTTATGGACAACCAAGTATGTGCTGTCACACAGGAAATAGTAGCAGGACGGGGATCCCTACCAATCTCATCCTGAATCCAACATCATATTCTTCCCACTGCATAATACTTCAATAACTGCTACTTTTCCTTCCCATCTCTACAGAAGCTTTACATATTTGGACAATATGACGAAAAACAAAAACAAAAAAAAGATTGACATGTTAAGGGCATGGACGATGTATTGGATCCTGCTCTAAGGAGGTGCTGGTTTGAAAGCACTGTGTGCTAGTTACAGAGTCCCTGAGGACAATACTGTGTTCTGCTATTGACCTTCCCATTAGTGAGATAGTTCACAAACTGTAACTTGTACTGATACAGTGACCAGAATGGTGTGGGACATGGGCACATGCCACCCAGCTCCTCCTTCAAAAAAGGACTTGCTACCCACCTGCAAGGAGTGTAGTTGGCACATAGAATCCACCTGTCATCTCCTTCAGAGCCATCTGGCCTGAGGTAATGCCTACAGAGAACAATGTGACCCAAGGCTGCCATCATCCAGTGACTGAGAAAGTTGGTGAGGGATGGCATGTAAAGAGGCCTGGCCATTTCAGCCTGCCCTGGGGCAACTGGAAAGAGTGACACTTGCTCCAGAGCTCCTCACTGGGTTGGCCAAGACTTTATCAGGACTACATGACACTTTGACTCCTTCATTAACTCAATCACACTTCCTTTCATAGGTATTGGTCTCTAAAAAGTATCCCGTACTCTAAACTTCATCTTAGTGTCTGCTTCCAGAAAATCCAGCACATGGAAGATGATGCTAAGAGTGCTTTACAAAAGTGGGTGATAAGATTGGCCTTTGGAACTAGATTATTCATTGCCAGGCTAGCAGTGAGAATCCCCTCACTGGTGACAGGTGGAACATAGACAGCTCCTGGCCCCAAATGGTGGTCCAATTCTTAAAACTCTCATCAGAATTTGGAGGGTGGAGATAGAGGCAAAATGGCAGATGAGAAACACCTCCAGCCACAGTGTCTCTGCAAGAAGGAAAGATTTTAGATGAAATTGAAAAAAACAAACAGGCAGACAAACATAGTCCTAGCCAGAGCAATTACACAAGAGAAGGAAATTGAGATCATCCAGATGGGGACAGAACACGTCAAACGATTGCTCTTTGCTGACAATATGATCTTATTTCTAGAAAACCCCAAACATTCTGCCATGAGACTACTGAAATGGGTAAACAAATTCAGCAAACTCTCAGGTTACAAAATCAATGTACATAAATCAGTAGCATTCCTATACACCAACAACAGTCAAACTGAGGACCAAATCAAAGACTCAATATTCTTAACAATAGCAACAAAGAAAATAAAATACCTAGGAATATAGTTAACTAAGGAGGTGAAAGACCTGTACACTGAGGAAGGAAATAGCAGAGGACATAAACAGGTGGAAAACCATAGCACACTCATGGGCTGCCCGAACCAACATTGTTTAAATATCTATTATTACCCAAAGTGATCTACAGATTGAATGCAATCCCTATTAAAATACCAAGATCATTTTTTGCAGATCTAGAAATAATAATTCTACCCTTTGTATGGAACCAGACCCCATACAGCAAAAGCAATCCTAAGCAAGAAGAACAAATTAGGAGACATCCATTTACCAGACTTCAAGCTATACTACAAGGTTATAGTAACTAATACAGCATGATACAGGCACAAGAACAGAGACATAGAACAATGACACAGAACTGAGAACCCATATATAAAACCATCCTCATATAGCCATTTAATATTTGACAAGCCAGACAAAAACATACACTGGGTAAAAGAATCCTTATTCAATAAATGGTGCTGGGAAAATTGGATAGCCACATGTAGAAGACTGAAACAGGATACACACCTCTCACCTCTCACAAAAATGAACTCATGGTGGATAACAGACTTAATCCTAAGGCATGGATCTACAAGAATTCTAGAAGAAAATGTTGGAAAAACTTTTATACACATTGGCCTCGGCAAAGAATTTATGAAGAAGACCCCAAAGGCAATCACAGCAACAACAAAAATAAATAAATGGGACCTGATCACATTAAAAAGCTTCTACACAGCCAAGGAAACTATCACAAGAGCAAACAGAAAATATTCGCATGTTACACTTCTGTTAAAGGGCTGATAGCTAGAATCTATTTAGAACTTAGGAAAATCAGCAAGACAAAAAATCAAACTGCCCCATTAAAAGTGGGCAAAGGACATTGAACAGAAACTTTGCAAAAGACAACAGACTAATGGCCAACAAACATATGAAAAAATGCTCAACATCGCTAATCATCAGGGAAATGCACATCAAAACCACAGTGAGATATTACTTATCTCCAGTGAGAATGGCCTTTATCAAAAAGTCCCAAAACAATAAATGTTGGTGTAGATGTGGAGAGATAGAAACACTCCTACACTGCTGGTGGGACTGCAAACTAGTACAACCTCTGTGGAAAGCAATATGGAGATACATTAAAGAGATACAAGTAGATCTACCATTTGATCCAGCAATCCCATTACTGGGCATCTACCCTAAGGAACAAAAGACATTCTATAAAGAAGATGGGTATATACAACCACAACAAGTAAAATGTGCAACGTTTGGGGGATGGACATGCTTGAAGCTCTTACTCGAGGGAGGAGGGGGGCATGTGCAATATATGTAACCTTAACAGTTGTACCCCCATAATACGCTAAAATAAAAAAAATAAAATAATACAAAAAAGAAGACATCTGGGCCAGGTGCGGTGGCTCATGCCTGTAATCCTAGCACTCTGGGAGGCCGAGGCAGGAGGATCGCTCAAGGTCAGGAGTTTGAAACCAGCCTGAGCAAGAGCGAGACCCTGTCTCTACCATAAATAGAAAGGAATTAATATATAGAAAAAATTAGCCGGTCATGGTGGTGCATGCCTATAGTCCCAGCTATTCAGGAGGCTGAGACAGTAGGATTGCTTGAGCCCAGGAGTCTGACGTTGCTGTGAGCTAGGCTAACACTATGGCATTCTAGCCCAGGCAACAGAGTGAGACTCTGTCTTAGAAAAAAAATAAAGAAGAAGATATCTGCACTCGAATATTTATAGTAGCACAATTCATAATTGCAAAGATGTGGAAACAACCCAAGTGCCCATCAATACATGAGTGGATTAATAAAATGTGGTATATGTATACCATGGAGTACTATTCAGTTCTAAGAAACAATGGTGATATAGCACCTCTTGTATTTTCCTGGATAGAGCTGGAACCCATTCTACTAAGTGAAGTAACACAAGAATGGAAAAATAAGCACCACATGGACTCACCAGCAAATTGGTTTCACTGATCAACACCTAAGTGCACACATAGAAATAACATTTATCTGGCATCGGACAGATGGGAATGGGGAAGAGGGGATGGTTGTATATATACATAATGAGTGTGATGCACACCGTCTGGGGGATGGACACTCTTGAAGCTCTGACTCAAGGAGGAAGGGGGGCAGGGGCAATATACATGACCTTAACATTTGTGTATGTATGTATATATATTATAATATGCTGAAATATAAAAAAAGAAAAAAAATAGTAGTGAAGAATTATAAACTTAAAAAATAAACAAACAAATAACTCATGATATGCTACTGGGCCCTGGTGGACAAAGAATGTCTGCACATTAGAGACCAAGAAGCTAACAGTCCAGAAATTCCCCTGTGAGCTGGGTTCTCTGAGATATACCAAGCCACAAGATTAAGTGGATCTACCAACAATTCATCATAAGATGAAAGTGGGATGTTTTACATTAAACATGAGTAGGGCCAGGGGGCACCAGCATGATGTATGAGCAGGTAGCCCAGATCCCCATGGCATCCAGCTGACATTTATGACCATATCACCAGCTGATAGAAGAGGAAAAAAACCTAAGCATGGATGTACAGACATCCATAGGTGGGTATATGTGAGTGCTAGCCAAAAATGGACATCACCTGCAAAACAGCCTAACTCAATGATGGCCTTGAAAGACATTGGCAAGGAAAAATTCTCTCAATGGGCAGTTTTGGACAATGTACCTGGCCATCCACTTTCAATGGAAAAAGAAGTTTAAATAGTCAGACCAGCTAGTTAGGGGCTATAAGGAGAAAGACTGGAAAATACATGGCAAGGAGATAGAAGCAAATGCATGGACATATGGAAGTGAGGATAAAGTGTGAAGATGTTTGTCTCACATGTTAACACCCACCAGAAAGCATCTACCATGAAGAGGCACTGAACAACCAAGTTGACAAAATGACTCAGCCAATAGACCTTCACCTTCATCATTGGGCATCCCCTAACTGGCACCATGGGCACATGAATAGAGTAGATGTGGTAGCAGAGATGAAGGTTGTATTTGGGCCCAGCAGAATAGACTCCCATTTAAGAAGGGTGATCTAATTACTGCTATCTCTGAATATTCAACTTGTCAACAGAGACCAACACTGAGCCCCTACCATGGCACTATTCCTTAAAGAGTCCTACTGGCCACTTGGAAAATTGATCATTTGAACCCTCTTTAACTTGGAAGAGCAACATTTTATTCTCACAGGAACAATATGATTTCACCTTTCCTTTCTACAGGGCCACAGTCAGTACTTTTTGAGGGCTTATGGAATATATGATTCATCAACATGATATTCCATACAACATGAGACTGGGGAACCCACTTTACAGCACAATGTGTGGAAGTAGAATCATGACCATGGGATCCACTGGTTGTATAACACCCAGAACCCACTGACCTGACAGATCACTGGAATGGCCTGCTGAAGGCACAGCTAAAGCACCAGCTCATAGGCAATATATGGTGAGACTGGGCAAACATTCTTTAGGATGCCATTTATTGAATTGAATCAGAAGCTTCCATTTGGTGTTGTAACCCCAATTTAAAAAATGCATGGGTCTGGAAACCAAGGGGTGGAAGCAAATGTGACCCTACTTGTTATAGGATGAATAATGTCCCTCACACAATTCACATGTTGAAGTTCTAATCCCTAGTACATTGGAGTGCAACCATATTTGGAAATAGGGTCTTTATAAAAGTAATTGGCCCTAATCCAATATGACTGGTGTCCTTATAAGAGAAAATTTGAACACAGATATATACAGAGGAAAAATGATGTAAAGACATAGAGAGAAGATGACTATCTATCAGCCAAGGAGAGAGGCCTGGAACAGATTATTCCCTCACTACCCTCAGAAGAAACTAACCCTGATCACACCTTGATCTCAGACTTCTAGCCTCCAGAACTGGCAAAAAATAAATTTCTCTTGTTTAAGGCACCCAGTATGTTGTGCTTTGTTATAGAAGCCCTAAGCAAACTAAAATACCACTTGTCATTCACAAGGCCCACTGGAGGACTTAGCACTTTCCATCTCTGAACGCCTGGGCTCTGTTGGGTTACAAGCTGTGATTCCCCAAATAGGAACACCTCCTCCAAGAGGACACAGCAAGGGTTGCATTGAGTTATAAACTACAGCTGCCAACTGGGCACTTCCAGGATCAAGCATAAAAAGAGTTATTGTCTTGATGGGGCACTTGGCCATGGTCATGAGGAAGAAATAGGGCTGCTGTCAAACAATGGTAGAGAACCCACATATTTACTGAAACACCTCTTGGTCATCCCTTGCCCAATTGTGACTACAAATAAACAGGTAGGGCAACCCCCACCTGAGAAAGTGTCAAACCCTTCAGGGATGAGGCTCACAGAGGTGGTGACTGAGGGTGGGGAGACTCTAGACTGGATAGTGAAGGAGGGAGATGGTATCGCTTGCAGTCCTGAAACCAACAGTATTAGCAGGGGGTGTAATTTGTCCAATTAACCTCCCTTTCCTACCTTTTTTCTAAGTTCCCCGTCAGGAAGAGAGGCTAAATAACTCCATTGGCTCCTAGAAGATTTGTGCCCTAAATTTGTGTGAAGTGAATCCACATGGTCCCATAGATAGACTGACATGAGAGTGGGCTAAGCCAGATAATTCTCCAAGGAAGGACTTGTGCAGAGGCTTACAGTGCAGTTCACAGACAGACACAGCAAACAGCTGCCTCATTCAATGTGACATTCTTCTCATGTGTGGGGACTGAGGGAGGTTGGGCATGATAGCTGGCCATTTCAGCCTGCTGCTGGACAGCTCTAGCAGGCAATACTCTCTCCAGAGCTCCCTGCCTAATTAGCTGAGACTTTGTCAAACCTGACTTGTAGTTCAACTTCTTCCTCTCCACAGTCCTGTTGTCCCCCCATCCCTTTCACACGCATGGATTCATAATAAACATCTTGCACCCTAAAGTCAATGTCTACTTCCACAGAACCTAATCTGTGATAGTGTGGGGAAGCTACGTCCTCTGAGAAAGAGCTAAAACATTTGGGGATTCTCTGAAGACAGCTAATTTCAAAATGACAGGAGAGCTCTTTTGAAATATATCAAGGCTTGTCATAAGGTATCAGTTATAGTAGAATCTATTAAGCTTACTCTGGGTGGCTCCATGAAGCAAAACTAGATAGGTCCAATGGGAGGGCATCATAGGCAGACAGATCTGGGCTCATTATAGAAAGAGAACTTCCTAGCATTTTGAAATGCATGAAAAATGAAATGGCCTGGACATGAAATCCTTTCCTGGAGAATGTGTAGTGAAAACTAAATGAGCCTTGTCAGGGCAATAATAGTAGAGCTTCTTGCACTTATGGGGAACACAGGCTAGATGACCTCTGAGCTTGCTGCCCACTTGGAGACCCTCTAGGGTCAAGATACAGCAGTCAGCTTCCTTTGTCCCTTTTTTGTCACTTACAGAAACTACAAAGGTAAGCTATGCCTTCTATAAATTTAAAACAATACAGAAGGATATAAAGTAAAATATGAAAGTCTTCCCATTTCCTCCACCATCCCAACCCCACTGCCTAGAGTTAATCACTGAGGGTATTTGATATGCAACCCTCCAGACAATCATCTGATCACCTATTATGTTTCAGACATCATGCTATACTTTACACTTATTTGATGATTTAACCCCAACCCTCAACAATCCTATAAAATAGGTACTAGTATCCCTGTAAATAAAGAATATTATTCATCCATAAAAGAATAAAATATTGTCATTTGCAGCAACATGAATGGAACTGGTCATTATGTTACATGAAAGCACAAAAAGACAAATATTGTATTAAAATTTTCTCATTCATATGTGGGAGCTAAGAAAGTGGATCTCATGAAAACAGAAAGTAATTTGGTGGTTACCAAAGGCCAGAAAGGATAAGGTGGAGGAGGGGATGAAGAGAGGTTGATTAATGGGTACAAAAACACAAGTAGATGGAAAGAATAAGACCTAGCATTCGATAAATCAGTACAGTGACTATAATAAACAATAATCTATTGTATATTTCAAAATAGCTAGTAGAAAATAATTTGAATATTTCCAGCATAAAGATAAATGTTTAATGTGATGTATATCCCAATTACCTTGAGTTTATTATGACACATTATATGCATATATTATTATAAAATATGACATATGCCCTGAAATATGCACATCTGTTATGTATCAATGAAAAATGAAATGCAAATTTGCATCCCTACCTCAGAATAGAAACATCAGAATTGGGGCTCACTAATCTGTTTTATCAAGCCCTCCAGGAAACTAGTAAGCACTTTAAAGCTTGAGAACCACTGGTCTATAGAAGAAGTTCCAACTCCTCAGGAGGTGACACAAAACCCTTCACCTTCCGATCCCAATTTCCCTTTCCAGCCTTATCTTCTCATCTCCTCCAGGTACCCAAAGCAGCAGATACTCTCTATTCAGAACACAGCATGTTCTTCCTATCATGTACTCATCGTTTAAGAATCCACATAAATATCTCTGGCATTTTCTTGCCTGTTTCTCCATTCTTCCACTCACTCAATTATTCATTCATTCAGCAACAAACATACATTAAACCCATAGTTGCTAGGTGCTGGTGATACAAAGATAAAGAAGCTTGTAGTCTAGTAGATATTAAAATACAAATGAAATTTTAAAACACAATGTGGTGATTGATACAATATGGGAAATCATGAGATCCTATGGGAGTTGAGTTGAGGCATCCCAAACTCTGCCTGGATGTGGGGAGAGTGGTGTTCTGGAAGTCTCACAAAGGAGGCAACACCAACAGAATCCTGAAGCATGGTAAGAAATCTTCAAAGACATAGCAAGGTTTTTCAGACCTTCCTTAAACAGCATTGATTCTGTCATCTAAGTTCACCATTCCTGCCACTCCTTGATCCTGCTCACTGGTTACTATACACAATATGCCTAGCAAGCCATCTCCTATTTGAGGTCCTAGGTCTGCCCCTCCAAATATCTGAACTGCTTTGGGGTTCATCTCTGGTCTCTATCTCCACTGTCTTCCTCATCTGGCTCTACTACTATGGCCTAGAGTTATCAATACCCTTGCCCCTGTTTTCCTATTGGAAAAAGCTCTGACAGACCCTCAGACTGGACACCAAGATACTGTCCTCTTTGTGAGCATACTGCATTTACAACATAGAATGAAATGGGAGAGCTGCAATAGGGAAGCACACACAAAAAGAGATTTCATCTTCTGTTTAAAATGAAATGGCCCATTTGGGATTCAATCAATTACCTTGGCCAAATCAGTACTGGGCCCTAGCCAACTGAGAGTTGATTACCCCAGTGTGGGTTCACTACAAATATGTAATATCCTCAAGGTACTTCTACATTAAAGGTAAGACAGTCCATTGGAAAAAAATGGATGGTGTCAGAAAATCATTGGTAGCTGTGTTGTATATAAATAATTAATGAGGAACATGTGCATTCATCTCTCTAGAGCTACTTGGAATCTGCCAGAAGAAAACTTTTTAGAAATTGCTTCATGGGGAGTGTTTGACACAATCAAGCTGAGTAGAGACACTGAACACCTCAGGACACTAGAGGGTCTATTTACTGCTCACTTAATCCACAGCTATTTAATAACAATAACATCTTACAATCACTAATGCAATAATTTGCAACTTGAAAGCATCTTAGTTGTCCAATTTTGGGGAACTAAAGCTATTTCAGGAAGAAGTGATTTTTAAATATTCCTAGACTTGAGCCAACTAAAAATAACCGATGAAAATAAACACAGAATTGAAAGTCAAAATGTTGTTTACCTTATGTTGCTACACAACTAGGCTCAGAATACAGCAGTTCACCTCCCTTCTGTCTTGTTCAATTAGCTCCTGGAAATTCACTCAGCAAGCAAATGGAATGGGAAATAACTGCTTGTTTGATGTCAGGAAGGTCCTTGAAGGACCCCATTTGCCTTCTGCTCCTAAGTAACTCCCCACTTACCATGCCTGAGGATTATCCATTCTAGCTTTACAATTGTGAGTCCCACATATCTTTTTAACCTTCTAGAACCCTCTATGAAATAAACATGAAAAATCCTGGAAGACATCAAAACATGACTCTTACAGTTATCATGTAACAAAAAGAGGGTAAATGAGGACCACAAGGGATCTTGTGGCATTTCATTCTGGTGAGGAGGTACTGAGAGGAGAGGCAGGATACTGCCAAAGATGTGGCCATTGTGCTGACTTGGGTATAGCTGAGCCAGAATAAGACTGCATAAAAGACTTCATTGATCCTACTGGTGTTTGCCATTTCCAGGAGAGGCTTTTTCTCAAGTCACCTGGAGTCCAAATCTGAAGGCTGGGTAATGACAACTCTAGGTAAAGATATGGCCCCAGGCCTACCCTGTGGCTCCCTAGATCAGTTAGCTTTACTTCAGACCCTCTGTGTGGTTCCTCTGTGCCTATCTCAAATAGCCCCTCTTTTCTGGGCTTAGTTGTAAGGTCACAAATTTGAGTCTGGATTCTTAGAATATGGATTCTGCCAAATTCTGCCCTGATTCTAAGAAGGAAATGCACATCCAGAAAAGGCTAAAAAGAGCAGCAGAATTTTGCTCACAAAATCAGAATCTATCGCTTCATGCTTGAAATCCCAAGCTTTTCTCCTCTTATTTGGCAAAAAATAGTAACTGGGTCAAATATAGAAAACTTGCCACCTCTCCTTTTTATTTACTTCTACATCTGTGTACAGGCTTAATCAATGATGACAGCGGGAATTGGCTTGGCTTTGCAGCTCTGGTTTGTTAGCTCTTTGATATGAGGAAGCAGCTGGGAGAACATACACACATGCCATTCCTGGGCTATGCTCCAGGGGGTTCTGTCATTGGGTTTTTCCCCATTTGCCAAGTGAGAGACTGTTCTGGAAGCTGGTTATAGAACCCTTAGAAGAGATGCCTTCCCTGTTTTACTTTTTAAAAAAAATCATACCCAAGAGGCATTTTAATAATATTCATTGTGCATTTTTTCCTAAATATAAAAGTAATAAATGTCCACTCCAGATCACTTGGGAAACACAGAAAAACAAAGTAAAAAAGAAGTAATCCCTAATTCCACCACCATAAATTAAACATGATTATTTTTGTATATGTCTGTTTGTTTTTTTTCTGTATATACTTATAAAAATAAAGAAAATTATTATTTATATTCCTCCCATACTTTTCAGTATTTTCTAACCAAGGTGGATGTTGAGGAAAAGTCATTGAGTCACCCCCCCACACATCTTCTGTACTCAGCAAAGCCAAGTTGAAGATCCAGAGGAAAACTAGATAATTCTGCCAAAGAATGGAATAGAGGTGTGTTGTCCGATATGGTGGCCACTAGCCACATATGGGTAACTTAGATTCCATATTAAATATAATTTTTAAAAACATATATTTCCTCAGTTGCACTAGCGATATTTCAAGTGCTCAATCGCTTCATGTGGTTGATTTAATTTAAATCAGTTAAAATTAGATAAAATTAAGAATTAAGAATATATATTCTCAGTTGTACCAGTCACACATCAAGTGCTCAATAGCCACATGTGGCTACTGGCTACCGTACTGGACAGAGCAGTTTATAGAATAATGGTATTAAGACCACTGGGACTTAGGCACGCTATGCCTGAGGCTCTGAGAGGATAGGAGGTGAAGGAATTGCCTGAGCAGAAGCCTGAAATAAGTACAGATGTTAAGTGCTTAGTTGGGGGACATATATCAGCGATCTGGGAGTACAGAAAGGCATGCTCCAACCTCAGAGCCTAAGGGGTCTCATGCATGAAAAGCCATGGGCGGCCTAACATGAAAACTTCTCATGGCTGTAGAGGTAGATTGCAATGTGTCAGCCCTGGAGAAGCATCTCAAGGCTTCCATAGTGTTTGAAGCCTGGGCCAAGTTCCTTCTCTCCCTTTCTCTCAACAATGCCTCATTTAATGTAAAACCAGTCTCCCAGTGGGAAGCATGCAGTTTCCTTGTTCCTTGATCAAATGGGTCACAGCTACTGACATTAAAGGTTGACATCCATATACATAGCTTGAGCATGGGATAAATCAGTTTACCTTGATCAAAAGGGTTGTAACCTACTGAAGAATTATGTGTTTTTCACTTCTAGAAAGGAGAAGGAGCAGGAGCTCTTCCCCTCAAGCGGCCTGAGGTGATTCGTGAAAATGGTTCGCTATTCACTTGACCCAGAAAACCCCACAAAATCATGCAAGTCAAGAGGTTCAAATCTTCGGGTTCACTTCAAGAACACTCGTGAAACTGCCCAGGCCATCAAGGGTATGCATATACGAAAAGCCACCAAGTATCTGAAAGATGTCACTTTAAAGAAACAATGTGTACCATTCCGATGTTACAATAGTGGAGTTGGTAGGTATGCCCAGGCCAAACAGTGGGACTGGACACAGGGTCGGTGGCCCAAAAAGAGTGCTGAATTTTTGCTGCACATGCTTAAAAATGCAGAGAGTAATGCTGAACTTAAGCGTTTGGATGTAGATTCTCTGGTCATTGAGCATATCCAGGTGAACAAAGCACCCAAGATGCGTCGCCGAACTTACAGAGCTCATGGTCATTAATCCATACATGAGCTCCCCCTGCCACATCGAGATGATCCTCACTGAAAAGGAACAAATTGTTCCAAAACCAGAAGAGGAGGTTGCACAGAAGAAAAGGATATCCCAGAAGAAACTGAAGAAACAAAAACTTATGGCATGGGAATAGATGTAACATAAAATAAACGAAAATAACAGTAAAAAAAAAAAAAAGGAGAAGGAAACTAGCTAGGACACCTTGTGATTTTGGGGGGAACTCCAAAACCTCTGATCATTGTATCCCATGATTTTTTCACATGAGATCACTGTATTTTGGAACATGGAAAAGAGAATAAAAAGCAAGTGCTGGGGTTCAGTTACTGCCACCTGGGCACCAGAGTGCTGCTGGTCCCCTGACTTCCCTGCTTTCTTAACTATTATTTCTGTGTCTGTGTCTTTGTTTTTCTCATCTCTTGCAACACAGTCTGCCAGGGGACACTATCTTTATTGGGGATGTTGCAAACCCCCAATAATAGAACATTTCAATCATTACAGAAAATTCTACTGGATATGCTAGAATGGAGAAGCACAGAGGCTTCATGGTGGTGGTAGAGGAGGAGAAGATGTTGACAATAGAACGGGAGAGAGTCATTGAAGCAGTTTGAGAGAAATGGAAGGGAGAACAGTATCTGCAGAAGGACATCAAACTTTGGGTGGAAGAGGGAAATGTTTGAAGGGAATGTGATTTAGGAGGTTTTGTTGTTTGACATATGAAATAACACCATTCCTACAATATTTTCTCATGAAATCTTCAAGAAAACCCATATCATTTGTTTATTTCTAGACTTGTATTTGTAGGCATGTATGTTTTTTTTTTTTTTTTTTTTTTTTATTTTTTTTTATTTTGGCATATTATGGGGGTACAGATTTTAAGGGTTCAATAAATGCCCATTTCCCCCCCTCCCCCCAAAAGTCTGAGTCTCCATCATGACCATCCCCCAGATGGTGCACATCTCACTCACTATGTATGTATATACCCGCCCCCCTCCCCCCTCCCACCTGCCCAATACCCTATTACTGTAGCACCTATGTGTCCACTTAGGTGCTACTCAGTTAATACCAGTTTGCTGGAGAATATATCTGGTGCTTGTTTTTCCATTCTTGGGATACTTCACTTAGTAGTATGGGTTCCAGCTCTAACCAGGAAAATATAAGGTGTGCTATATCACCATTGTTTCTTAGAGCTGAATAGTACTCCATGGTGTACATATACCACATTTTATTAATCCATTCTTTGATTGATGGGCACTTGGGCTGTTTCCACAGCCTTGCAATTATGAATTGTGCTGCTATAAACATTCGAGTGCAGGTGTCTTTTTTGTAGAGTGTCACTGGATCATTTGGGTAGATGCCCAGCAATGGGATTGCTGGATCAAATGGTAGATTCACTTGTATCGCTTTAAGGTATCTCCATATTGCTTTCCACAGAGGTTGAACTAGTTTGCAGTCCCACCAGCAGTGTAGGAGTGTTCCTCTCTCTCCGCAACCACGCCAGCATTTATTGTTTGGAGATTTTTTGATAAAGGCCATTCTCACTGGGGTTAAGTGATATCTCATTGTGGTTTTGATTTGCATTTCCCTGATGATTAGAGATGTTGAGCATTTCTTCATATGTTTGTTGGCCATTCTTCTGTCTTCTTTAGAAAAATTTCTGTTCAAGTCCTTTGCCCACTTTTTAATGGGGTTATTTGATTTTTTCTTCCTAATTTTCGTGAGTTCTAAGTATATTCTAGTTATCAGTCCCTTATCGGATGCATAGGATGCAAAAATTTTCTCCCATTCTGTAGGTTGTCTGTTTACTTTCATGACTATTTCTTTGGCTGTGCAGAAGCTTTGTAGTTTGATCATGTCCCATTTATTTATTTTTGTTGCTGCTGTGATTGCCTTTGGGGACTTCTTCATAAACTCTTTGCCCAGGCCGATGTCTAGGAGAGTGTTTCCAACTTTTTCCTCTAGAGTTCTAATAGTTTCATATCTTAGGTTTAAGTCTGTTATCCAGCGTGAGTTGGTTTTTGTGAGAGGTGAAAGGTGTGGGTCCTGTTTTAGCCTTCTACAGGTGGCTATCCAGTTTTCCCAGCACCATTTATTGAAGAGGGATTCTTTTCCCCAGCGTATGTTTTTGTCTGCTTTGTCAAAGATGAGACGGCTATATGAGATTGGTTTTATATCAGGATTCTCACATCTGTTCCACTGGTCAATATTCCTGTTTTTGTGCCAATACCATATTGTTTTAATTACTACAGCTTTGTAGTATAGTTTAATATCTGGCATATTAATGCCTCCCATTTTGTTTTTGTTGCCTAGAATTGCTCTTGATATTCGGGGTCTTCTTTGGTTCCATACGAAGCGTAAAATTATTTTTTCTATATCTCTGAAGAATGCTGATGGGATTTTAATAGGTATTGCATTGAATCTGTAGATCAGTTTGGGTAGTATAGACATTTTGACGATATTGAGTCTGCCGATCCACGAGCATGGTATGGATTTCCATCTGTTTACATCCTCTGCTATTTCCTTCCTCAGTGTTTCATAGTTCTCCCTGTAGAGGTCTTTTACCTCTTTGGTTAAATATATTCCTAGGTACTTTAATTTCTTTGTTGCTATTGTGAAGGGAATTGAGTCTTTGATTTGGTTCTCAATTAGATTGTTGTTGGCGTATATGAATGCCTCTGATTTCTGTGTATTAATTTTGTATCCTGAGACTTTACTAAATTCATTGATCAGTTCCAGGAGTTTCTTGGTTGAATCCTTGGGGTTTTCTAGATACAATATCATATCATCAGCAAACAGTGAAAGTTTGATCTCTTCTGCCCCTATTTGGATACCTTTGATTCCATTTTCCTGTCTGATTGCTGTAGCCAAGACTTCCAGCACTATGTTGAATAGAAGTGGAGATAGTGGGCAGCCTTGTCTGGTTCCAGTTCTAAGTGGGAATGATTTCAGTCTTTCCCCATTCAGTATGATGTTGGCTACGGGTCTGTCATATATGGCTTGTATCATTTTTAGGTATGTCCCTTCTATGCCTGTTTTCTTAAGTGTTCGTATCATGAAAGGGTGTTGAATTTTGTCAAAAGCTTTTTCTGCATCTATTGAAAGAATCATGTGGTCTTTGTTTTTGCTTCTGTTGATGTGGTGAATTGCATTTATAGATTTACGTATGTTGAACCATCCCTGCATCCCTGGGATGAATGTAGGCATGTATGTTTTAATGTGATATATGTTACTGAACTCAAGGTGGACATCTAGTGAAAATAATCAAGACCCACATTTGGGTTATATATGATGTACATAGAGATATAAAATAAATGATATTTTTAATGGAACATGTTGTCTTGGGTCTTGCTTTTTCTCACTTAGTAACATAACAAATATTTCTTGTGTTCATCTTTCAAACACACACTCAATAAAATACATTTGCAATTATACAAACACTCAAACACATTTCGTTAGGAAATATTTCTAGAAGTCAAATATACTGGGTTAGAAGACATGTACATTTTTAAAACTCTTGAAACATATTGTGACACTTTTCTCCAGAGCAGATATACCAATATAATTGCTAGCAGTAATGTATACACATTCCCATTTCTTCACAATCTCACCAAAACTATGTATTTTTGTTCTTTTTAATGTTTTCAGAGGCAAATATATAGTATTTTAAATTAGAAGTATTTTTAAGATTTAGGAAAGGGGTGCATGCTTACATGGGCGTGTATGGTGCACACCACTTGAGGATTGGACACATGGGGGGAGGAGGGGCAGGGGCAATGTTTGTAACCCTAGCAATATTTGTATCTCCATAATATGATGAAATAAAAGGAAAAAAAATAAAAATAACTACAATATCCCATTCAGCTAAAAAAAAAAAAAAGAAAGAAAGAAAAGAAATAACAATGTCAGTACTAATACTTTAATATAATCTTTAGCTTCTGAAAGCATCATTGGGAAACCTCTCCATAAAACCTGGAAGAGGCACCCCAAACCAATAATTCAATTCAAACAAATCTCTTCTGACTTTAATCTTCAAAACACTTGATATCTCTATGATAACACTTAGCAATCTGCTTCTACTAAATATATTTACATACATCTGCATGTACCCGCACTGCATCAATATTATATTTTATTACCTTACGAACAACTTCTGGGACTTAGTACAATGTTTTATATACTAAGATAGTGAAGGATGTATATATTAAGTTGAATGACGGGCTTGTGCACTTCTTTGAAACCTTGATCTTGTGGTGGGGCAATACAGAGACATGGTGGGTACTGACAGTACCAGAACAGAAGAACTGGTTTTAGTCCTGGTTCTGCTGGGCTTAACCTCTTTTTGAGTCTCCCTCCCGTGTTCTCTTACCCCATCTATAAAATGAGGGAGTTGGCCTAGCTAATGTTTCCGGCCTGTTCCAGATCTAAAACAGTTTATTCCAAGGCCCCAAACGTGTGTAGAGATTGAATGGGATGGGATAAAAGAGATGTGTGTCTTCATGTGAGTATGTGCATGCAAGTGCGTGTGTAGGGAGAGGGGTGAAATGATTAATGGATACTCTCTCCTCTCTCTGCTGGGAATCCTTAGAGATAAGGAAAAAGAAGACAAAACAACAGGTTTGAACACAAATTAGATAAGGCTTCAAGATATACAAGTGCAACCTAATTGTTTTGGGATGCCTACTCTGGGACTTTGGGAGAAAAGTTCCCATGATATTTTTTGAAACTGAAGGTTATATCAAAGTGCCAATATTTGCATTGTTCTTTCTGTACTGAAGTAGCAACCAGAAAAAAAAAATGTCTATGTGGCTTACTTCTTGATTAAAAGCACTAAGAGAATTTCCAACATGAGTTAGCAGCCCCCTGAGGCTGACATTGAATGGTTCTATTATTTAGAAGCTTCTATTCTAATTACCACTCCAAACAAGCTTTATGCCAAGGACAGAACACTTCATTGGTGGAATGTCTAGATGCCATAGCTTCATGAATAAATGACTGCCTAGCTGGTAGTTGGAGATTTCACGTGGTAATAAGGGTTTTCAGAAGGGTATGTCTTTATCCTAGTAAGGGGATAGCCATTAATCAAATAAGGCACCACAAGCATCCAACATCCTGGTCACAGAGAAGGCATTTTTAAGGTATGCTTGTGCTATGTCCTGTCAGTCTGAAGGAGTCTGCTTCTCTGCCTTTTGGGGGTCAAATATGAGTTCATGTGAATCACATATACTTTCTGTAAATTCATTGTGAAGAACCACACTTATTGGCTGGCACAAGCTGCAGAACTTGAGAACACAAAGAACATTGAAAATCATTTTTCAGATGGATTAACTGAGGTCTTGAGAGCAGAAAGGATTTTCTGTGTTACAGAGATGGTAAATTGGCAGGCCAGGACTCAAAGTCAAGTATCCTACTCTTGTTTAATAGTAAATACTAAGGAGTACCTGTATCCCTGTTTCATCCAAGCAACCAATATTGAATGAATACTTCTGTGTGCCTGGCACAGTGTTAGGTGTGGGGGAGACATGTGAACATGGTAGATCTGTTTCTCTGGATGCTTTCTAGGATAGCTGCTTCCTGCATGACTAACAACCACTTTCCTGAGCTCTGCACACACACTTGAGGGTCACTTATACCAGGACCAAAATTAGCAGTGTTCTCTTACCATCAAAGGTCCATAGAACTTCATTTCAGTGACTAAGCAACTTCCACTTGTTCCATTCACTGAACAATGTATTAAAAACTAGAAGACATTTACATTCTTCTTTGCTGAGAAATTTAAAAAAAAAAAATACTGTCTTTACCACCTGCCTTATGGGGACACTAAAATCAAAGTAGCATTATGTCAAGCGCATCAGTGCCAATCATGGATTTTACCAAATTCACAGTACCTTTGAGGCCACATTTTCATTAGTAAAAAATGCTTAATATTTGTTTCAGGAGGAAGGAGAGAAAGCAAAACATGTTCCATCAAGTCAGGCAGCTCTAAGTGACTGAGCCAGAACCAGCAGCCTAGGCCTGTTTGACTTCACAGAGTCCACATGAGAAATAATGTCAGCTGGAACCTGGACAATGGCTGTGGGAAGAAGAAGTACAGACATCTCCAAGGTAGAATCATCAGGACTAATGGGTGTACATTAACTCAGTAGTCATGCATCCCACAGATATTTATTGAATCCTTGCTATGTACCAAGCCTGTGAATTTCAATACTATTTACTTCTGTAGTACCTCTTAATTTATGATTTGTCTCTAGTTCTACAGATGTGTCTTATCTCCTCAACTAGAATGTGAGCTCTTTGAGGTCAGATGCCATGGTTTATATGTCTTTGTATTTACCTTCCACAATTACTGTGGAGAAAAATAAATTTTAAAATACTAAAGAAGGGATTAAGTGAACTACCTTTTGTTACAGCTGTCTTGAAGAATTCTTGAGTACAGAATACAGCAATGCTGCTCAGAACTTCCCAACTGGAAAATTTGCAAGTGCTTATTTTCATATTTACTGCACACTCAGCATTATGTTTGTTTCTACTCACCCCAACACGTGCACCATACCCTTAACTTTAGCTGCTGCCTTGTATGTTACTTATATTGAAATAAGTTAAATATTGTTAGTTTCTTGAGGACAAAGACTATGCCTCATTAATCTACGTGTTTACCCTTCCTCATAGCACCCAGTGTATCATTTTGCAAATACTAAGTGAGTAATAAGTATTTTAAAAATAAAACGTAATAAAAGTGGCAGGTTAATAGATATACCACAGGCTGTGGACCTTCACTTGTGCTGGTTTGCCATTCCTCCACATGGGTCATATCCCAGATGGAATTCTTCATTTCCTAGAACCAGCCTCACTGCTATCTCCTTTATATTTGTCTTTGACATCAGTAACACAAAGAATCTTCCAGTCTCCTAGGCTGGGTACTATACAGGTATCTTTGATGCAAATAAGATGTATATGATAATACATCCAAGCTGAACTATTCAATAGACATTTAGAAACTGAGGCAGAAATGGAAAGGCTACTTTTAGAGAGGAGGAAGAGTCCTATTCTTTGTTTGAGACTAGAAGAAGAATGAGATAATATTATACAGGCAAGGATGAGTTGAAGTGGGGATAAGACAATATACAAGGCATTCAATCTCTGTAAAGTAGGAGAGGTCATCTGCTAAGGCTGGAGGGCACAGTTGGAGACTTGAGGAGAGAAGAGGAGGTCTGGAATAACTGGTGTCAGGAACTCTCTTGAATACTGACAAGACTGAAATTCTGCATCAAGGATCCTGAATCAACATGACATCCTCAAATAAAGATCCCATTGTTTGTAGTTTTTGAAAAATGACTATAGAGGCTGACTAAATTAAATATTCTGCTTAGACAATTCATGAGTATAAGATGGATGTTATTTGTGTAGGGTGGCCCACTTAACAGATCCAATTTAAAGTACAGTCAGGACACAGCCATTCTAGATATAGTGTGAGATGATTTCCCTTTGCAATTCCTCCATTAGAATATTAGGGTGGGATATAAAGTCAACTCCTAATTGTTAGCCTTCTTTATCATTATTATTCATTTTACTTGCAGAAATATGCTCCTAACTCATATTTTTGCTCTTCTGAACTCTTTCAACCTTTAGCTTTATTGTAGGTCATTTTTTACCTTCTTATTTTAAAACAAAACAAAGACATAGACACACAAGGCAAATGTAGAGCTTAGTGAATTATGTGTACAATACCCTTGTAACTACCACCTGGTTAAAAGAAAAACTTGACCAGTCACCCCAGAAGCTCCTCTAAATGCCCAGCTGCAAATACAGTCCTCCCCCCAATGTAACCACTGTCCTGAATTTTGTACTAATCATTTCCCTGCATTCTTTATGGTTTCATCATCTGAAGGTGAATTGCTAGAAACTATCATATAATCTTGCCCAATTTTTAAAACACATGATATGTCTTGTAAGCCTATATTAATCTATAGGTTCTCCCTCTGTCCATTTCTTTTCCCAGTAATTTATATGCTCAAGAACTCAGGTTGTTTTACCCGCAGAATCTTCCACAGTCTGCATGTCGCTGATTGTATACTCATGGTGCAGTTCAACATGTTCTTCTGAATGGTGGATCCAAGTCTTGATCAGTCTCAGGTTTTCACTTATTTTGTTGTTAGTAGACATTGATCCTCAATTGCAAAATGACTATATTTTATTTTCATTTATTGGATGGAATGATTTTTTATTGAAGTATAATTAGTATATTCACAGAGTTGTGCCACCATCACTACTGTTTGCTGTTGTTATTGCTTTGTTTGTTTAGTGACTTTTCTGAACTAATTATGTAAAGTCTGTATTCTTTGTTGTGTGCAGTCAAGTAGTCATAGAACTCTCTGCTTTGTTAGCTTAGTGATAAGTTAATGATTAGACAGAGATTTTCTTAAATGCCTATAACTGACAAGTTTTCTGATCTGTCCCTAGAGGCTGTGTGTGTGTGCGTGTGTGTGTGTGTGTGTGTGTGTGTGTGTGTGTGTGTGTGTGTGCATGTGTGTCTTGGGACATGCTTTAGACACTCAGCCAGGAAATTTTCAACTACACCTGAGCCTTTACTTCTTCCTTGTGCAAAGAATTAATGCCATCCAGCAGGGAAAGTGCAGAGCTTTCTCAGGTCTTGACTGAGCATGTGCACAGCCCTACAAATGTATACATCCCTCTAGATTTTTAAGAATATGTTGAATTTTTTCAAAGTTCCTATTGACATTTCATTACCCAGCTTTTCGTTTTAAGCTTTCTGTTTAGCCAATTGTTTACCCCATTGTCATCCTCTGCCTCAGGCAGATTTGAAGTTAAACAATAGTCTCCAAATATTTTCAACAAACTTCTCCAAGAAAATGTTTTTGCACTAGGTGATTTCTATGTCAGTTCTAATACAGACTGCCTTACAAGCAAGTCTTCCAGGGAACCACCAGATATCAAATAACCACAATTCTCTAGGAATGAGGCTTTGAAGTAGCTCCAGCTCTGTTCTGTCCCATCTAGTAGCTGCCAAGATGTGGGCTTTCACTGTGATTGGAGGCTGTTTGTTTTCAAGGCTACCATGCAGATGAAGATGGGGGTTAGAAATAAAGGTGGGAAAATGCAACAAAGCTCACTATTCATACTGTGATTAAGCCATTTTCTCAAACAAAGCTTCCTACATTTCTGCTGCCTTATTTTTAATTTCCAGAATCCTAAAAACATTGATTCTGTGGCTTTCATTAAGAAGTTCCAAAACAATAAATGTTGGCGTGGATGTGGAGAGATAGGAACGCTCATACACTGCTGGTGGGACGGCAAACCAGTACAACCTCTGTGGAAAGCAATAGGGAGATAGCTTAAAACGATACCAGTGGGTCTACCATTTGATCCAGCAATCCCACTACTGGGCATCTACCCAAAAGAACAAATGACACTCTACAGAAAAGACACCTGCATTCAAATGTTTATAGCAGCACAGTTCACAATTGCAAAGTTGTGGAAACAACCCTAGTGCCCATCAATATATAAGTGGATTAATAAAATATGATATATGTATACCATAGAGTTTTACTCAGCCATAAAATACTATGGTGATCTAGCACCTCTTGTATTCTCCTGGATAGAGCTGGAGCCCATTCTACTAAGTGAAGTAGTAGAACGGAAAAACAAGCACCACATGCACTCACCATCAAATTAGTACTAACTGATCAACACATAGGCACATATGGAAGTAACATCTATATGGATGCCAATCAGGTGGAAGGGGGAGAAGGAAATGGGTAAATTCACACCTGAAGGGTGCAGTTCACGCTGTCTGGTGGATGGGCACACTTATAGCTGTGACTTTGATAGTATAAAAGCAATTTATGTAATTTAAGTGTTTTTACCACTATAATATTCTGAAATAAGAAAAAAACCAGGGGCGGAGCAAGATGGCGGACGAATAACACCGCCAAATAGAGTCTCTCTGCAGAAAAGACAGATTCCAGCAGAAATTAGAGGAAATAAGCAAGAAGACGAGCAGACAGTGGACAGGGGCCGGAAGGAGGGGTACCTGAGACCCGGGGAGACTCCACGGGAGGAGGCTGAGGAGGAGACTTGGAGGCTGAGACCACCGGAGCAGCCCGGAGACCAGCGGCAAGGGTAGGTGGATTTGCTGTTTCCCCTCCCCTGCATTTGGGACTGCTGGTGGGCTCCCCAGCGGGTGGAGAGACCAGCGGACACCAGCCCAGGGACTGCCGCCGCCGCCAGTCAGCGGTGAGCATGTAGCAGATGTGGCACCAGGTACCCAACTTCCTCCGGGCACCTCCGTGTGCACAGACCCGAGCCACGCGGCAGGCGCCATATTGCCTCCTCCTCCCCTCCGGCGACCCTACCCACCGCTGCCCAGAGAGAAAATACAGCCACCAGCCGGAGGCACCTCCAGGGAACGGGACCTTCCCTCTTGGGACCGTACAGCTGACTCAGGGGAACTCAGACTGTGAGCTCCCTACCCGCCCGACCTCCCAGGTGCTGCTGGCACTGAGTTCCCAGGAGAACGGTGCCGACTCAGAGACTGAGAGACATAGACCCAGCTTGGGTTCCCTGTGGGTGAATTAGGACCGGAACTCCTCTCCCTGGTGGAGATACAGTTTGAACTCTGGGACCCAGAGGTCGGACCTGCAGACCAGATCCCCTGCACCGAGGGCTAGCATTGCCCAGGGCACAGAAGGGTTATACGTGAACAGCCTACTGAGGTGTGTGTGCCTCCAGGGGTGGATTGGCATCCTAGAGGGCAACCCTCCTCCCAGGAGGAGGCCGTGCGACCAACCAGGTGGAGTTCCTGTGCAGGGAACCTCCCCGCCGACATCACAGTCCAAGGAGGCCTGGTGGTTTGTGGTCTGGCCTGCTGGCAGAGACCCAGGAGTAGCTGCGGACTTGGGGAGGGTGGAAAGAAGCAAGGCCCACTCCAGACTGCCGGTCTAAGACAGCCCCGCCCCCACACCCAGACTTTCTGGCTGAGCAGGACCATTCCAGCCCCGCCCTGACAGCTTTCCCTGGAAGCAGAGAACGGAACCTTGACCCCTGCTAACGGCCTGAGGGCAGGCTTACACAAAATCCACAGCATAGCCTGTTCCTCCAAACAAACGCCACCTACTGACAGGGACGGCATCCTGAACAGAGGAATTTTGTATGTGGATCATAAGAACACTCACCGAGCTGAAACAACAACTCAATAACCAACATAAAGAAACCACAAAAAGCCTCCAGGATATGGGAAAAGAAATAGACACAATGAAGAAAAGTGTAACCGAACTCCTGGAAATGAAGAATCAATTCAAGGAACTACAAAATACAGTGGAAAGTCTCAAGAACAGGGTAGATCAAACAGAAGAAAGAATCTCAGAGCTTGAAGATAACACCCTCCAATTAAATAAATCAGTCACACAAATAGAGCAGAGAAACAAGAGAAAAGAGCAAAGCCTACAAGAGCAGTGGGATTATGTGAAGAAACCTAATGTGAGGGTTATAGGCTTACAAGAAGGGGAAGAAGACAACACTCAAGGGTTGGACAAGCTGTTTGAATATATAATAGAGGAAAATTTCCCAGGCCTTGCTCAAAATCTTGATATACAAGTTCAAGAAGCTCAGAAGACCCCTGGGAGATTCAATGCAAACAGGAAGACATCACGACATGCAGTCATCAGATTGACCAAAGTATCAACTAAAGAAGCCCTTCTAAGAGCTGTAAGACAAAAGAAGCAAGTAACATACAAGGGAAAGCCAATTCGAATAATATCAGACTTCTCTAATGAGACCTTACAAGCAAGGAGAGACTGGGGCCCCATTCTCACTCTTTTGAAACAAAACAATGCCCAGCCTAGAATATTATTCCCTGCGAAACTAAGCTTCGTATATGAAGGAGAAATAAAAACATTCTCAGACAAGCAAAGGCTCAGAGAATTCACCAAGACAAGACCAGCCCTACAAGAACTACTCAAAACAGCGTTACGTACGGAACATCATAATAATAACCCACGAATATAAAAACAACCAAAACCCAAAGATATTAAAGGTCAGATATTACAATGGCTCAAGACAGAAATCATAGCAACAACATCCAACCCAACAGAATGATCAGTAATCTACCTTACCTATCAGTTCTCTCAATAAATGTGAATAGCTTAAACTCTCCACTCAAGAGACATAGGCTGGCTGAATGGATAAGAAAATACAGGCCAAGTATATGCTGTCTTCAGGAAACACATCTAACCTGCAAGGATGCATATAGACTAAAAATAAAAGGGTGGAGATCAATATTCCAAGCAAATAGAAGCCAAAAGAAGGCTGGTGTGACAGTTCTAATTTCAGACGATTTAGTTTGTAAACCAACAAAAGTAGTGAAAGACAAAGAGGGTCATTATATGATGGTGAAGGGCACAGTCCAACAAGAAGAGATAACAATTTTAAATATATATGCACCCAACTTAGGTGCACCCAGATTCATAAAGCAAACCTTACTGGAGCTAAGCAAATGGATTAATAGCAGCTCCATAATCACTGGAGATTTCAACACCCCACTGACGGCACGAGACAGATCCTCCAAACAGAAAATTAACAAAGAAATAATGGACTTAAACAAGACTCTAGAACAATTGGGTCTGACTGACATTTACAGAACATTCTACCCAAAATCCACTGAATATACGTTCTACTCATCAGCTCACGGGACATTCTCTAAGATTGACCATATCCTAGGACACAAAGAAAATCTCAAGAAATTTAAAAAAATAGAAATCATACCATGTACCTTCTCAGATCACAGTGGAATAAAACTAGAAATCAACCCTAACAGAAACACACATTTCTACACAAAATGTGGAAATTAAACAACCTCCTACTAAATGATTACTTCATAAATGAAGAAATCAAGACGGCAATAAAAAAGTTCTATGAAGAAAACGACAATGGAGAGACAAGTTATCAACTCCTCTGGGACACAGCTAAAGCAGTTCTGAGAGGAAAGTTTATCTCCATAAATGCCTATAACCAAAAGTCAAGAAGATCACAAATAGACAATCTAATGAAACGACTCAAAGAGCTGGAAAAAGAAGAACAGACCAAGCCCAAACCCAGCAGAAGAAGTGAAATCAACAAGATCATATCAGAACTAAACGAAATTGAAAACAGGGAAACTATTCAGGAGATTAATAAAAGAAAAAGTTGGTTCTTTGAAAAAATAAACAAAATTGACACACCATTGGCTAAGCTAACGAAAAGCAGAAAAGAGAAATCTCTAATAAGCTCCATCAGAAACAAAAAAGGAGATAACACAACTGATCCCAAAGAGATACAAGATACAATTTATGAATACTACAAAAATCTTTATGCACACAAACTGGAAAATGTGGAGGAAATGGACAAATTTCTAAAAACACACAGCCTCCCTAGGCTCAACCAGGAAGAAATAGATTCCCTGAACAGACCAATCTCAACAGCTGAAATAGAAACAGCAATTAAAAATCTCCCTAAAAAGAAAAGTCCCGGTCCAGATGGCTTCACACCCGAATTTTGCCACACTTACAAAGAAGAACTAGTACCTATCTTGCAGAAACTATTCCACAACATCGAGAAGAACAGAAACCTCCCCGACACCTTTTATGAAGTGAATATTACTCTGATACCAAAACCAGGAAAGGATGCAACAAAAAAAGAAAACTACAGACCAATATCCCTAATGAACATAGATGCAAAAATTTTCAACAAAATCTTAGCTAACCGAATCCAGACACTTATCAAAAAAATAATCCACCTCGACCATGTGGGCTTCATCCCAGGGATGCAGGGATGGTTCAACATACGTAAATCTCTAAATGCAATTCACCACATAAACAGAAGCAAAAACAAAGACCACATGATTCTTTCAATAGATGCAGAAAAAGCTTTTGACAAAATTCAACACCCTTTCATGATACGAACACTTAAGAAAATAGGCATAGAAGGGACATACCTAAAAATGATACAAGCCATATATGACAGACCCATAGTCAACATCATACTGAATGGGGAAAAATTGAAATCATTCCCACTTAGAACTGGAACCAGACAAGGCTGCCCACTATCTCCACTTCTGTTCAACATAGTGCTGGAAGTCTTGGCTACAGCAATCAGACAGGAAAATGGAATCAAAGGTATCCAAACAGGGGCAGAAGAGATCAAACTTTCACTGTTTGCTGATGATATGATATTGTATCTAGAAAACCCCAAAGATTCAACCAAGAAACTCCTGGAACTGATCAATGAATTTAGTAAAGTCTCAGGATACAAAATCAATACACAGAAATCAGAGGCATTCATATATGCCAACAACAATCTAATTGAGAACCAAATCAAAGACTTAATTCCTTTCACAATAGCAACAAAGAAATTAAAGTACCTAGGAATATACTTAACCAAGGACGTAAAAGACCTCTACAGGGAGAACTATGAAACACTGAGGAAGGAAATAGCAGAGGATGTAAACAGATGGAAATCCATACCATGCTCATGGATCGCCAGACTCAATATCATCAAAATGTCTATACTACCCAAACTGATCTACAGATTCAATGCAATACCTATGAAAATCCCATCAGCATTCTTCACAGATATAGAAATAAATAATTTTACGCTTCGTATGGAACCAAAGAAGACCCTGAATATCAAGAGCAATTCTAGGCAACAAAAACAAAATGGGAGGCATTAACATGCCAGATATCAAACTATACTACAAAGCTGTAGTAATTAAAACAATATGGTATTGGCACAAAAATAGGAACATTGACCAGTGGAACAGATGTGAGAATCCTGATATAAAACCATCCTCATATAGCCATCTAATCTTTGACAAAGCAGACAAAAACATACGCTGGGGAAAAGAATCCCTTTTCAATAAATGGTGCTGGGTAAACTGGATAGCCACCTGTAGAAGGCTAAAACAGGACCCATACCTTTCACCTCTCACAAAAACCAACTCACGCTGGATAACAGACTTAAACGTAAGGTATGAAACTATTAGAACTCTAGAGGAAAAAGTTGGAAACACTCTCCTAGACATCGGCCTGGGCAAAGAGTTTATGAAGAAGTCCCCAAAGGCAATCACAGCAGCAACAAAAATAAATAAATGGGACATGATCAAACTACAAAGCTTCTGCACAGCCAAAGAAATAGTCATGAAAGTAAACAGACAACCTACAGAATGGGAGAAAATTTTTGCATCCTATGCATCCGATAAGGGACTGATAACTAGAGTATACTTAGAACTCACGAAAATCAGGAAGAAAAAATCAAATAACCCCATTAAAAAGTGGGCAAAGGACTTGAACAGAAATTTTTCTAAAGAAGACAGAAGCATGGCCAACAAACATATGAAAAAATGCTCAACATCTCTAATCATCAGGGAAATGCAAATCAAAACCACAATGAGATATCACTTAACCCCAGTGAGAATGGCCTTTATCAAAAAATCTCCAAACAATAAATGCTGGCGTGGTTGTGGAAAGAGAGGAACACTCCTACACTGCTGGTGGGACTGCAAACTATTTCAACCTCTGTGGAAAGCAATATGGAGATACCTTAAAGCGATACAAGTGAATCTACCATTTGATCCAGCAATCCCATTGCTGGGCATCTACCCAAATGATCCAATGACACTCTACAAAAAAGACACCTGCACTTGAATGTTTATAGCAGCACAATTCATAATTGCAAGGCTGTGGAAACAGCCCAAGTGCCCATCAATCCAAGAATGGATTAATAAAATGTGGTATATGTACACCATGGAGTACTATTCAGCTCTAAGAAACAATGGTGATATATATCACATCTTATATTTTCCTGGTTAGAGCTGGAACCCATACTACTAAGTGAAATATCCCAAGAATGGAAAAACAAGCACCAGATATATTCTCCATCAAACTGGTATTAACTGAGTAGCACCTAAGTGGACACATACGTACTACAGTAATAGGGTATTGGGCAGGGGGTAGGGGGTAGGGGGCGTGTATATACATACATAATGAGTGAGATGTGCACCATCTGGGGGATGGTCATGATGGAGACTCAGACTTTTGGGTGGAGGGAGGAAATGGGCATTTATTGAAACCTTAAAATCTGTACCCCCATAATATGCCGAAATAAAAAAAAAAAAGATAAAAAAACCATTCTAACCATTTTTTTGCCAGATTTCTTATTGCCTTTTTGGAGGAAAGAATTTTCAGAGGTCTTTACCCCACCATTTTTACTGATTCTGAAGATGGGAATGATTTTATAAGAAATACTTTATCTCAATGGAAAGAGAAAGGAATGTTGGATTCTTTTTTTTTTTTTTTGCCTATATCCTATCATCCTTAGAAGGCCATCAATTATTATTTTTAAAAAACATTATGGACTAATTAATTTAATCTTATTTAATAGGTTTCAATGCATTGAAATTCTTTTTTTTTTCCTTTTATTTCATCATATTATGGGGGTACAAATATTGTTAGGGCTACAAATATTGCCCCTGCCCTCCCCCCTCCCCCCAACATGCTAGAGATTCGAGCGTGTCTAATCCCCAGGTGGTGTGCACCACACACATTTTGTAAGTATACACCCCACCCCACTTCCCCCCTCCCGCCTGCCCACCACCCGATAAAAAGTTTTGTTTTTTTCTTTTTTGACATTTTGGTTACATTGTATATCTTTGCCTCTCCCTAAGAAGGGTTACAGTTATGTTAGAGTTATGTCCTTCCCCTCCAAAATGCTCGCCACAACCCTAAGATTGGGTTTCTCCTACCCACCCCCCCTAAATCCCTGGTGAACATTACCACCATTTGAGAACCATAGTTTTCATCAGTCAGTACCAATTTGATGGCAAGTGTATGTGGGGCCCATTTTCCATATCTTCTGTCACATCCCTTTGGATAATGGGCTTAAGCTTAATCCAGCATAGCATAAATGGTGCTAGCTCACAGTCATTTCATAGGATTGAGTAATATTCCATTGTGAGCAAATACTACATTTTAATTATCCACTCATGAATTGATGGGCACTTGGGTTGTTTCCATGACCGTGCAATAGTGAATTGTGCTGCCATAAACATTCGGGTGCAGATGTCTTTATAGTAGAATGTCTTATGCTCTTTTGGGTAGATGCCCAACAATGCTATTGCTGGGTCAAATGGTATTTCAATATCTAGCTGTTTGTGGTATCTCCAAATTCTTTTCCACAGAGGTTGCACTAATTTGCAGTCCCACCAGCAGTGTAAGAGTGTTCCTGTGTCTCCACATCCTCGCCAGCATTTGCTGTTTTGGGATTTCTTGATATAGGCCATTCTCACTAGGGTTAGGTGGTATCTCATTGTGGTTTTGATTTGCATTTCGCTGATGATTAGAGATGTTGAGCATTTTTTATATATTTACAGGCCATTATTCTGTCTTCTTTAGAGAAGTTTCTATTCATTTCCATTGCCCGTTTCGTGATGGGATTGTTTGATTTTTTTCCTGTTAATTCTTTTAAGTTCTAGATTGATTCTTGTTATTAAACCTTTATCAGATGTGTAGAGAGCAAATATTTTCTCCCACTCTGTGGGTTGTCTATTTGCTCTACTGATGGTTTCCTTGGCTGTGCAGAAACTTTTTAATTTGATGAGATCCCATTTGTTTATTTTTGATGCTGCAGTGATTGCCTTGGGGATCTTCCTCAAAAATTCTTTACCTAGACCAATGTCTGATAGAGTTTTCCCAACATCTTCTTCTAGGATTCTTAAGGTTTCATGCCTTAGGTTTAAGTCTGTTATCCATCTTGAGTCAATTTTTGTGAGAGGTGAGAGGTAGGGATACCGATTCGCTCTTCTGCATGTAGCTAACTAGTTTTCCCAGCACCATTTATTGAAGAGAGATTCTTTTCACCATTGTATATTTTTGTCAGCTTTATCAAAGATTAGATTACTGTATACTGATGGTTTCATCTCTGGTATCTCAGATGTATTCCAGATATCAATGCTTCTGTTCTTGTGCCAGTTCCAGGCTGATTTAACTATTATTTCTTTATAGTACAGCTTGAAGTCAGGAAGACTGATGCCTCCCTGTTTGTTCTTCTTACTTAAGATTGCTTTGGCTATACGAGGTATTTTCTGGTTCCATACAAAGTGAAGAATTATTTTTTCTAGATCTCTAAAGAATGCTGATGGTATTTTGATGAGGACTGCATTGATTCTGTAGATTACTTTAGGTAATATTGACATTTTAACGATATTGATTCTACCAATCCATGAACAGGGTAGATTTTTCCGTCTGTTCAAATTGTCTGCAATTTCTTTTTTTAGTGTTTCATAGTTCTCCTTGTATAAATCTTTCATATCTTTCGTTAAGTATACTCCTAGATATTTAATTTTCCTTGGGGCTATTGTAAATGGTATTGCATTTGCTTTGAGTTTCTGCTTGATGGTTCTTGGCATATATGAATGCTTCGATTTGTGTATATTGATTTTATAACCTGAAACTTTATCAAATTCAGTTATTAAATCTAGGAGTCTCTTGGAAGAGTCCATGGGGTTTTCTAGGTATAGTATCGTATCATCAGCGAAGAGTGAGAGTTTGATTTCATCTGCCCCCACTTGAATACCCTTAATAACCTTCTCCTGCCTGATTGCTATCACTATGACTTCAAGCATATGTTGAATAGGAGAGGAGATAGTTGGAATCCTTGGCTAGTTCCAGATCAAAGAGGGAAAGATTTCAATTTTTCCCCATTTAGAATGATATTAGCAGTGGGTTTGTCTTAGATGGATTTGATAAATTTAAAGTATGAGCAGTCTATGCCTATTTTTAAGAGTTTTTATCATAAAGGTGTGTTGGACTTTGTTGAATGCTTTTTCTGCATCTATTGACAGAATCATATGGTCTTTGTTCTTGATTTTATTTATGAAGTGAATTGCATTTATACACTTGCGTATGTTGAACCATCCTTGCATCTCGGGAATAAAGCCCACCTGGTCATGGTGAATTATTTTTTTGATGTGCTGTTGAATTCTATTTGATAAACTTTTTTTTTTTTTTAGTTTGACCAAATCTTAACTTTATTCTTCATATACATATATTATATTTGATAAACTTTTATTTAGGATTTTTACATCTGTATTCATGAGGGATATTGGTCTGTAATTTTCTTTCTTTGTTGCGTTCTTTCCTGGCTTTGGTCTCAAGATGATATTGGCTTCATAGAACAAGTTAGGGAGGATACCATCCTTCTCAATGGTGTGGAATAGTTTCTGTAGTACAGGTATAAGTTAATCTTTGTATGTTTGGTAGAACTCTGAAGTGTAGCCATCTGGCCCGAGTCTTTTCCATTTGGGGAGGTTTTTAATTACTGCTCCAATTTCTGAGCTTGAGATTGGTCTGTTCAGGAATTCTGTTACCTCCTGGGTGAACTTAGGAAGGTTGTATGAATCCAAGAATTTGTCCATTTCATCTTCGTTCTGTAGTTTTGGGCATATAGTTTTTTATAATAGTCAAATATAATGTTTTGTATATCTGTGGTGTCTGTTGTGATCTCTACTTTTTCATTTCTTATTGAGTTTATTAGAGTCCTTTCCCTTTGGGTCCTTGTCAATCTAGCAAGAGGGCCATCAATTTTGTTTATCTTTTTGAAAGACCAGCTTCTGGTTTTGTTTATCTTCGGTATAGTTCTCTTTTTCTCCATTTCATTCAGTTCTGCTTTGATCTTCATTATTTCTTTTCTTCGATTAGGATTGGAAATTGTTTGTTCTTCTTTTTCCAATTCCTTGAGATTATTCATTAAGTTGTCAGTATCTAAGCTTTCTGTGTTGGGGATGTGAGTTTTAATTGCTATTAGTTTTCCTCTCAGGTCACAGGTTTTGGTAAGAAGTATCACTGTTATCATTTTGTTCAAAGTAATTCTTGATTTCCCTCTGAATTTCTTCATTTACCCAATAATTTTTCAATAATAGATTGTTTAGTTTCCATGATTTTGTGAGGGGTTGAGTGTTTCTATAGGAATTGAACTGTAATTTTATACCATTATGTTCAAAAAAGATACAAGGTATAATTTCTATTTTCTTGAACTTTTTGAGATCTGATTTGCGGCCCAGGATGTGATCAATTTTGGAATAGGATCCATGGGCTGCTTAGAAGAATGTAAATTCAAGTTTATTTGAATGGAATGCTCTATAGAGATGTGTCAGACCTTTTTGATCAAGGGCTTTTTTCAGGACCATTATTTCTTTGCTTATTTTCTGTTTGGAGGATCTATCCAGATCATTCAATGGATTGTTGAAGTCCCCTGCTACTATGGCAGTGTTGTGTAACAAGGCGTTTAGATTAGACAAGGTTTGCTTTAAGTAATTGGGTGCTCCTGTATTGGGTGCATAGATATTAAGAATTGTTAAATCTTCTTGTTGGATCTTCCCTTTCACCATTATATAATGACCATCTTTATCCTTTTTTACTTTTGCTATTTTAAAGCTTATATTATCTGCAAATAGTATAGCTACTCCAGCTTACTTTTGACTCCCATTTGACTGAATGATAGTTTTCTGTCCCTTGACCTTCAGCCAGCAGGCATCTTTGTGGGTTAGATGTGTTCCCTGTAGACAGCAGATACTAGGCTTGTGAATTTTTATCCACTCTGCCAGTCTATGTCTCTTCAGAGGACAGTTTAAGCCATTTACATTTATTGAAAGGATTGAAATTGGAGGAAGATTACCATTCATATTGTTGGGTGGAGACTTGTTGCTTTGTTTTACTCCTTGAGCCATCATGTAGTTCGAGATCTAAACTTTAACTCTTTGACGATTTTACTTTGAGGAGTGTCTACTGCCCTGTTCGGTTAGAAATGCAGGTCTGAGAACTTCCTGTAGGGATGGTCTGGTCTTTGCAAATTCCTTCAGTGATTGTCTGAGAAGGACTACATTTCTTCCTCATAGACGAAACTTAATTTTGCTGGATAAAGAATTCTATGTTGGGCTTCATTCTGTTTTACAAGATTAAGGATAGGCACCCAATCCCTCCTGGCTTGTAAGGTTTCAGATGAGAAGTCTTCTGTTAGTCTGATAGGCTTACCTTTATAGGTCATTTGCTGCTTTCATCTCACTGCACAGAGAATTGTTTCTTTCATGTTTACTTTGGTCAGCCTAACAACCATGTGGCAAGGTGATTGGCTTTTCACATTGAGTCTCCCAGGAGTTCTGTGTGCTTCTTGTATTTGGATATCAGGATTTCTGGCCAGGCCTGACATATTTTCCTCCAGTATTCTGTGAAATAAGTTTTCCAGCCCTTGTGAATGTTCCTCTTCCCCCACCCTTCTGGAATCCCAATCAATCTGAGATTTGGCTTTTTAACATAATCGCACACTTCCTGGTCTTGTCTCTTGTTTCTGTGTTCCCTTTCTTCCTCTGATTTGTTTAGAGCATAGGCATAATCTTCAAGTTCTGAGATTCTTTCCTCTGCATGGTCCATCATGTTCTTTAGGCTTTCCACTGAATTATGGAGATCCTTGATTGTTTCCTTCATTGCCAGAATTTCTGTTTTGTTTTTCTTGATAGTCTCAATTTCTTTGGAGAATCTTTCATTCATTTCCTGTATTGTTCTTGTGGTTTCTCTATGTTGTGATTCTATTTTCTCTTCAATTCCATTTAGTTTTGTAGCAATCCATATTCAGAAATCTTCCTCTGTCAGTTTACTCATATCATGTAAGTTGGTGTCAGATGATGGAGAATGAGTATTTTGCTTTGGATGTGACTTTTCTCTCTGCTCCTTCAAGTTTACTGTAAACTTTCGCCAGTTCTTTCTCATCTGAGTGCTTTATTGAGGATCAGAGGTGCAGGGACTGGATTATGAGCTAAAATCTAGAATTCCGGAGGGACGATCCTTGGCAGATCTTCGGATATGTGCTGTGGACCAGTACTGCCTTAGAGGAGTCTGAGCCTGTTGGGTTATCTTTGACCTGTTGTCTTTACCATCTTTTAATAGAGATCAGTGAGATTGGAACCCTTGCTGAGACTCTGCGGAATTATATCCCTCTTGTGAGTGTGATTCCCCTATCAACTACTCATATGAAGAGAGAGGCACTCTGATGAGCTATGAGGTTGTTTTCTCATTTTGTTGCTTGTGGTTTGCGAGGGAAGGTCAGTTATCAAGCTTTTCCAATACCTATGTAATGAGCTCCAAACCCTTAAATGTGGTAAACAGGACTCTCAGCCTTTGGGGAGTGCGTGCCTCTCCCAGGGGATCCTTGGGCCCTGTTACCTATTTAGTTGGGGTGAGATAAGCAATAGGTATCGGCAAGCTTAAGTGATTATACTTCAGAGGTTGCTTGATCTGTGGCTAGAGGGGAGCTGCTAAAAAGTTATTCAGAGATCATTTGCTGCATATGTGTGGCCGCTCCTGGTGGAAAGTGTCTTTTGGTGCAATTGTCAGGGATTCTCGCTGAGATTCTCCTTCTCAGAACACAAGTTTGTGTTCTGATTTGGCTACTGCCTGGATACCAAGGATAAGCCCTTGTATTCTGCTTTTAACAGATGATCCAAACCAACTTGCTGTAGTAGGGTATCAACTCTTTTTACTCCACCCCTCCAAGGATGGAGTTTATCTGGATGGTGTGAAGTAAAAGGCTCAGGGCTATTGAAGAGGTCCTGACCAGGGGTGCTGAGGGACCCAGAACAGAGAACGACCTGCCTGGCAACTCTTCTCCTGCATATGCAGGGTCAGGCCCTTCCCTATGGAATACCAGTGGCCTGGTCGCAGACAAGGACCTTCTGCAACCCAGGCGGGCCTTGGCCCTAAAAGCGGACTCCCTCACTACTGTGTGTTTCCAGGGCTGGGGGCTGATCCTTTGACTGAAGACCCTGTCTTCCAGGTTTCCTCCAGGATATGGGCTTGTGTCTCAGCTTGGGTATCAGTCTAGAAAGGCTGTTAGTAAACCCTTTCAGGGGAGGGTTCTGGATCTTTGGCAAAAAACAGGCCAGCAATGGATACTAAGCAATAGGAGATAGCAGTCCAGCCTCTGGTTTCAGCTTGAATAATGGTTTATTTCACTACTCTGCCCGGGGATGGAGTCAATAGTTTTGGAGAGAAGCACCTATCTCAAAACCCCAGAATGTGCTGGGGGTACAGTTGTCCCATGTCAGAGTTGGACAATCGCTCTCTTTCCTATTTTCACCCTGTTAGGCTGGGTTCGATTCATTAGGAGCAAAGCAGAGGTGCTTGGGTGGGATGGGGAACTGTCTGACCTCAGTGGGGGATACCACCTGGGGAGCAATCTCTCTCCCTCTTTCCTCCCCTCCCTGGTGGGACACTGGGATCTTCCAGGAGGCTTCACCAAGGAGTGAGCTCCTTCCCTCTTCTGCTCCCTCACCAGCTGCGCTTGAGCTGCCGGGGACCACTGAGGAGCTCCGCTGAGGGGTGAAAACTATCCCTTTTCCTTGTGTCACCTGCAGAGCTTAGGCTGCTGCAGACCCCTGGGGAGCATCTGGGGAGGATGGCACTCGTCCCCTCTTCCGCCCCTTCACCAGCAGAGCTCAAGCGGCTGGGGACTGTGGACAGGTTCTGTCAAGGGATGAAAATTTTCCACGCAACCCCAGCGGCAGAGCTTGGGCTGCTGCAAACCCCTGGGGATGATCCGTGTAGGGTCGCGTTCCCTCCCTCTTCTGCTCCTTCCCCAGCAGCACTTGGGCCACCTGCGTCCACTGGACAACTCAGTCAAATGAGCAATCTGTCTCACTATTCTGTCCCTTCACAAGTGCTCAGTACTAGGGATGCTCATTACTGGGTACTAGGGTGACCAATAAAGTCATCATTGTTTCTAAGCCTGTTTAGTGGCCCAAGCAAGAGAATATATATTTAAAGATAAAACACCTCATGTTTTCATACTGACATTTCTATTTTAAATTTAGGACTACAGAGTTTTTAATCTCTTCTGTATTCCATTTGTATTTCCTTTCTTCTACATTGAGAGTCTTGATTTTCTCATTGACACTAGGATCAAAGATGTAGAACAGTGTTTCTCAACATATTATTCATTATTGCTCTCCTAAATATACTTTTTATATAGTTTTTCTAATAACCCCCACCATGAAATTTTAATACCATAGATATACTTTATTCTGTTTCTGTACTATATGTATATCTATGCTTTATGCATAGCAAGTTGAAGATTTTTTCTCTCCCCAAGAATCATTTTTCTTTCCTTTTGAGGATGCTATTAGTCCCATTGAGAATACATGACTTAGAATATCCTACAATTAATCATTTGTTTTTTCCACATACACACACAATAATATCTACATAAAAATACTATCAAAGTCTCTACCAATACAATTATTAAAAAATAGTTTAAACATTTTGCATGTGCTAACCCTTTTCTTCTCCCATTTTTTTATTGTACTATAGCTAAAATGCCTCATCTTATAGCCATACTATATTCTTTCCCTCTTAATGTTCATTTAGACTTAATTCTAGGAGTAACTATATATTTAATGCTCACCACCAATACTTATGTTGATGTGTATCGAGAAATGTCTAAGAAAATTTTGGTTAGCTAAAGTTCATTTTCCATTATTTTCCTCAGGAAGGGCTTATGGAAACAATAGTCTTTTAGTTTGTATATATTATTAATAATTTGTGCATTATACACAGGAAGATTAGTTTTCATGGATATACAATTCTTGGCTCACATTTTCTGTTCTTGAATATCTTAAAAATATTACTCAATTCTTTTGTGACATAAAGTGTTACTGTTGAAAAATCTGATGATAATCTGATTTTATTTTTCCTTCTAAGCCTTGTTCTTTTTATTCCAGATACCTGAAGGGTTTTTCTTTTTCTTTAAAGCATAGTAATTTTACTAGAATATATTTCTGATGTTTGTCATTCTGGGTCAGTATTCCTTGTGCTTTTTCAATGTTTAGTTTAATTATATATATTTATACATGTGTGTGTACATGTGCATATATTTTTTGTGTGTGTATTTGCTCTGTTAATTTGCTTTGGTTTCTTTCTTCAGGTATTTCTATTATTTGCATGTTGGATCTTCCTTGCTCCCCTTCCATATTTGTCATTTCAAATTATTTTACCTTTTCATTTTAAAAATTTTCCTCCTTTTAATCTTATATTTCTTTTAAGACATTATATGTTCTGCTTATTCACTCATATTTCTTTTAGTTTATTCTTCATTTCTAAAATAAATTTTTCTGTTATTTCTACTTATTTCTTCAGTTTGGTCATCTTATTTCTGAGTTTTTCTAATTTCTATTTATACAGATGCTCCTTGACTTATAGTGGGGTTATGTTCTGATAAATACATCAAAAGTAGAAAAGATCATAAGTTTAAAATGCATTTGATACCCTGATAAACCTATTGTAAAATTAAAAATTGTAAGTTGAACCATTGTAAGTTGGGGGCCATTTATATTGTTCTTTCATATCTTGTATCATTTCCTTAATGTATTTTCATATGTTTTGAAATGTTATAATTTTGATCTGTTTTTGAGCATGACTTTCTGATATGTTTTCTTGATATGTAGGGATATTACTTTGCTCCTTATTCGCTTTTCTTGTATTAATTCTAACTTCATATGAGATTTTATCTTGATACATTTTTTTGCTTATTTTAATGCAAATTTACTTTGATTCAACTTTTAGAAAGTCATGATTCAGATGGATTTTGTAACTTCACAGGGTCCCCTCTTCTGTTATTTTTGTGTAATATTAAATAATATGGCCACCTGCTTTCTGATATTTCCCTCCCCAACTCTGATTTAGACCTTCTCTTTCCCTCTTCTCTATTGTTTCTAATATGTTCTAATTTTACTCAATTGCTAGGAGTGCCTCTTCAATATGGATCTCTATCCTAGGAGGGGAGTCCTAGTGGGTCAATTTTTATAGGTGATAGGGAATATACAGCTCCAGTCCCTTCAGGCCTTCTTATATGGGCTCCTATAATTCATTTTTATTCTATTTTATTTTTAACTATTTAATATAATACTTGTATATACCTTTCCATGTATCTAAATACTCTTCATATTTATAATTTTTATTGGTTGCAAGCAATTCCACTAAATTTAAAATGTGATAATTTTATAACCATTTCTCTATTAATTGCTGTTTGGGATATGTCCAGGTTTCCATAATAAATAATATGCAATGCTTTACTTCTTCTGAATTATATCTTTAAAACATACCCAAGAGTGAGATTATTTAGTAAAAAGGCATGAACATTTTTATGGCTCTTGCTAAAAATTACCAGATTGTTCATCAAATTGACTGAGATAATTTACAATGCCAATAGAAAGGTATAAATGTCTCAATTTCCCCAATAGTCCTATCACAGGTTTTAATAATGTTCCTTAATTGATGCCAATTTTAGAGGCATAAAGTGACATGTCGTTTTAATTTTCACTTCTTTTATTGTTGGCAAGAATGCACACAGTTTCCTATGTTAATATACTAATGGTGTTTCATCTTATATAATCATTCTTCATATTCTTTGGCCACTGTACACAGGGAACTTGATATAAATTTATAAAAAACTCCTAATATATGTTAGAAATATATCTACCATCATATATACTAAATATAATTTTCTATTTTGTTGCTTAACTTTTATCTTGGTTTTGTTGCATTTTATTAGTACTAATTTTTTACAAAATTATGATATCTATCTTTTCCTTTGTAATTTATTTTTGTACTTTAATCAAACATTATCTCTCACCACAGATTGAATAACTACTTTCTTCTGGTTTTTAACCCTGTAATTAAATGTTTCTAAATATTTCACACTTTAATTTTTGTGTTGTTAATCATGATATGTTGCTTGAGGTGTGGGCTTAAGTTAAAATTTTCTTGGTTGTAATCTCAAATTATCTCAATATCATTTATAGAAATGAACTCATTACTTGTTGCTTTGTTAAATTTAGCTAGATGTGTATTGAACTCTTATACATGGTGATTAAAGAGTCAAACAAGCTTTGTTAATAATGCTGCTGAGGAAAAAAAAGGCAATGTTGCTGCTGTCTTATCATCAGATCATATAGTGGCAAGTTCTCAAAAGTAGCACTTTCATCTTTTTCTTCACTCCCTCCACTTCCTTCTTTCTATACAGAGAGCTCCACCCATACCTTGGCTCTATTTCCACCACAAACATAATGAGGTACCAGCTTAAGAAAAGCCCTTCTATGCTTTATGGATGGAAATGAGTTGGGGATGGAGAATTATAACATATGCAACTATAGGACTTTTCCTAGCAATCTTCTTTTCTTGTGCCTTCCTCATTCTCCAGGATCTGACTTTTTTATAACAGAAGTAAGGAAGTAGTGCTGACTGAAAGAAAGAATGCTTTGGAGGGCCTGAAGTGACAATCACACTTACACACATTCTTCACATTAGGCAGTGGATATGTTTCTGAAGTCTGAATTGAATCACTGTAAATTTAGCTGTGTTTTCCCAATGAATGGAATTATAATATATACCTTCCTTGTGGCATTATTGACAAGTAATTTTATAAAGCCAAACTTTGGTAAAGCAAGTACATAAGGCATGTTTCAGTATCACCTGTGAGTTTTTTAATATTTAACCTATTCCTGCCTCTCCCTGAGGCTCTATATGCCTTAGTGCCTGAATATTTAAAGAGCTAGTATAAACAAAAGGGGAAAGGAGTAATAAAGGAATGTGTGAAGCTCTACAAAGCCCCATAATATTACACCCATCCCCTACCCACACACTGAAAACCCCTGAAGCAAGATACACCTATTATGTTTTGTAAATTCAGATTTTTCCTTTATTAGATTTTCTTTTTTTTTTCTTGGATCCTCTTATTATGACAGAGTCTAGGTATAAGGGATGAAAGCTGTGGATCTCATACACGTGTATGACACTCAAAACTTCCATTTATCTTTCTTTTGTCTATTTTTTATTTTAAAATACTATGGGGGTACAAATTTTAGGGTTTCAAATAATGCCTTTTCCCCTCCTCCCCCAACAAGTCTAAGCTTCAAGCATGACCATCCCCCAGACGGTGCACATCTCACTCATTATGTATTTATATACCCGCCCCTTCCCCCCTCCCACCCTCCAATACCCAATTAATGTAGTTCCTATGTACCCACTTAGGTGCTGCTCAGTTAATACCAGTTTGCTGGTGAGTATATGTGGTGCTTGTTTTTCCATTCTTGGGATACTTCACTTAGTAGTATGGGTTCCAGCTCTATTCAGGAAAATACAAGATGTGCTATATCACCATTGTTTCTTAGAGCTGAATAGTAAGTACTCCATGGTATACATATACCACATGTTGTTAACCCACATATGTATTGATGAGCACTGGGGTTGTTTCCACAGCTTTGCAATTGTGAATTGTGCTGCTATAAACATTCGAGTGCAGGTGTCTTTTTTGTAGTGTCATTTGATCTTTTGGGTAGATGCCCAGTAATAGGATTGCTGGATCAAATGGTAGATCCACTTGTATCACTTTAAGGTATCTCCATATTGCTTTCCATAGACGTTGAACTAGTTTGCAGTCCCACCAGCAGTATAGGAGTGTTTCTATCTCTTCGCATCCACGCCAACATCTATTGTTTTGGGACGTTTTGATAAAGGCCATTCTTACTGGAAATAAGTGATATCTCATTGTAGTTTTGATTTGCATTTCCCTGATGATTAGAAATGTTGAGCATGTTTTCTTATGTTTGTTAGCCATTATTCTATCTTCTTTAGAAAAGTTTCTGTTCATGTCCTTTGCCCACTTTTTGATAGGGTTGTTTGATTTTTTCTTACTGATTTTCATGAGTTGTTTTGTTTTATTTTGTTTTGTTTTGAAACAGAGTCTCGCTTTGTTGCCCAGGCTAGAGTGCAGTGGCATCAGCCTAGCTGACAGCAACCTCAAACTCCTGGGCTCAAGCAATCCTCCTGCCTCAGCCTCCCGAGTAGCTGGGACTACAGGCATATGTCACCATGCCCGGCTAAATTTTTCTATATATGTTAGTTGACCAATTAATTTCTTTCTATTTATAGTAGAGACAGGGTCTTGCTCTTGGTCAGGCTGGTTTCGAACTCCTGACCTCTAGCAATCCACCCACCTCGGCCTCCCAGAGTGTTAGGATTACAGGTGTGAGCCACCGTGCCCAGCCTGATTTTCATGAGTTCTAAGTAGATTCTAGTTATCAGCCCCTTATCAGATGTGTAAGATGCGAAAATTTTCTCCCATGCTGTAGGTTGTCTGTTTACTTTCATGACTATTTATGTGGCTGTGCAGAAGCTTTTTAAGTTTGATCATGTCCCATTTATTTATTTTTGTTGCTGTTGTGATTGCCTTTGGGGTCTTCTTCATAAATTCTTTGCCTAGGCCAATGTCTAGGAGAGTGTTTCCAATTCTAATTGTTTAATACCTTAGGTTTAAGTCTGTTACCTAGCGTGAGTTGATTTTTGTGAGAGGTGAAAGGTGAGGATCCTGCTTCATCCTTCTACAAGTAGCTATCCAGTTTTCCCAGCACCATTTATTGAATAGGAATTCTTTTCCCCAGTGTATGTTTTTGTCTGCTTTGTCAAAGATCAGATGGCTATATGAGGATGGTTTCATATCAGGGTTCTCAGATCTGTTCCACTGGTCAATATTCCTATTTTTGTGCCAATACAAGATTGATTTAGTTACTACTACTTTGTAGTATAGTTTGATATCTGGCATATTAATATCTCCCATTTTGGTTTTGTTGCCTAGAATTGCTTTTGATATGCGGGGTCCTCTCTGGTTCCAAACAAAGTGTAAAATTATTTTTTCCATATCTGTGAAGAATGATGTTCGGATTTTAATAGGTATTGCATTGAATCTGTAGATCAGTTTGGGTAGTATAGACATTTTAACGATGTTGAGTCTGCCAACCCATGAGCATGGTATGGATTTCCATCTGTTTACATCCTCTGCAATTTCCTTCCTCAGTGTTTCACAGTTCTCCCTGCAGAGGTTTTTTACCTCCTTGGTTAAGTATATTCCTAGGTACTTTATTTTCTTTGTTGCTATTGTGAAAGGTATTGAGTCTTTGATTTGGTTCTCAATTAGATTGTTGCTGGCATATATGAATGCCTCTGATTTGTGTATTGATTTTCTATCCTGAGACTTTACTAAATTCATTTATCAATTCCAGGAGTTTCTTGGATGAATCCTTGGGGTTTTCTAAATATCATATCATCAGCAAACAGTGAAAGTTTGATCTCTTCTACCCCAACTCAGATACCTTTAATTCCACTTACATGTCTGATTGCTGTAGCCAGGACTTCCAGCACTATGTTGAATAGAAGTGGGGATAGTGGGCAGCCTTGCCTGGTTCCAGTTCTAAGTGGCAATGCTTTCAATCTTTCCCCATTCTGTATGATGTTGGCTATGGGTCTGTCATACATGGCTTGTATCATTTTTAGGTATGTCTCTTCTATGCCTATTTTATTAAGTGTTCTTATCATGAAAGTGTGTTGAATTTTGTCAAAAGCTTTTTCTGCATCTATTGACAGAATCACGTGCTCTTTGTTTTTGCTTCTGTTTGTGTGGTGAATTACATTCATTGATTTACATATGTTGAACCATCCCTGCATCCCTGGGATGAAGCCCACTTGGTAGTGATGGATTATTTTTTTGATAAGCATCTGGATTCGGTTAGCTAGGATTATGTTGAAAATTTTTGCATCTATATTCATAAGGGATATTGGTCTGTAGTTTTCTTTTTTTGTTGCATCCTTTCCTGGTTTTGGTATCAGAGTTATGTTCACTTCATAAAAGGTGTTGGGGAGTTTTCCATTCTTCTCGATGTTGTGGAATAATTTCTGCAGGATAGGCACCAGTTCTTCTTTGTAAGTGTGGTAAAATTCGGGTGTGAAATCATCTGGGCCAGGACTTTTTTTTTTAGGAAGATTTTTAATTGCTGTTTCTATTTTGGCTCTTGATATTGGTCTGTTCAGGAATTCTATTTCTTCCTGGTTGAGCCTAGGGAGGCTGTGTGTTTCTAGAAATTTGTCCATTTCCTCCACATTTTCTAGTTTGTGTGCATAAAGGTTTTTGTAGTATTCATTAAATTATATCTTGTATCTCCTTGGGATCAGTTGTGATATCTCCTTTTTTGTTCCTGATGGAGCTTATTAGAGATTTCTCTTTCTGCTTTTTGTTAGCCTAGCCAAAGGCGTATCAATTTTATTTTTTCAAAGAACCAACTATTTGTTTTATTAATCTTCTGTATAGCTTCCCTGTTGTCAATTTCGTTAAGTTCTGATTTGATCTTGTTAATTTCACTTCTTCTGATGGGTTTGGGGTTGGTCTGTTCTTCTTTTTCCAGTTCTTTGAGTTGATTCATTAAATTGTCTATTTGTGATCTTTTTGTCTTTTGGTTATAGGCATTTATGGAATAACCTTTCCTCTCAGTACTGCTTTAGCTGTGTCCCAGAGGATTTGATAACTTGTCCCTCCATTGTCATTTTGTTCAACTAATTTTTTATTTCCATCTTGATTTCTTTCTTTATGAAGTAATCATTTAGTAGAAGGTTGTTTAATTTCCACATTTTTGTGTAGTAATGTGGGTTTCTGTTAGGGTTGATTTCTGATTTTATTCCACTGTGATCTGAGAAGATACATGGTATGATTTCTATTTTTTTTTCATTTTTTGAGACTTATTTTGTGTCCTAGGAAGAACATATATTCATTGGATTTTGGGTAGAATGTCCTGTAAATGTCAGTCAGACCCAATTGTTCTAGAGTTTTGTTTAAGTCCATTATTGCTTTATTAATTTTCTATTTGGAGGATCTATCCTGTGCAGTCAGTGGGGTGTTGAAATCTCTGATTATTATGGAGTTGCTGTCAGTCCATTTGCTTAGCTCCAGTAAGGTTTGCTTTATGAATCTGGGTGCACCTAAGTTGGGTGCATATGTATTTTAAATTGTTGTATCTTCTTGTTGAAGTGTACCCTTTACCATTATATAATGACCATCTTTGTCTTTAACTACTTTTATTTATTTAAAAACTAATTCTTCTGAGATCAGAACTGCCATGCCAGCCTTCTTTTGGCTTCCGCTTGCTTGAAATACTGATCTCCACCCCTTTACTTTTAGTCTATATGCATCCTTGCAGGTTAGATGTGTTTCCTGAAGACAGCAGATACTTGGCTTGTATTTTCTTATCTATTCTGCCAGCCTATCTATGTCTCTTGAGTGGGGAGTTTAAGCCATTCACATTTATCAAGATAACTGATTTTCTTAAAGTTCAGCCCATCTGTAGAGTACACAACTAGCAAAACCCTCTGGCATGCCAAAGAATGTAGACAGATATAAAGAGGGACATCAGTAATTTTTAAATTTAACTGAGTCTTCAAACATGTATTTCCAAAGGAAAGGTTTTGTGAATTTGGCAGTCTTTGCTCTACAGTTTAACTAAATTTGATACACTTTTGAGTTATGTGGCAATAAAAGGAATGATCCAAAAACTACTTGAGAAAAAACTTTTAAGCTGTGTATATCCAGGCTAGGACTCATGAAACATAATTGCCTACTAGGCATTGGACCTGAATGTAATTAAAGCAAACAGTAGCTATATGAACACAATGTCATAACTTAAGGACTAAGTATACAGAGATATTTTGGACAAGGGAATTTATATTTACTGAGCTCCTACTATTAGTCAGATACTGTGCTAGCATCTACCACTAGTGTGGTGTTGGTGGCATGCCAAGAATGGATGCAGAAAATCAGAGAACAATCACTACCCATGCTTGTGGTTGTCTTCATATCTACAGTGACCTGAAAAAACAAGGAGTCCACTATCAATTGGTGTTGAATTTGTTAAAGGCCATTTCTCTTGAGAAAAGGAAGAGGAGTAAAATATAAATTAAGCACATTGGCCTTCTAGGAATCACCTCTTATATGCCATTTGCCTTAAAAATTAAGTCCATCTGTTACACTCTCTCATTGCACCTTTGAGGATAGCACTTTAATCATCCTCTGTCTTCTGTTGACACTCTCGGCTCAATCCAAGTTTTAATCTTCTGTCAGCCTTTTCTTAACTTCTCATTGGCATTTATAATAGTATACAACATGGTTAGGTGCTTTCATTTTTCATGCTAGGCTTTCCTAAAACTAAGATCATCATAAAGTTTATTACATGGTCACATTTAAATATTTTTAATTGTGATATAATACACATAACATAAAATTTACCATCTTAACTGTTTATAACAATACAGTTCAGTAGTGTTAAGTACATTGATATTGTTGTATAACAGATCTCCAGAACTTTTTCATTTGACAAAACTGAAACTCTATAACCATTAAACAACTCTCCCTGTCCCCATCTCTCTATCTCCTGGAAACTGCCATTCTACTTTCTATATGGATTTGACTACTCAAGATACCTCATATAAGTGTAACCATAGAGCATTTGTCTTTTGGTGACTGGATTATTTCATTTAGCATAATATCCTCAAGGTTCATCCATGTTGTAGCATAGGTCAGAATTCCTTTCTTTTAAAGGCTGAATAATATTCCACTATATGTATATACCACATTTTGTTTATCCATTCATCTGTCTATGGACATTTGGTTACTTCCATCTTTTGGCTATTGTGAGTAATACTGCCATGAACATGGGTGCTATGCTATGAACATGAGTGACTATAGCATTTATGTTCATGGCAGCATTCAAGACCCTGGTTTCAATTTTGAGGAGTATATACCCAGAAGTAGCTTTACTGGGTCACATGGTAGCTCTATTTTTAATTTTTTTAGGAACTTTCATACTGTTTCTCATACTGGCTATACCTTTTTACATTCCCACCAACAGTGCACAAGTGTTTTAATTTCTCCACACCCTCATCAGCACTCTTAATTTTCTTCATTTTTTAATAGTAGCCATCCTAATGTGTTTGAGGTGATATTTCATTGTGGTTTTAATTCGCATTTCCTTAATGATTGGTGATGTTGGGCATCCTTTCATATGATTTTATTGACCATTTGTTTATCTTTGGAGAAATGTCTATTTAAGTCCTTTGCCCATTTTTCATCTAGGTTATTTGTTTTTTGTTGTTGAATTGTAGGAGTTTCTTTATATTCTGGATATTAACCCCTTGTCAGATTTGTAAGTATTTTCTCCCATTCCATAGGTTGCCTTTTTACTCTGTTAATTTTGTCCTTTGATGTAGTCCAGTTTATCTATTTTTACTTTTGCTGCCTGTGTTTTTGGTGTCATACTCAAGAAACCATTGCCAAATCCGATGTTATGAAGATTTTCTCCCTATGATTTCTTCTAAAAGTTTTATAGTTTTAGGTCTTATATTTAGGTCTTTGATCTATTTTGAGTTTTTGTATATGGTATAAGTAAACGGCCAACTTCATTTTTTTCCATGGGGATAGCCAGTTTTTCCAACATCATTTGTTGAACATAGCCACATTTTTTAATGCATGTCCTTTAAGTTTCTTTATTGGAATCATTTGAGAATGATCAGCTTCATTTTTGAGAGCTCCTCATCTTTCTAGAGCTATCTTCTTTAATAGAGTCTTGGCCGTGAACTCATACTGGATTTTTTATTAGGCTTTTTGAAATCACAGTCTATGATATGCTTTTGAGCATAGCTTCCCTTTTCTTTGTGTTAATGAACACTTGGTAGTCTCTATCTTTTACAGTTACCATTACTTCTTTTAGTAAAATGTATCCAAGCTGAGGATCATTGAATCTGTGACTCAGCCCTGTTGTCTCTCACTACTCTACTACAAGACAGAACACTAAAGGCAAATGCCCATTGTTATACTTAACCTGAACTTTGATTCTCAATCTGTCACTGGGCTTTCCTATCCTGATTGGCAGAGCTTTAAGAATTCTCTTTACTCAGATATGGGAAAGACCATGCATCTTCTGCCTTAGTACCTTTCCCTTGAACAACTCATCTCCCCATGCACCAAATCCTGGCTTTTTAACTTAATCTTCCAGTAGTACAAAAAAAACATACCACAGAATTAGAGTAATTCTCCCTAGCCCTATCATGATTGTGCTAAACTTTTCTAAGGTGATATGTATGGGGAGGAGTTTAAGCACGCACAGGAAAGGAATTCTAATAAAGGAGCCTATCTATAAGAAGGAAGATAGCCCAAACCCATATTATTAATTGGAAAGCATGAGAAAAAGGAGATTCCAAAATTGGCATAGCATTATAAAGAGAGGGCTCCATCACCTGCAAAAAATGATGTTCCTTGAAATCATGAAGTAAGTTCTAGAAATAAATTCATATAGCTATTTTGTCCAGTATTTGCCTATTTTACAAGTACCAGTTCTGTGTCTTATGGTCATGCCATTTTCAGCCTAAAGCATATACAATCCTCTGTTTGAGAGCTAAATTGCCTGTGGGTGTATCAAGAAATTTTGGGGTGCTATGCTGTAGGAGGAGAACTTTAGTCATCATTGGTGTAGTCAAAATTTGCCATCACTGTTCTATCTTGCTTTTCTTCTTTATTTTTAACATTAGAAAAGCATCATTCAAAACAGCCATAGTATTCTCCCAACAAAACAACAACCACCACCGGCTTTTCATTATGTTTTTCCTTAGTTCTATGGCTTTAGCTTGTGGGATACAGTATCTTGCAACTTTTAATCCCCATCAGATGAGTATTATATTATAGTATTCCAGTCATGAATCTCACTCTATCTACCTCAGGAAAATAAAGGAGATAATTTTACCTCCATGTACAAAATCCTTAAGGTCATTATGGTCATGATCCATTCTCTCTATACATTGGAAATGGATACCTGAAGCCATGAGAAATTGCCCTCAACCTTTTTGCGTGTAGATCACTGGAAACCTTCTTACATTTCTGTTCTTCCACACAAGGTTTTAAAAAGTTTTTTTTTAATTTTTTTTTATTTTAGCATATTATGGGGGTACAAGTGTTCAGATTATGTATATTGCCCATGCCCCCCTCCCCTTCAAGTCAGAGCCTCAAGCATGACCATTCCCCAAACGTTGCACATCTCACTAATTATGTTTGTATATACCCATCCCCTACTCCCCTCCCCACCTGCCTGACACCCAATACATGTTATTCTTATATGTCCACTGAGGTTGATCCATTAATATCAATTTGCTGGTGACTACATGTGGTGCTTGTTTTTCCATTCTTGAGATACTTCACTTAGTAGAATGGGTTCCAGCTCTATCCAGGAAAATACAAGAGGTACTATATCACCATTGTTTCTTAAAGCTGAGTAGTACTCCATGGTTTACATATACCACATTTTATTAATCCATTGATGAATTGACGGGCACTTGGGTTGTTTCCACAACTTTGCAATTATGAACTGTGCTGCTATAAACATTCGAGTGCAGGTGTCTTTTTCATAAAGTGACTTTTGATCTTTTGAGTAGATGCCCAGCAATGGCATTGCTGGATCAAATGGTAGAATCACTTGTATCGCTTTAAGATATCTCCATATTGCTTTCCACAGAGGTTGAACTAGTTTGCAGTCCCACCAGCAGTGTAGGCGTGTTCCTACCTCTCCGCATCCACGCCAACATTTATTGTTTGGGAAATTTTTGATAAAGGCCATTCTTACTGGAGTTAAGTGATATCTCATTGTGGTTTTGATTTGCATTTCCCTGATGATTAGAGATATTGAGCATTTTTTCATATGTTTGTTGGCCATCATTCTGTCTTCTTTTGAGAAGTTTCTGTTCATGTCCTTTGCCCACTTTTTGATAGGGTTATTTGATTTTCTCTTCCTGATTTTCCTGAGTTCTAAATATATTCTAGTTATCAGCCCTTTATCAGATGTGAAGCTTGCAAAAATTTTCTCCCATTCTGTGGGTTGTCTGTTTGCTTTCTTGACAGTTTCTTTGGCTGTGCAGAAGCTTTTTAATTTGATCAGGTCCCATTTATTTATTTTTGTTGCTGCTGTGATTGCCTTTGGGGACTCCTTCATAAATTCTTTGCCTAAGCCATAATTCTTCTTCAGTGAAGTTTTAAGCAGAAGCCCCAAAGACAAATAGATAAAATCATAGCTGATCTGGTTTAGCAGGTGCAGGGAATCTGAAGCCTTGCCTGTACCATTCCCTTCCCACACTTTGTCCACCATCTGTGTTAGTCTCAGAGGTATTTATTCAAACTCATAAAGCTCCACATGATGCAATTTCACTTAATTTTTTTCTTCCACAGTCCCTAGTTATTCATGGTGTTTATCTCCCTTGTCTTCAATTTCAGTCCAAACCCTTGATCTAATCTATGGGACTGAAAGTCTTCAACATCTTGGTGCCTTAAGTATCCATATGGCTTGGCAGGTGCAAATATTCCTACAATATAAAAGGGTAATTTACCAGGTCACAACAGCTGGTTGAAAATACACTTTAAGATTTTCCAAATCCACTTGATGTGCCTCTGTTTTAATCATGCATCTTTCCCCTCTTATAAGCTTTTCTAAGTAAAATCGAATATCTCTTCAATGATCTCCATTTAAATTACATTTAAAAATTAAGCAAATAGGGGGGGTGGAGCAAGATGGCGGACGAATAACACTGCCAGACAGAGTGTCTCTGCAGAAAAGACAGATTCCAGCAGAAATTAGAGGAAAGAAGCAAGAAGACAAGCATACAGCGGACAAGGGCTGGAAGGAGGGGTACATGAGACTGCGGGAGACTCCACGGAAGGAGGCTGCGGAGGAGAACTGGAGGCTGAGACCACCAGAGCAGCCCAGAGACCAGCTGCAAGGGTAGGTGGATTTGCTGTTTCCCCTCCCCTGCATTTGGGATTGCTGGTGGGCTCCCCAGCGGGTGGAGAGACCTGCAGACACCAGCCCAGAGACCGCCGCTGCCAGCCAGCAGTGAGCCTGCAGCAGACGTGGCACCAGGTTCCCAACTTCCTCCAGGCACCTCCGTGTGCACAGACCCTAGCTGTGCAACAGGCGCCATATTGCCTCCTCCACCTCTCCACTGACCCTACCCTGGGCTGCCCAGAGAGACAATACAGCCACCAGCCAGAGGCACCTCCAGGGAATGGGACCTTCCCTTTTGGGACCCTACAGCTGACTCAGGGGAACTCAGACTGTGAGCTCCCTACCCGCTTGCCCTCCGAGGTGCTGCTGGCACGGTGTTCCCAGGAGAACGGTGCCGACTCAGAGGCTGAGAGACATAGACCCAGCTTGGGATCCCTGTGGGTGAATTGGGACCGGAAATCCTCCCCTGGTGGGAATACAGTTTGAACTCTGGGACCCAGAGGTTGGACCTGCAGACCAGATCCCCTGCACCAAGGGCTAGCATAACCTGGGGCACAAAAGGGTTATACGTGAAGAGCCTACTGAGGTGTGTGTGCCTCCAGGGGCAGATCTGCGTCCTAGAGGGCAACCCTCCTCCCAGGAGGAGGCTGTGCGCCCAATCCAGGTGGCGTTCCTGTGCAGGGAACGTCCCCGCCAGCATCACAGTCCGCAGACGCCTGGTGGCTTGTGGTCTGGCCTGCTGGCAGAGGCCCAGGAGTAGCTGCGGAGTTGCGGAGGGTGGAAAGAAGCGAGGCTCGCTCCAGACTGCGGGTCTCAGACAGCCCCACCCCCACACCCAGACTTTCTGGCTGAGCGGGACCATTCCAGCCCCGCCCTGACAGCTTTCCCTGGAAGCACAGAATGGAACTTTGACCCCTGCTAACTGCCTGAGGGCAGGCTTACCCAACCCAGCTCCGCCCAGAACAAGAGCTGATAACAGGACACAAAATCAACAGCATAGTCTGTTCCTCCAAACAAACGCCACCTACTGACAGGGATGGCATCTTGCAAAGCCTTTCCACGGCACCCACTGACTCAATATACAGGGAGTGGTCCAATTTCACCCACAGACACCACCTAACAGCTCAGAAACTAAACAAGGTGTGTGAATACCCAAACAATAACTTAAGGAAAGAAATAACAACTGATCGACATGGGAAGAAATCAGCAAAAGAACTCAGGAAATATGAAGAACCAAACAGAAAACACACCCCCAAAGAGGAGCACCAGCCCCCTAGAAACGGACACCAACCAAAATCAGGCAACCAATATGACAGAAGAGGAATTTCATATGTGGATCATAAGAACACTGACCCAGCTGCAACAACAACTCAATAACCAACACAAAGAAACCACAAAAAGCCTCCAGGATATGGGAAAAGAAATAGACACAATGAAGAAAAGTGTAACCGAACTCCTGGAAATGAAGAATCAATTCAAGAAACTACAAAATACAGTGGAAGGTCTCAAGAACAGGATAGATCAAACAGAAGAAAGAATCTCAGAGCTTGAAGATAACACCCTCCAATTAAATAAATCAGTCACACAAATAGAGCAGAGAAACAAGAAAAAAGAGCAAAGCCTACAAGAGCTGTGGGATTATGTGATGAAACCTAATGTGAGGGTCATAGGCTTACCAGAAGGGGAAGAAGACAACACTCAAGGGTTACAAGCTGTTTGAAGATATAATAGAGGAAAATTTCCCAGGCCTTGCTCAAAATCTTGATATACAAGTTCAAGAAGCTCAGAGGACCCCTGGGAGATTCAATGCAAACAGGAAGACGTCACAACATGCAGTCATCAGACTGAACAAGTATCAACTAAAGAGGCCCTTCTAAGAGCTGTAAGACAAAAGAAGCAAGTAGCATACAAGGGAAAGCCAATTCGAATAACATCAGACTTCTCTAATGAGACTTTACAAGCAAGGAGAGTCTGGGACCCCATTCTCACTCTTTTGAAATAAAACAATGCCCAGCCTAGATTATTATTCCCTGCAAAACTAAGCTTCATATATGAAGGAGAAATAAAAACATTCTCAGACAAGCAAAGCCTCAGAGAATTCACCAAGACAAGACCAGCCCTACAAGAAGTACTTAAAACAGCATTACGCTTGGAACATCATAATAATAACCCACGAATATAAAAACAACCAAAACCCAAAGATATTAAAGGCCAGATATTACAATGGCTCAAGACAGAAATCATAGCAACAACATCCAACCCAACAGAATGATCAGTAATCTACCTTACCTATCAGTTCTCTCAATAAATGTGAATGGCTTAAACTCTCCACTCAAGAGACATAGGCTGGCTGAATGGATAAGAAAATACAGGCCACGTATATGCTGTCTTCAGGAAACACATCTAACCTGCAAGGATGCATATAGACTAAAAATAAAAGGGTAGAGATCAATATTCCAAGCAAATAGAAGCCAAAAGAAGGCTGGTGTGGCAGTTCTAATTTCAGACGATTTAGTTTGTAAACCAACAAAAGTAGTGAAAGACAAAGAGGGTCATTATATAATGGTGAAGGGCACAGTCCAACAAGAAGAGATAACAATTTTACATATATATGCACCCAACTTAGGTGCACCCAGATTCATAAAGCAAACCTTACTGGAGCTAAGCAAATGGATTAATAGCAACTCCATAATCGCCAGAGATTTCAACACCCCACTGACGGCACGAGACAGATCCTCCAAACAGAAAATCAATATAGAAATAATGAACTTAAAAAAAACTCTAGAATAATTGGGTCTGACAGACATCTACAAAACATTCTACCCAAAATCCACTGAATATACGTTCTTCTCATCAGCTCACGGGACATTCGCTAAGATTGACCATATCCTAGGACACAAAGAAAATCTCAAGAAATTTAAAAAAATAGAAATCATACCATGTACCTTCTCAGATCACAGTGGAATAAAACTAGAAATCAACCCTAACAGAAACTCACATTTCTACACAAAAATATGGAAATTAAACAACCTCCTACTAAATGATTACTTCATAAATGAAGAAATCAAGACAGAAATAAAAAAATTCTATGAAGAAAATGACAATGGAGAGACAAGTTATCAACTCCTCTGGGACACAGCTAAAGCAGTTCTGAGAGGAAAGTTTATCTCCATAAATGCCTATAACCAAAAGACAAGAAGATCACAAATAGACAATCTAATGAAATGACTCAAAGAGCTGGAAAAAGAGGAACAGACCAACCCCAAACCCAGCAAAAAAGGGAAATCAACAAGATCAAAACAGAACTAAACGAAATTGAAAACAGGGACGCTATTCAGGAGATTAATAAAACAAAAAGTTGGTTCTTTGAAAAAATAAACAAAATTGACAGACCATTGGCTAAGCTAACGAAAAGCAGAAAAGAGAAATCTCTAATAAACTCCATCTGGAATAAAAAAGGAGATATCACAACTGATCCCAAAGAGATACAAGATACAATTTATGAATACTACAAAAATCTTTATGCACACAAATTGGCAAATGTGGAGGAAATGCACAAATTTCTAGAAACACACAGCCTCCCTAGGCTCAACCAGGAAGAAATAGATTCCCTGAACAGACCAATCTCAACAGCTGAAATAGAAACAGCAATTAAAAATCTCCCTAAAAAGAAAAGTCCCGGTCCAGATGGCTTCACACCTGAATTTTACCACACTTACAAAGAAGAACTAGTACCTATCTTGCAGAAACTATTCCACAACTTCGAGAAGAACGGAAACCTCTCCGACACCTTCTATGAAGCAAATATTACTCTGATACCCAAACCAGGAAAGGATGCAACAAAAAAAGAAAACTACAGACCAATATCTCTAATGAATATAGATGCAAAAATTTTCAACAAAATCTTGGCTAACCGAATCCAGGCACTTATCAAAAAATAATCCACCACGACCAAGTGGGCTTCTTCCCAGTGATGCAGGGATGGTTCAACATACGTAAATCTCTAAATGCAATTCACCACATAAACAGAAGCAAAAACAAAGACCACATGATTCTTTCAATAGATGCAGAAAAAGCTTTTGACAAAATTCAACACCCTTTCATGATACGAACACTTAAGAAAATAGGCATAGAAGGGACATACCTAAAAATGATACAAGCCATATATGACAGACCCATAGCCAACATCATACTGAATGGGGAAAAATTGAAATCATTTCCACTTAGAACTGGAACCAGACAAGGCTGCCCACTATCTCCACTTCTGTTCAACATAGTGCTGGAAGTCTTGGCTACAGCAATCAGACAGGAAAATGGAATCAAAGGTATCCAAACAGGGGCAGAAGAGATCAAACTTTCACTGTTTGCTGATGATATGATATTGTATCTAGAAAACCCCAAAGATTCAACCAAGAAACTCCTGGAACTGATCAATGAATTTAGTAAAGTCTCAGGATACAAAATCAATACACAGAAATCAGAGGCATTCATATACGCCAACAACAATCTAATTGAGAACCAAATCAAAGACTTAATTCCCTTCACAATAGCAACAAAGAAATTAAAGTACCTAGGAATATACTTAACCAAGGACGTAAAAGACCTCTACAGGGAGAACTATGAAACACTGAGGAAGGAAATAGCAGAGGATGTAAACAGATGGAAATCCATACCATGCTCGTGGATCGCCAGACTCAATATCATCAAAATGTCTATACTACCCAAACTGATCTACAGATTCAATGCAATACCTATTAAAATCCCATCAGCATTCTTCACAGATTTAGAAAAAATAATTTTACGCTTCGTATGGAACCAAAGAAGACCCCGAATATCAAGAGCAATTCTGGGCAACAAAAACAAAATGGGAGGCATTTATATGCCTGATATCAAACTATACTACAAAGCTGTAGTAATTAAATCAATCTGTTATTGGCACAAAAATAGGAATATAGACCAGTGAAACAGATGTGAGAATCCTGATATAATACCATCCTCATATAGCCATCTAATCTTTGACAAAGCAGACAAAAGCATACGCTGGGGAAAAGAATCCCTTTTCAATAAATGGTGCTGGGAAAACTGGATAGCCACCTGTAGAAGGCTAAAACAGGACCCACACCTTTTACCTCTCACAAAAACCAACTCACGCTGGATAACAGACTTAAACCTAAGGTATGAAACTATTAGAACTCTAGAGGAAAAAGTTGGAAACACTCTCCTAGACATCGGCCTGGGCAAAGAGTTTATGAAGAAGTCCCCAAAGGCAATCACAGCAGCAACAAAAATAAATAAATGGGACATGATCAAACTACAAAGCTTTTGCACAGCCAAAGAAATAGTCATGAAAGTAAACAGACAACCTACAGAATGGGAGAAAATTTTTGCATCCTATGCATCCAATAAGGGACTGATAACTAGAATATACTTAGAACTCACGAAAATCAGGAAGAAAAAATCAAATAACCCCATTAAAAAGTGGGCAAAGGACTTGAACAGAAACTTTTCTAAAGAAGACAGAAGAATGGCCAACAAACATATGAAAAAATGCTCAACATCTTTAATCATCAGGGAAATGCAAATCAAAACAACAATGAGATATCACTTAACCCCAGTGAGAATGGCCTTTATCAAAAAATCTCCAAACAATAAATGCTGGCGTGGTTTCAGAGAGAGAGGAACACTCCTACACTGCTGGTGGGACTGCAAACTAGTTAAACCTCTGTGGAAAACAATAGGGAGATACCTTAAAGCGATACAACTGAATCTACCATTTGATCCAGCAATCCCATTGCTGGGCATCTACCCAAATGATCCAATGACACTCTACAAAAAAGACACCTGCACTCGAATGTTTATAGCAGCACAATTCATAATTGCAAGGCTGTGGAAACAGCTCAAGTGCCTATCTATCCAAGAATGGATTAATAAAATGTGGTATATGTATACCATGGAGTACTATTCAGCTCTAAGAAACAATGGTGATATAGCACATCTTATATTTTCCTGGTTAGAGCTGGAACCCATACTACTAAGTGAAGTATCCCAAGAATGGAAAAACAAGCACCAGATATATTCTCCAGCAAACTGGTATTAACTGAGTAGCACCTAAGTGGACACATAGGTACTACAGTAATAGGGTATTGGGCAGGTGGGAGGGGGGAGGATTGGGGTATATACATACAGAATGAGTGAGATGTGCACCATCTGGGGGATGGTCATGATGGAGACTCAGACTTGTTGGGGGAGGGGGGAAATGGGCATTTATTGAAACCTTAAAATCTGTACCCCCATAATATGCGGGAAAAAAAAGATTGTGCTGTGATCAATTTGTGGGAGACACTTCTATTCCCTTTTCTTTTATCTTCCCTATGCCTTACTCTTTTTTTTAAATTTCTCAACTGATATTATAGGGGTCCCTTGAATTCCACATACCCTATCTAAAATTGTCCCCATGTCTTAACGTCCAGTTTTCTCTAACTTCTTTACCCTGCTTTATTTTTCTTCATACCTCTTATCACTACCTGAAATACCATAAATATTTGTTTATTGTCTTTCTTCTACCTAGTGGAATGGAAGCTCCATTAAGGAAGAAGTCTTGTTTTCACTACTGTATCTCAGGACCTAGAAGAGTGCCCATCATATAGTCAGTACAATACACACACACATATATACACACATATATATATACAGATCTGTTAAATGAATGAATGTGTAGATAGTGGTACAGCAACATCTTATGTTTCTAATGAATATTATGGTTCAAAAGCACATCTTGGTATAATACCTCACTTGGACCTTATAATAACCTTATGAGGTAGACAAAAAGAATGATCTTATCTCATTTTATGGATTAAGAGACTGAATTCACATAATGTGTATTACCAGAGACACTAAGTCTTATGCCCAAGTTCATAAAGCGAGTCATAGGCAGAGTTGGAATATATACTGTCATTTTCCAAGCTTCAAGACCAGGCGCTTTTTACCCACCTATTCTGCCTTGCATAAAACTCTCTTGTCTTAGTTTAAACCTGGAAGATGGGTAAGGATGAAGCAACCCTGGAGCCTTAGAATAATTCTTCTTTCAAGTAACTAGGTTGTGGTATCCTTTTCCATGTGAGACCAAATTTATCCCTCAAACAAAATTGAAATGATGAAGTAATGAATGATTAGGCTATGGCTTTTGCCTCAAGTCTGAGTCATGGTGATATTGGAAGGGACTAGGATTTCATGGGAGAGGTCAGAATCTTTGTTTTTTATTTAATAGCAAGCTTAGATGCATCTACCATCTCAAAACAAACTAATATGCCAGCAGATGTAACTCCTAAGGGAATGGGTGTATATGATGGCAAAGTCTTCTTTTGTCATCAACCTAAAAAATGAAAAATTTAGGCTCTCTGTAACTGTTAATGCTAATATCTTAATTATCCAGCAGTATCTAGAAAGGACACATTCACAATGGTACAATTTACATATAAGCAAATGTGAACCCTTTAAACACTAAACTTAACTATTTAACCACAGTTTGATAGAAATCATTCCAACATCCACTGTATATTTTCAGGCACTCTTAAATTAACACAATTAATGATTTATTAAATAGCTATAGTCATTATTGTAAACAACAAATTTTTATAGTGCTGTAATTACATTTGAGTAGTAATAATAATAGTGGCAACAACACTATTTAACAAATGTCCTGTGATATGGCAGACAGTATTATAAGCACTTTACATGTATTAACTTATTTAGTTTTCAGAGCAATCATATGTAGTAGGTGTGATATGTGTCCCATTTTACAGATGAGGAAACCAAGGCAGGCATATGTTAAGTAATTTGCCCAAGATTTCAATGGGAGAGCTCCTGATTTAAGTCCAGATCTAAAGACAAAAAGTAAGGCTGGGTGTGGTGGCTGATGCCTGTAATCCCAGCACTTTGGGAAGTCAAGGTAGAGGAATCACTTGAGCCCAGGAGTTTGACACCAGCCTGAGCAAGAACAAGACACTGTCTCTATAAAAAATAGAAAAATTAGCCGGGCATGGTGATGCATGCCTGTAGTTTAGCTAATCAGGAGGCTGAAGCAGAAGGATCACTTGAGCCCAGGAGTTAAGAGGTTGCAGTGAGCTATGATGATGCCACTTTAGCCTGGGCAACAGAGTGAGACCCTGTCTCAAAACAATGAATAAATAAATAATAGAGATAAAAGGCAAATGTGTGGCCCTGAAATGTGACTTAGTAAAATAAGAATATGAAAATAGCTATCGTCTGGCTGACTGAATGCACAGTATGGTGTGAGGGCTGCTACAAGCTGCTCAGCTGCCCAGAAACACGATATATTTTTCCTTCTCCCATGAATGTGCACCTCCATTTTGCCAAAACACTAGCCACCATTCTAGATTAAGCCATGAAAAGATGTTTTAATTTATTTTTTAATTGACAAATAAAAAATATGTATATTTATGGTATAAAACATGATGCTTTAACATATGCATACATTGTGGAATGGCTAAATCAAAATAGTTGTATATGAAGTACTTCATAATTTTTTTGTAATAACACTTTAGTCTCCTAGCAATTTTCCTGTATACAATATATTGTTGACTGTAGTCACCATGATTTACAATAGATGTCTTGAACTTACTCATCCTAAATGAAATTTTGTGTCCTTTGACCAACATCTTCCCAATCCCTCCACCCCAAGCTTCTGGTAACCACTATTCTACTCCTTGCTTCCATGAGTTTAATTTTTTGAGATTCCGCATCCAAGTAAGATCATGCAGTATTTATCTTTCTGTGCCTGGCTTATTTCACTTAACATAATATCCTCCAAGTTCAACCATGTTTTCTCAAATGAAAGGATTTTCTTCTCTATTAAGGCCAAATAATATTCTATTGTATATATATATACCACATTTTCTTTATCCATTGATCCACTGAGAGACACTTAGGTGGATTCTATATCTTGGCTACTGTAAACAACGCTGCATTGAACATGGGAGTGCAGATATCTCTTCAACATACTGGTTTGATTTCCTTTGAATATATACCCACAAGTGGAATTACTGGATCATATAGTAGTTCTATTTATATTTATTTTACAAACCTGCACACTGTTTTCTATAATGACCATACTAATTTACATTCCCATCAATAGTATACAAGTGTTCCCTTTCACTACATCCTTTTAACAGGTGTGAAGAGATATACCATTGTAGTTTTAATTTGTATTTGCCTGATAATTAGTGATGTTCAACATTTTTTCATATACCTGTTGGCCATTTGTATGTCTTCTTTGGAGATATGTCCATTCCTGTCCTTTGCACACTTTTAAATTGGATTATATGTTTTCTTGCTATTGAGTAGATTGAATTCCTTATATATTTTGAATATTAACCCCTGATCAGATGTATGGTTTGCAAATATTTTTTTCATAAGTTGTCTCCTCACTCTGTTGATTGTTTCATTTGCTGTGCAGAAGCCTTTAAGTTTGATGTAATCCCATTTGTCTATTTTTGCTTTTGTTGTCTGTGCTTTTGGGGTCCTATCTAAAAAAATCATTGCCTACACCAATGTCATGAAGCTTTTCCCCTATTCTCTTCTTTACAGTTCCATGTCTTATGTATGTCTTTAATTCATTTTGAGTTGATCTTTGTTCAAAGATATTTGATCTTTGTATATGGTGTGAGATGATGATCTAATTTTATTCTTCTGGATGTGCATATCCAGTTTTCCTAACACCATTTATAAAAGAGATGGTCCTTGTGTATTTTTGACATCTTTGTCAAAAATCAATTGACCATGTCCTTTGCCCACTTTTTGATAGGGTTGTTTGATTTTTTTTCTTGCTGATTTTCTGAGTTCTAAATAGATTCTAGTTATCAGCCCTTTATTGGATGTGTAGCATGTGAATATTTTATCGCATTCTGTAGGTTGTCTGTTTGCTCTCGTGACAGTTTCTTTGGCTGTGCAGAAGCCTTTTAATTTGATATTTCATGGATTTATATGGGGGCTGTTTATTCTGTTCCATTTCTCTATATGTCTGTTTTTATGCCACTGCCAAGCTGTGTTGATTACTATAGCTTTGTGGTATATTTTAAAGCCAGGTGGTGTGGTACCTCTAGCTTTGTTCTTTTTGCTTGATTGCTTTGGATATTTGGAGTCCTTTGTGGTTCCCTATGAATTTTAGGATTGTTTTATTTTTGTGAAAAATATCACTGGAATTTTGACAGGGATTGCTTTGACTCTGTAGATAACTTTGGGTAGTATGAACATTTTAAAGATATTAATTCTTCCAATTCATAAACACAGAGTATCTTTCCATTTAATTGTGTCTTCTTCAATTTCTTTTATCAATATTTTATAGTTTTCAATGTACAGGTCATTCACCTCTTTGGTTAATTTATTCCTAAGTATTTAATTTTTTATAGCTTTTGTAAGTGGGATTGTTTTCTTTCTTTTTCACATAATTGACTGGTATATAGAACCACTACTGTTTTCTATATGTTGATTTTGTATACTGCAACTTTACTGAATTCATTTGTTATTTCTAACAGTGGAAAGCTTTTCAGCTTTTTTGAGATGTAATTCATATACCATGCAATTTATGCATTGAAAGTACACAATGCCATCATTTTTAATATATTCACAGAGTTGTGCAACCATCACCACCAATTATAGAACATTTTCATTACTCCACAAAGAAACCCTACACCCCTTAGCTGTCACTCCCAGTACATCTAGCAGACACACACACACGCGCACACACGCACGCACACACACACACACACACACACACACACACACACACACATACACACTCCAAGGCCCTGGCAACCACCAATCTACTTTCTGTCTCTAGATATATCTATTCTAAATATTTCATATAAATGGTATCACAAAAAGTGATGTGTGGTATGTGTGTGGTCCTTTGTGACTGGCACCTTTCATTTAGCATAATATTTTCAAAGTTAATCCAGCAACGTATGAGGGTTTTAATTTCTTCACATCCTCGCCAATACTTGTTATTATCTGTATTTTTTATTATAGCCATCCTAGTGGATGTGAAGTGCTATATCCTCCAACTGTGTAGTTGTGTTATTTGCTTCCCCTCCCCAAGATTGTTTTGGCTATTATGGGTCTCTTGAATTTTTACATAAATTTGGATAACTTTTTATAGTCCTGTTCTAAGTTTCTAGAATACTGCTATAGTGTAAACCCTATGTATTTAAATCAACAAATACTTGCAGAGTAGCAACTATGTGAAAGCCTCTCTGGTGACTGCTAGAAGGATGCAGAGATAAAGATAATGCAAATTAGTTATGCCATTTGAATCCTCTATATTTGTAACCACTCCTAGTATACTTAATCTATCAGTTTCAGGGGGACATGTGCTATTCTTCAAGTAAGATTTGTAATTTGTCTACTACTCCTTGTCACTGTTTTATATTTTGGGGGTTCAGTGTCAGGTACTTAAAGTTTCCTGAGTATAATAAGGTTTTGGCAAATTACTGTATCTATTAATATAAAATATCCCCGCTAGTCCTTTAAATTTTATTTTTGGTCTTCACTGCTATTCTGTCTGATATTGATTATTACATCTGCTTTTCTTTCATTAACATTTTTCCACCCCTTAATTTTTAAGCTTTTCATATAAATGGCATATAAATAGACATTTTTGCTTTCCAATCTAAGTGTGTCTATCTTTTAATAGCATCATACATATGGTGGCAGAGACTGCTAGCTGCCCAGCAAAATCCATTTCCCCTTTCTTCCAAAGCAATGGAATTGTGACTGAGCACATGGTTGCTTAGCTGCATTCCATTCTCCAACGCAGTTAGATGTGACCATATAACATACTCTCCTCTAGTGGGTAGAGGCCAGGGATGCTGCTAAATATCCTACAATGCACAGAACAACCCCCAACATATTCAGCCCAAAATATTAATAGTGCTGAGGGGATGTATGAATAATAACAGAAAAATCCTGAGTCCTACATAAAGCAGAGGTCCCCAACAGTCCTGAACACTGCCCTTAGATAGTAAGATATAATTACAATATAATTATGTGAGCCGTGAGTATTGTTTCTGTAGTCTCAGTGCTGGAGGATAGTTCCGTCAGGTGAACTGGTGTTATGGGTGAAGAGTTCAGTTGGTGCTGCTTGGGTATTTGCAGAAAAACCCATGTTGAGGACTTTTTCTTCTAAGGTTCTTTTAAACATATTAGGACTCCTCTACCTAGGAAGCATTGTATTTCACTTGTGTGGGCTTTGATTCATGTCCTCAACTCAACATATTCCTTTAGAAAAGGTCATGAATCCTGATAGATCGTTCGGCCATTGCTGAGGTCCCAAGGGGACCTATGTATTTCCTAATTCCATTTCTCTAAAAATTGAAAGGTATTAATAAAACTCATTATTTATTGGACCCCTCTTCTCTTTTTTCAGTTCTCCTTCTGAGTGTCGAGGATGGAGTTAAGAGAGTATCCATGATACGCTCCACTATGTTTCACTGTCCCTTACCCATCTCATATCCTCTCCTCCTTCCTTCCCAGTTTAAATTACATGGTCAGTCATATTGATCCTTTTAAAAATATGCCCTCTAATCACTTGCTTTCATTTAACAAAACTGCAATCCTGGCTAAATCCAACTCAGCCTTCTCTCGACATTCACCTGTACAACTGAACGTGACTGGAGAAAACACACAGCCTTGTTGATTGGTTTCATGAACTGAAAGTGGGCCCTTAGTGCCACCTAACAATCCCATTACTTCTCCCTAGTCCAGTTCATGAACCCACTCTCCCAGATGAATATTTCACACATTCTCCTCTCTCTTCAAACACCTAACACCTCCTCTCTCAACTTCTCTGTCAGTATTCACATTTTTTACTTCATTGAGAAAACAAATGGCCAGAAGAAAACTTCTGCAGACCTCTACCAAAACATCTACCCACAGACATTTGTGTGAACCCATGTTCTCCGCCTTATATTCTATAACTAAAGATGAACTTTCATTGCTTCTGTCTATCCAATGCCAACCCTTCCAACTCTGCATTAGACTCTTACCTACTCAAAGATATCACTCCAGCATGCCTCCCTTCTCCCTCAAGTGTTTTTTGCTTTTCTTCTGTATAAGTTTCTTCAGCACAAAACATGGCACTAGTCCTCTCAGTTTAAAGTGGTCTGTTGTTTACCTCACTTACAATCCCAATTTCCTATCTCCCCTTTATGTAAGAATTCATGGAGTTGTTTACACTGTCTCCTATTCATTTCTTCCCATTCTTTCTTGAACCTGCTCCAGTCAGGCTTTCTCCCCCACCATTTTATTTAACTGTACTTCTTAAGGTCATTATGACTTGTTTCTAATTTAATGTTCAATTCTCAGTCTTTATTTTACTCGATCTATTAGCAACATTTACCACCATTGATCACCACTTCCTTTTGGAAACAGTTTCTTCACTTAGCTTCTAGGACAACACAGCTACCTTTCTCAGTTTTATTCATACTTTAGTGGCTATTCTTAGTCTCCTTTACTTGTTCCATTATCATCTTCTGACTTCTTCATTTTGGAATATCTTAGGCTTAGTCTTTGGAACTTTTTATTTATCCTCATTTTCTTGGGGATCTGATCCAGTCTCGTGGATTTAAATACTAGTACCAAACATATGTCTCATGCCTAAATTTCACTACTAAACTCTATACTTGTATATCCAACTTCCTACATGACATACCTACTTGGATATCTCATAACCATCTCAAAACTAACATGCCAAAAACAGAACTCCTGATCTTTACCCATCCCTCAGACCTGCTCCACTAATAGTCTTCCATATTTCATTTAACATCAACTCCATTCTTCCTTTTTATTATCTCAGGCCCCAAACCTTAGAGTTCCTTTTGATTTTTCTCTGCTTCTTATCCTCTTATACCTCACTGCCAATCCACAAAAACTTGTTGACTCTACCCTACAATATAGCTTCTTTCCTCCCTCCCACCTCTTCTCTCTTTTTCTTTCTTTTCTTTCTCTCACTTTCTTTCTAGAATTTGACTTTTTATCACCCTCACTACCATCCTAGTCTAAGTCATATTTTACTTATATTACTGCACTAGCTTCCTTACTGTTCTCCCTTCTTCCACTCTTGTCCCCTATAGTCTATTATCAGAATGACTGTTTCAATTTGATACTCCCTTACTCAAAACTTTACAATGGCACCACATTTTACTCAGGGTAAAAGCAAAAGTCCATATAATGGCCTCCTGGTCCTCTAAGATCTGTTCTCCTTGTTGCCTCTTTTACCTCATTGTTTACTTTTCTTTCCCTCAATCATTCCATGCTAGCTTCTCTGGCCTCCTCATTCTTCCTCAAACATGCCAGACTCATTCTCACCCATGACTTGCCATTGCTGTCTGCTTAGACTATACCCATATATGTTAACAGTGCCTAGAACTAGTAGGCACTCAAGTGTGTTGAATTGAATTCACTGAACTCACAAATTAAGCAAAAGATTTTCTGAATGTAGAAGTTATATGAGCACCCAGTGGATCCAAATAATCTCTTTATTCTACATTATATTTTGGCTTCATTTTTTCCCTTAACTCTTCTTTCATGTGTTCAGCAGGAAGAGAAGGTAAGACACTGGCTTATTTAGATTCAGATCACAGCTTCTTTCTTCATATGGGAACTGGCACTCTCAGTCTGTTCTGCATGGACACTAGGATCTTCTTTCATTCACATGTGTGTTCTCAGGCATCTGGGAAATATGAATAGTATCTTGCTTTCCAGTTTTCAGAGCAACAGATGTGCACAAGAGGGCACATTCAGTTCGTTTTTTGTCTCAACATTCTTTCTGAACATAATCAGCCATTTAAGCATGACTCAGTCAATAAAAACATTGCTTTAGTTTGGAGAAACAGGATTCAGACTGCAGTTTCTCTCATCTTGCTGGGTAAAGCCATTGCCTTTAGTCTAGCATGCATGTATTTGCATTATGTTTCATATTTAACAAATATAGCCAAATCCTGACTTAATTCCTGGGAAGACATACGTGGGTGTTTACAGTTAACAACATTGTTTCCAACGAATTAAACTCATTTTTAACCTTTTTCTCAACTGACTTTTCTTCATTTAACATGTATGTGCCTACGAGGTTACTTTATTACAATCTTCAGTAATCTTCTGATGCCAGCTCTGTCTTTCAAAGACTACTGAACTTTCTGACTATTGTTTACCTTTTAACATTGTGATGAAGTTCAGTGGATATTTAGTTTTAAGCCCCAAACTGCATTAATGTGATGCATCTCCACTCTTTAGAATGTCCTCCATGTATATATCATGGAAATTTGTGGAGACACAAGTGATAAAGAATGAGAAGGGCAGATTTATAAGGGTTTCTTATCCCTTGGGGTTATAAAAATGAATGTTTAAGGATATTGCTTACTCATATTCATCAGGCCTAAGAGCAAGTAACTTCATGTCAAACAGCTATTGTACTACCTGGGAATCAAAGACGCCACTGGGGATGTTACAATTTATATAAAAATAATTCCTTCTGCAAACACTTTTATTGGTTATTCATCACTTTTTGCCTTTCAATTTTTGGTCTTATTTAACCAATCTCTAAAAAGTGTTCAGATAGGGAGAACCCATTCATTTTGAAGAAAGAACATCTATATTAAAGAGTTTATTTGGCAAAAAGCACTGGAACTTTTAAAGCTGAAGAACTAATGAAATATTCTTATTTTCTGGGTCAATTTGTTTTCTCTCTTGCTATGTCCTAACTTGTATCTCAGAAGTATTTTCTTAGTAAGCTTACAAAGTCCTGGGATCCTATTTCTACATGGTTATGTGGCACTTTATTACAGTTGCAAAACACTTTTAAAGACTGCTAACTGCTTCACATACATAATATTTCTGAGGATTCAAGAGAAATGCTATGGTCATGTTAAATAGAAATCAGGTTATAGAACTGTGATCTTTTCTCAGCAAAGAAAGGAATGCATATATGTCTTAATCATGCTTATGGAATAAACTGTTTCCACAAAAAAGATGTGTGCAAGTCCTAACCCCCAGAACCAGTGAATATGACCTTCTTTGGAAAAGGGGTCTTTTCGGACTTAATCAAGTTAAGATGAGGTCATACTAGAGTAGTGTGGGTCCTACTCCACTATGACTCATTTCCTTGTAAGAACAAGAAAAGGGACAGATACATACAGGGAATGTGGCCATGTGAAGACTGAGGCAGAGACTGGAGTTATGCTGCCTCAAACAAGGAATGCCTGGGGCTATGAGAAGCTGGAAGAGTCAAAAAGAGTCTCCACTAGAGACATCAGAGGTATCATGGATCTATCAACACCTTGATTTCAGACTTCTAGCCTCCAGAATTGGGGGAGAATAAATTTCTGCTGTTTTAAGCTGCTCAGTTTGTGTTATTTCATTATAGCAGCCCTAGGAAACTAATGCAGTTACCGAAAGACAGGCAGACCATAACTCAAAAATGCATCAAAACTGTTACATGGGACTATAATTTAATGAACAACAAGCTGTATTGCCAAACAAATCTCTAATATATGGAACCCTGCTCATGTTCCAGAAGTAGAAGGCAACTCTCTATTATTTTAATGTTACCCCCCTTGCTTAGACTACAAGCAAAGAATCATTGAATAGATATGAAAGAACCCTTGGTGAATTTGATGTTAAAAGAGAGGGCATGGTTTCCCATAGTAATTTCATTTTATGATGTTGGGCAAGTTTCTCTTAGTCCCTTAGACTCCTAATCAAATTGGTTCCATAGAAGTCATGAAAGCATCTGTGTGAATGGGACAATGAAATGCAATTTACTCCTGGAAATCACTGCAGCATTGGAGCACAGGCAACATTATTAAACTCAGCGATACCAAAGTTACATGATTTCTTATCATGAAAAATATAAACTTGGCTAGGTACAGTAGCTCATGCCTGTAATCCCAGAACTCTGGAAGGCCAAGGTGGGAGGATAACTTGAGGTCAGGAGTCCAACACCAGCCTGAGCATGAGCGAGACCCTGTCTCCACTAAAAATAGAAAAAATTAGCCAGGTGTGGTGGTGGTGTATCCTTGTGGTCCCAGCTACTTGAGAGGCTGAGGCAGGAGGATCACTTGAACCCAGGAGTTTGAGGTTACTGTGAGCTAGGCCGATGCCACAGCACCGTAGTCTGGGCAACAGAGCGAGACTCTGTCTTAAAAAGAAAAAAAGAAAAAAAAAAAAGAAAATATAACTTTTACTCATGGGCATAAGAAAATCAGACAGTCCTAGGTATCTTCTGCAATGCAGTAGTGGCAGCTATTAAGTTGGGCAGGCAGGAAGGCTGTGCCAATCTTGCAAGAGCTTTTTACAATATACACAGAAATAAGGGACTCCTAACTCCCTGTCTAAACAAGATTAAATAAGAAGAAATAAACCATGTTCCTAGGTTCCTCTGAGCCTGTCTCAGCACATTCATTCACACTCTCCTTTTTCTTTATGGAACATAGCTGATCTTCTTAACATTAATGTCCCATTTCTGTTTAGCATCAGGTCTTCTTTGCAGGACAAATAATACAAGTGGTTTTCCTAAACTACATACTACCTTGTATTCAACATTGGCAGGCGCAAGGAAGAAAAGGTCCTTCTCCTTCCTCTTCATCATCATCATCATCACCAATTTATTTAGAATTTATTGTGTAAAGGCCAGTTGGCTAGGCCTTGGGAATACAGAGAAGCATAAGGCATGCTATCCTTGCTCTCAAGAGCTGGCAATCTAATTGGAAAGTTAGAACATACAGAAATGAGCTAATTTATACTTTACAGTGTGGCATGTTAAGATTCAAATGAGTGAAACTATCAATAAGCGTACTAGGATTCTACAGGAGACAGAAGCTTGCAATGAGATATAAAGTTAACCAAGACTCCATAGAGGAGCTGGGACTTGAGCTAAACCACTGGAGACAGAACTTATTTAAGGGAAAATGATGGGAGAGTGCATTCTGCTTCAAGATGGAAGGAATGTAGTGGGCAAAACTCTGGACAGGGAATACATGAAGCACGTTTAAGGGACCACAATTTAATCTATTTTATTAGATTGGAAAGTTTCTCAAGGGGAATAAATGGAGACTAAATTGTGGGAGATTTTGAATATTTGACTTAGGTCTTTTGATCTTCTTTGTAGGAAACTGCTGAGCATGGGAATGGTATTTACAAAGCAATATTTTCAGAGATGTGACTAAGGGAAACCAAATAAAAATTTACATGATAGTTTAAAGATCTAGAATATGGCACTAGGAACAAAAAGTATATAAGATATACTTGACAGATATAAAAGCTATCATTAGGGAAGATTTTGGATAGGTGATTTACTGGATTTTGGAGTTTAAAGAAGGATCCTAGGAAAGAAAGTAACCAAAGAATCCTCAGATTTTAAGTGACCTCATATACCTGCTTAAGAATGTTCTTATTCATTTTTAGCCAACAATTATCAACCTCTGATAGCATGCCAGGCAGCATGCTAGATTTGAGGACATAAAGGTGAGTAAGGAATGGATGGTTTTAAAAATAAGACTATTAATTTTTTGGCTATTGAGTTATAGTACTTATTTATATATTTTAGAAATGAGGCTCTCTGGTCCTCCCGTTCAACAGATAACTGCATCTTCTCAGGCAGCGCCAGCACCATCTCCCAGACACCATGGTGAAAGTGAAGGCCGGAATAAATGGCTTTGGCCGTATTGGGCGCCTGGTCACCAGGGCTGCTTTTAACTCTGGCAAAGTGGATATTGTCGCCATCAACGACCCCTTCATTGACCTCAACTACATGGTCTACATGTTCCAGTATGACTCCACCCACGGCAAGTTCCATGGCACGGTCAAGGCGGAGAATGGGAAGCTTGTCATCAATGGCCAGCCCGTAACCATCTTCCAGGAGCGAGATCCCACCAAAATCAAATGGGGTGAAGCGGACGCTGATTACGTCGTGGAGTCCACTGGCATCTTCACTACCCTGGAGAAGGCTGGGCTCACCTAGATGGGGGTGCCAAAAGGGTCATCATCTCTGCCCCCTCTACTGACACCCCTATGTTTGTGATGGGCGTGAACCATGACAAGTACCAAAACAACCTCACCATTGTCAGCAATGCCTCCTGCACCACCAACTGCTTAGCCCCCCTGGCCAAGGTCATCCATGACAATTTTGGCATCGTGGAGGACTCATGACCACAGTCCATGCCATCACCGCCACCCAGAAGACCGTGGATGGCCCCTCTGGGAAGATGTGGCGTGATGGCCGTGGGGCTCTCCAGAACATCATCCCTGCGTCCACTGGCGCAGCCAAGGCTGTGGGCAAGGTCATCCCTGAGCTGAACGGGAAGCTCACTGGCATGGCCTTCCGCGTGCCCACTGCCAACGTGTCCGTGGTGGACCTGACCTGCTGTCTGGAGAAGCCGGCTAAGTATGATGACATCAAGAAGGTGGTGAAGCAGGCAGCAGATGGCCCCCTCAAGGGCATCCTGGGCTACACTGAGCACCAGGTTGTCTCCTCTGACTTCAACAGCAACACCCACTCTTCCACCTTTGATGCTGGGGCTGGCATCACCATCAATGACCACTTTGTAAAGCTCATTGCCTGGTATGACAATGAATTTGGCTACAGCAATAGGGTGGTGGACCTCATGGCCCACATGGCCACCAAGAAGTAAAAGTCCCAGACCATCAGCCCCAGCCAGAGCACCGAGGAAGAGAGAGGCCTCAGCTGCTGGGGTGTCCCTGCCTACTCAGTCCCCACCTCACTGAGATTCTCCCCTCCTCACGACGCAGTTTCCATGCCAGAGCCCCTGAAGAATGGGAGGAGCCTAGGGAGCCCCACCTTGTCATGTACCATCAATAAAGTTCACTGTACTAGGCCAAAAAAAAAAAAAAAGAAATGAACTTCTGATAAGTGGTTTGCAAATATTTCTTCCATTTGGTAGTTGCCTTTTTACTCTTTTAATTGTTTCCTTTGCTGTGCAGATTTTTAGTTTGATGTAGTTGCACTTGTCTATTTTTGCTTTTATTCCCTGTGCCTTTGATGTCATATTCATGAAATCATTACTAAGACCAGTGAAATGAAGCTTTCCCCTATGTTTTCTTCTAGGAATTTTATAGTTCCAGGTCTTATGTCTAAACCTGGAACCCATTTTGAATTGATATTTTTATGATACAAGGGTCCAGTTTCATTCCTTTGCATGTGCATATTCAGTTTCTGCAGAACCATTTGTGGAAGAGACTGTCCTTTTCCCATTATATGTTCTTGGTACCCTTGTCAAAGATTAGTGGACCGTTTATTTCTGGGCTTTCCATTCTATTCCATTGGTCTATATGTTTTTAGGATAGTATGATACTTTTTTGATTGCTACAACTTTGTAATATATTTAATTTGTTTTTTATTTCAGCATATTATGGTAGTACAAATGTTTAGGTTATAGATATTGCCTTTGCCCCACCTGAGTCAGAGCTACCCTCCCCTCCGCCCCCTCCAATCTGCCCAACACCCAATGAATGTGAATGTTACTACTACATGTGCACATATGTGTGATCAATTAACACCAACTTGATAGTGAGAACATGTGGTGCTTGTTTTCCCATTTTTGTGATGATTCACTTAGTATTATGGGCTTTAGCTCTATCCAGGATAATACAAGACATGCAAGATCACCATTGTTTCTTAGAGCTGAATAGTACTTCATGGTATACATATACCACATTTTATTAATCCACCCATGTATTGATGGGCACTTTGGTTGATTCCACATCTTTGCTATTATGAATTGTGCTGCCGTAAACATTCGAGTGCAGATGTTTTTTTATACAATGTCTAAGGAAAGGAAATATGACTCAAAAATACTTTGCCCAGACAACTTAGTCAAGTATAAAAGCAATAGGCAGATATTCTCAGACATGAATAAATTAAAATCTCAGGAAATGTAGCCCTAATGAGTTCCACTTTAAAAAATACTACCTGATAATGAAATTCAGCTAACCAAGATGAAGTCTAATAAGGAACTCAGGACAATATAAGATAAAGTAATGGGACAGTAAGCATTGAATCTAATTAAATGTAGAACTTCAATAAGGGAGAGAATTGTGATTGCAGAATAACATGTAAATATTATAAGTCCTGATGAAATAAAACCAAGACAAACAAAACAAATGAGAGGTAGAGGGGAGGGAAGTGGTAAGAAAACTAAGAAGCTGGTGTTATAAGGCAGTCAGCTTAGATATATCTTTTAAAATTGAGATATGGAGTCCTGCCAGAAAGCATTACTTCAGTTTCCTAAGTGATCTTTGTAATATGTTTTCTTATCTTAAATGGATCTTTTAGGAATCAGTATCTCTTATGGCAAATTCAGGAAAAATAAAATCTAATAATTTTTATTATTAAAATAATATTAACATGATCCCTTTTCTCTTAAATTTGTTTATATCTGCACACCTACACATACATTCATTCTTCTATCATCATATGGAGAGCAATCTATAATTATGGCCACAATGTATAATATTATTACTCATCACTGAGCACTGGAATTTGGGATTTTTTTTTTTTTTTTTTAGACAAGAGTATTACTCGGTTACCCAGGTTAGACTGCAGTGGTGTCATCATAGCTTACTGCAATCTCAAACTCGTAGGCTCAAGTGATACTCCTGCCCCATCCTCCCAAGTAGCTAAAACTACAGGCACACACTACCACACCTGGCTGATTTTATTAATATTTTAATTTTTGAAGACATGGGGCCTCCTTATATAGACCAGGCTGGTCTTAAACTGCTGGATTCATGCAATTCTCCCACCTTGGCCTCCCAAAGTGCTGGAATTACAGGCATGAGCAACTGTTCCTGGCCCGATTTGGGATTTTTTAAAATATATACCATTTGTACAGTTCTGTTTTTCTAGCCTGTGTCATGTTTTTAAAATTGTACCTATTAAAATGAATTATGGGGTTACTGTATGGTAGAGAGAAAAAGGAGAAAGAGATTTGGAAAAATATTTATTTTTGACCCTAAAATGAGGCTTTAACCGTAAGTCTCCCATGTCAGAACTACTTTATGGGGAAGCAAGGAGTTGTCCTGTGGGTCTGATCCCACTTCACCCCCTGGCCCGAAACTATTAGAATTCTAGAGGAAAATGTTGGAAACATTCTCCTAGACATCAGCCTAGGCAAAGAATTTATGAAGAAGACCCCAAAGGCAATCACAGCAGCAATAAAAATAAATAAATAAATAAATGGGACATGATCAAACTAAAAAGCTTCTGCATGGCCAAAGAAATAGTCATGAAAGTAAACAGACAACCTATATAATGGGAGAAAATTTTTGCATCCTACACATCTGATAAGGGGCTGATAACTAGAATATACTTAGAACTCATGAAAATCAGCAAGAAAAAATCAAACAACCCTATCAAAAACTGGGCAAAGGACATGAACAGAAACTTTTCTAAAGAAGACAGAATAATGGCCAACAAACATATGAAAAAATGCTCAACATCTCTAATCATCAGGGAAATGCAAATCAAACTACAATGAGATATCACTTATTTCCAGTAAGAATGGCCTTTATCAAAACGTCCCAAAACAATAGATGTTGGCATGGATGCGGAGAGATAGGAACATTCCTACACTGCTGGTGGGACTGCAAACTAGTTCAACGTCTATGGAAAGCAATATGGAGATACCTTAAAGTGATACAAGTGGATCTACTATTTGATCCAGCAATCCCATTACTGGGCATCTACCCAAAAGATCAAATGACACTACAAAAAAGACACCTGCACTCGAATGTTTATAGCAGCACAATTCACAATTGCAAAGCTGTGGAAACAAACCAAGTGCCCATCAATTCATAAGTGGATTAACAACATGTGGTATATGTATACCATGGAGTACTTACTATTCAGCTCTAAGAAACAATGGTGATATAGCACATCTTGTATTTTCCTGGATAGAGCTGGAACCCATACTACTAAGTGAAGTATCCCAAGAATGAAAAAACAAGCACCACATATACTCACCAGCAAACTAGTATTAACTGAGCAGCACCTAAGTAGACACATAGGAACTACATTAATTGGGTATTGGGTGGGTAGGAGGGGGGAGAGGGGCAAATATATACATACATAATGAGTGAGATGTGCACCATCTGCAGGATGGTCATGCTTGAAGCTCAGACTTGTGGGGGGAGGGGAGGCAAGGGCATTATTTGAAACCTTAAAATTTGTACCCCCATAATATGCTGAAATAAAAAAAAGAACTACTTTATGAGGTCTTCACTTTGGGCAATTTCAAATTGATTTAAGTTATTGAACATGTGCGGCCTGTACTGTTCCAACATGTAATTCTTTCTCCTTCTGCTTGTGGTAAAACAAACCCTCACCAAGAGAACACTGACAGAAGACATAAATTATCCTGTGAGTTAAAGGGGCAACTGAGGCTTTTATTGTCTGCAGCAGTGGTTAAGGATCTGTTCAGAGACAGAAAACAAAAGGATCCTGGTGGCAATGGCTCTGTGATGCTCTATCACAGGCTGCTGGGTGGTAACTCTCCTGGTAGCTAACTATTCTGGTCTTCTACCACTCCATAGACATGATCGTAATATGTGTCATAATACATAGTTCAAAGCAGAGCCTGACCGAGACAATATCTAGTTATAAGTATATAGAAACAGCACAGTTCTGAGACTCTAGGTCTACTGACTCAGGATCATTTTTATTTACAGACTTATAAAGTGGTAGATTAACTACTAGCT